>NC_071991.2:24902500-25527500 GCF_028885655.2 Pongo abelii
TCAACTGCGGGACACAGGGAAGGCAAAAGTAGAAGGTGACCAGAAGCAGCCCCCACGAGGACCCAGGAGCCCCAACTCACGTCCACATCCTCATGCTTGTTGACGCTGTGGAAATACAAAGTTTTCCCATTGATGAGGAACTGGCTCTCGGTGACAGCCACAGTGCGGACCCCCACAGGGAGTGTGTAGAAGTCAGACACAGGCCCCAGTGACATCTGTGCAGTCAGCCGCACCTACGACAACCAAAGCACCAGGTGTGAGCACCCTGACAGCCTGAGCCCCATCTGGCCTGCCCTTTGGCAGGAAGGCCCTTCATGCACCCCAGCAGCTGCCTCGGGGCTGCAAGCAGAGATGTAGCAAACAGAGGCTCTGCCCTTCCCTGGCTGACCCTGGGGACCTGCCCTTCAAAACTGGGCCTTCCCCTTGACCAGACAGGGTAGCTCATGCCTGGAGTTCCCACGCTTTGGGAGGCTAAGGCAGGAGGATCACTTGAGTCCAGGAGTTTAAGACCAGCCTGGTGACAGAGTGAGACCCCCATCTCTAAAAATAATTTTTTTTTTGAGACAGTCTCACTCTGTCACCCAGGCTGGAGTACAGTGACATGATCTCAACTCACTGCAGCCTCTGCCTCCCAAATTCAAGCAATTCTCCTGCCTCAGCCTCCTGAGTAGTTGGATTACAGGCATGCACCACCATGCCCAGCAAATTTGCATTTTTTTATTTTTTTTTTTGAGATGGAGTCTCACTCTGTCACCCAGGCTGGAGTACAGTGGCATGATCTCGGCTCACTGCAAGCTCTGCCTCCTGGGTTCATGCCATTCTCCTGCCTCAGCCTCCCGAGTAGCTGGGACTACAGGGGCCCACCACCACCACGCCTGGCTAATTTTTTTTTGTATTTTTAATAGAGACGGGGTTTCATCGTGTTAGCCAGGATGGTCTTCAAATCCTGGCCTCAAGTGATCCAGCCACCTCGGCCTCCGAAAGTGCTGGGATTACAGGTGTAAGCCACCATGCCCAGCCTACAAAAAAGGTTTTTTTTAATTAGCCAGGCATGGTGGCATGTGCCTGTAGTCCCAGCTACTCAGCAGTCCAGGTAGGAGGATTGCTGCAGCCTAGGAGCTCAAGGCTGCAGTGAGTTGTAATCAGGCCATTGCACTCCAGCCTGGGTGACAGAGTGAGACCATCTCAAAAAAAAAAAAAAAAAAAAAAACCTGGGCCTCCCACCAAGGGTAGGAAACATCAGAGGACCATGCCTGCCCATCCACCTGTCCTGGGCTCCTGCTGAAGCCAGGGCCACCAGATGGGGGCAAAAGACCTCCCTTAAGCAAGTCCCAAACCACCGTTACCTCCAACGAGTACAGATAGGTGGAGCATTCGTGCGTCAAGTATGGCTACCAGAGGCTGGCACCCGGCACCTTCAGCTGGCCCTGGGTCCTGGCTCCCTTGGCCACGACTTTGTTTTCTGCATCCAGAAGAGGCACTTCCAACTCGAACTGGTTACTGCACTTGACGGAGATCTGGTAATTCACCAGCCCTGCAGGAGGCAAGAAATACCAGGGCTGAGGGAGGGACATGACCTGGGCCACACAAACGGGAGTGTCCTGCAGTCACCACTCCCAGGCAGTCATTTGTTTCTGTTGCTTTTTTAAAACTTTTAATTTTTTTTTTTTTTTTGAGACAAAGTCTCGCTCTGTCCCCCAGGCTGGAGTGCAGTGGCATGATGTCGGCTCACTGCAACCTCCACCTCCTGGGTTCAGGTGATTCTCCTGCTTCAGCCTTCCAAGTACGTGGGATTTTAGGCGTGTACCACCATGCCCAGCTAATTTTGTACTTTTTAGTAGAGATGGAGTTTTGACATGTTGGCCAGGCTGGTCTCCAACACCTGACTTAAGGTGATCCTCCTGCCATGGCCTCCAAAATTGCTGGGATTACAGGTGTGAACCCCCACGCCTGGCGCTTTTTTTTTTTTAATTTAAAAAAAGATTTTTTTGGCCAGGCAACATGGTCACACCTGTAATCCCAACACCTGGGGAGGCTGAGATGAAAGGATCGCTTGAGCCCAGGAGTTCAAGATCAGCCTTGGTGACATATTAAAACCACTTCTTCCATAAAAATACAAAAAATTAGCCAGGCGTGGTGGTGCATGCCTGCATTCCCAGCAGCCCTAGCTACTCGGGAGGATGAAGTGGGAGGATTGCTTGAGCCAGGAGTTCAGGGCTGCAGTGAGCTATGATCTTGAGGCAGGGTAGGTAGTCAAGGAAGTGACCGTGTCCTTTGGACATGCCAGCCACGGCGCTGAGACAGGTGATGTGTAAACTCACCTGTAAGTAGATGTAAGCAAGTACAGCTACTGGGCATGTGCACCAAGAGGACGACCCAGAGCTTGCTTAGAGTAACACCTCTTCCCAGCTCCTTAGGAATTCATCATGTAAGACTCCCAGTGTCTCCCCAGTAATAATCAGCGCTGTCTCATCCTTACGAGCAGCCTGCCCTGAATTCTCTCTCTCTCACGGTGAACCGTGTATTTTGTACTTCATTATATTTTCTGAGACGGGGTCTCGCTCTGTCACCCAGGCTGGAGTGCAGTGTTGCAATCACAGCTCACTGCAACCTCCACCTCCTGGGTTCAAGCAATTCTCCCATCTCAACCTCCTGAGTAGCTGGTATATTACAGGCACATGCCATCATGCCCAGCTAATGTTGGCCAGGCTGGGTTGAACTCCTGAGCTCAAGTGATCCACCTACCTCAGCCTCAGAAAGTGCTAGGATTACAGGCACAAGCCACTGCATCCAGGCTATTCTGAACTTAACTGTCAAAACACTTTTTCCTTTGCAATAAATTGCTGTATGCTGCATCGTCTTTGCTGTGCGATTCTTGTTTAAATTCTTATTTACTTATTTATTTTATTTATTTTTTGAGACAGGGTCTCACTATGTTGCCCAGGTGAGTCTCCAACTTTCGGCTCAAGTCATCCGCCCACCTTGGCCTCCCAAAGTGCTGGGATAACAGGCATTAGCCACCACACCCAGCCTAAATCCCTTTAAACTTAGAACTGCGGCCCCACAACAGCTGTCAATAATCTCACCACCGCACACCAGCCTGGCAGATAGCGCAAGGCCTCATCTCAGAAAAAGAAAAAGATATATTTTAAAAAAGAAAAAAACTTAAAAAAAATTTTTTTTTCCTTAAAGACAGAGTATCCCAGCCGGGCATGGTGGGTCACGCCTGTAATCCTTACGCTTTGGGAGGCTGAGGCGGGTGGATCATCTGAGGTCAGGAGTTCAGGACCAGCCAGGCCAGCAATGGTGAAACTCCATCTCTACTAAACAAAATACAAAAATTAACCGGGCATGGTGGTGGGTGCCTGCAATCCCAGCTATTCGGGAGGCTGAGGCAGGAGAATCGCTTGAACCCGTGAGGTGGAGGTTGCAGTGAGCCAAGATCCCACCACTGCCCTCCAGCCTGGGTGACAGAGCGAGAAATCTGTCTCCAAAAAAAGACAGGGTCTCCGTCTGTTGCCCAGACCGGAGTGCAGTGGCATGGTCATAGCTCACTGCACCCCTGACCTCCCAGGCTCAAGTGATTCTCCTGCCTCAGCAGCTGGGACTAGTGGCACACATCACCATGCCTGGCTAATTTTTTAATTTTTTGTGGTGATGGTCTCGCTATGTTGCCCAGGCTGGTCTTCAACTCCTGGCCTCAAGTGATCCTCCCACCAGGGCCTCCTTGCAAAGAGCTGGGTTGACAGGAGTGAGCCACTGTGCCCGGCCCCCCGAAGCTGCCTGTTCCTTGAACACAATGTGTATCAAGGGGAGCTGGAGTGAGAGCAGCACCATGGGGAAGGGACAGCATGGCCACCCTGAGCTGTGTGATGTTAGGCCAGACCTCTCTTCTCCAAGCAAGGTCAAACACATGGGTGATTTTGGGAGCCTGTGCCCACTCAGACCGGCTGGATTTTACCTTCGTAGGTGGATGGGAACCTGTGAGGGTTTAGAGAAGCTGGGAGAACCTTTTTCCTGGGAGAGCTTTCCAAACAGGGAACAAACAGTGCCACCCTGGGCCCGCTGAGGGAGGATCCTACCAGAAGCCCTCACCACTGTCATGCTCCACGCTGGTGGTGACGGTGATGTCATCGATGTAAGTGGTGGGTGTCGTCTACAGAAGCACAGCCCACTGCAGTCCCGCTTAGTTGAAGAAGTCCACTCTGTGAAGGCCACCCTGTCCCTTACGAGAAGACCACGGGGTGGGATGGGAAGGTGGGTGGGTGTGGTGGAGACAGGATGGTACCCACTTGGAGGTGTTGGTCATGTAGCGGATGGTCCCTGGTGGCAGGGTGGAGGGGGTGAGCATGTTGTTGATGGTGATAGCGATGGGGAGGCAAGAGGCCAGGGGCACCACCTAGACCAGGCTGCTGATGTCTGCCCTTCATGCTCTAGTGTGTCAACCCCATTCACCCACTGCAGGCACAGGGGATAAGGGGAGGGGGTGGCAGGTCAGGGCAAGAGGTGGGGCCCTGCTATCAGGCACTCCCTCACATAACCTGCAACATGGGGCTCAGGGGCCTGCCAGCCAGATGGGAAGAATGACATCCCAATAGGGTAGATCAGGCCACCTATCCCCCTACACAGCACACAGCCCTCTGGGCAGGGGAGTGTCCCCTACTGTCCCACCCCAGGAGACAGGCTGTGGGGTGGTAGATGGAGGTCCCATGCTGTTCAGCAGCCGTGTGCACTCAACCCGCCCTGCCTGCTCCTGACCGCACTGACCACAACAGCATAGGAGTGGGCACTGCCAATTCTCAGCACCACTCTTGTGCGCAGGTCCTGGGTCCATTGCTCTGGCAGGGTCACCTCCCGTTTGTACCACACCCAGCCAACAAAATGCCACAGCCACCAGTCTTGGCCGATGTCGTTGAAGCTGGAGAGAACTCACATGTCCAGGGTAGGGCCCGACTGCAGAGAGAAGGGCCAGACAGGTCAACTGCCAAGGCAGTTTGTGCACCTGGGCCAGTGGGGCCAGGAGTTCCTCCTCGGAGTGGATGGGCCCAATATCTCCTGAGACAGGGGAGAGCCCAGGGCCACATCCAAGCCTGAGGCAAGAGGGTTCAGACGCATGACTAACAGGCAGATGACCCACTGCCTGTCACAGGGAGGAAGGCTGGTTGGGGGATGGGGGGCTTTGCTTAGGACACTGTGAGTGGGGTGCATGCTGGCACCCAGCCCTCTCCTCTCTTCCTCCTGTACTGAATGCCACAAAGTCAGAAAAAGAGGATGTAGACCAGGAAAAAGCGGCCCAGACATCACCTGGTGCCACTTCTCTGCTGACCACACCCAAGTCAGGAGGGGAACAGGGGTGGCATCCTTCGCCTGATGTCACATCCCGTCCTCTATCTGAACCTTGAAAACCAACGGACCTTCCTGCCTTGGCAGAGTTGACCTCAGGATGTCTTAACTGTCCCCTCCTCCCGATCCCCGGGCCCAGCTCTCTGCAACACATGACACTCTGGCAGGATGAGTGTCTGGGTGGCTTATGCTTGTAATCAGCGCTTTGGGAGGTCAACGTGGGAAAATGTCTTGAGGTCAGAAGTTCGAGAACAGCCTGGACAATGTAGTGAGACCCTGTATCTTACAAAAAAAAAGTTTTCTGTTTTTCTTTTTTGAGACGGAGTCTTATTCTGTCGCCCAGGCTGGAGCGCAGTGGCGTGATCTCGGCTCACTGCAACCTCTGCCTCCCAGGTTCAAGCAATTCTTCTCCCTCAGCCTCCCAAGTAGCTGGGATTACAGGCATGTGCCACCATGACCAGCTAATTTTGTAGTTTTAGTAGAGAGAGGGTTTCATCATGTTGGGTGGCGTGGTCTTGAACTCCTGACCTCATGCGATCTGCCCACCTCGGCCTCCCAAAGTACTGGAATTACAGGCTTAAGCCACCGCACCCGGCCCAGGCAAATTTTTAAAAAAACATTTATTTCAGAAATGGGGTCTCACTACGTTGCTCAGTCTGGTATCAAAGATCTTTTTTTTTTTTTTTTTTTGAGACAGAGTCTTGCTCTGTCACCCAGGCTGGAGTGCAATGGTGTGATCTCAGCTCACTGCAACCTCCACCTCCTGGGTTCAAGCGATTCTCCTGCCTTAGCCTCCTGAGTACCTGGGATTATGGGCACCTGCCACCACACCTGGCTAATTTCTATATTTTTAATACAGCTGGGGTTTCACCATATTAGGCTGGTCTCGAACTCCTGACCTCGTGATCTGCCTGCCTGGGCATCCCAAAGTGCTGGGATTACAGGTGTGAGCCACCACACCCAGCCTTCAAAAGATCTTTCTACCTCAGTCTCCCAAGTAGCTGGGACTCCAGGCATGCACCACCACACCTGGCTGAGTTTTCTAATGTGTTTCCAGTATTTTTTTTTTTGGGACGGAGTCTCACTCTGTCACCCAGGCTAGTGTGCAGTGGCGCAATCTTGGCTCACTGCAAGCCCCGCCTCCTGCGTTCACGCCATTCTCCTGCCTCAGCCTCCTGAGTAGCTTGGACTACAGGCGCCTGCCACCACACCCAGCTAATTTTTTGTATTTTTAGTAGAGATGGGGTTTCACTGTGTTAGTCAAGATGGTCTCGATCTCCTGACCTCGTGATCCGCGCATCTCAGTCTCCCAAAGTGCTGGGATTACAGGCGTGAGCCACCACACCCGGCCATGTTTCCAGTCTTTATAACATTAGGATCTGATGGACTTAGACGTCCCAGTTCCCAGGATCATGGTAAGCAGAATACTTTCTTTCTTCCTTTTTTTTTTTTTTTTGGCTGGGCATAGTGGCTCACACCTGTAATCTCAGCACTTTGGGAGGCTGAGGTGGGCGGATTGCTTGAGCTCAGGAGTTTGAAACCAGTTTAGGGAACATAGCATAACCCCATCTCTAAAAAAATACAAAGATTAGCCAGGCGTGGTGGCACATACCTGTAGTCCCAGCTACCCAGTAGGCTGATGTGGGAGCATCGCTTGAGCATGAGAGGTTGAGGCTGCAGTGAGCTGTCATTGCACCACTGCACTGCAGCCTGGGGAACAGAGCAAGACCCTGTCTCAAAAAAAAAAAAAAAAAAAGGGTAGTAGAAAAGTAACATTAGAAGGCTGGGTGCAGTGGCTCACACCATCAATACCAGCATTCTGGGAGGCTAAGGCCGGCAGATCACCTGAGGTCAGGAGTTCGAGACCAGCCTGGCCAACATGGCAAAACCCCGTCTCCACTAAAATACAAAAAATTAGCCTGGTGTGGTGGCATGCACCTGTAATCCCAGCTACTCGGGAGGCTGAGGCAAGGAAATCACTTGAACCCCAGAGGCAGAGGTTTCAATGAACTGAGATTGTGACACTACACTCTAGCCTGGGTGACAGAGCAAGACTCTGTCTCAAAAACAAACAAACAAAAAAAAAAAAAAAAAAAAAGGAAAAGAAAAAGAGGAAAAAGAAATAACATTTGATATATATGGACCCAGAAGCTAATGTGTATGAAATAGTTCGAGTCATCAGAGAAGTACAATTGTAAGCATATAATTTCATTCTTGTTGCTACCCAGTCATAATGTGTCATCACTCCTAACAGAACGGCCTCAATCATTTGGTGTGTGCAATCTCACACACACAGAGTTTTTATTTTGTTTCATTTTGCTTGCATGTTTTAGAGACATGGATGTGCTCTGGCACCCAGGCTGGAGTGCAGTGGTGCGATTATAGCTCACCGCAGCCTCCAACTCCTGGGTTCAAGCAACCCTCCTGCCACAGCCTCCTAAGTAGCTGGACACGGGTGCATGCCACCACACCCAGCTAACTTTTTAAAATAGAGTTTGCATTTTTATGATAATTATGTGCACTAGAAGTTATTACAATTCTTGTGTTTATAGGGTACAAACCTGTACCAGTACTATAAACAATGATAGTATCTTTTCATGAAGTCACAGCCCAATGTATCAGTTCACATATTTTTTTTTTTTTAGACTGAGTCCCACTTTGCCTCCCAGGCTGGAGTGCAATGGTGCAATCTTGGCTTACTGCAATCTCTTGTCTCCTGGGTTCAAACGATTCTGCTGTCTCAGCCTCCTGAGTAGCTGGGATTACAGGCACGCAACACCACACCCAGCTAATTTTTGTATTTTTAGTAAATACAAACATATTTCACCATGTTGGCCAAGCTGGTCTCAAACTCCTGACCTCAAGTGATCCACTGCTTCAGCCTCCCAAAGTGCTGGGATTACAGGCATGAGCCACCACACGCAGCCAATTTTTTTTTTCTTTTGAGACAGATCTCACTCTGTTGCCCTGGCTGGAGTACAGTGGCACCATCACATCTCACTGCAGCCTCGACCTTCTAGGCTCAAGCGATCCTCCCATTTCAGCCTCCCAAGTAGCTGGGACCACAAGCATGTACCACCGTGACCTGCTCATTTTTAAATTTTTGGGTGACATTTTGGGGTCTTTGTTTCTCAGGCTGGTCTGTCTCAAACTCCTTGGCTCAAATGATTCTCCCACCTCAGCCTCCCAAAGTGCCCGGATTAAAGGTGTGAGCCACCCTGCCCGGTCTCCTGGTGCACTTGAAATATAATTCAAACTCCTTACTATGGCCAAGAAAGCTTTGTATGACCCAGCCCCTGCTCAATTCTTACTCTCATTCACCGTTCTCCAAACAGTCAAGCTACTACTTTCTGTTCCTTAAAAGCCCATTCCTGCCTTAGAGACTTTGCATGTGTAGCTCCTATAATTTCCGCTTCTTTGTCATTGAAGCCTCACCTCAAATGTCGCATCCTCAGTGAGCTCTCCTCTGCCTACTTTTTAAATTATGATTAACCGTAGATGTTAACCAAATATTTATTTCGCCCTCTTTTTAGACACGAAGTGGAACTGCATGCTGCATGTCTTTGACCCTGTCATGTGAGGGGTGACCGTGTGACTTTTTGGTCAATGAAATGTAAACAGCGATTTTTTTTTTTTTTTTTTTTTAGAGAGAGAGAGGTTCTCAGTCTGTCACCCACGCTGGAGGGCAGTGCCACGGTCTCAGCTCACTGCAACCTCTGCCTCCCAGGCTCAAGCAATCCTCCCAACTCTGCCTCCCGAATAGCTAGGACTACAGGTGCACGCCACCATGCTGGGCTAATTTTTTGTAGAGACGGGGTTTTGCCATGTTGGCCAGGCTGTTCTCAAACTCCTAAACTCACGTAATCTGCCCCCTACTTGGCCTCTCAAAGTGCAGGGATTACAGGCATGAGCCACCATGCCCAGCCTTAAACAAACAAAAAACAATAACAACAAAAAATTTTTTTGAGGCGGAATCTCACTCTGTTGCCCAGGCTGGAGTGCGGTGGCATGATCTCGGCTCACTGCAACCTCTGCCTCCCAGGTTCAAGTGATTCTCCTGCCTCAGCCTCTCGAGTAGCGGGCACTACAGGCGTGTACCACCACATCTAGCTAATTTTTGTATTTTTAGCAGAGAAGCGGTTTCACCACACTGGCCAGGCTGGTCATGAACACCTGACCTCAGGCAATCCACCCACCTCAGCCTCCCAAAGTGCTGAGATTACAGGCATGAGCCACCATGCCCAGCAAACAGCAATATTTTTAAAAGCCAACGCCTGATTTTCTGCAACCCTTTTTCCTGCCTTGGTGATCATGGAAGCACAAGTGAAACTGAGCATCCCTCAGCTGGGATCCCTGAGCAACTTATGGAAATCAAAGCCCCCTTTCCAACCTGTCATGTATGTGTAGCATGAATGAGAAGTAAGTCTTTTATTGATCCAAACAACTGAGGTTTTGGGGTTGTTTGTTACTGCAGCTTAATTAGCCTGTCCTGACTGATACACCACGTGCCAGACAGACCCTCATCTGGGGGCTCTACCTGTATTATCTCATCTACTTCTCACAACAACCCAATAAAGTAGCTCATCCTCTTAGGTTGTTATAAAGGAACAGCTGAGGCTGGGTCATTGGTCTCTTTTTTGTCAAAAAGAGATTTGTCTGGCTCACGGTTCTGCAGGCTGTACTAGAAGCATGGCCCCAACATCTACTTCTGCTGCAGCCTTGGAAGCTTCCACTCACGGCAGAAGGGTGAAGGGGAGCTATGTGCAGATCACACGGCAAAGGAGGAAGCAAGAGAGCGGAGGTGCCAAGCTCTTCCAACAACCAGTTCTTTAACTTTTTAACTTTCTATTTGTTTGTTTGTTTTAAATGGAGTTTCGCTCTTGTTGCCCAGACTGGAGTACAATGGCATGATCTTGGCTGACAGCAAACTTCACCTCCTGGGTTCAAGCAATTCTTCTGCCTCAGCCTCCTGAGTAGCTGGGATTACAGGCATGCGCCACCATGCCTGACTCATTTTTTATTTTTAGTAGAGATGGGGTTTCTCCATGTTGGTCAGGCTGGTCTGGAACTCCCGACCTCAGGCGATCCAGCCCAAAGTGCTGGGATTACAGGCGTGAGTCACAATGCCTGGCCCATTTCTTAACATATTAGAGGATTGTGGCCCTGTGTTGAGCTAGTGGATTGGTGCCATGTTTCCAACAGCATGTGCTCATGTGGTGTCTTTGTGTCACATTTTGGTAATTCTTACTGTATTTCAAACTTTATTACTATTTTTTTGAGATAGAATCTTACTCCACTGCCCAGGCTTAAGTGCAGCGGTTTGACCATAGCTCACTGCAGCCTCAACCTCCTAGGCTCAAGTGATCATCCTGCCTCAGCCTTCTGAGTAGCTGGGATGACTGCCTTGTGCCACCATTCCTGGCTAATTTTTAACTTTTTTTGTAGACATGGGTTCTCACTATGTTGATCAGGCTTGTCTCAAACTCCTGGATGTCCAGCAATCTTCCCGCCTCAGCCTCCCAAATTCTGGGATTACAGGCGTGAGGCACCGTGCCTGTTTCTTTTTTTTTTTTTTTTTGAGACAGAGTCTCACTCTGTCACCCAGGCTGGAGTACAGTGGCATGATCTCAGCTCACTGCAACCTCTGCCTCCCAGGTTCAAGAGATTCTTCTACCTCAGCCTCCCGAGTAGCTGGGGCTACAGGCATGAGCCACGGAGCCCAGCCCAGCTGTTTTATTCGTCCTTCTTCCTTCCGCCTTTCCTCCTCCTGTTTCTTTTTCCTCTTCCCTCCTTCCTCCTTTCTTCCTCCTCCTCTTTTTTTTCCTCCTCCCTCCTTTCAGCTTGCTGCCTCACCGCCTCCCAAACTGCTGGGATTAAAGGCATGAGCCACCACACCTGGCTGTTTTTTCTTTCTCCTCCTCCTCCTCCTCCACCTTTTTTTCCTCCTCCTCCACCTTTTTTTCCTCCTCCTCCTCCACCTTTTTTTCCTCCTCCTCCTCCACCTTTTTTTCCTCCCCCTCCTCCACCTTTTTTTCCTCCTCCTCCTCCTTCACAGGCGTGAGCCACCTCACCTGGCTGTTTCCTCCTCCTCCTCCTCTACAGGCATGAGCCACCATGCCTGGCTATTGCCAGCCATGGAACATGCCTTTTTCTTTTTGTTCTGTTCCTTCTTTTTCTTATTTTTCTCCTCCTCCTCCTCCTCCCCCTCCCCCTTCCTCTCCTCCCCCATCAACCTCCCCCACTCTTCCTCCTCTGGCATGAGCCACTGGGCCTGGCTGTTTCCTCCTCCTCCGCCTTCTCCTTTTTCACAGGCGTGAGCCACTGCATCTGGCTGTTTCCTCCTCCTCCTTCTCCTTTACAGGCGTGAGCCACTGTGGCTGTTTCCTCCTCTTCCTCTACAGGTGTGAGCCACCATGCCTGGCTGTTGCCAGCCAAAGAGCCTGCCTGTTTTTGCCTCCTCCCCCTCCCCCTCCCCACCTTTCTCCCTCCCCCTCGTCCTCTACAGGCATGAGCCACAGGGGCTGGCTGTTTCCTCCCCCTCCTCCTGTTTCTTCCTCCTCCTCCTCCTCCTTTACAGGCATGAGCCACCACATCTGGCTGTTTCCTCCTCCTCCTCTTTGACAGGCGTGAGCCACTGCGGCTGTATCTACTCTCCCTCCTCACTTACAGGCGTGAGCCACCATGCCTGGATGTTTCCTCTCCTCTTCCTCATTTACAGGCATGAGCCACCTCACATGGCTATCTCCTCCTCCTCCTCCTCCTCCTCCAACTCCTCCTCCTCATTTACAGGCGTGAGCCACCACGCCTGGCTGTTTCCTCCTCCTCCTTTACAGGCGTGAGCCACCATACCTGTCTGTTTCCTCCTCCTCCTCATTTACAGGCAGGAGGCAGTGTGCCTGGCTGTTTCCTCCTCCTCTACAGGCCTGAGCCACCTGCCTGGCTGTTTACTCCTCCTCTGTTTTTTCTTCCTCCTCCTCTGTTTTTTCTTCCTCCTCCTCCTCCTTCTCCTCCTCCTCCTTTACAGGCATGAGCCTCCTTGCCTGGCTGTTTCCTCCTCCTCCTCCAGCTCCAGCTCCTCCTCTACAGGCATGAGCCATCACACCTGGCTGTTTCTACCACCACCACCACCAGGACCACCACCTCCTCCTCCTCTTCCTTTACAGGCGTGAGTCACCTCACCTGGCTGTTTCCTCCTCCTCCTCTTCATTTTATTTTATTTATTTTTTAGACACAGTCTTGCTCTTGTCAACCAGGCTAAAGTGCAATGGCATGATCTCAGCTCACTGCAACCTTCCCCTCCTGGGTTCAAGCAATTCTGCCTCAGCCTCCCAAGTAGCTGGGATTGCAGGTATCCACCACCACTTCCAGCTAATATTTGTATTTTTAGTAGAGACAGGGTTTCACCATGTTGGCAAGGCTGATCTCGAACTCCTGACCTCATGTGATCCACCCGCCTTGGCCTCCCAAAGTGCTGGGATTTCAGGCATGAGCCACTGTGCCCAGAATAACAATAATAATAATTATTATTATTATTATTTGAGACAGAATTTCCCTCTTGTTGCCCAGGCTGAAGTGCAATGGTGTGATCTCCACTCATTGCAACCTCCACCTCCCGGGTTCAAGCAATTCTCCTGGCTCAGTCTCCCAAATAGCTGGGAATACAGGCATACACCACCATGCCCGGCTAAGTTTTTGCATTTTAATAGAGACAGGGTTTCACCATTTTATTCAGGGCGGTCTTGAACTCCTGACCTCAGGTGATCCACCCGCCTCAGCCTTCCATAGTGCTGGGATTACAGGCATGAGCCACCACGCCCATCCTATAATTATTATAATAATATCTGTCACACTGATCTGTGACCAGTGATCCTTGATGTTACTATTACATTGGTACAAAAGTAATTGCGGATTTTCCCACTGAAAGTAATGGGACTAGGCCAGGTGTGGAGGCTCATGCCTGAAATCCCAGCACTCTGGGAGGCCAAGGTGGGTGGATCACCTGAGTTCGGGAGTTTGAGACCAGCCTGATCAACATGGCGAAACCCTATCTCTACTAAAAATACAAAAATATTAGCCAGGCGTGGTGGTGGGCACCTGTAGTCCCAACTACTTGAGAGGCTGAGGCGGGAGAATTGTTTGAACCCGGGAGGCAGAGGTTGCAGTGAGCCAAGATCACGTCACTGCACTCCAGCTTGGGCGACAGAGCGAGACTCTGTCTCAAAAAAAAGTAAGATCAACAATGGAAGCAGAGAGAGACTTGAAGATGCTATACCACTGCTCTTGCAGACAGAAGAATGAACTACAAGCCAAGGAATGCAGGTGGCCTCTAGAAACTGGAAAAAAACAGGGAAATGGATCCTCCTCCAGATCCTGGCTGACACTTGATTTCATCTCGGAAAAACCAATTTTAGATTTGTGATGTCCAGAATTATAAGACAACACATATTACGTTGAGTCATTGAATTCATGGGTTAGGCCGGGCATGGTGGCTCATGCCTATAATCCCAGCACTTTGGGAGGTTGAGGCAGGTGGATGGCTTGAGCTTAGGAGTTTAAGACCCCATCTCAGTTTTTAAAAAATAAAATAAAATTATTTAAAAAGTTTGGTTTCTCTTTTTTCTTCTTTTAGGAAGGAATCTCACTCTATCACCTAGGCTGGAGTGCAGGGGCATGGTCTCGGCTCACTGCAACCTCTGCCTCCTAGCTTCATGTGATTCTCCCACCTCAGCCTCTCAAGTAGCTGGGACTACAGGCACATGCCACCACGCCCAGCTAACTTTTGTATTTTTAGTAGAGATGAGATTTCACCATGTTGGCCAGGCTGGTCTTGAACTCTTGTGGCCTCAAGAGATCTGCCTGCCTCGGCCTCCAAAAGCACTGGGATTACAGGTGTGAGCCACCATGCCTGGCCAAAATCATTATTATTTTTTTTAATTTGTGGTAATGTATTACAGCAGCCATAGGAAGCCAGTACTGAGCTTTGGTGTAAATAGATGTTAAAAGACAAAGGAAGAGAAAAAGATCAAGCCAGTTGATAGCAGAACAGGAGAGGCAAATGTGAGTAGTAGCTCAGTGCTGGAGAAGAGCTATGCAAATCCTGGATCTCCCTGAACTAAGACAGGCTCGTTCCTTCCAGTGGGGTCAGACCACATGTGTTCAAGTTCATGGGTGACAGGCACTGGTCAGCTAATTGTAGTTTGGTTAGGGAGAAAACCTTTTTCCTTTCTTTTTTTTAGAGACCAGGTCTCACTCTGTTGCCCAGCCTGGAGTGCAGTGGTGTGATCATACCTCCCTGCAGCCTCAAGAAGTCCCAGGCTCAAGGGATCCTCCTTCCTCAGCCTCCTGAATAGCTAGAACTACAGACATACACCACCACAACTGGCTAATTTTTCATTCTTTTTATTTTTTGTAGAGAAGGGGTTTTGCTATGTTGGCCAGGATGGCTTCCTACCTTGGGATCAAAAGATCCTTCCCTATCAGCCTCCCAAAGTGCTGGGATTAGAGGTGTGAGCCACCATACCCAGTGACAGGAACTTTTTAATGGAATTGTCTAAAAACAGATTTCCCACTTAGAATGGGGTATGCCCCATCGATGGAGGCAGCAGAATTGTCACCACAGCAATCTTCTGATTCTCTATTCCAGTTCTCCTTGTGTTATAGGTATTACAATGATTATTTTAATACTATCTGCTGTTTCATGGACATAAGGCCTTCCCTCATTTCTGAGAATAGATTTTTAGACACTCTCTCTGGATCAGCACTTCTAGAGTCCCCTAGGCATAATATGATTTCTCTCCACATTAGCAGAAACTAACCGAGCCCCTTTTACCTAACAGAAGGAGAATCAGAGTTAGTCTCAGGTTCCAACATCGAATACACCGCAGGTCCATTTGCCCTCTTCTTCATAGCAGAATACATGAATATTATCATAATAAATGCCCTAACTATTATAATTTTTCTAGGAACATTACACACTATATATTCACCAGAACTCTATACTACATATTTCATTACCAAGAGCCTCCTCTTAACCTCCCTATTTTTATTAATTCAAACAGCATATCCCCGTTTTGGCTACAATCAACTCATACACCTCCTATGAAAAACCTTTCTACCACTTACACTAGCATTCTGTATATGACATATCTCAATACCCATCCTAATCTCCAGCATCCCACCTCAAATGTAAGAAATATGGCTGACAAAATAATTACTTTGATAGAGTAAACAATAGGATTTCAACCTCTTATTTCTAGAACTATAGGAATTGAAGCCACCCCTGAGAATCCAAAATTCCCCATGCTACCTATCACACCATGTCCTAAGATAAGGTCAGCTAAATCAGCTATCGGGCCCATACCCCGAAAATGTTGGTTACACCCTTCCCGTCCCAATTAACCCATTAGCTCAACTTATTATTTACCTTACTATTTTTACAGGTACTCTTATCACAATGCTAGGCTCACACTGATTTTTCATCTGAACAGGCTTAGAAATAAATATATTAGCCCTCATCCCAATCTTAATTAAAAAAATAAACCCCCGCTCTACAGAAACAGACACTAAATATTTCCTTATACAGGCAACCACATCTATAGTCCTCATAATAAGTATTCTCTCCAATAACCTGTTTCAGACAGTGAACAATAATAAATACTATTAATCAATTTTCATCCTTAATAATAATAACAGCCTTAGTAATAAAACTAAGGATAGCCCCTTTTCACTTCTGAGCTCCAGAAGTAACTCAAGGAACTTTCCTAACATCCGGCATCCTCCTCCTCACATGATAAATCTAGCTTCTATTTCGGTTATACATCAAATTTTTCCATCAGTAAACACCAACATCCTCCTCTCTCTCTCAATCCTACCTATTACGGTGGGCAGTGGAGGAGGACTTAACCCAACACAACGACGTAAAATTCTAGACTACTCCCCAATTACTCACATAGGTTGAATAAGAGCAGTACTAATATATAACCCAAACATTACCATTTTTAACCTATTTACTTCATCTTAACCACCACTGTATTCCTAGCACTCAGCCTGAATTCAAGCACCACAACCCTATCACTATCCCACGCCTGAAACAAATTAACATGGTTAGTATCTATAATTCTATCAATTATCCCTAGGAGGTTTACCTCCATTCATAGGATTCCTGCCTAAATGAATCACCATTCAAGAGTTTACAAAAAATAAGTCTTATTATCCCAATCATTATAGCTATCATAACTCTACTCAATCTGTATATTTACATATGCTTAGTTTACTCCACTTCAGTGACAATATTCCCCACATCCAATAATATAAAAATAAAATGATAGTTTGAAAACACAAAACCCATATAACTTCTCCCCCCACTTACCATCTTCTCTACCCTCCTCCTACCAATCTCTCCAGTAACGCTACCTATAATCTAGAAATTTAGGTTAAGTAAGTCCAAGAGCCTTCAAAGCTCTTAAAAAGTGAATTATACTTAGTTTCTGCAAAAAACCTAAAGACTGCAAAACTGTATTCTGCATCAGTTGAATGCAAATCAATCACTTTAATTAAGCTAAGCCATGGCTAGACTGGTGGGACTTAAACCCACGAAAATTTGGTTAACACCTAAACACCCTATCAACTGGCTTCAATCTACTTCTCCCGCCTCTGGGGGAAAAAGGCAGAGAAGCCCCAGCAGGATTGAAGGTGCTCCTTTGAATTTGCAATGCAACATGAAAATCACCTCGGGGCTGCTAAAAAGAGGCCTTGACCTCTGTCTTTAGATTTACTGTCTAATGCTTACTCAGCCTTTTTACCTTTTCTCACTTCACTTATGTTCACCAACTGTGGATTGTTCTCATCCAACCATAAAGATATCGGGACATTACACCTGCTATTTGGTGCATGAGCAGGGATAGTGGCTACAGCCTTAAGCCTCCTTATTCACCAACCAGGTACTCTACTAGGAGATGATCAAATTTACAATGTCATCGTTACCGGTCATGCATTTTTCATAATTTTCTTTATAGTAATACCAATTATAATTGGAGGTTTCAGCAACTGGTTAATCCCTCTGATAATTGGCGCCCCCAACATAGCATTTTCCCGGATAAATAATATGAGTTTCTGACCCCTCTCACCCTCTTTCCTACTATTACTTGCATCCACTGTAGTAAAGGCTGGTGCTGGAACCGGCTGAACAGTCTACCCTCCGCTTAGCAGGACACCTAACACATGCAGGAGCCTCTGTAGATTTACCCATCTTCTCACTCCATTTGACAGGTGTCTCTTCTATTTTAGGGGCCATTAACTTTATCACAATTATTAACATAAATCCTCCAGCTATGTCCCAATGTCACACACCCCTTTTCGTCTGATCAGTCCTAATTACAGCGGTTCTCCTACTCCCTTCTCTCCCAGTCCTAGCCGCCGACACTATAATACTGTTAACTGACCGCAATCTTAATATTACTTTTTTCGACCCAGCTGGTGGAGGCAAATCCTATCGTATATCAGCACTTACTCTGATTCTCTGGTCACCCTGAAGTCTGTATCCTCATCCTACCGGGCTTCAGGATAATTTCCCATATCACAACATACTATTCTGGAAAAAAAGAGCCATTTGGGTACATGGGCATAGTGTAAGCCATAATATCAATTGGCTTCTTAGGGATTATTGTATGGGCTCGCCACATATTGACAGTAGGAACAGATGTAGATACATGAGCATACTTCACCTCTGCTACTATAATTATTGCTATTCCTACTGGTGTCAAAATCTAGCTGATCAGCTACACTACATGGCAGTAACATCAAATGATCTCCCACAATACTCTAAGCCCTGGGATTTATTTTCCTTTTTACAGTAGGAGGTCTAACCGGCATTGTACTAGCCAATTCAACACTAGATATTGTTTTACATGACACATATTATGTTGTAGCCCATTTCCTTATGTCTTATCAATAGGAGCCGTATTTGCTATCATAGGAGGCTTTGTCCACTGATTCCCCCTATTTTCAGGTTATACACTTAATCAAATCTGTGTTAAAATTGACTTTGCCATCATATTTAGAGGTGTCAGTTTAACTTTCTCCCCCGCAGCATTTCCTCGGCCTATCCGGTATGCCTCGATGTTACTCCAATTATCCCGACGCATACACCACATGAAATATTATTTCATCCAGAGGCTCATTTATTTCCCTAACAGCAGTAATGCTAATAATTTTCATGATCTGAGAAGCCTTTGCTTCAAAACGAAAAGTTCTAACAATTGCACAACCATCTACCGACTTAGAATGACTGTATGGCTGTCCAACACCCTCTCACACATTCGAAGAACCAACCTACATGAGGACCTAAGTGAAAAAGGAAGGAATCGAACCTCCACAGACTGTTTCAAGCCAATCCCATAACCTCTGTAAGTTTCTCGGTATTAGTAAAATTATTTCATAACTTTGTCAAAGTTAAGTTATAGGTTAAGCCCTATGTATCTTAATGGCCCATCCAGTTCAATTAGGTCTTCAAGACGCTTCATCCCCTTTTACAGAAGAACTACTTGCCTTCCATGACCACATTCTTATAATTATTTTCCTAATTAGTTCCCTGGTTCTATACATTATTTCTCTAACACAACAAAACTAATTCATACTAGCACCACAGATGCCCAAGAATTAGAGACTGTCTGAACTATCTTGCCTGCCATCAGCTTAATCTTAATTGCCCTCCCATCCCTATGTATCCTGTATATAACAGATGAAATCAATAACCCTTCTCTCACTGTTAAAACAATTGGACATCAATGGTATTGAAGCTATGAGTACACAGATTATGAAGAATTAAGCTTCAATTCTTATGCTTCCAACAGCCGACTTAAAATGAGGAGAACTTCGACTCCTTGAAGTCAATAACCAAACAATCTTCCCAAGAGAAATTCCCATCCGTATGCTAATCGCACCCGAAGATCTCCTGCACTAATGAACTATTCCCTCACTAGGGTTAAAAACAGATGCATTCCCTGGACGCTTAAACCAATTTGCCTTACCTGCTACATGATCAGGCATCTACTACGGACAATGCTCAGAAATGTGTGGATTTAACCACAGTTTTATACCTATTGTTCTAGAATTAGTCCCATTAAAAACTTTCAAAACTTGGTCTATATCTGCACTATAATATCACTGTAAAGCTACCCCAGTGTTAACCTTTTCAGTTAAAGACTGAGAGAAATCATACCTCTCTACAGTGAATGCCTCGACTAGATACTTCCACATGACCTATTATTACTATATCAACAATCATAACTTTATTCTCCATTATTCAATTAAAACTATCAAAGTTCATTTACCACACACCCCCTACACCAAAAATAATTAAAACACAAAAATGTTAACAACCCTTGAGAACTAAAATGAACTAAAATCTGCTCACCTCATTTACTGCCCCGACAATCCTAGGTTTACCCTCAGCAGCACTAATCATCTTCTTTCCCACCACACTACTTCCAACCTCCAACTACCTAATCAATAACCAACTGATTTCTATTCAACAATGACTAGTTCAACTTGTTCTAAAACAAATAATAATCACACATACTATTAAAGGATGAACCTGATCCCTTATACTAATATCCCTAATTCTCTTTATTGCCTTAGCCAATCTCCTTGGGTTTCCACCCCACTCATTTACACCAACTACCTGATTATCAATAAATCTCGGTATAGCAATCCCCTTATGAGCAGGCACAGTAATCACAGGCTTCTACTGGAAAACTAAAAACTCCTTAGCTCACTTCCTACTACCAGGCACACACATTCCACTTACCCCTATACTAGTAATCGTCAAAACCATTAGTCCACTTATTCAACCAATGGCACTAGCTGTACGTTTAACAGCCAACATTACAGCCGGTCACTTACTCATACACTTAACTGGAGGAACCACACTGGTATTATCAACTATTAACCTTCCCACAGCTTCAATCACCCTTATTATTCTAATTCTATTGACCACTCTCAAATTCGCTGTGGCCCATATCCAAGCTTGTGTCTTTATGCTATTAGTAAGCCTTTATTTATATGACAACACATAACGACCCACCAAACACACCCCTATCGTTTAGTGAAACCCAGCCCTTGGCTGTTAACAGGGTCTCTCTCAGCTCTCCTAATAACATCTGGCCTAGCTATTATGATTTCACTTTAACTCTATTACTCTTTTAACCTTAGGCCTACTAAACAATACACTGACTATATATCAATGGTGACATGACATTATCTGAGAAAGTACATTTCAAAGCCACCATGCAACAACTGTCCAAAAAGGCCTCCGATATGGAATAGTTCTATTTAATATCTCAGAAGTAATTTTTTGTTTTTCTTTTGCTGGGTTCTTCTGGGCATTCTACCATTCTAGTCTAGCCCCAACTCCAGACCTAGGAGGACACTGACCCCCAACAGGCATTTCTCCCTCGACCCTCTGGAAGTACCCCCCCGCCCCGAATACATCTGTATTACTTGCATCAGGGGTTTCAATTACTTGAGCCCATCACAGCCTAATAGAAAATAATCAAAAACAAATAATTCAAGCACTACTTATCACAATTACCTTCGGTATTTACTTCACCCTCCTACAAGTCTCAGAATACTTGGAGGCTCCCTTTGCTATTTCTGATGGAATTTATGGCTCAACATTCTTCACACCTACAGGCTTTCACAGACTTCACATCATTATTGGATCAACATTCCTCACTATCTGTCTCCCCTGCCAATTAAAATAACACTTTACATCTAGCCATCACTTCGGCTTTGAAGCCGTGGCCTGATATTGACACTTTGTAGACGTAGTATGACTATTCTTCTATGTTTCTATTTACTGATGAGGATCTTACTCTTTTAGTATAAACAGTGCCATTGACTTCCAATCAGTTTCGACAACATCTGAAAAAGAGTAATTAACCTGCCCTAGCAGTCAATGCCCTATTAGCCCTATCACTAATAGTTATTACATTTTGGCTCCCACAACTTAATATTTATATAAAAAAATCCAGCCCCTATGAATGCGGATTTGACCCATTACCCTCCACCCACATTCCCTTCTCCATAAAATTTTTTCTAGTAGCCATCACATTCCTCCTATTTGACTTAGAAATTGTCCTACTACTACCCTTGCCATGAGCCCTTCAAACAAGCACCCTGACACTCAT
This sequence comes from Pongo abelii, assembly GCF_028885655.2. Lineage (NCBI taxonomy): Eukaryota > Metazoa > Chordata > Mammalia > Primates > Hominidae > Pongo > Pongo abelii. The sequence goes on from NC_071991.2 coordinate 24,924,031, forward strand.
AATCAGCACAGCCCTTAATACTAGTTATAATTTTAGTTCTAGGGTTAACTTATGAATGAACTCCCAAAGGATTAGATTGCACTGAATTGGTAGATAGTTTAAGTCAAAATGAATGATTTTGACTCATTAGATTATGATAGAACATATTTACCAAATGCCCTCTATTTGTATCAATATCATATTAGCATATAACACATCACTTCTGGGGATATTAATCTTCGATCCCACCTGATATCATCCCCACTATGCCTAGAAGGAATAATATTATCATTATTCATCATAAATACCCTTATAACTTTAAATATACATTTCACCCTAGCATTCATAATACCCATTACCCTCCTAGTATTTGCTGCCTGCGAAGCCACAGCGGGCCTTGCCATACTAGTTTCAATTTCCAACACCTATGACCTAGACTATATACATAACCTAAATTGACTTCAATGCTAAAAATTATTATTATTCCAATAATTATACTGCTACCAATAAAATGACTCTCTAAAAACTCTATAATCTGAATCAATATGACTATTCACAGCCTAATCATCAGCTTCATTGCCCTATTATTTTTTAATCAATTCAATGACAATCTATTCAACTTCTCATTAACTTTCTCTTCTGATCTGCTGACATCACCCCTTCTAATCTTAACAGCCTGACTACTACCTCTTATAATTACAGCAAGCCAGTACCACCTCTCCAGTGAGTCACCCCCATGGAAAAAGCTCTATTATTTCCATATTGATTTCCCTACAATTTTCTTTAATTATGGAATTCACAGCCACAGAGCTAATTATATTTTGTATTCTCTTTGAAGCTACATTTATCCCTACCTTAATTATTATCACCCCCTGAGGTAACCAACCAGAACGCCTCAATGCAAGCTCATATTTCTTATTTTATACACTAGTGGGATCTCTTCCCCCTGCTTATTATACTTATTTATACTCAAAATACCTTCGCTTCACTGAACACGATAATAATATTTACCACCCAAGAACTGTTAATTTCCTGATCCAATAACCTTATATGATTAGCATGTATTATGGGTTTTACAGTAAAAATACCCCTACACGGACTTCACCTATGAATTCCTAAAGCCCACGTACAAACCCCTATTGCAGGCTCAATAGTACTTGCAGCAGTTCTCCTAAAACCAGGCGGCTATGGCATAATACGGCTTACCCTTATCCTCAGCTCCGACAGAATATACACCTTACCCCTTCCTCCTGTTATCCTTATGAGGGATAGTTATGATAAGCTCTATTTGTCTATGACAAACTGATCTAAAATCACTTATTGCATATTCCTCTGTAAGTCATACAGCACTTGTTATTATGGCTATCCTCATTCAAACTCCCTGAAGCTTTACCGGTGCAATCACCCTCATAATTGCCCACAGACTTACTTCATCCTTACTATTCTGCCTAGCAAATTCAAACTATGAGTGAATCCATAGCCAAATCATATTACTCTTCTGAGGTCTTCAAACACTACTCCCACTAACAGCCTTTTGATGACTTATAGCAAACCTTACTAACCTTGGCTTACCCCCCACCATTAATCTAATAGAACTCTTTGTAAGGGTAGCTTCATTCTCCTGATCAAACATCATCAATAAGCTTATAGGACGAATATATTAATCACAGCCCTTTATTCCCTATACGTGCTTATCACAACACAAGGAACACTTACAGATTACATTAACAGTATTAAACCTTCCTCCACACGAGAAAATATGCTAATACTTGTACACCTTGCACCTATTCTCCTATTATCACTAAACCCTAAAATTATTATAGGTTTTATACCCTGTGAATATAGTTTAATCAGAACATTAGATTGTGGGTCTAGTAACAGAAGTCTGCAATTTCTTATTTACTGAGAAAGTATGCAAGAACTGCTAACTCATGCCCCCGTGCCCAACAACATGGCTTTCTCAAGTTTTAGAGGATAAGAGCTATCCATTGGTCTCAGGAACCAAAAATATTGGTGCAACTCCAAATACAAGTAATAATCATGTATTTTTCCATTACTATAAACTTAATCTCCTTAACCTTACAATCATTACTACCTTAATCAACTCTCACAAGAACTCGTATCCATATTACGTAAAAATATCTACCGCATGCACCTTCACCATTAGCTTCATTCCCACAATGTTTGTGTATATAGACCACGAAGCCATCATCTCAAACTGATATTGAATAACAATCCAAACCTTAATCTCTCACTAAGCTTCAAACTAGACTACTTCTCCATAAAATTTATCCCAGTAGCACTATTTGTCACCTGATCTATTAGAGAATTCTCAATATGGTATATAAAATCAGATCTCAACATTAATCAATTTTTCAAATATTTATTTTCCTCACTACAATATTAATTCTAGTTACCGCCAACAACCTTTTTCAACTTCTTGTCAGATGAGAAGGCATAGGAATTATGTCTTTTTTTACTGATTGGCTGATGACAGGGCCGAGCAGATGTTAATACAGCAGCCCTCCAAGCGATTCTATATAACCGCATTGGCGATATTGGCTTCATTTTAGCTATAGCATGATTCCTCTCATCCTGCAATACATAAGAACCTCAACAAGCATTTATCCCAAATCCTTCCCCCGATCTTCTTCCATTAATTGGCCTTCTCTTAGCAGCAGCGGGAAAGTCAGTTCAATTTGGCCTCCACCCGACTTCCTTCCACCATGGAAGGCCCAATCCCAGTCGCAGCCGTACTCTACTCTAGCACTACAGTTGTAGCAGGAGTTTTCCTGCTTATCCACTTCCACCTTTTAATAGAAAATAGTATATTAATCCAAATCCTTACACTGTGTTTAGGGGCTATTGCCACCTTACTTACAGCAATTTGTGCTCGAACACAAAATGTTATCAACAAAATCATAGCATTATCCACCTCAAGTCAACTAGGCCTTATAATAGTTACAACTGGCATTAATCAAGCACACCTAGCATTCCTACATATCTGCACCCATGCCTTTTTTAAAGCTATATTATTTATATGTTCAGGATCCATCACCCATAACCTCAACGATGAACAAGATATCCGAAAAATAGAAGGACTATTTAAGACTTTACCCCTTACTTCCTCCTCTCTTATTATTGGCAGCCTAGCACTTACGGCTATGCCTTTCCTCACAGGCTTTTATTCTAAAGACCTCATTATCACAACTGCAAACACATCATATACCAAAGCCTCAGCCCTCTCTAGTACTCTTATTGCTACCTCCCTAACAAGGATCTATAGTATCCAAATTATTTTCTTTGCTCTAATAGGACAACGCCGCTTCCCAACCCTAATCAGCATTGATGAAAATAACCCTTCCCTAATAAACCCAATTAAATGCTTTATAGTCTGCCGTATCTTCCCTGGGTTTCTCATCACCAATAGCATTATCCCTAACTTCATCCCCCCAAACAACCAAAACTTACAGCCTTGGGTGTAACCATCCTAGGACTCTTACTGGCAATGGAACTTAGTTTTATAACTAATAATCTTAAGATAACATATCCATTACAAACATTCAACTTCTCCAATATATTAGGATTCTACTCAATCACAATTCATCCTACAACCCCTCACTCAAACCTATCTACAAGCCAAAACCTGGCATCACTTCTGCTAGATCTAACTTGACTAGAAAAGTCCATACCAAAGACAATTTCACAGACCCAAATCACAGCCTCCATTACCATAACTACTCAAAAAGGCCTAATTAAATGTTATTTCTTCTTTTTTTATTCCACCCTTTTTAACTTTACTCTTGTCTACTCTATTACCCCCAAGTAATTTCAACTGCAACATAAATACAAACAAACAATGTTCAACTAGCAACCACCACCAATCAACACCCATAATTATATAAAGCACCAGCACCCACGGAATCCTCACAAATCAACCCTGGCCCCTCACCCTCAAAAATTATTCAACTTCCCACACTAATAAAATTAACTATGATTACCACCCCATCATACTCACCATTCATCAAAGTAACACCACCTCTATTCGTATCCCCAGTAATAAAGTTCCTAAAACCTCAATACTTGATCCTCATGCCTCAGGGTATTCCTCAATAGCCATCACCACAGTATATCCAAAAACAACCATCATCCCCCCCAAATAAATAAAAAAGACTATTAATCCCATAAAAGCCCCACCATAATTCAACACAACACAACCTACAGCACCACTAAGAATTAACCCTAAATCCCCATAAATAGGAGAAGGTTTAGAAGAAAAACCTACAAATCCCGTAACAAAAGAACACTTAATAAGAATAAAGCATATGTCATTATTCCCACATGAGTTATAGCCATGACTAATGATATGAAAAACCATCACTGTACTTCAACTATAAGAACACTAATGACCATTATATGTAAAACAAACCCACTAATACAAATCATTAATTACTCATTCATTGATCTCCCCGCACCATCTAATATCTCTATATGATGAAACTTTGGCTCACTTCTTGGTACCTGCTTAATCCTCCAGATCATCACAGGGTTCTTTCTGGCCATACACTACACACCAGATACCTCATTTGCTTTCTCTTCAGTCACCCATATTAACCGAGATGTGGACTACAGCTGAAGAGTCCGCTATTTTCACACTAACGGCTCTTCAGCACTCTTCATCTGACTCTTCCTACACATCGGCGGAGGCTTATATTATGGGTCATTCATATATTTAGAAATCTGACATAGTGGCATTATCCTTCTACTCACAACCACAGCAACAGCATTTATAGGCTATGTTCTTCCATGAGGCCAGTGAATCCATTGTTCTTCCATGAGGCGCTGCAGTAATCACAAACCTACTATCAGCCATCCCATATATTGGAACTGACCTTGTCCAATGAATCTAAGGTGGATTTTCAGTTGACAAAGCCACTCTTACACGATTCTTCACCTTCCACTTCATCTTACCTTTCATCATCATAGCGCTAACACTTCTCCACCTTTTATTCCTACATGAAACAGGGTCTAATAACCCTTCAGGAATTTTATCACATTCTGACAAAATCACCTTCCACCCTTACTACACAACCAAAGATATTCTAGGTTTAATTTTTCTCCTCCTCCTTTTAATAATTCTAGTACTGTTTTCGCCTGACCTCCTGGGTGACCCAGATCATTACACCTTAGTCAACCCCCTAAATACCCTGCCCCACACTAAACCACAGTGATACTTTTTATTTGCATATGCAATCTTATGATCCATCCCCAATAAATTAGGAGGCGTACTGGCCCTTCTATTATCCATTCTCATTCTAGCAGTTATTCCTGCACTCCACACATCCAAACAACAAAGCATCATATTTCACCCATTAAGTCAGTATCTGTTCTGAATCTTAGTCACCGACCTATTCACACTCACATGAATCAGAGGACAGCCAGTTGAACAGCCTTTTATTACCATTGGACAGATAGCATCTAAGATATATTTCTCTATTATTCTTGCCCTCATACCACTCACCGCCCTAATCGAAAATAAACTACTTAAATGAAACTGCCCTTGTAGTATAATCCAATACATCAGTCTTGTAAAGCAGAAATGGAGAGTCCCCTCCCCAGGGCAACTCAGAGAAAAAGCATTCCCACTTCACCATCAACACCCAAAGCCAAGATTCTAATTAAACTATTCTCTGTATTCTTTTTGGCACGCATTTTAACTACTATGTAAGTGCTGACCATCAACACTAATACACTAATACTTTTATGTACTTTGTGCATTATTGCTAGTCTCCATGAATATACAGCACTATCAATGCCCAATTGTACACAGTATATTCTCAGATTATATGACATTACAAGCTTGCTCCACATGAATATAAGTATTAGCAATTTCTTAACTATCGTACATAATACTACACTTACATATAGAACTAGTTCCACATGGATATCGACCAGTACTCAAAATCCTTAATATTACATAGTACATTCATTGGTTCATTGGAATAGCACATTTCAGTCAAAACCACCCTCCCAATATGGATATCTCCTACCAAATTTTGGTATCTTAATCTACCAACCTCCGAGAAATCATCATCCCGCTTGGGTGTGTTACCCTCCTTGCTCCAGGCCCATAATACTTGGGGGTGACTATACTGCAACTATACCTGGCATCTGGTTCTTACCTCAGGGCCATAAAACTAAGATTGCCCACATGTTCCCCTTAAATAAGACATCTCGATGGACTAGTGACTATCACCCTATTAACCAGTCAAGGGAGAACTGTCACGCATTTGGTATTTTTAACTTTTGGGGATGCTATCACTCACCATCACAGAAGGCCTGGTCCCCTGTCCATTGGCTGTAGTAGTACTTGGATTTGATTTCCACCAAACCAATTGTAGAAGTCGCACCTACTCCTCAGGTGATCCACCCGACTCGGCCTCCAAAAGTGCTGGCATTACAGGCATGAGCCACCGTGTCTGGCGCTCTTTTTAAATTTAAAAAAAGATTTTTTTGGCCAGGCACAGTGGTCACACCTGTAATCCCAACACTTAGGAAGGCTGAGGTGGAAGGATCGCTTGAGCCCAGGAGTTTAAGACCAGCCTGGGTAACATAGGGAAACCACTTCTTCCTTAAAAATACAAAAAAATTAGCCAGGCATGTTGGTGCATGCCTGCAGCCCCAGCAGCCCCTGTAGCCCCAGCTACTTGGGAGGCTGAAGTGGGAGGATTGCTTGAGCCAGGAGTTCGGGGCTGCAGTGAGCTACGATCTTGAGGCAGGGTAAGCAGTCAAGAAAGTGACCGCATCCTTACGGCACTGAGACACGCGACCTGTGAACAAGCAAGTACAGCTACTGTGCATGTGCACCAAGAGGACGACCCAGAGCTTGCTTAGAGTAACACCTCTTCCCAGCTCCTTAAAGGGAGCTTCCCTTGTAATAATCAGCGCTGTCTCATCCTTTTGAGCAGCCTGCCCTGAATTCTCTCTCTCAGGGTGAACTGTGTATTTTGCACTTCACTATTTTTTTTGAGACGGGGTGTCGCTCTGTCACCCAGGCTGGAGTGCAGTGTTGCAATCTCAGCTCACTGCAACCTCCACCTCCCGGGTTCAAGCAATTCTCCCATCTCAACCTCCTGAGTAGCCAGTATTACAGGCACACGCCACCACACCCAGCTAATGTTGGCCAGGCTGGTCTGAACTCCTGAGCTCAGGTGATCCACCTGCCTCGGCCTCTGAATGTGCTGGGATTACAGGCATGAGCCACTGTGCCCTGGCTATTCTGCACTTAACTTCCAAAATACTTTTCCTTTGCAATTGCTCTATGCTGCATTGTCTTTGCCTTGTGATTCTTGTTTAAATTCTTATTTATTTTTCATTTAATTTAATTAATTTATTTATTTTGAGACACAGTCTCACTATGTTACCCAAGCGGGTCTTGAACTTTCCAGCTCAAGTGATCTGCCAACCTTCGCCTCCCAAGGTGCTGGGATGACAGGCATTAGCTACAACACCCAGCCTAAATTCTTTTAAACTTAGTACAGTGGTCCCACAACAGCTGTCAATAATCTCGCCACTGCACTCCAGTCTGGGCGACAGTGCAAGGCCTCATTTCAGAAAAAGATATATTTTTAAAAAGTAAAAAAACTTAATTTTTTTTTTCTTAAAGACAGAGTATCCCAGCCGGGAACGGTGGGTCACGCCTGTAATCCTTACACTTTGTGAGGCTGAGGTGGGTGGATCGCCTGAGGTCAGGAGTTCAAGACCAGCCAGGCCAACATGGTGAAATGCCATCTCTACTAAAAACATACAAAAATTAGCTGGGCGTGGTGGTGGGTGCCTGTAATCCCAGCTACTCGGGAGGCTGAGGCAGGAGAATCACTTGAACCGATGAGGCAGAGGTTGCAGTGAGCCGAGATCACACCACTGCCCTCTAGCCTGGTCAACAGAACGAGACTCTATCACAAAACAAAACAAAACAAGACAGGGTCTCCCTCTGTTGCCCAGACCGAAGTGCAGTGGTGCCGTCATAGCTCACTGCACCCTTGACCTCCCAGGCTCAAGTGATTCTCCTGCCTCAGCAGCTGGGACTACTGGCACATATCACCATGCCAGGCAAATTTTTTAATTTTTTGTGGTGATGGTCTCGCTATATTACCCAGGCTGGTCTTGAACTTCTGGCCTCAAGTGATCCTCCTACCAGGGCCTCCTTGCAAAGAGCTGGGTCGACAGGAGTGAGCCACCATGCCCAGCCCCCTGAAGTGGCCTGTTCCTTGAGCATGATGTGTAGCAAGGGGAGCTGGAGTGAGAGCAGCACCGTGGGGAAGGGAAAGGACAGCCACCCTGAGCTGTGTGACCTTAGGCCAGACCGCTCTTCTCCAAGCCAGGTCAACCACATGGGTGATTTCAGGAGCCGGTGCCCGCTCAGACAAGCTGGATTTTAGCTTCCTAGGGGGATGGGAACCTGTGAGGGTTTAGAGATGCTGGCAGCACCTTTTTCCTGGGAGAACTTTCCAAACAGGGAACAAACAGAGTCACCCTGGCCCCACTGAGGGAGGGTCCTACCAGAAACCCTCACCACTGTCATGCTCCATGCCGGTGGTGATGGTGATGTCATCGACGTAGGTGGTGGGTGTTGTGTACAGAAGCACAGACAACGCTGCAGTCCTGCATAGTTGAAGAAGTCAAAGTCTGTGTTCCGGACAAAGTAACCCTTGAGATACCTAGGGTGGGAGGACTATGGTTCGCTGGGCCCTTGCCCTGGGTCCCTTACCTCAGTTCACAGGCCTCCCCAGCCTCCCCAGATCCAGGGCCTCCACTCTGCGAAGGCCACCCTGACCCTAGCAAGAAGACTACAAGGTTGGGCAGGAAGGTGCGTGCGCGCGGTGGAGGCAGGATGGTACCCACATAAAGTGTCGGTCATATCATGATTGGTCCCTGGTGGCAGGGTGGAGGGAGTGAGTGTGTTGTTGGTGGCGACAGTGATGCGGAGGTGGGAGGGCAGAGGCCCCACTAGGACCAGGCTGCTGATGTCGGCCTGGAAGGGGAGATAGCCCCTCTCACCCTCCAGTGCTTCGATCCCATTCACCCACTGCAGACACAGGAGATATGGGGAAGGGGCGTCAGGTCAGGGCACGAGAAGGGGTCCTGCTATCAGGCACTCCCTCACATAACCTGCAGCATGGGGCTCAGGGGCCTGCCAGCCAGACGGGAAGAATGACATCCCAATGGGGTATAGCAGGCCACCTATCCCCCTACACAGGGCACAGCCCCCAGGACAAGGCAGGGCACCCCATTGTCCCACCCCAGAAGATAGGCTGTGGGTGGCAGTTGGGGGTCCCATGCTGTTCAGCAGCCATGCCCACCCACCTACCCTGCCTCCTCCTGGCCACACTGACCACGACAGCATAGGAGTGAGCACTGCCAATCCTCAGCACCACTCTTGTGTGCAGGTCCTGGGTCCGTCGCTCTGGCAGGGTCACTTCCCATTCGTACCACACCTGGCCGACAAAATGCCGCAGCCACCAGTCCTGACCAATGTCGTTGAAGGTGGAAGGAACCGGCATGTCCAGGGTGGGGCCCAACTGTGGAGAGAAGGGCCGGGCTCAGCTCCTAGGACCCCAAAGGGATCTGGGACCAGTGTGCTGCACAGCTGTGTCCCCAGGCCTAGCGGAAGCCCTGACACATAGCGGGGACTCTTGACAGAACCGACAGATTACTCGCTGATGACAGGTCAACTGCCAGAGCGGTTTGTGCACCTGGGCCAGTGGGGCCAGGAGTTCCTCCTCAGAGTGGATGGGGCCCAATATCTCCCGAGACAGGAGCGAGCCCAGGGCCACATCCCAGCCCGAGGCAAGAAGGTTCAGACCCATAACTAAGAGACAGATGACCCACTGCCTGGCACAGGGAGGAAGGCTGGTTGGGGGCATGGGGGGGCTTTGCTTAGGACACTGTGAGTGGGGCACACACAGGGACCCAGTCCTCTTCTCTCTTCCTCCTGTACTGAATGCCGCAAAGTCAGAAAAAGAGGATGTAGATCAGGCAAAAGCGGCTCAGATCTCACCTGGTCCCACTTCTCTGCTAACCACATCCAAGTGAGGAGGGGAACAGGGGTGGCGTCCCTGGCCTGTCACGTTCTGTCCTCTATCTGAACTTGAAAACCAAGGAAACTTCCTGCCTAGGCAGAGCTGACCTCATGACGTCTAAACTGTCCCCTCCTCCCCATCCCTGGGCCCAGCTCTGTGCAGCGCCTGCTGCTCTGGCCAGATGAGTGTCTGGGTGGGTCATGTCTATAATCAGCGCTTTGGGAGGTCAACGTGGGAGGATGGCTTGAGACCAGGAGTTCGAGACCAGCCTGGGCAACATAGTGAGACCCTATATCTTAAAAAAAGTAAGTTGTTTTTTGTTGTTGTTGTTGTTTGAGATGGAGTCTCACTCTGTCACCCACGTTGGAGTGCAGTGGCGTGATCTCGGCTCACTGCAACCTCTGCCTTCTGGGTTCAAGCAATTCTCCTGCCTCAGCCTCCCAAGTCGCTGGGATTACACGCATGCACCACCACACCCAAGTAGTTTTTATATTTTTAGCAGAGACAGGGTGTCACCATGTTGGCCAGACTGGTCTCGAACTCCTGACCTCAGGTGATTTGCCCATCTCGGCCATCCAAAGTGCTGGGATTACAGGCGTTCGCCACCGAGCCTGGTCAGAATTTTTTTTTTAATTAGCCAGGCGTGGTGGCCCCAGCTAACTTGCAAAGCTGGGGTGGGAGGATCGCTTGAGGTCAGAAATTAGGATTGCAACACTGCGCTCCCGCCTGGGCGACAGGGCCAAACTCAGTCTCAAACAATTTTAAAAATTAAAAATAAACATAAAAAATAGGACACTGCTAGGGCTCAGCCTTCGCCTCGGGAGGGGGCTCGGCAGGAGTGCTTCCTCCTTCTCCTGCATCCTCTGCCTCGGCCCTTCTGGTTCCCCCTGGTCCCCCTGTCCTCCAACCCCGCGTCCCCAAGCCCGCTGACCTTTAACCTCCTCCCAGTTGGGCTCCCAGTCTCAAGGCGCTCAGGTGAAGGAGCCTGAGGGGGTGACCGTGCTCCCCTACTCCCACTCCCGCCGCCGGGCTTCCGTGCGCCTGCCGGCCCTGCCCCGAGCACGCACCTCGTGCAGCGGACGAGGGTAACACTGCTCCTAGAAGCCCCGGCGCCGGTTGTCGGAGCAGTCGGCGCTGAAGCTTCAGAGGCCGTCCAGCTTCTTGAGCTCCCGCGACGGGCTCTCCCGGGGGTACAGCATCCTGCCCTGCAGCCAGCGCGCAGCCCCGTAACAGCGCTAGAGCGCCGCCAGGGCAAAGACCAGAGCACGCTTCCCGCTCCTCTGCTCGGCCGCCGTCTGCGGGGCTAAGCGCACCGCGGGAGGAGCCTTGCAGGTGGGTCGCGTGACGCACATGTCCCGTGGTGCGCCTGAGGCCGTCCGCGCCATCTTTGTTGAGGGCGAGTGCCAGACCTTGAGGGGCTGGGCGGGGCCGGGCGCTGCCCAGTGGAGCCAATGGCTGGGAACCCTGGGGAAACGGGACCCACACCCTCTGCCCCAGCCAAGAAGGGCGACGTCTGCTCTCCTCCTCGGCCCAGGCTGGACGATCCAGGGCCGCAGGCCAGGAGAGGACCCCTGAGATTGGTGGGATTCCCGTTTCTTCAAGGAGCACCTCCACTCACTTTCTCCAGCGGGAATCTTCCATCGCTGTGGCTCATGCCTGTAATCCCAGCACTTTGGGAGCCCGAGGGAAGGGGATCACTTGAGGCCAGGATTTGGAGACCCGCCTGGCCAACATGTCGAAGCACCGTCTGTATTAAAAATACCAAAAAAAAAGAAAAATTAGCTGGGCGTGATGATGGGCGCCTGTAATCCCAGCTACTAGGGAGGTTGAGGCTGGAGAATCGCTTGAAGCCGGGAGGCGAAGCTTGCAGTGAGCCAAGATCGTGCCACTGCACTCCGGCCTGGGCGACAGAGTGAGACTCTGTCTCAAAAAAAAAAAAAAAAAATGCAGGGAGAGGGTGCCCTGCAGGACCCCACTTTACACCAGTAGGGAAGGCACCATGTGGAAGAGGTAGAAGAAGAGATCTGGAGACAGCAAAGGTTTATTGACGGGACTTTCATACAGGAAAGGTGCAGTGGATGTGGCTGGACATGAAAACCACTACTATTTGTAAAAACCATGCAGCTTACATAACATTTTCACCTAGCATCCTCCACCTGTTGCCGGTGGTAGGTATCCGAGTTCCTGGTGATGAATCTGTACACATCTGCAACAACTTCAATTCTTGCCTCCTCAGAAGAAAGAATTCGACTGAGGGTCATAAGGCATAAAGCCAGAAGGAGGCAAGTTGCAGAACAGGTGTAAAAGTTTATTAAAAAGCAGGCCTGGCACAGTGGCTCAAGCCTGTACATTTAAATGTTAAATCTGCATCCCAAAATGAACACTGGTCTTATATTACATTCATATTTATTTGTTCAATGCACATGTGTCAGGACCTCCTTCGTGATTATTCACAGCTCCTCCTGTAACCTGTTAAATACATTTAACCATTCTGCTGTCAGATCACCATAGAGGCCGCGGGGTACAATTGATAGTGCAGAATTTATTATTAATCCATTTAATAATTAAGATTGAATGCTGGATGGGCATGATGTTTCACGCCTGTAATCCCACCACTGTGAGAGGCTGAGGCAGGTGGATCACCTGAGGCCAGGCATTCGAGACCAGTCCGGCCAACCTGGTGAAACCCCATCTCTACTAAACATTAAAAAAAATTTAGCCAGGCGTGGTGGTGCACACCTCTAATCCCAGCTATTCCAGAGGCTGGGGTACGAGAATTGCTTGAACCCAGGAGGCAGAGGTTGCAGTGAGCCGAGATCACAGCCGTACACTACCGCCTGGGCCACAGAATGAGACTCTGTCTCAAAAAAAAAAAAAAAGATCGACTGCTGTGTGTACTTCCAGGATAACTCTGGAAACATCCTCAGCCCTACAAGACATGCACAAGCAAACCAGTCCAGTGCTATGTCTGATCCCACAATGTCTTTAAATCAATGGCTCTCCTCATGATTTGTATCAGGCCTCCTGGTGGGAAAAGTTGCTCATGATTACAAGGATAGGATTATTCTTCTGCTGTGGACTGTATTGCTGTAACACACTCCCCATGATGCTCCAGCGGATCTCTTCTCTAAGTCCAGGGACTCTCGAGTACTTTCAATTCCGGGTGGATAGGTTCATTCCACGGCCCCCTGACTGTGCCCCTATTCAATAGGAAGTAGCCAGAATGAATCAGTTGTCTGTTTTCCGTAGAGACAGAATGAAATTGACAGTGGGGAGTTTGTAATCAGGGACCTCAGTTATTTAAATCACCCTCTTTGTTTTTCTTCCTTCCCTCCTCTCTGAATGCTTTACTCCTAACCTCTCTAGACACTCCCCTCTGGCAATGCCTGCTTATCCAATTATGCGCTTAAAAAGTCCAGGCCAGGTGCAGTGGCTAATGGTGACCACGTGACAGTGAGGTGTCCTCACCCCACACTTCCAGAAGCTCTTTATTAACATCCCTGCTCAGCAATCATTCAACAAGACTTCCTTGCATATGTTTCAGCAAAAGTATTCCCACTCGCCTCATTTTCTCTATTTTTAAAATTTTTATTGATTTATTTTTTGAGACGGAGGTTTGCTCATTGCCCGGGCTGGAGTGTAATAATGCAATCTCGGCTCACTGCAACCTCTGCCTCCTGGGTTCAAGCAATTCTCCTGCCTTGGCCTCCTGAGTAGCTGGGATCACAGGTGTGCACAACCACAACCAGCTAATTTTGTATTTTCAGTAGAGACGGGGTTTCTCCATGTTGGCCAGGCTGGTCTTGAACTCCTGACCTCAGGTGATCCACCTGTCTCAGCCTCTCAAAGTTCTGGGATTACAGGCGTGAGCAACCACACCTGGCTAGCCTCATTTTTCTCTTTAACTGGGGGGAGTCTTCCTTTTCTGCTGACTCATTGACATGCATATCTCGCTGTGGCCCGGTTTCCTCCTCCATTCAGCCTAGTTAATCTACTTCCAAGGGCTGGGAGCAGCCCAGTGTAGACTTATCCCCCAGGACAGAGCCCTTCACCACTGCTCCATGGGCAACATGGGGTGAAAGAGATAGTTTTAGGGTAACACAATGTACTTTTGTTTTTTTTTTTTGAGAGGGAGTCTCACTCTGTCGCCCGGGCTGGAGTGTGGTGGTGTGATCTTGGCTCACTGCAACCTCTGCCTCCCAAATTCAAGCGATTCTCCCACCTCAGTCTCCCGAGTAGCTGGGACTACAGGCACACACCACCACGCCTGGCTAATTTTTGTATTTTTAGTAGAGACGGGATTTCACCATGTTGGCCAGGCTGATCTCAAACCCCTGACCTCAGGTGATCCTCCCACCTCAGCCTCCCAAAGTGCTAGGATTACAGATGTGAGCCACTGCACCCGGCAAGTCCCAAATAAGAACCACAGCCTGGCAGATACCCTGATGTTAGCCTGGTCAGACCGTCAGAGGAGAATCCAGCCACATCATGTTGGAAAACCTGTGAGATAAGACATGGTTGCTCTCTTAAACCCCTAAGTTTGTGGCAATTTGTTACACAGCAGTAGAAAAGTAATACACCATCTCTTTATTAAAAGGAAAAAACACCCACGAAAGTTAAATTAAGAGATCCATAAATTTCAACACAAATGAGAGTGCATACTCCTTTGTGGAACTAAAGTTTTCACACCTGTGTATTGCTATGCAAACAAAACACACTTGTATTGAAAAACTACAGCCAACCCCTTCCAGGACATACACCTTCTACCTGGCCCCCGCGGGCATTTGAATTCATGACTCCATTTTTAGAATTTCTGGAAACTGTCTAAGTTCTCCTCCTCACAGCCTCCCATCCCAGGAAGCTCAGGCCTCTTGGTTCTCAGGGAAGGTCCTGCTCACATTTTCCGGATGACATTATCCCCACGGGAGCCAAGTCTCTATTTGGAGATGTTTTCTTCCATTCTTTGTGTGTTTTGTTTTGTTTTGTTTTTTACCTTCTTAGACCCAGGAACAAGTCCAAGCAATGTGTGCTTCCCCAACAAGTGAACACAAACAGCCGCTTCCCAAACTGAAGAGACACATGCTACCT
This sequence comes from Pongo abelii, assembly GCF_028885655.2. NCBI lineage: Eukaryota > Metazoa > Chordata > Mammalia > Primates > Hominidae > Pongo > Pongo abelii. The sequence goes on from NC_071991.2 coordinate 24,939,180, forward strand.
TAATTACGTGGTTGCTATTGAAACACTCGTGTGACAGAAAAAACCTTTCATTTGGGGAGAAAATTAATTGTACACAAACAAGAGCACATTTCATCTGGAATTAAATTCTTCAACATTCTCTTGGCAGAGAACCCTCCGGCCGTTTCTCTCCTTTTCTTTTTGGCATTAAGTCTCACCCCTTTTATGAGAGATTTTCTTGGCAAACAGGGCCAGCCTTTGAGGTCCCAGGAGAGTTTTGTTGTCACTTCCCTTTATTGGTCATTCTGTTGCCTCCGTTGAAGCTTCACTGGCTCCCGCCCACCTTGAGCCATGGCCCTCCCACCCCAGCCCCGTTCCTTCCTAACACAGTCCCCTCCCCTCAGCCTCTAAAGTGTAAAACTGTCCCAAGTCCATAATACCCTGCCCTCCCAAGGCGGGCAGCAGTCAGAGGTAAGCGAATGATTAAACATGATGAATAACAGAGCAGAAGATGCAGCGTGGGGAAAGAGCTCACTTTAGCTGCAACTCTGAGATTTGTTGCTGAGTGCCACAAATAATGAAATCGTCAATCTTCCCCGAACTAAAAAAAGGAATCCACCACAGCAAGTTTGAAAAGGGCAGGGAGGAAAAGTCCTGCCTCCTCGTTGGAGCAGTTTAGGGCCTGGTTGCTCTATGATCTTGCTGCCCAGCTAATCCATCCCAGACACCCTGGGAACTGTGCAGAAGGGACATCGCTGACCTGTCACCTGCCCAGATGCTCTGATCCTGAAACTCGCTGACTCACTTCTGGGAGGAGAGGACGGTCTTGGGTCTGTGAGATGTGTCACGGGCACACCAATGGGTGTCTTCTGGTTCACACATCATCACAATAGCACAGCCCTTGGCCTGGGCCAGAAAGGTGCATTTCAAAGCTGCCACAAAGGGACTTCTGGGGCAGGCTTCCTAAATGGGAGGGTGCCCAGGCCTTTGGAAATCTGCTCTTCTCCAGCCCTTCTTTCCTTTAGCTGCTCATTAGTCCTGGATCCTCCAGCAGCCGTGACCTGGGGCCCTTTCCACACGTCTCACTGTCCTAGGCTGAACTGTATCCCTTTCAAAATTCCTTTCTTGGGATCCTAACCTCCAGTACCTCAGAATGTGACCTTCTTTGCCGAAGTAATCAAAGTAAAATGAAGGCCGGGCACGATGGCTCACACCTGTAATCCTAGCACTTTGGGAGGCCGAGGCAGGCGGATCACATGAAGTCAGGAGTTCAAGACCGGCCTGGCCAACATGGTGAAACTCCGTCTCTACTAAAAATACAAAAAATTAGCTGGGCATGGTGGTGCACACCTGTAATCCCAGTTACTTGGGAGGCTGAGCCTGGAGAATCGCTTGAACCTGGGAGGCAGAGGTTGCAGTGAGCTGAAATCATGCCATTGCACTCCAGCCTGGGTAACAGAGTGAGACTTTGTCAAAAAAAAGAAAAATCAAACAAAAAAACATGTAAAATGAGGTGATTAGGGTGGGCCCTCATAGAACATGACCAGTGTCCTCATAAAAAAAAAAAAAAGAAAGAAATTTGGGCACAGAAACACACATAGAGGAAAGATGCAAGGAGAAGATGGCCCATCTACAAGCCAAGAAGAGAGGCCTGGAACGCAGCATTCTCTCACAGTCCTCAGAAGGAGCCAACCCCACTGCCACCTTGATCTCAGACTCCTGGCCTCCAGAACTGCAGGACAATACATTTCTGCTGTCAAAGTGCCCAGTCCAGGGTACTGGGTTACAATGGCCCTTGCAGATTAGCACCCTCACCAACAGACATGTTTCATTTGGCCCTCTCTCTTTTGTGTTTGTTTTTGTTAAATGAGCCAACATTCAAGACTCAAATTATTTTACATAAGAATCTCTTTCTTTGAAACTGTAGACACTGGCCAACCCTACACGGCAGGAGCTGAGTGGAGGCCACCCCCTCCCAAGCCCTCCAGAGCTCCTGGTGCTGGCTGCTGTCTCCCTGGCATCAAGACCGGATGTCAGCTGTTATTTTCCTCAGGAGGGTTAATTCCAGATACCAGGAACCACACTAGCCATGTTAGGCAGAAAGGGATTGAATACTGGGGACTAGGATCCCCCCAAAATCATGAGAAGGGCAGGGGCACAAGCTACAGTCTGGGTCCTCAGAAGAGACACCCAGAATAGGACCCCAGAACAGATACGCTAGGGACATAAACAAACCACATAGCCAGGCACTCCAGAGAAATGGGCTGTGGGGTTCGGGAGCAGGGGGAGGAACTGCTGAGTTGAAGGGCACACCAGGGGTCAAGAAGCAGCTGCCTCCAAAATGCACCCCCACCCCACTGTTACACAGAGGAGACAAATATAGCCTCTGAGGATTGGCCCCTGGGCTGTCCCTTCCTTCCTTTCTTTCTTTCTTTCTTTCTTTCTTTCTTTCTTTTTCTTTCTTTCTTTCTTTTTCTTTCTTTCTTTCTTTCTTTCTCTTTCTTTCTTTCTTTCCTTCCTTCCTTCCTTCTTTCTTTCTCTTTCTCTTTTGTTTTCTTTTCTTTTCTTTCTTTCTTTCCTTTTTTTTGGACAGAGTCTCACTCTGTTGCCCAGGCTGGAGTGCAGTGGTGTAATATCGGCTCACTGCAACCTCTGCCTCCCAGGTTCAAGCAATTTTCCTGCCTCAGCCTCCCCAGTAGCTGGGACTACAGGTGCCTGCCACCACACCCGGCTAGTTTTTGTATTTTTAGTAGAGTCAGGGTTTCACCATGTTGGCCAGGCTGGTCTCAAACTCCTGACTCCTGGTGATCTGCCCCCCTCAGCCTCCCAAAGTGCTGGGATTACAGGCTTGAGCCACTGCACCCAGCCCATTTCTTTCTTTACAGCAAACTGAGCCCTGTTACTTCAAAAGCCCAGTGGTGCCAAACTCAAATTTTTACACACCTGATTATTTTTTAAATAACCCAAAGAGATTTTTAGCCATTTAGAGCCTGCCTGCTTTGCCTACCTTGCAAAACCTCACGTGACAGCTCTTACTCATGCGTTAAAGATAGAAAGCCTTGTCATTATAGGGCCCCCAAATGTTCTCTGCCCTTGGGAGCACCCTGACCCAGAGACTCCTTGGGCTACGCTGCTGAGCAACATCACCTCCTCACACAAGATCTTGCCCCCAGAGTTCCCTTGCCCTCCCTGGCTTCTGCTGCGAGGGACCTTCCCTGCTTACAAACCTGTCAAAGTACTGCCCAGTGAAGCAAGTGTGTGCTACTGCCACCTCATGGTCAGATTTTCCCCATATCAGCTTGTAAATCCCTGGAACAAACCCACAAACTGAATGGCCATGCCTTGGAACCCTGATGCAAAAGACCCAACCCTTCCCACTGTGCCCCCGGCTAGCAGCACTCACTGAAGCGGGGGCCTCAACTCCTCCATGTCCAAGAGCCTGGGAAATGCAGGTTTCAGCTTTCCAGCCTTTGCAGCCCTGGAAGCGGACTAGGTGGAGGTGCCCACCCACAGCACTCATCACACACTGACCTCGGGCTGCAGCTTCTGCTTTCCTGATGCAGGCCCCCTTCATTCATGTATCGGGGTCCAAGGAAGCATCCTCATATCTGCCACATAGTGAGGGCTGGGAAACCAGGTGGGCTGGACTCTGATCCTCTAACTTTCTCTCCAGGGTCACCGACTATCCAGGATCGCCCGGAACTCTCCAGTTTTAGCACCAATAGTCCCATATCCCAGGAAACCCCTCAGTTCTGAGCCAATGAGGATGTGTGGTCCCCATGCTTCTCTCCCGGCAGAGCCACCCCTATTCTTCTGCAAATGATTCCAGTGAACAACAAGGGTTCTTTGCTAAAAGTGACTGCAAATAATCAGTCTACATCACCCTCTAGATAGAAAGGAGCATTAGTTATGATACAGGGTTTCCCAAAACAAGGTACACATATCTCCAAAGATGATTTGGGTCTTTCACAAATGAACGCTGCTTTTTTTTTTTTTTTAGTGGAGATAGGGCCCCACTGCCCAGGCTGGTCTCAAACTCCTGGCCTCAAGTGATCCTCCTGCCTTGGCCTCCCAAAGTGCTAGAATTACAGGCATGAGCCACCATACCCAGCCTGTGCTGCTTATTCTAATAGTATAGGAGTACTTGGACATTAGACAAAAATAAAACTAGCATATGAAACATATGAATTTAAAAAATTAATATTAGAAGAGATTGTATAATGCAAATGATAAAAATTATGACAGCAGTTCGGGAATGTCTGAGATTTGAGAGCTCTGTTGCAGTAGGAAAATCCAAGCCTGGGAGCCTGTGGGCTGGGATAGCCACCGTCACTCTGCATCTGCTGGTCATGTGACAGTGGACACGCTGCATGACCTTGGAATGCAGCTCCTCATATGTAGCATCATGAGGCCGCCATGGCCCTGTGGGTTCTTCTCCCTCAAATGCAAAGACCAGCCGTGTTGTGGATGCCAGGGTGGGGCCTGCACAGGCTGCCCCCCAGTTCCTGCTGCTGAGACTTCCTGGTGTGGCCCCGGACTTGTTGTCTCTACTCCTGGTCCCCAGCCCCTCCTGTGTCTGAGAACTTCACACAGAGCCAGCCATGAAGTCCCTGTTTGGATTGAGTTAGGTGTCTGCCACTTGCAGCCAAAGGGCCCTAATGGATATAAATGGCTCTAGACCAGGGGTCCCCAACCCCCAGGCCACAAACCACTACCGATTTGTGGACTGTTAGGAGCCAGGCTGCACAGCAGGAGGTGAATGCCTGAGTTCTGCCTCCTGTCACATCAGCAGCAGCACTAGATTCTCATAAGAGGGTGAACCCTATTGTGAACTGTGCATGAGGGGGATCTAGGTTGCACACTCCTTATGAGAATCTAATGCCTGATGATCTGTCACTGTCTCCCATCACCCCCAGATGAGACCGTCTAGTTGCAGGAAAACAAGTGTAGAGTTCCCACTGATTCTGCATTATGGTGAGTTGCATAATTATTTCATTATATGTTACAATGTAATAATCATAGAAATAAAGTGCACAATAAATGTAATGCACTTGAATCATCCTGAAACCATCCCCACCCCCACCTCAGTCCGTGGAAAAATTGTCCTCCATGAAAGTGGTCCCTGCTGCCAAAAATTTGGGCACCGCTGCTCTAGACAGTCCCATCATCCTGGATCAGGTCCCAGATCAATTCCCTCTGGCCTTGCCGGCTGTACCTTTGCATGTCCTGGTCCTGCTCTCTCCTTCTGGGACTTCCTTCCTCACTCTCCCACCTTCCCTGCCCAGCCCAGCTCACATGTTAGCTCCTCCTGGTAGACCTTCCTGACCTCCCTTCTCTGGGCCTCATGGTACATGCTCCTCTGGACAGGCTCACCTATGGCCCTGCCTCCTCCTGAACTGACCGACCACAGTGGGGCCTGGGTGATGTTACTTCACCCAGCCAGGGGCTGGAGGAACCACAATGCCCTCCTCCCTCTGTGGGCAGGGTGTTAGAAACCTTTCTTGGGCTCATTCATCCTTATAGGCTCCATCTTCCTGTCTCAACTCCTATTTCCCCCAACGCCCACATCTTTGGGTTTGTAGCAAGCAGCTTGATCAACTCCCAGCACATTCATGGTCACAGGAGGACTCCAGTGATACATGTGGGCTATTGCAGCATGCGTTTCATGGGTTGAGGGGTGAACATCGTGAGTGTGGGTCTCACTCAATCAAGCTTTTTCACCATGAGAACATTCTAGAGAAGGCCTGGAAGCTTGTGGTATCTGCCAACATACTCTTAATTATAAATTCATCACGACTCATAAGTCCCATGTTTGGAGCATCTCCATAGGAACGGTGCGAAGTGACCTTGGATTTGCTCTTGACTCCTTTCTCCCTCACATCACTTCCAACTGATCAGAAAATCCTGCTGGGTCTATTTTCAAAATCAGTCCTGACTCCCACCACTTCTCCCCACCTCTACCACCCCACCCTGGACCACCAGACCACCCTCATCTCTGACCTGGAATATTCCAGAGCCTCCTCACTGCCCCCGCCTCCTTCTCACCCTCTGTGGGGCCATTTCTTCCATGACAGCCACAGGGCTCCTGTTAAACCCATTGGATCACGTCCTCTGTCTGTTCAAAACCCCCCAGTGGCTCTGTCATGCTTGAGTCAAATCCACACTCCTCACCGTGGCACAAGGTCCTGCACACGGTCCAGAATCTACCAAATTTTTGGACCTTATCCCTGACTTCTCTTCCTACTGCCCACTCCACCCAGGCCCACCAGCTCCTCAGCTTCCTGCAGCCCATGCTTGGCCCACTCAGGTCCTGCCCTCTCTGGAACATTCTTCCCAGACGTTTCTGTGGCCCGCGTCTTAGCTGAGACTTCATGGAGCGGCCTTTCCCAGCAGTCCTCTTGGGATAGCCCTCTCTCCTTATCCCTTTATCCCAAAGACTGGTTACTTTCTCTCTATATCCGTTGTTCACCTTACTTGATGCCCCAGGAACCTGGCTTCTAGGGACTTTCCCCAGCCTCCCTGGCTTCAGCCCACAGGCACTCTGGCAGGGGATGGAGGACGGGAGTAAAGAGAGTTGCCCCAGGGTGCCAGGCAACAGCTGCGGCATTGGCAGCAGCTGCAATTCTCAACACCCACAGCTTCTGTGGCCCGTTCACCTGGCTCACATTCAACCAGGTTCTGATACACTACCTCCTCCTCTTGCCCCTTCAGGCCTTGGGAGACTGGAACTAGTCCCAGGGGCACCACCCCCACCTTGGTCCCCGCAACCCAGCCCCACTGCTCATGGTCGATGAACAGTCTCTTCCTTAACTCTCCCCAGCTCTTCTTTTTCATGAGGTTTTCCTGTCCCACCCTGAAGAGAAGAAGATTTAAAACACTGTCAAATGTGCCCTGACACAGCATCAACTCATAAGATAGATGCCAATTTTAGAGATGTTAAAGATGCAGGAAAATGCACATCTTAGAGCCAATGAAAGGTATTAGACATTTGTGTGTATCTTGTCTGTCTCTTTCACTCCTCCAGTGGGAACCCCATGAGGCAGAGACATTGCCTATTTTCCTGTTGACTTCTCAGAGACCAGAGCGATGCTTGGCTTGTGGCAGAAGCTCACTACATACTTTTTGGTTTTTTTTGTTGTTGTTGTTGGGTTTTTTGTTTTGTTTTTGTTTTTGTTTTTGACACAGTGTTGCTCTGTCACCCAGGCTGGAGTTCAGTGGTGCAATCTCAGCTCACTGCAACCTCTGCCTCCTGGGTTCAAGCCATTCTCTTGCCTCAGCCTGCTGAGTAGCTGGGATTACAGGTGTGCACCACCACGCCTGGCTCATTTTTATGTTTTTAGTAGAATGGGGTTTCGCCATGTTGGCCAGGCTGCTCTCGAACTGCTAACCTCAAGACATTGCTAGATCACTGTAAGAAGGTGATAAATGCTTGACCCGGCTCAGTGTGTTTTGTGCCAGGTTTATGTTCTGAGATATAGGAGGGTTAACTAAGCTGGGGCTGTGGATTATTTATATCCCCCCACCCCTGCCACCCTGTGCCTCGGCCTCCCAAAGTACTGGGATTATAGGCATGAGCCAATGCGCCAGGCCAGTATTTAAATAAAAGATTGAATCAGCAAGAGACACCCAGCCTCTGGTAGCTGGCCTCCAGTGAGCCCCCCTTTCTGGAACTCGGGTGTCCCCCACCATGTAGTACCATATTTGGTGACCAACAGCATTTGGGAGAAGTGATGATGTGCCACTTCCAGTATCAGGTTATAAAGGCAGCCGTTTCCATCTTGGTCCTCTCTCTCTCTCTGTCTCAGAAGCCATGTGGTGGAGAGGCCCATGTGGTGGAGAGGCCCATGTAGTGAGGGACCAAAGCCTCCTCCCAGTAGCCACGTAAATTATCCTGCAGGCCCATCTGCCTTGAGCTCTTACAAGTCTTAGAAGACTGTAGCCCCAGCCAACAGCTTGCCTGCAACTTCGTGACGGATTCTGGGAGCTCAGCTGCTTTCAGAATCCTGACCCTCAGAAACATATGAAATAATAAATGTTTGTTGTTCTAACTCACTAAGTTTTGGAAGTAATTATTTACAAAGCAATGGATAACAAATCCACAGCCCCAGCTTAGTTAACCCTCCTATATCTCAGAACATAACCCTGGCACAAAACACTTTAAGCCGGGTCAAGCATTTATCACCTTCTTACAGTGATCTAGCAATGTCTCATCCTCTCCACTGCCAAGCCTTCCAGGATCAACTCCATTTTTCTCTTTCAGCCTGAGCCTCGGGCCCAACTGAAGGTGGGGGCTTCCAGAGCTTCCCCCTGGCCAAGATCCCTGTGAGCTTTGCCCTTCCCCAGTCCTGACGCTGTTGCTAGTTAACTTTCCTGCAGACCCTTCTACATGGGGCCCAAAAAGACTCAGGGAAAAGAAGCAGACATTTGTTACGGTACATATACACCATGGAATAGTATGCAGACATGAAACGGAAGGAAATCATGTCCTTTGCAGCAACACGGATGCAGCTGGAGGCCATTATCCTAAGTGATTTAACATAGGAACAGAAAACCAAATACCACATGTTCTCACTTATAAGTGGGAGCTAAACATCGGCTACACATAAACATAAACATGGCAATGATGGACACTGGGGATTACTAAAGAGGAGAGGAAGGGAGGGGGGAAGGGCTGAAAAACTACCTACTGGGGGGCCGGGTGCAGTGGCTCACGCCTGCAATCCCAGCACTTTGGACGGCCGAGGTGGGTGGATCACCTGAGGTTGGGAGTTCAAGACCAGCCTGATCAATATGGAGAAACCCCATCTCTACCAAAAATACATGGGAGGAGCAGGAGGAGGGGCGCCTCCTCCTGCCTCCCCCCTCTCCTCCTCACCCCACTGGCTGCAGGATAAATGGCCTTTGGGTCGAACACCACACAACGGGATGTTTATCAAATTGCAGGCTGTGATGCATTAGTGGGTCTTGAAATCAATTTAGAGGGTCGAGCCCGGCGTTGAAAATCTGCAGTAGACAAGAATAGACTAGGTCAGGAGACATCAGAGCGCGTTGTGTGCAGCGAGGGTGAGTGTCATTTGGGGAAATGTGCTGCGTTTCTGTATAAATGGACGTGCGTGTGTGTGCTGGGTGGCAGTTTGCAATGTGTTTCTTACGGTGTGTTGCACTAAAAACGTTAGAGAATCTCTGTCGTACCGCCTTACGGTAACACAAAGGGGAATCACCATTTTCCTCAGAACCTTACATTTCCCTGATTTGAGACCCATGTATAAGACTGAAAAACAGGTCTAAGCTGGTGCCAAGAGTTTTGGTTACGTAGGGATAAGGCTGTGGCTCCCTCATCCCACAGTCCATGCTGAGGGGTGGAGGGGAATTGAACTGCAGGAAGAAGAAGTGATGAATGTGCAAGAAATGAGACCGGGAAAGGGAGAGGCTCGGAAGGCAAACAGAGAGAGGGAGAGGAAGGGACGTGGGGATGGGTCTGTGACTGGGAGGGAGAGAAAAGGGGTGCAGGTCATTCCTGGAACTCAAGGAGCTACCTTCCTACATCGCTGAGTCAGTGCCACCTGGACTCAGAAACACTCGTTGTCCATTCAGTGACCCCTTGGAGCTTTAAGAGCTCTGTTAGGATCCAAAATACGTCCAGTAGATCTTTAGAGCCGTTCAGTTTTCATCCCATGTGGGCTCTGGACACATGTGCATGCAAACTAATATGTTTACACATATGCACACACGGATACACATGCCCACAGACACTCATGCATCCATGTGCTCACACACAGATACACTCATACATATACATACATGCACATGCCTGCATACAATGCCCACACATATATGCACACTGATATGTACACACTCACACAGACACACTCATATGCACACACTAACACACATAGACACACTTATATGTCCACTCACACACATGCTCACTCCTACATGCACTCTCCCACACCCACACACGCCCACGCACTCACAGACACAGTGAGTCAGGTGTATTTAATATGCAGTTCATGTGTGTGCCTCCCTCCAGATCCCCATGTGACCTGCCCATCAGAGGAGGCCCAGAGTCCTGGGGGGAACCCTGGTGTCCCTCCATGTGATCTCCATGACAACCCAGCTCGACACCGGTTTGTGTGTGTGAAAGCTTCAGGGCCCACACAACCTCCCACGTTAATTCATGCAGATCAGCTGTTCACTACTCAACACTCCCATGTTATGTGAGGCAGCGAGGCACAAAATTGGCATCTGTTGTGGGGGGGGTGTGTGTGTGTAGTGAGCTTGGCACACAGGATGAGGTTTGGGGCAAAACAGCATGAAAGATACAGCCAATAGTAATTAGATTACGGTTGTTGATTTCTTTCAAAGGACTTAACATAGAATATGAATCCCAAAGATATATTACATGTGGTGAATTCTAGAGAATCTCACGGATAGAATGGGGGTAAAAGGAGAAACAACACACTTGCAAATTTGATAAAATTTCCCACACGGTCCTGAAATTGTTGGTGGAATGGGGGATTGCAGTCCGGGTATGAGGCATTCGAGAATCTGAATGTGTCCCCAAAAATGCTCCCCAGAGACTAGCACTGATCAGGCCGTGGAAAGCCCAAGACCCCACACGACAGGTTCTGGGCTCTGTCTTCCTTGAACATGGTCAGTGGAAGGGTTGGGGAGAGACGCAGAGGCTGAGAATGGCTGGAGACAAATGGTTGGATTCGGTTCTTTTATCTGTAGCAGGGACTCAAACCCAGGGTGTCCTGGCCGCTGGAAGGTTGAGCAATGCTGGGCCGTATTTCAACACATGGCTTCACTGGCTGAAGCAAGGCTGGTCCTGTGGCCGAGACCCCCTTTTCCAGCCCTGCACGGGTCCCCTGACCCCCAGGCCTGCAGGCGTTCCCATACCCGCCTGCAAAGCCCCCAACCCCCCTTGGGCAAGGACAGGCGCAGCTTCAGGTCATCGTCCTCCTGCCCTATGTGGGCAGAGTTGAGCCCCCAGAGCTGGGAGGGAGGCTCCCCAATACCCATCTCCCCAACAATGGCCAATGTTCCTCAAAGGGTCACTTCCAAAGAATGCCAGGTGGCAGGCACCAGGTTTTGGCATCTGATACCCTCCCATCCGCTCCCTGGGTCCAAAGCAATCATTCTTTGTAGTCTCTGATGGGGAACAACTGGCCATTGTCCTTTAACTAGCAGGGGACACACTAAGCTATGGTCTCCTGCAGGCTCCTTAAACATCCGTGAAATCAGCCTGGTGACTCCAAGCTTGGTGCAGACTGTGGGGGCCCATAGTGGCCAAGGGGGAGCCCCCGTCCCTAGTCTCGCTCTGAGAACAGCCTCCAGGAGAAACTGCCAAGCCACTGGGACTCGTGGCAGCTGCTCAACCCGGCAAGTTCTTTCTTGCAAATTGAGATCCAGGTTGCAATCTGGGCTGGCTCTGCACATTCTGGGCACCCGTTATCTGCTGGTTGGAGCTTCCTGGACACCTCTGAGGGCTGCTTGTGCATGGGTGGGGGCTGCTTTTGAACACATGGCTGCCCAGTCGGCCGCGCCTTCTGCACTTCTTCTGGCCTTATTAAATGATGGTTATTGCAGGGAGGATGCAGTGCCAAGCATCCTCTTATGCAGCACTGTGAGATGCAGGGTGTCCAGTGTCCTAGGAGAAATTCAAGCCTCATTTCCCTTTGAGACACTGGGATGAGGCCACGTGCAGAGTCTCAGTGCCCAGATCCCAGGTGCATCATCTGAATCTGTGCATGAGGTGCCAAGGCCTGGCCCTGGGATGTGTGGGATGCGATTGAAGTGTGTCTGATGGGAGGGCCCAGGTCACACCCAACAGGGGCAAAGAGTGCACAGATGTAGATGCCAGTGCCTGCCCAAGTCACCCAAAATGGAGAAAGGGAGGTGCTGGGAAGCCCTCGGGCCAGAGGCTGATGACGTGGAATCCTTGAGGGGACTGCCTGCTGTTCAGGGCAGAAGGGAACATCCTGATGTGGCACCCGTGACAGCCCCCCACCGTTCCTGCCCCCTGGACCCACTGTCCCTGGAGACCTGCGGAGAGAACCACTGCTGATGAGAAGGCGTCTCCCTCACTTGCTTTGTCTCCCCTTGGTCACCACAAAGACAGATGCTCACAGCCCTCGGGTGACAAGCTTGTGTTTCTGCCCCCTTCTGATGCTCCTGCTCTATGGGTGTGGCCACTGCTCCTGGCTTGCATTGTCTGTGCAGCTATGACAGCCCAGGTTCCTCTCAGGGTGGGTGTCCCTCCTGCAGAAAGCTGACCCTGTCTCCCAGGCCCTGGCCCTGCTCCTGGACAGAGGAGGGAAGGACTGGGGTGGTGGCTGATGGATTCTCATGTCACCTCTTTCCCGTATTCCCCTGGGCTCTTCCTTCAGAGCCTCCACCCTGCACCCTGATGACTCACTGTGTCTCATATAGGAAGCCCCCGGTGACATCTCATGCCCTGTACACAGGTCCCTACAGCCCGGGGCCCCTCCCCTGCTCTGCTGCCTCTGGCGGAAACCCCACTTTCACCCCTCCGTCCTTACATCTGGCGGGGAGTGCAGGGGGCTGGTTGGAGGGAAGCCACGTGTGAGACCCACACGACGCACCAACCCCCACTGTGCAGACCCCACCCCATTTATTTTCTTCCATCCCTTCTGCAGTCAGCACAGCCCTGGCTCTGCATTCGGCCCTCTCTTTACAGGGCTGTGTCTGGGCAGATGGGGCTGGAAAACAACTTGCTGGGCAGAGCTGGGGTGTGTTGTGAATGTCACGGCCGAGCCTGTGCAACAGGAGGCTCCAGGATCCCTTTAGGGGTAGGGTAGGGGGCGGGAGAGTGCAGGTTAAATGGGATGGGCAGGGGCAGGCAGGCAACAGGAGTGATTAATTTTTCTCAAAGCGTTGCCAGGCTACCTTTAGATTCCTTGTCTGTGGCCCAGGCCAAGGAAAGTGAATGTTCTGCTGCAAACCTGGCTTGTCTTTTAATCACACCCTTTGCTTGTCAGTTTAGACACTCGCATTGCTTTTTAGACACTCTCAATGGTATACTCTCATTGCTTTTTAGCAATCTTCGCAACTTGCTGGAATTTTCCACCCAAATAGGAACAGTAGACCATGTGTACTGTGTGCCAGGCACTGTGCTAAATGCATTAGCTATTTCAATCCTCACAACAGCCGTATGAGATGGACACTATCATTATCCTTATTCTGTAGATGAGGAAATTGGCACAGAGAGGTCAATTAATTAGCCCAGAGTCACTCAGTTAGTGAGTGGCAGAGCTGAGATTTGAACCTAGGCAGCCTGGCTTCAGGGTCTGTGCTCTTAATGTCTCACTGTAGGGGCTCTTAAGTGAGTCCTCAGCTTCCATGACTTTAGTTGAATGGACTTCTCTGTGGAGGCAGGGCTAGGAGGAAGTTTATCCATGGGTCCTACAGCGACCACCTAGAAGGATGGGATTGGCTGTGACTCAGAATCTATCCTTGCTGCTGCCTCTGCCTGGAGCTCTGCCCCCTGGCTCATCCCAGGATCTGCTCCTCCTCCCTCCTCAGGACTCAGGTGCAGCATTGCAGAGGATGTTTGCTGAGCACCTGCTATCTGCCAGGCACTGTGCTAGGTGCAGGGGATCTCGCAACAAACAAAATTCCTGCTTTTATGGAGCAGACATTCAGTAAGTGGAGAGGGATAAACAAATCAGTGAAAGGTACGCATGTCAGCTGCTAATCCATGCTACGGGGAGACATTCAGCAGGCTGGAGGATAGGAAGCCGCAGGTATGTGGGAGGGTGTGTTAGCTTCCTGTGGTTGCTCTGACAAATCACCACCAACCTGATAGCTTCAAACAACACAGATGGACTCTCTCCTAGCTCTGGAGGTCAGGAGTGTGCCATCAGTTTCACTGGGTTAAGTCAAGGTGTCAACAGGGCTGGCTCCTGCTGGATGCCCTGAGGTCAGGATTCTTTGCATTTTCAGTGTCTGTATTTCCTTCCTTCTTTCTTTCTTTCTTTCCTTCCTTCTTTCTTTCTTTCTTTCCTTCCTTCCTTCCTTCCTTTCTTCATTTCTTCCTTTCTTCCTTTCTTTTTCTTTCTTTCTCCCTTCCCTTCCCTTCTCTTCCTTTCCTTTCCTTTCTTTCTTTCCTTCCTCCCTTCCTCTCTTTCTTTCTCCCTTCTCTTTCTCCTCCCTTTCCTTCCCCTTCCCTTCTTCCCTTCCCTTCTATTCCCTCCCTCCCCTCCACCTCTTTCTTTCTTTCTTTTTTCTTTCTTTTTCTTTGTTTCTTTCCTTTTCTCTTTCTCTCTTTCTTTCTTTCTCTCTTCCCTTCCCTTCTCTTCCTTTCCTTCCTTTCTTTCTTTCCTTCCTCCCTTCCCTTCCCTTCTCTTCCTTTCCTTTCCTTTCTTTCCTTCCTCCCTTCCTCCCTTCCTCTTTCTTTCTCCCTTCTCTTTCTCCTCCCCTTCATTCCCCTTCCCTCCTCCCCTCCCCTCCCCTCCTCTCCCCTCCCCTCCCCTCCTCTCCCCTCCCCTCCCCTCCTCTCCTCTTTCTTTCTTTCTCTTTCTTTCCTTCTTTCTTCTTTCCCTCTCTTTCTCCCTCCCCTTCCCTCTCCTTCCCTCCCTCCCTCCCTCCTTCCCTTCCCTTCCTTCCCCTTCCCCTTCCACTTCCCCCTTCCCTTCCCTTCTCTTCCCTTCCCCTTCCTTCCTTCCTTTTTTTTTTCCTCTCTGTCTTTGTCTCTTTCTTTTTTTTAGAGATGGAGGCTCGCTCTGTCACCCAGGCTGGAGTGCAGTGGTGCAATCTTGGCTCACTGCAGCCTCTGCCTCCTGGGTTCAAGTGATTCTCCTGCCTCAGCTTCCCAAATAGCTGGGACTACAGATGCACACCACCAGGTCCAGCTAATTTTTTTTGTATTATTAATAGAGACAGGGTTTCACCATGTTGGCCAGGCTGGTCTTGGATTCCTGACCTCAAGTGATCTACCCGCCTCGGCCTCCCAAAGTGCTGGTCCGGCCTGTATTTTCTTTTAAGCCCCTCATATTCCTGGGCTTGTGGCTCCTTCCTTCATCCTCAAGCACATGATTCCAGTATCTGCCCTGTCACTACAGCTCCTCTGACCCTCCTGCCCCACTCTTATAAAGACCCCTGTGATTACACTGGTCCCACCCAGGTCATCCAGAGTCATCTTTCGATTTCAAGATCCTTCACTTAAATACATCAGCAAAGCCCCTTTGCAATGGACATGCACACAGGTCCCAGGGGTTTGAATGTGGACACATATGGGGGTCCCTTGTTCAGCCCCCTATGGAGGGTGGTTGTTGATTTCCAGTAGGATGGTCAGAGAAGACCCCGCTGAGAAGCCACCATTTGAGCCAAGACCGGAGGAGCTGAAGCTGTGGGCCAGGATGACATCGAGGGTGGAGTCTTCCAGGCAAAAGAACAGTGAGTACGAAGTCAGCAACAGGTGCGCTGGCATATTCCAGGAAAACCGGGGAGGGAGCCACAGCTGCGGCCGAGTGAGGAGAGGAACAGCGGGAGGTAGGGTCAGAGAAGCTGTGGGGACAGAAGCTGTGGGCCTCATGGTTATCATGAAGCTCCGGGTTTTACTCTGAGTATGTGGGAGCCATGGAGGGTTCTGAGCAGAGGAAGCACAGGACCTGACCTAGGTTTCACAGGCTTCCTCTGGCTGCTGTGTGGAAAATAGGGAAATGGGGCAAGAGTGGAAGAAGGGAGGCCTGTCGGGAAGCTTTTGCGCAATGGCCCAGGTGAGAAAGACTCACGGCTTGGTCCAGATGCTGGGATGTGTCCCCCACGTCGCCTTTCAGGAGCAGCCCCACTGCCCAGGGGGTTGCCTGCTGAGAGCTCACAGCTGAGACCCTCCCCAGAAAATACCCCTGGCTGACAGGAGCTGCTTTGCCCAATCACCCTTCCTGAGGTCCATCCATCTCCAAAGACTGGTAGTAAACACAGGGGTCTAAAGGTCCAGCCCCTTGACTCAATTCATAGCAGTTCTGAAGGGCCGTCTTCACTGCAGACTTCCTCGAAGGATGGATTGCAAAGTCATGAGTAGAGCATGCAGGGCTCAGGCGACTATCTATATGTCTCTCTATATTTTAGGATCACTGTCCATATTAGCAATTTGTTTAAAAATATATTTAAAAATTCCTGGGCCCACGTGAGGTCTAGTGATTTGTCCATGAAGGTATAGAATAACGGATAGAGAAGGGGTACTTATGGGGTTTATTGTCCAACAGATCATGTGAAAGTGTTTCATCATGTCCAGGCACCACCTCTTCCTGGTCAGGCCCATGTTATATACGAGAACAATGGAACATGTCAAAGGCAAAGCAACACATCCCCCTGTAAAAACTGTCAGTGTAACTGTCCACTTCCGTATCTGTCCAGTCACTTAACAAATATTGACAGACCACCTTTAAACACAGGCCGCTGTGCTGGTGTCTTGGACACAGCAGTGAGTAAGAGCCGTCTGATCTCATGACACTCTCAGGAAGTTCCAGTCTATGAGGATGGACAGCATGCAGGTCAACACATAAACATCATTC
Organism: Pongo abelii; assembly: GCF_028885655.2. Taxonomy (NCBI): domain Eukaryota; kingdom Metazoa; phylum Chordata; class Mammalia; order Primates; family Hominidae; genus Pongo; species Pongo abelii. The sequence goes on from NC_071991.2 coordinate 24,955,679, forward strand.
AGACTGTGAAAAGTACAATAAAGGACACAGATTGGGATATGGGATAAAGAGTCGTGGGAATGGAGCTACTGTCTCATTTTGGGTGGTCTGGGAGGGCCTCTCTGTGGAGGTGACATGTGGGCTGAGTCCTGAAGGATAAGAAGGGGCTGCAATGGGTGATTTGAGGGAACAGTGTGCTAGGTGGGAGGAACAGCAAGTGCAAAGGCCAGAGATCAGACAGATCAGAGATGAGGCCAGGGTATCTAAGAAGTCAGGAGAGTGCTAGGAGATGGGGATGCAGAGACACTGTCAGGTGAAATAGAAAGAGAAGGGAGCCAGGTGTGGTGGCTGACACCTGTAATCCCAGCACTTTGGGAGGCAGAGGTGGGCAGGTTGCTTGAGCCCAGCAGTTTGAGATCAGCCTGGACAATGTGGCCAGACCTCATGTCTAAAAAAAAAAACCAAAAAAACAGATGTGGCACATGCCTGTGGTCGCAGCTACTGAGGAGGCAGGAGGATTACTTGAGCCTGGAAGGTTGAGGCTGCAGTGAGTCAAGATCATGCCCCTGTAATCCAGCCTGGGTGGGTGACAGAACAAGAACTTGTGTCCAGAAAAAAAAAAAAAAAAGAAAAGAGAAAAAGGAAAGGGAAGAGAATTGTCACATTTTATTGCAACGACAGTGTTTTGTTTTATTTAAAATATTTTCTCTCCCCTTTGAGTCCAGCCCGACACTCAGGAGATGGGGAGAGCCTTCCTCTCATTCTGCCTCAGGAGGAGCTCCAACCTGCTCCCTTAAATCTCCAACAGCTCTGGCAAGCCCTTGGGCTCTGCTGGCTGTAACACTGCTCGCTGTTTACCAGAGGTTTTTGCTGGCACATTAAATGTATCACTCAGACTCTGAACTAGATCGAGCCACAGAAAGCTTTGACTCATGGAGCTGCTGGTCCCCATTACCACAAGATATGCATTGTTTCTCTTCGTTAAGGAATTAAGGTGCCCTATTGAAACTTTAGTCTGTAAATACAGGCAAATAAAACATGATTATGAAATCATCTTTAATAAAAATTCATCTTGACCTTAAGTTTCTGCCTTACTGAATTCATCTTATGAGAGTGGGTGGTTGTGCCTGCTGCAGATAATTGTGACCCTGAATAGCTGGACCTGTGTTCACTGTGAACCAATGTTTCCTTTGAGAGCCCCAAAGACCCTGAGTGTGAATCGCCTGAGTGGGTGGTGTCTCTTACCCTGTGAGTCCTCCCACCAGGGGCCCCATCCTTCCACCCATCTTCCCTCAGGCCTGTTTCCCTTGAGATCTGAGCTGGGGTGCCCAGTGAGGGGTCATCCTTGCTGTGAGATAAAACCAAGGTGTGACTCCCCACCCCCATGCAGGGCCCTAGAGGGTGTGAGCAGCTTCAACCAACTGACTAAGGACGGATCTGACTCCCTGCTCAGGGCAGCAGCTCGTGGTTCATTCAGCCCCAGTGGTGTCTCGATGGGGGTAACGTAAGGGGCACAGAGAACTGAGGATTGGGTCTGATGGGATTAAACCCCTAACTGGTGTCCCTGTGTCTTCTCTTTCCTGACACCAGACACCAAGAAGAAAGAGCCCCAAACACACCCGTCAGTGAATTCCGAAGGGTGAGCCGGGGGCCAGGTGGCCTTTGAAGGCTCCACGTGGGTTTTGAGCTTTTGCTTTTTGCAGCAGCAAATCCACTGCTCTGGGCTGGGAATTGGTGTTTGCTAAATGCACAGGTGATCTGGAGTGATGTTTTCATTCTTTAGCAAAGTAACACACGCTCCTTACAGAGAGTTAGACATACAAAGAGGCAGGCATGTTTTTTAAGGGTAAGTTAAACATTCAACAGGTTCTCAGGCACTGAGTGAAAGGTCTCCCCACAGGTCAGCCCCTCGGCCTCCCAGTTTCTTCTTGGAGAAACCAGTGCAGGTCCCCGCGGTGGTGGGTAGGAGGCTGTCTCAAGACACCAGGAAGTGATTAGAGGATCTCAGTCCATTTTGATACCTGTGCTCGGGAGTTGCTGGCTTGGACTGGACTCCTGGCAGAGCCCAGTGAGAAAGGGACAAAGCAGGCTGTGACTCTGGCCGTTTTCTCCTCTGCGATTATGATTCCTTTGCTGCACCCCCTCTTCCTGGCCCATCCACAGAGCACAGACCTGTCCTTGCTGGCTGACATTTCCCTGCTCCCTGAGGCCGGGTGTGCACCCTGGGGGTGCTCAGAGAGTGTCCCTGGATTGATTTCAGGGCCCTCACTTCTCAGAGATGTCATTCCCTGCAGAGCTCCATTCACCTGCTCTGAACACTCCTCATCCTGCCCAAGGACGTGCTCTCTGGTTTGGCTGGAATGAATGACCCCACCATGCCAACTCTGGGATTCAGGCAAATCAGAATTGCTGGGCCCAGGCTGCGTTGTCCAGCTGGCCCTGGTGTTTGTACTGAAACACAGCTGTGTGCCCACTGGTTGGTGCAGAGATGCTGTCTCTATCCCTATGGAGACCCCGTGCTGGCACCCCAAGATACAGCAGCATAAGGGGCACAATTGCTGGCCTAGCAGGAACTTGGGGACCCTACCCTCGAGCTACGGTCAGTGTCCACGATGACTGGCCAGCCGCCAAGTGAACAAGAACACGGGGGTGGGCAGCTGTGCTGTGGCCTCCCAGTGCTGGGTGTATGAGTGGCCGGAGAGGGTGTCTGAGATGCCCCAGGTGTCTTCACATCCAGACCAGGGTCTGCCAGACCCTGATGGCCCCGAGAGTCCTGACCAGACCCCTAAAAGCCAACCCAACATGCTGGGAATGACCATCAGCGCCAAGCGGGCCCTGGGCAGCCGGGGAAGGGCCGTCACCTGAAATGTTCCACTACCTGGCTCCTCCTCTTTCCTCAGGGACCCGAATCTGCCCATTGGCCACGGGTCCTCACACAAAGACTGGTCCAGGAAAAACAGGACCACACTGCCAGGCAGCCTGTCCTTCCCCTCTCCACATTCTGTGCTCTGATTACAGAAATGACGGGCTCATGGCCAGAGACGCCAAGCAACAGAGAAAGAGAATAAAATTGAAAATAAGAATTATTCCCCATCCTACACCTACACAGTGCTGTGTTTTAAATAAATAAACTCCTTGATTGTGTCTGTGTGGAGGCCTGAGGTCCTGTAACTGAGGCTGTTTTCTCTTTTTTTTTTTTTTTTTGAGAAGGAGTCTCGCTCTGTCACCCAGGCTGGAGTACAGTGGCATGATCTTGGCTCACTGGAGCCTCTGTTTCGCGGGTTCAAGTGATTCTCTTGCCTCAGCCTCCTGAGTAGCTGGGACTACAGGCTCATACCACCGCGCCTGGCTAATTTTTTGTATTTTTCATATAAACGGGGTTTCAACATGTTAGCCAGGATGGTCTCGATCTCCTGACCTCATGATCCACTTGCCTCAGCCTCACAAAGTGCTGGGATTACAGGTGTGAGCCACCACACCCAGCCTGATCAGTGAATTTTTTGGTGCCCCCTTAAACTTTATACCTCCCTTGCTGGACCCTGATAATCCACAGAGGAGGTCCTCCCTCCCCTGCCTCGCCCTAGTCCCCATCCTGCTGATAGGTCTCTGGTCTCTGCTCCTTGATGACATCAGGGGAAGTTTCCCTAGGATTTTGGTCACTTTGATTTATCATAACAGACTTGTTAATAATGAATGGAATAAAACAGGGCCTGGTGGCTCATGTAATCCCAGCACTTTGGGAAGCTGAGGTGGGCAGATTACTTGAGGTCAGGAGTTTGAGACCAGCCTGGTCAACATGGAGAAACCCCATCTCTACTGAAAATAGAAAAATTAGCTGGGTGTGGTGACATGTGCCTATAATCCCAGCTACTCAAGAGGCTGAGGCAGGAGAATCACTTGAACCTGGAAGGTGGAGGTTGCAGTGAGCTGAGATCACACCACTGCACTCCAGTTTGGGAGACAGAGCAAGACTCTGTCTCAAAAAAACAAAAACAAAAATGAATGGAATAACCGGTGTTTAGGTGTTACAAAATCCAGGCCAGACAAATCTAAACTTTTATCTCACACCCAGCTCCTAGATTAGTTCTTTCTCCAGCTCAAGTTCAGCCTAAGCCTCGAGGGTCCTTAGTTGCAGGGGGAAGCACCCGCTCTTTTCCCCACCTTTGTTCTTGTTTTTTCTCTGCTGGCTCCTGTGGGGTTGGGTGCGTTCAGAGGTAGTGACAGGCTAAAGGTCTTCAGCTTTTTCATTCTGTTGATGGGTGAGTTCCAAATACTAGCTTTCTCTTGTAGGATATTTCATTTATTTATTTGCTAAAAATATTTATTTAGAACACACCATTCAATTCATGTGCCGGACACTGTTCCGCCACTGGGGATAGGGTGATAAATGAGATAAACAAAAATACTTGCCCACATTAAGCTCCTATTCTAGGGAAGACAAAAAAGAAAGAAAATACACGTGTACTTAGCACATTAGAAGTTTCCAGTTACTGTAAAGAAAAATAAAGCAGGCCGGGCATGGTGGCTCACACCTGTAATCCCAGCACTTTGGGTGGCCGAGGTGGGCAGATCACGAGGTCAGGAGATCGAGAACATCCTGGCTAACACGGTGAAACCCCGTCTCTACTAAAAATACAAAAAATTAGCTGAGTGAGGTGGTGGCACCTGTAGTCCCAGCTACTTGGGAGGCTGAGGCAGGAGAATGGCGTGAACCCCGGGGGGCAGAGCCTGCAGTGAGCCGAGATCACGCCACTGCACTCCAGCCTGGGTGACAGCGAGACTCCATCTCAAAAAAAAAAAAAAAAGTAAAAGAAAAAGAAATCAAGGTGGACTCAGTGACTCATGTGTGTAATCCTTGCCCTTTGGGAGGTCGAGGTGGGCAGATTGCTTGAGCTCAGGAGTTCGAGACCAGCCTGGGCAACACGGCAAAATCCTGTGTCTACAAAAAAAAAAAAAATTTAGCTGGGTGTGATAGCATGTGCCTGTGGTCTCAGCCATTGGGGAAGCTGAGGTGGAAGGATTGCTTGAGCCTGGGAGGCGGAGGTTGCAGTAAGCCAAGATCATGCCATTGCACTCTGGCCTGGGTGACAGAATCAGACCCTGTCTCAAGAAAAAAAAAAAAAAAAGAAAAAAGTAAAACAAGAAAGCAGAGATGGGAGCAAGCGGGGAGGGGCTGGGGATGGGAGCCTCCCTGAGCTTCCACAATTCTTCCTGCGCCTCTCCTGTCTCACTGGGCAAGGGCCACCTGGGGGTTATGGTTGTTTTGTGCCAACCTAATATCTTGTTCTTGCCAACAGTTGGAGGCCAACTGAGGCTTCTCTGTCTTCCACAAGGAACAGCATTGGCCTAAACCTGCGGGCACCATGGCAAAGGGGAGCCAGCTCAGGTAAACCTGCTGGTGAAGCATGATTCCAGCGTGGGGACACAGAGGCTGACATATCTTGCTGTAGGTGATTTAATGTTAGGCCTCAATATTTCACTCCCCCTGTAAGAGTATGACACATCCACATCCTTACCAGGGCCTGAGGGAGGGTGGAGAGACGTATCCATCCCACAGGTATTGCTCGTGGCTGGAAGACTTGCTTATGCCAATGAGATTTTCATAGACACGGCACAGGCAGAAGCCTGGAATGTGTCTGCACTGCCAGGCCTGCCTTTAATGCTCTTGATTTTTCCCAGGAGATGAGTGTGCCCCAGGGAACACTGGCTCTGGCTGCAGGATGAGAGGCATGTGGAGCGTGCAGGGTTCCAACCCTCAGCCTGGAGTCAAGCACAGACTAGATGAGCCTAAGCCCAGCCAAGCCACGGATGCGGGAGTGAAAAGCAAATGCTAACTGTCCATGACGTTGACTTTCAAAGGGGAGTGTCGTGTTATGTGGCTCATCCCAGCAACAATGAAAATATTTCTCTATCAGTCAGTTGGTAAATGATTATTGACAATGTGCAAGGAAGGTGGAGTGATTGGAGTAGATTTGGTCCCTATTCTCATGGAGCTTACTTTCTAGAGGGGAAGACAGAGGATGGGTGAATAAATATAAATTATTCTATTAGGTTGGTGCAGCAGTAATTCCGGTTTTTGCCATTAAAGGTAATGGCAATCAAAAGTGGGGAGGAGCTGGTGCTGCAATTCATTGAAAGTAATGACAAAAATTGCGATGACTTCTGCACCAACCTAATAAAACAATTACAAGTGTGCAAAACGTTGCAATGGGAAACTTCCAAGTGCCATGACAGCATCTAGCTTCCTGGAGTCAGGAGATGGGGTTTTCAATTTAACCAAGATTAAGTCCAAGTGGTTGGGGCAGGCGGGGGGCGATATTTCAGTGGAGACTCCAAGGATGAATGGTAATTAGAAAAGTGAACGCGGATGGTGAAGGGGGAAGTGTTTCAGGCACAGGGGGAGGACATCGTGTGTTCATTGACCTGACCAGCAGGCTGGAGCTGAGCGGGTTGAGAGGAGGATGGGGAGCCGGGGAAAGGCACTCCACACAGAGGGCACAGCAGGGGCAAAGGCCCAGAGTCAGGCCTGAGCCTGTGTGGTTTGAGGAAGTGACAGAGGCCTGTCTGGCAGGAAAGAAACAGCAGAGGGGAGACCCTAAGGTCAGGGCAGAGGGGAGGGCTGCGCTGGGCACTGTGGGCTGTGGATGGAAACTGGCGTTTATGCTTGGGTGATGGGAACATGTTAGAAGATTTTAAAGAGGGCAGTAACATTTGGGGATAATGTGTATTCTGGGAATCTCAACCAACTAAATTCATAGTTTGAATGTTCATAAGACTTCTGCACAGGCAAAAGGAAAGATCATTTCTAGAGCTGTGAGATAAGATCATAGTAAAAAAGAATTACTAAGTTTTAAAGTCATTTCAAATGGTGGATTTCCATCTTACAATTGAATATAAGTAGATTGCAAGGTTGATGGAAAGTAGCAAAGCTTCCAGACTTGCGTGAACAGAAAAGAAACGTCAATTTGAAAGAAAACATTTATTTATTTACTTCCTCTACAGTTTTCCTGACTGCTACATTTCATAAGAAGGGATTGTTTATGAGGGTCAAGGAGCTGGAGGCCTGGGGAGGAGCTGGTGTTTTTGTTCAAGTCTGAGGGTCCTGGAGCTGGAGCCCAGGGGAGGAGCCGGTGCTACCACTGATGTCTTAGGGTCGTGGAGCTGAAGATCCCAGAGGAGCCGGTGCTGCTATTCTAGCTTGAGTTTCATGGAGCTGGAGACCCAGGGAGAAGATGGTGCTGCTGTTCTAATTTAAGGATCGTGAAACAGAAGACCCAGAAAGGAGCTGGTGCTGCCGCTGCTCAAATCTGAGGGTGTTGGAGCTGGAGACTTGGGGTGGAGATGGTGCTGCCTTTGAAGTCTGAGAGTCATTGAGCTGGAGGTCCAGGAGGGAGCTGGTGCTGCTGTTCTAGGGTGAGGGTCTTGGAGCTGCAGACCCAGGGAGGAGCAATGTTGGTGTAGTTCGAGGGTCAGGAAGCTGGCGACCCAGGGAAGAGAGGTCTTGTTCTAGTTTCAGGGTCGTGGAGCTGCAGACCCACGGAGAAGCAATGCTGTTGTAGTTCGAGGGTCAGGAAGCTGGCGACTCAGGGAGGAGAGGTCTTGTTCTAGTTTGAGGGTCATCAAGCTACAGGCCCAGGCAGGAGCAATGTTGTTGTAATTCAAGGGTCTGGAAGCTGGCGACACCGGGAGGAGAAGTCTTGTTCTAGTTTGAGGGTCGTGGAGCTGCCGACCCAGGGAGGAGCAATTTCGTTGTAGTTCGAGGGTCAGGAAGCTGGCGACCCAGGGAGGAGAGGTCTTGTTCTTATTTGAGGGTCATGGAGCTGCAGACCTAGGCAGGAGCAATGTTGTTGTAATTCGAGGGTCTAGAAGCTAGAGACCCAGGGAGGAGAGGTCTTGTTGGAGTTTGAGGGTCATGGACCTGCAGACCCAGGCAGGAGCAATGTTGTAGTTCAAGGGTCAGGAAGCTGGCGACTCAGGGAGGAGAGGTTTTTTCTAGTTTGAGGGTCGTGGAGCTGTAGTCCGAGGCAGGAGCAATGTTGTAGTTCAAGGGTCAGGAAGCTGGTGACTCAGGGAGGAGAGATCTTGTTCTAGTTTCAGGGTCGTGGAGCTGCAGACTCAGGCAGGAGCAATGTTGTTGTAATTCGAGGGTCAGGAAGCTGGTGACTCAGGGAAGAGAGGTTTAGTTCTAGTTTGAGGGTCCTGGAGCTGCAGACCCAGGCAAGAGCAATGTTGTTATAGTTCGAGGGTCAGGAAGCTGGTGACTCAGGGAAGAGAGGTTTAGTTCTAGTTTGAGGGTCATGGAGCTGCAGACCCAGGGAGGAGCAATTTTGTTGTAGTTTGAGGGTCAGGAAGCTGGCAACCCAGGGAGGAGTGGTCTTGTTTGAGTTTGAGGGTCGTGGAGCTGCAGATACAGGCAGGTGCAATGTTGTTTTAGTTTGAGGGTCCGGAAGCTGGCGAACCAGGGAAAATAGGTCTTGTTCTATTTGAGGGTCGTCGAGCTACAGATCCAGGGAGGAGCAGTGTTGTAGTTCGAGTCTGGAAGCTGGCGACCCAGGGAGGAGAGGTCTCGTTGTTATTTGAGGGTCGTGGAGCTGCAGACCTAGGCAGGAGCAATGTTGCTGTAATTTGAGAGTCCGGAAGCTGGAGACCCAGGGAGGAGAGGTCTTGTTGTAGTTTGAGAGTCGTGGAGCTGCAGACCCACGGAGGAGCAATGTTGGTGTAGTTTGAGGGTCAGGAAGCTGGCGACTCAGGGAGGAGAGGTTTTTTCTAGTTTGAGGATCATGGAGCTGTAGTCCGAGGCAGGAGCAATGTTGTAGTTCAAGGGTCAGGAAGCTGGTGACTCAGGGAGGAGAGATCTTGTTTTAGTTTCAGGGTCGTGGAGCTGCAGACCCAGGCAGGAGCAATGTTGTAATTCGAGGGTCTGGAAGCTGGTGACACAGGGAGCAGAGGTTTAGTTCTAGTTTGAGGGTCATGGAGCTGCCGACCCAGGGAGGAGCAATTTTGTTGTAGTTTGAGGGTCAGGAAGCTGGCAACACAGGGAGCAGAGGTTTTGTTCTAGTTTGAGGGTCATGGAGCTGCAGACCCAGGCAGGAGCAATGTTGTTATAGTTTGAGGGTCAGGAAGCTGGTGACTCAGGGAGGAGAGGTCTTGTTTGAGTTTGAGGGTCGTGGAGCTGCGGACCCAGGCAGGAGCAATGTTGTTTTAGTTTGAGGGTCCAGAAGCTGGTGAACCAGGGGAAAGAGGTCTTGTTCTAGCTGAGGGTCATCGAGCTACAGATCCAGGGAGGAGCAATGTTGTAGTTCGAGTCTGGAAGCTGGCGACCCAGGGAGGAGAGGTCTTGTTGTAGTTTGAGGGTTGTGGAGCTGCAGACCCAGGCAGGAGCAATGTTGTTGTAGTTCAAGGGTCAGGAAGCTGGAGACCCAGGGAGGAGAGGTCTTGTTCTTATTTGAGGGTCATGGAGCTGCAGACTCAGGCAGGAGCAATGTTGTTGTAATTTGAGGGTCCGGAAGCTGGAGACCCAGGGAGGAGAGGTCTTGTTGTAGTGTGAGGGTCGTGGAGCAGCAGACCCAGGGAGGAGCAATGTTGTGGTTCTAGGGTCAGGAAGCTGGCAACCCAGGGAGGAGAGGTCTTGTTCTAGTTTGAGGATCATGGAGCCACAGACCCAGGGAGGAACAATGTTGTTGTAGTTCGAGGGTCCTGGAGCTGCAGACCCAGGGAGGAGCCATGTTGTTTTGAGTGTCCTGGAGCTGGAGATCCACGGAGGAGTTGGTGCTGCCTTTCAAGTCTGAGAGTCATTGAGCTGGAGATCCAATGTTGCTGTTCTAGTCTGAGGGTAGTGAAGTTGGAGACCCAAGGAGGAGTGGGTGCTGCTGTTCATGCCTGAGTGTTGTGGAGCTGGAGAACCAGAGAGGAGTTTAAGGGTAGTGGCGCTGGAGATCCTGGGAAGAGCCAGTGCTGTTGTTTAAATCTGTGGATCCTGGAGCTGGAGCCCTAGGCAGTAGCTGGTGGTGTTGTTTTTCAAATCTGAGGTCATGGGGCTTGAGGTACAGGGAGGAGCCGCTGCTGCTGTTCAAGTCTGAGGGTTGTGTAGCTGAAGAGCGGGGAGGAGGTAGTCTTGCTGTCTAGTATGAGGGTGGTGGAGCTGTAGACCTGGGGAGGAGCCGATGCTGCTGTGTAGTTTGAGGGTCATGGAACTGGAGACCTAGGGAGGAGCCAGTGCTACCGCCATTTAAGTCAGAAGGTTGTGGATCTGGAGTTTTGGGGAACAGCCCGTGCTGCTGTTTAACTGTGGAGAGGATCCTGTGTGTCAGTTGAAGTTTGAAGGTTTGGGAGCTGGAGACCCAGGGAGGAGCCGGTGCTGCGGTTCTAGTTTGAGGGTAGTGGAGCTGGAGATCCCGGGAAGAGCCGGTGCTGTCATTTAAATCTGTGGGTCCTGGAGCTGGAACCCTCGTGGGGAGCTGGTTCTACCATTTATGTCTTAGGGTCGTGGAGCTGGAAATCCAGGGAGGCAGCGGTGCTGCTGTTCTAGTTTAAGGATCATGAAGCTGGAGACCTGGATAGCAGGTGGTGCTACCATTATTCAAATCTGAGGGTCATGGAGCCAGAGCCTTGGGGAGTTGCCGGTGCTGCCTCTCAAGTCTGAGAGTTGTTGAGCTGGAGATCCAGGGAGGAGCCTGTGTTGCTGTTGTCGTTTGAGGGTCATGGAGCTGGAGACTCAGGGAGGAGGGGTGCTGTTCTAGTCTGAGGGGTGTGGAGCTGGAGACACAGGGAGGAGCTGGTGATCCTGTTGTTTAAGGCTGAGGGTTGTGGAGCTGGAGACCCAGGGAGGAGCTGGTGCTGCTGTTGTTTAAGGCTGAGGGTTGTGGAGCTGGAGACCTGGGGGTGGCTGGTGTTGCTGTTGTTCAAGTCAGAGGGTCATGGGGCTTGAGGTACAGGGAAGAGCCCGTGCTGCTGTTGCAGGTTGAGGGTCATGGAGCTGGAAACCTAGGGAGGAGCCACTGCTGCTGTTGAAGTCTGAGGGTCCTGTAGCTGGAGAGCGGGGAGGAGGTAGTCTTGGTGTCTAGTGTGAGGGTGGTGGAGCTGTAGACATGGGGAGGAGCCGGTGCTGCTGTGTAGTTTGAGGGTCACGGAACTGGAGACCTAGGGAGGAGCCGGTGCTACCGCCATTTAAGTCAGAGGGTCATGGATCTGGAGCTTTGGGGAACGGCCCATGCTGCTGTTTAACTGTGGGGAGGATCCGGTGTGTCAGTTGAAGTTTGAGGGTTTGGGAGCTGGAGACCCAGGGAGGAGCCAGTGATGCCATTCTATTTTGAGGGTCATGGATCTGGAGACCAGGGGAGAGGCTGGTATTGATGTTGTAGTTTGAGGGTCATGGAACTGGAGATGGGGAGGAGCCGGTGCTGCTGCTGTTCATGTCTGAGTGTTGTAGAGCTGAAGCCCCAGGGAGAAGTCCATACTACGGCTTTTTAAGTCTGAGGGTCGTGGAGCCTGAGACCTGGGGAGGGGCCAGTGCTGCTGTTCAAATGGCTCCTTCCTGGGTCTCCAGCTCCATGACCTTCAAACTAGGACAGCAGCAGCAGATCCTCCCGGGGTCTTCCAGCTCCATGACCCTCACACTAGAACAGCAGCACCGGCTCCACCCTGGGTCTCCAGATCCACGACTCTCAAACTAGAACAGCAGCACTGACTCCTCCCTGGGTCTCCAGGTCTACAACCCTCAGACTCGAGGAGCTGGAGACCTGGGGAAGAGCCAGGGCTGCTTTTCTACTTTGAGGGTTGTGGAGTTGGAGACCCAGGGTGCAGCAGCTGCTGCTATTCTAGTTTGAGGGCCTTGGAGCCAGAAACTTTGTGAGGAGCCAGTGCTGCTTTTCAAATCTGAGAGTCGTTGAGCTGGAGACCCAGGGAGGAACCAGTGTTGCTATTCTAGCCTGAGGGTAGTGAAGCTGGAGACCCAAGAAGGAGCCGATGCTGCTGTTCTAGTTTGAGGTTAGTGGAGCTGGAGGTCACGGGAAGAGCCGGTGCTGCTTTTTAAATCTGTGGGTCCTCGAGCTGGAGCCCTGGAGGGGAGCTGGTGTTGCTGTTGTTCAAGTCTGAGGGTAATGGGGCTTGAGGTAAAGGGAGGAGCCACTACTGTTCAAGTCTGAGGGTCGTGTAGCTGGAGAGCAGGGAGGAGGTAGGTCTTGGTGTCTAGTGTGAGGGTCGTGGAGCCTGAGACCTGGGGAGGAGCCGGTGCTACCGCCACTTAAGTCAGAGGTTCGTAGATCTGGAGCTTTGGGGGACAGCCCATGCTGCTGTTTAGCTGTGGAGAGAATCCAGTGTGTCAATCGAAGTTTGAGGGTTTGGGAGCTGGAGACCCAGGAGGGAGCCTATGATGCCATTGTATTTTGAGGGTCGTGTATCTGGAGACCTGGGGAGAGGCCGGTACTGCTGTTGTAGTTTGAGGGTCATGGAAGTGGAGACAAGGGTGGGAGCCGGTGCTGCTGCTGTTCATGTCTGAGGATTGTAGAGCTGGAGATCCACGGAAGAACCGGTGTTGCTGTTCTAGCCTGAGGGTAGTGAAGTTGGAGACCCAAGGAGGAGCTGGTACTATTGTTCGTGTCTGAGGATTGTGGAGCCGGAGAACCAGAGAGGAGCCGGTGCTGCTGATCTAGTTTGAGGGCCGCGGAGCTGGAGATCCCGGGAAGAGCCAGTGCTGCCGTTCAAATTTGTGGGTCTTGGAGTTGGAGTGCTGGGGTGACCCGGTTCTTTCATTCATGTCTTAGGGTCATGGAGCTGGAAACCCAGGGAGGCAGCGTTGCTGCTGTTCTAGTTTAAGGATAGTGAAGCTGGAGACCTGGAAAGGAGCTGGTGTTACCACTGTTCAAATCTGACGGTCATGGAGCTGGAGCCTTGGGGAGGTGCCGGTGCTGCCTCTCAAGTCTGTGAGTTGTTGAGCTGGAGATTCAGGGAGGAGCCAGTGTTGCTGTTGTTGTTGGAGGATTGTGGAGCTGGAGGCTGAAGAGGAGCTGATGTTGCAGTTCAAGTTTGATGGTCGTGGAGCTGGAGACCTAGGGAGGGGCTGGTGCTACCACTGTGTAAGTTGAGGGTTGTGGAGCTGGTGGCCCCGGGGAAGAGCCAGTGCTATAGTTAAAGTTTCAGGGAGCTGGAGACCCAGGGAGTAGCTGGTGCTGCTGTTCTAGTTTGAGGTTTGTGGAGCTGGAGCCTTGGTTGGGAGCCGGTGCCACCTCCCAAGTCTGAGAGTCATTGAGCTGGAGATCCACCAGGGAGCTGGTGCTGCTGTTGTAGTTTGAGGATCGTGGAGCTGGAGACCCGGGGTGGAGCTGGTGCTGCAGTTGGAGTTTGAGGGTCAGGGAGCTGGAGATCTGGAGAGGAGCCAGTGCTGTTGTTTAAGTCTGAGGGTCATGGAGCTAAACATGGAGCCAAAGTTGGGGAAGTAGAGAGAGAGAGTTACAGGATGACCCTGGAAACGGTGATGTAGCTGTAGCCCAAGCAAGCTAAGCTTGGGAACTTCTCAATGCTAGTGATGAGTGCATTCTTTTTCCTCTTACACAGTTTTGGATTTGTTTTCTGTCTCATGAGACAGAAAGTTCCTGATTAATACCTTTAGGAATTGAAAAAGCTTAAAAAAACTAAAGGATGTTGGTAATAATAATAATAGGAATTAAACCATGATTATCCTGGCTGACAGAGACAAAATCACACACACACAATATATATCTTTCAATCAGTTAGTAAAATAAAAAATAAATGGAAAAATAGACCCAAACAAAGATATAAAAAGTTGTTTCATGGAGAAGCAATGGAGGACAGAGATTAATCTGAGAGTTGCTATTAATGGAGAAACTGATAACTTACCATTTTTCCCGTGAGGTTTTTGTGTAGAATGATATTGTGTGAGTTCTGGCAGCTGAGTCACTTCACACAGCCTGGTGATGCAGTAGGTGTCACAGAAGGACCCTCTCCCAGTTGGTCCTGCCTCTCTGCTACGGTGAGTGCAGCCTCTGATCCCCAACAGCTGAATGTGTCTTGAGACCAGGCCCATGAGCACAAGGGTTTCCATGGTGAAGGTTCCTGGATGGAACATGTGGATGTTCCTAATGTTCCTTCCTGATGTTCATCTGCCATCTTGCTGTTTAATGCAATGTCTTCTAAATATTGAATAGAAAAAAAGTATTTGTACAATATAGGCAAGGTATAAAGAATATCCACACACTGGACATACAGACAGGGAGGGGCACCCACAGCAAACTCCTTTTGCCTGGGAGCAGGTGTGTTCCTTGAGTCCTATGTCGCCTGTTTCTTCCTCCACCTTGGCCTACAGGCCCGATGTGATCTAACTTCTGTCTGCCTGTCTGACTCCATCTCCCCTCCCACTCCTGTTCTTTCTAACAATTATGTTACAGCCTCAGTGAATGTGACAAGGACCCTGAATCACAGTGGCTTTACTAAGACAGAGGTTCATTCCTTTCACATGAAAATCCAAGGCAGTCGGGTGATTCTTCTCTGTGCATTTTTCAGGGTCTTAGGCTACTTCCATCTTGCTGCTCTGACTTTCTTAGGGTGTAGCTTCCCCCACAGTGTCCATCCTATCTACTGCCAGCGAGCAGGGAGGGGAGAAGAGAACATGAGGACACAAATCTTCCTTCCTCTAAAGGCAGTTGCTGTGCGCTAGCCTCATGTGCATTGGCCACTGCCTGGTCATGTGGCCACTGCTTGCTGCAAAGGATGCTGGGAAGTTTTCATCCTGGATGCCAGTGACCACCTGGGTGACTCCTGAGGTCGAGGGGAGAGAGGACATGAAAAAGAGTCACTGGCTCTTCCCGCTGTCATGCACGTTGCTCCAGTCTAGGGCGACCCACTGCCTCAGCTTGCTCAGGATGAGGGGGGTGGTGGGGCACAGACATTTCAGTTTTATAACATGGGCAGTTGCGGGCAAATCATCCCAGCTTGGCTGAGACTCAGAAGTTTCCTGGGATGTGGGATTTCTAGTGTTAAAACCGGGAAAGTTCTGGGCAAACCTGGACAAGTTGGTGCCTGCCGGGGGGCCTTTGCATCTACTGTTACCCCTGTCCGGGATTCCCTTTCTGTAACTCTGTGTGGTGCTCACTCCTCTTCTGTTGAGGAAAGGCTGCTCTCTGGGTGCCCCCCAGGTGCCTGGTCTGCTGTACTCAGAACTACATGCTCTGTGAAAATCCCTCCATGCTCTTCATAGAATGAGATCTGTTCTTTCCACCCTTCCCTGCCCACTTCAGTTTCAAAGTCTCTGAGGATTATTAATTTTTATTCTCTTCACCACTGAAAGATACATCTCTTTCCCTAAGGCTGTGGCTGGGTTCACGCATAGTCGGATAAATCTGATATTAATAATAACCTGAATGAAAAACATGTATTAAATCCCAAGATTATGATGTAGGAAGCAGGTATTCTGAAGAGATGTGTAAGCCTAATAAAGGCCAAAGGGTGTGGATTAAAAGGAAATGTGGGGTGGAGAAACATTTCATGAAATAGAACCTCACCTCTTGGGTGAGTTCATTGGTACAACGTTTCTAGAGGGCAATTTGGCAACTGGCCAATGAAAGTGCATAACTTTTGGTCCCAAATTTCATTTATAGGCATTTATCCCTAGGAAATAGTTAGAAAAATATGCAAAGATGAATCTCTAAGGATTTTTATAAGAAGAAAGAAGTAGGAAGCATGTGCCTGCTGGTGGTCCTGCACCCTGGCACCAGTGCTCCCCTCTCCTAGTGGGTGGGCACATGCTACATTTTCCCAGGCTTCCTTGCAGTGAGTTGTGGCCAGGTGACCAGGTTCTGGCCAATGGGAGGTAATAAAAGTGTTGGGTAGTATTTTTGGAGACCACCTTCTGTAACTTCTGTCTTGATATGGTTTGGATGTTGGTCCCCTCCAAATCTCATGTTGAAATGTGATCCCTGATGTTGGAGGTGGGTCGTGGTGGGAGGGGTTTTGGTGATGTGGGCAGATCCCTCTCACAATGGCTTGGTGCCATCCGGATGGCAATGACCGAGTTCTTGCTCTGAGTTTGTGGGAGATCTGGTTGTTTAAAGGGCCTGGCACATCCTCCTCCCTCTCTTGCTCTTTCTCTCGCCATGTGATGTACCTGCTTCCCCTTCGCCTTCTACCGTGATTGGAAGCTTCCTGAGGCCTCCCCAGGAGCAGATGCTGGTGCCATGCCTGTACAGCCTGCACAACTGTGAGCCAATTAAACCTCTTTTCTATAAATAACCCAGCCTCAGGAATTCTTTTATAGCAACAAAAATGGACTGACACATATCTTTAGTGTCATTTCTTAGTTGTTCCATCCTTTGACCTGCTTCCTGGAATATGCATATGATGGTTGGAGCTATTCTTGTCACCTTGAACCTTGAGGATTAGGCTTCTACTCTGTGGATAGCAGAATGTCCTCTGGAAGGAAATGAAAGTCCCTAATGCCACCCCAGACTGACAACCTCCAGTTTTGTTTTCACTTTTTAATTTTTTGAGGCAGAGTCTTGCCCTGTTGCCCAGGCTGGAGTGCAATGGTGTGATCTCAGCTCGTTGCAACTTCTGCTTCCTGGGTTCAAGTGATTCTCATGCCTCAGCCTCCCGAGTAGCTGGGATTACTGGTGCGTGCCACCATATTCAGCTAATTTTTTTATTTTTAGTAGAGACAGGGTTTCACCAGGTTGAGCAGGCTAGTCTCGAACTCATGACCTCAAGTGAAACACTGGCCTCAGCCTCCCAAAGTGCTGGGATTACAGGTGTGAGCCACTGTGCCCAGCCCAGTCTTGGTTTTTATGAGATAAACTTCTGTCTTGGCTGAAGTTACGTCACTGATAGGTGATATAACTGTAACTGAATAAAAAGTAGGAAATTCATGTAATACTTATATCTACATATGCATATACCAAAAATAATAGTGATCTGTTGTTATCTATGTGTAAATATGGACACAAAATATTGTTTAGTGTAAACAAAGCTCTTTTTTTTTTTTTTTTTTTTTTTTTTTTGAGACAGAGTCTCACTCTGTTGCCCAGGCTGGAGTGCAATGGTGAGATCTTGGCTCACTTCAACCTCCGCCTCCTGGGTTCAAACAATTTTCCTGCCTCAGCCTTCCAAGTAGCTGAGCTTACAGCTGCATGCACCACACCCAGCTAATTTTCATCTTTTTAGTAGAGCTGGGGTTTCCCCATGTTGTCCAAGCTGGTCTCAAACTCCTGACCTTCAGTGATCTGCTTGTCTTGGACTGCCAAAGTGTTGTGATTACAGGCATGAGCCACTGCGCCTGGCTCATAAAGCTTTATTCTATTTTAATGAAGCAAAAATGCATAAGTGTGTAAGTGTGATCTATGTGTGTATATTGTCTAATAGGAGCACTACATAGCAAAATGCGAATGCTGCTTATCTTCGGTGTTGGAATCGCTTGTGATTTAAAATCTTGTTTTCTTCTATTTTTAAAAACTTTCAAAATGAGTTGTGACTTTGATTATTAGAAAAAAATCTATAATAATTGAGAGGAAAGAAAACCCCACCTGTTGTTGAAACTGACTGGAGCTGGGAGAAATGAGACATTCCTTTGAAAGTGTCACCTCCCTACCAGAAAAGTAGCCTTGCAGGACTGTCCTACAAGCCAGATGTGCCTCTTTCCCCTGGTCCCTGTACCTGGTGTGAGGTCGCACAGACAGTGAGCATCCTTCACAGAGTCTGACCTGCCAAGGTCGGGGGTGAGTGGGGATCTAGTGACATTCAGAACCTGGGGGAGCCGAACAGGTGTGACTGTGCGTTTGCAGGATGACCTCTCCCCTCAAAGAGCAAGAAATAACTCTAGTGCAATTTTCCAAACATTTACAAGAGAGGATTTTTAAGCTTTTCGCTTCTTTATTACAACTAGCACATTTGGAAGCATAAAATGCACAAAGAAGACCTGCTATTTACAATCACTTTCACTAAGCCAGTGTTATATTCAAAAATGGCAGATAAAGTTCATGGCTTTGATGAAAGGGGCAGTCTTTTCATCGGCAACAATTAATACTGCTCCCCATTCTGGGGAGAATTTAAAGAAAATAATTTGGAAGGAGGTGTGGGTTGGCATGACACAAACAAATGATTTCAGATCACAAATGTAATCATTTGATCTTGCTTTACCAAACATTTCAGAACAATCTAGCATCACATTCTCTTCTGAGTCTGTGAAACTCTGAATTCTGGGAGAGTCTGAATTCCCAAGGCAGGACTGAGGATAGAAAAAATTTGGTGGCAGACCCCCGGTACTGTGGTTATCACATGGGTTAAAGATGTAGGCTTGGTTAACCCACCGAACCTGCTTATGTATGAGGCTCACCTGAGAAGGTGATATTGACAAGCCCATCCTATGGGTCTGAGGGCTCTTCACCAGGAGTGGAACAAGGAGGATGGCCCCAGTGTCCCCATCTCTGAACACATTTAGTGGGAGGGCTGGAGATCCTGGACAGATCACCACTGGCTCCATGGGGAAATTTCAGCAGCACTCATTGCCTGTGTCTGTTCTGTGCCAGGCACTGTGCTCAGGGCGGGGATTTGGGATTCACTAGGGCACAAGGCCATGTGCCTCTGTCCTCACAGAGCCTAAGTGCTGGTGGACAATGCAGATGTCAACCACAAATGACGAGGCACTTGCAGGTAGGGGTCAGTGCCAAGAAGGAAATGAAGGGTGCGTATCGCTGACTGTGACTCTGGTGGGGGCAACTTAAATAGGGCCATCGGGGAGGGCCTCTCTGAGGAGGTGACATTTGAGCTGAGGCCTCATCAGTCAGAAGGAAAAAGCTGTAAAGGGTCTGGGATAAACTCAACCTGCAGACTTTTCAAATAATATAAGGTGTTACAGCTCTTTCAGAATTTGTCTAGCATGTTTTCCGGTTTTCACTCCCGGGAAGGCTCGGAAAGAGGCATCTGTGCCCAGCTCATGGCCTGTTCTTTGCACTTGCGGGGGAGGGGTCCTCTTCTCCCACAGCTGTCCCCCCGGGGCCTGCTCCCAGGTGGGGTCTGGTTTTCACCAGAAAGCCCTCCATGCAAAACACACACACACACACACACACACACACACACACACACACACACACACACACAAAATTGAATTTGAATTAGTTGCCAACATTTACATTTTAATTCTAAAAATCTGTATTTTTGACTTCATTGGAAAGTCAGACTACCTGGCCAGGCCAGGCTGGGATCTGGTGGATTTTGGTATTTCGGTTTCTGGTTAGGGAGGGTATTTGGGGTTTGCCCCTCCAGCATCTGTCCCAGTGTGGAGTGGGGGTGGGGGCCCAGGCTCAGTGGGGAGAACTGCAGTGGCCGAGGGTCTTGGCTGTCTCCAGACAGCTGGGTGGACTCTGCCATCTCCTGCTTGGGGTGGGCTGGGGTTCTTTGCTGCCCCTCCTCACAGCCCACAGCCTCTTGAACTCCACTGAGACCACCGCCATGTGAGGCTGGGAAGGGAAACCTGCCTTTGTAAGTGAAAACAGTTGAAACCACGCTGGAATGTGTCAGTCAGAAACTAAAAGGCCCTGTCACAAGCATGGCCAGGAAGACTGTCACCATTGTGGCATGCAAATGACAGAGATGTGTGGGACAATGTCTACCAAGAGATGAGCCAGGTGAGGGCAGGTTGTCGTGAAGGAAGGAGGAGGGGTCGTCCCCACAGCAGCGGCGCCATCCCGCAGAGAAACGGCCCCTGGGGATGGACACGTTCCAAGGAGGCCGTGTGCTGTGCCTAGTGGGTGGTTCGAGGCCTGAATGCCGGGCACTCGGAGCGGTCAGTGTCCCCATGGGAGCAGGGGTGCTCTCAGCCAGGTGATGGGGGTCCTTGGATGGTCAGCCCCTGTGTGTGTGAGAGGGGATGGCCCTCTGCTCTGTCCCTTCTGAAGGCAGCCATAAGGGCTGGGATGTGGTGGATTTGGGTATTTTGGTTTCTGGTTAGGGAGGGTATTTGGGGTTTGCCCCTCCAGCATATGTCCCAGTGTGGAGTGGGGAGCAGCCATAGGGAAGGAGGCCAAAGCGCTCAGCATCAGACAAGCCTGGGTGCAGGTCCCACTTCCTGCCAGGCCAGGGCCTCTGAGCCTCAGTTTCCTCATCTGTATAGTGGGGTTAATCCCAACCATGTATACTGCCTGCCTGCCATGTGCCAGGCCCCTCTCACACATCTTTGATTGCTTGAGGGCAGGGACTTTATTATCCTCCTTTAGAGTTGAGAAAGAAGAGGCACAGAAAGGTTAAACCACTTACCTGGGGTCACACAGCTACTATTGCAGAGTAAAGTCTCCAAACTCAAATGGAGCACTAAGCCCCGCCCTGGGCGCCAACAGGTGCTCCAGGAATGTCCAGTGCCATTTATCACCTTCATCACCTGCTGGGAGTGCTCGTCCCATCATGCAAACCCTGTGAGCATAAAGTGAGGGGACACATGCAGGATCGATTGTACTGGCGGGTAACGTAAGTAAAGTAATAACCACAGGATGATATTCACAACCCATATTAGTGATACCAACAGCCACATCTGCCTGCTTCTCTGGGCCCAGGATTGTCTGCAAGCTCCCAGGAGCTGGTCCTGACTGGGTCAGAAGAAAAGTCTGAGGTTATGGGAAGGAGCAGCTTGCCCAGCTTGTGGCCTGTTTTGTACATTGGGAGTCCCTGTCCTCCACAGCTGTCCCCCAGGGCCTGCTCCCAGGTGGGCTTGAGAGACCCCAGAGCTGCAAGGCTTTAGGCCAGGGTTCTGCCAGTTGCTGTGTGTCTGAGGAAGTGACACCCTCCCCCAAATCTCTTGCCCTGCCAGCTGCTGGACACACAGCAGCTACAGGGCGTGAACTCTGAGACCAGGACCTCTGCAGGTCCTGGGAGGCAGAAGTTGCAGTGAACCAAGACTGCACCATTGCATTCCAGCCTGGGTGACAAAGTGAGACTCTGTCTCAAAAAAAGAGAAACAGATATTTATATGAGACAGTTTGTAGAGGTTTGAAATGCAACATGATCCATCATGTGGAGATTTTTTATAGAGAATTAATTGCTTCAGTTCAGTGTGAAGGGACTTAAACTCCTCTCTTCACTAGAATTTTTCAAACTGTTAAGGGGACGTATGTAATTGTCACCTGCATCACATGTAATCAGGGGACCATATGAAGAAGTGAAACGTTGCTTTCTTACATGATTGTTTTTGGTGAATTGAGCAGTTTTGTATTCATCATTCAAAAATGCACAGGCCATGGGAATGCCCAATACTTCCGGCTGCCTACCCTCCCACTGCAACTAACGTAAGCCGGCAAGCAATGGCTGTTGATAAAGACAATGGTCATCATCATATTTCAGGGTTTGTGTGTGTGCGTGTGTGTGTGTGTGTGTGTGTCTGTGTCTGTGTGTGTGTTTATTCGTTTGTTTGTTTTGAGATGAAGTCTCACTCTGTTGCCCAGGCTGGAGCGCAGTGGCATGATCTCAGCTCACTGCAACCTCAGCCTCCTAGGTTCAAGCAATTATCGTGCTTCAGTCTCCCTGAGTAGTTGGGATTACAGGCACCCGCCACCGGACCCAGCTAAAATTAGTAGTGATGGGGTTTTGCTATGTTGGCCAGGCTGGTCTTCAACTCCTGGCCTCAAGTGATCTGCCCACCTCAGCCTCTCAAAGTGCTGGGATTGCAGGTGTGAGCCCCGACATCCAGCCAACCTTTCAGGGTTGTTTGTTTGTCTTTAAGACAGGGTCTCTCTCTGTTGCCCAGGCTGAATGCAGTGGTGTGATCATGGCCCACTGCAGCCTCAACCTCCCGGGCTCAAGTGATCCTCTTGCCTCACTCTCCTGAGTAGCTGTGAATACAGGCACATGCCACCACGCCTGGCTAGCTTTTGTATTTTTTGTAGAGATAGGGCCTTGCCATGTTGCCTGGGCTGGTCTCAAACTCCTGGGCTCAAGCGATCCGCCCACTTCAGCCTCCCAAAGTGTTGGAATTATGGACATTTCAGTTTTTTAAAAAATCAAAAAAGCATGACTGGATACAATCAGGATTTCAGTAGAAGTAGAAAATACGGGAATGTCAGTGAGCAAATAAGTGCAGAAAGAACAGGGGATGAGAAGAGGAATGTGGGAAGATGGGAAGCGCTGGGCGGAGATGAGGATGGGGACAGGCTGGGGATGAGATCTGGAGTGCAGGCTACAGTCAGGAAACTGAAAGCTGCCCAAAGCATTAAGATTGCCCAAGCCAGAAGCACACGAGGCAGTTTTCAAGAGAATAAGGAGCAAGAGATCATTAAACTCACTTACCAGGAGAGACAAGAGATGGTGGCAGTAATTTCAAGAGAGAGGCCTTGACACTACAAAAAAATCTAAATTCATTCTTTGCCTGACTGTTCACAAGGGAAGAGGGGGAAGTGGTTGCCTTCAGAAACCATAATACATTTTTCTTACTGAGGCAAAATTTACAGAGAGGAAGAAATGGGAAAAAGAAGCAACCGAGGTGATGGGAAATGGAGCTGATTTATTCTTGATGTTGGAGCGGCAGTTTCTCTAACACAGATAAACTTTAAAAACCAGCTCAGATGCATCCCTTGAGCCCTTGTTGGTCCCTCTCCACAGGTCCCAGCCCGTTCAGAGTTTTCAAGGAAGCAGCTCCCAGGCTACTGTCACCTTCCTGGGACCGTGAGCCTCTCATCACCCAAGCTGGCAGAATCCCTCCAACTCATGGCTCCGTGAAACCTGAGTGCCTGCCTCCGCTGACCGATTCCCTGGGTGGATTTTCTTCTGGTGGTCAGAAAAATATATCGGTCTTTTCCAGATGTCTCGCATTACATTCTGTCATTTGGAATACAGTTGATTCTTGAACAATGTGGGAGTTAGGGGCACCAAATCCCACACAGTTGAAAATCCACATATAACTTTTGACTCTGCAAAAACTTAACTACTGATAGCCTATTGTTGACCAGAAGCCTTACTGATAACATAAACAGTTTTCGTATGTTAAATGCATCATATACTGTATTCCTACAAAAAGTTGGCTAGAGCAAAAAAAAATGTTATTAAGAAAATCATTCAGAAGGGAATATGCATTTACTCTCCATTAAGTGGAAGTGGGTCATCATAAAGGTCTTCATCCTTGTCTTCTTCACATTGAGTAGGCTGAGGAGTAGGAGGAGGAAGAGGAGGGGTTGGTCTTACTGTCTCGGGGTGGCAGAGGCAGAAAAAAATCTGTGTATACGTGGTCTCTGGCAGTTCTAACCTGTGTTGTTCAGGGTCCATTGTATTTGTTACCCAGTGGGGTGAAATCAAGATAAATTAAACACAGGTAAGTCCCATTTCAAGAAGTCCAATACATAAAAATCTGCCCATAGAATACTCAAATGAAACAACTGAAAGAGACCCAAGGCTCTTTTGCATCCAATTTCCTCAACACCAAAGAGGAGAATGTGGCCCTCTGAGAGGCATTCAGCTGGACTCTCTGTAGTGAGATTGCTGTTTCTTTATCTAGGTTCTGGGCACAGGTGCGTGTACCTGGTGAGGATTAATTGAAATGTACTCTTATGATCTGGACACATTTCTTTTCTTCCTCTTCCTCTTCCTCCTCTCCTCCTCCTCCTCTTTCTTCTTCTTTTTTTTTTTTTTAATAGAGATGAGGTCTCACTATGTTGCCCAGGCTGGTCTCAAACTCCTGACTTCAAGTAATCGACCCACCTCAGCCCGCCAAAGTGCTGGGATTACAGGCATGAGCCACTGCTCCTGGCCTGGGCACTTTTCTTATGTATGCTATCATTCAATATTTTTTACTCCCAGTGGGATTTTGATTGAGGAAGAGCAAGGCATTTTTTGTTTTGTTTTGTTTTTGAGATGGAGTCTCACTCTGTTGCCCAGGCTGGAGTGCAATGGCACAATCTCGGCTCAATGCAACCAACCTTGTCTCACTTTCCTCCCAAAGTTCTGGCATTACAGGCATGAGACACTGTGCCCGGCCAGAGCAAGGCATTCTTTAAAGGTGAGCCACCCCCTGGCGAGGGTGTTTGAGCCACTCTCTCAGGAACCACCAATTCCTGGTTCTTTCTCATAGGATTTGCTCCAGCCTCTGCTGCTCTGGCTTCCCCAGCTTCCCACTCCTGGCTCCCCTCCTACCCTCTTGATTTGTCACATCCCCTCCAGATCCCCCAAAGACCCTGGCTGGGCTGGCGCTCCCATCCCAGAGTCCCCTGTGGCCCCCACTGACTTGGCTCAGGGAAGCCTCTTTCCCAGACAAGCCCATCCTGGCCACCACCCCACACTCCATCCCCCAGATGGTACCCATACAAGTCCATTGCAGACCCCATCAGAGCCCAGGTTTCTTTGGTGAAGATGTGACTTGGCACAGATCAACCCACTCTCTTGAAATTGCATTTCTGGGCTGCATAGCCCAGAGGCAGGGCACAGCTAGTATCCAGACCCCCTGTAATGATTTAGAGAAGGGAAAGAAATCTTGGCCAGGCATGGTGGTTCACACCTGTAATCCTAGCACTTTGGGAGGCTGAGGCAAGTGGATCACATGAGGTCAGGAGTTCAAGACCAGCCTGGCCAATATGGCAAAACCCTGTCTCTACTAAAGATACAAAAATTAGCCAGAAGTGGTGGCGTGTGCCTGTAGTCCAAGCTACATGGGAGGCTGAGATGGGAGAATTGCTTGAACCCAGGAGGCGGAGGTTGCAGTGAGCCGAGGTCACACCATTGCACTCCAGCCTGGGTGACAGAGAGAGGCTCCATCAAAAAAAAAAAAAAAAAGAAAGAAAGAAATCTTAGAGCCCAGGAAGAGAACAAGAACAGACCAGGCAGACAGTGACTATCAGTCTTCCCCAGTCAGCTTTCCACCCTGCAGCCTCCACGGTCTTTCTCCATCCAGCTCCACGCACAGTCACTCTACTGCGTAAAAACCCTCCAGCTCCTGAAATGGAAAAATACACTTCCAAAGTGGCGTGCTCCCATCACTAACTCCCCCCAAAACTCACCGTCCACACCCTTGCATATTTGATGTTGGCTCTTATCTTTAATTTCCTCTCCCCATTTTATCTTGGCTTATTTTGTTTTTTGTTTTTTCCTATTTTTTAAGAACTCAGTACTTTTACCATCGCCCTTTTGAAACTCTGGAGCAATACAAGCATTTAAGACCATAAATTTTCTTCTGAGTACAGCACTAGCCGAGTCCCTCAGATGCTGGTGTAAACTATTCTTGTTGTTTTCTAGAAACCATCATTCTAGTTTTGGTTTCTGCTTTGATCTGGGAGTTATCTAGGAGAGAATTCCTTCCCCAATAAAAGGCACTGTTCTCCATGTCCCATTCAATGCATTTTGACAAATGTGTCTACTCAAGTAAACATCATCCCAATCAAGACAGAGCATTCCTAGCAGGGCCATCTTTTACTTTATTTATTTATGTATTTATTGAGACAGAGTCTCACTCTGTCACCCAGGCTGGAGTGCAGTGGCATGCGATCTCAGCTCACCAGCTTTGTTTCCCGGGCTCAAATGAGAGCTCCCACCTCAGCCTCCCGAGTAGCTGGGACCACAGGTGCGCACCCCTACATCTAGCTAATTTTTTGTATTTTTGGTAGAGATGGGGTTTCTCCATGTTGGCCAGGCTCATCTGGAACCCCTGAGCTCAAGTGATCCACCTGCCTCGGCCTCCCAAAGTGCTGGGATTACAGGCATGAGCCACCACATCTGGCCAGGGCTATCTCTTTACCATTTATTTTAATGTCATTTGTAATGATCAGAATGTGGGCTATAATAATCTTTATTTTTAAAATTTTGTAAAGGTTTCTTTTGTATTCAAAGAAACAAAAGAAGGAAATAATTTATTAAAAATTCTTAAGCATCAAATATCCTCACCCTTGTGTACATTTCCAGCTCTGTTTCTGTGTCCCTTCCATGAATTTCCTCTTCCCTGTGCTCTTAACCTGGTCTATCCATCCTTAAACTATAGCTGTAATCATGCTCCAAACACTCCCCCTCTTTGAATAGACTGTGAGTAGCTGAAGGGTCTGAGGCCGCATGGTTTCCATCTCTGTGTCCCTGCAGCTAGACCAGTGCTCGATGTGGCAGAGGTGCTCCACCAACATTCACTGACCACAGGTGAATTAAATACACCTGTGCCCTGGGGGGACCCAGGCAGGAGGGCAGGTGGTTCAGAGAACCCTTCCTCTAGCTGCAGCCTCATCTCACCCTTGGCTCCATTCACAGCAAGATATTTCAGATTCTTCTTCAGAGAGCCTGAATCATTAAGGGAAAACATTCTAACATTCACCTATTGGTTTCTCTGCCAAGCCCCAGTGGCTTGAAATAAGTAAATCATTTAAACCATCCCATCCTTGTATCTCGGAGAAGGTGGTGATAGACAGGGAATCGATAGATTCAATCAGGGGAGTGAGAGGCATGCGGATAAAGGTCCCTGGCCAGGGCCTCTCTGCGGTCCTTGGGGCTGGAGATGCCTTGGAAATCCAATCAGGGCTCTTGACAGGGGACATCACCGCTGACCATCACTGCATTCTTACCCCTGAGCTGGCCAAGGGTCCCTGCCTAGAGACAGGGACACGTGGGCTCAGGAAATAAAGACTCAAAGCCTCCACTTACCCTACACCTCAGCCTCTGAGAGATGCAGGGTCACCTGCTGGGAGGGAGGGGCAGAGGCCACACTGGGGGTGGCACATGGGTGGGACCCGGTCCTGCCTGGCTGAATGTGCCCCATGCTTTATCTTTTTCCCAGGCCATCTGGACTTTAAGAGCACTCACCTGATGCCCTCATGCCCCAGCTTTCCAGCCCGGCAGCACCCTTGACTGTGGCTGCCAGGCTCTGTGCCATCTGGCCCCTGCCTGCTCTCCTCTTTCACCTCCTCTGCCTTCCTGTTTCACTGGTTTCTCTCTGCTACTTTTTTTTTTTTTGAGACAGAGTCTCATTCTATTGCCCAAGCTGGAGTGCAGTGGCTCAATCTCGGCTCAGTGCAACTTGTCTCCCGGGTTCAAGCGATTCTTGTGCCTCAGCCTCCCGAGTAGCTGGGATTACAGGTGTGTGCCACCACGCCAGGCTAATTTTTGTCTTTTTAGTAGAGACTAAAAATAGTTAGGGTTTCGCCATGTGGGCCAGGCTGGTCTCGAACTCCTGGCCTCAAGTGATCCTCCTGCCTCAGCCTCCTAAAGTGCTGAGATTATAGGCGTGAGCCACCACGCCTGGCCTTCTGCTACTTCTTTGAACCAGGGCCTCCCCCTCCTGTCAAGCCTGTGTGAAGCTAGCCCCGCTGCCTGGAAGGCCCTTCTCCCAGCCCCTCCTAGCTCAGGAACTCCCAGAGGATAAACATGAGATGATTTGACAGAGCACACAGGGCTAGCACTAAGATCACTGAATCCTGTAGTGGTTCTTCTCCAATTCTTCAATCACCTCAAAGAAAACACCTTGATTTGGTGCTGATGTGCCTTTAGCTCCTTTCCAGACCTTGCATTTCATCCTTTTGAACAAAGAAAGGACAGGCCCCAGGCTT
The DNA here is from genome assembly GCF_028885655.2 of Pongo abelii. NCBI lineage: Eukaryota > Metazoa > Chordata > Mammalia > Primates > Hominidae > Pongo > Pongo abelii. The sequence goes on from NC_071991.2 coordinate 24,983,152, forward strand.
CCTGCAGAATGAAGCACCTCTGTTTAGGTTTATTGCTTTTAGTTCTACAGTCACCATCCTTTTGCAAGCAAAAGTTGCTGGTTTTCTATTTAGTCTGGTGATAGAGTTTTCCTTTTGAATTAAAGTTTCTTAGTAAAAACAAAAATGGGGTTGCTAAGCAACACAGACTGCAGAAATGGCCAAAGGACCGGGGCATGAATGAAATCACACTCCTGGGTTGCTCCAAAGTGTTCAGTAAAATCTGTCTCTAGCAGCTGCTTGGGGATGTGGAACTTGGAGAGGTGAAAAGCAGAAGAAGAAGCCCATGATGTGGTTGGATGGAGGGACCCTTGCAGAAGTGAGAAGGGAAGCTGTGAGATGCAGAGTGGAGAATTCAACCTCAGCAGAGGCCAGAAAAAAGAGCTGGGAGGAGCAGGAAAAATGTCAGCTCCGTGAACGGCAGAAATCGTGACGATGATGATTTTGGACATCCCATGCACTCAGGATTTAAACACTGGGGTTACAATAAGATTCTGTGGTCCTTTCAAGCCGGAATTGTTGGTCACGTGAACAAATTTATGGGGAAAATAACAGCCACCGGTAACTCAGGCAGGTCAGGTCCCCCCAGGCTATGGATAAACAGTCATGCCTGAGTCAGCCTCTTTCTTGAACATTTTTTTTCCAGTTACCTGAGCCAATAAATCCACCTTCACCTCAGACCATTGGGGTTTAATTTTTCATCACTTAGCAGATGAAAGAATCTCAACTTATGGAAACTACAGAACATAGGTATAATTACTCTTCCATTTTACAGCAGAGAAAACGGACGCCCCACCTCCTTCTATCTTTATCCTCGGATTTTTGAGACTGTTGCCTTCCGCTTCATCCCAGACATCTGTCCCCTGTTTTCTCCCATCCAAAGAGAAGAGAAAAAGAGACAATGTTCACACCCCACTGGTCATGTTTTGGTCACAAGGAGGCCTGGGAAATGTAGTCTTTTTTTTTTTTTTTTTTTTTTTCTTTTATTGTAATTATTATTATTATTATTATTATACTTTAGGTTTTATGGTACATGTGCCCAATGTGCAGTAAGTTACATATGTATACATGTGCCATGTTGGTGCACTGCACCCACCAACTCGTCATCTAGCATTAGGTATATCTCCCAATGTTATCCCTCCCCCCTCCCCCCAACCCACAACAGTCCCTGAAGTGTGATGTTCCCCTTCCTGTGTCCATGTGTTCTCATTGTTCAATTCCCACCTATGAGTGAGAATATGCGGTGTTTGGTTTTTTGTTCTTGCGATAGTTTACTGAGAATGATGATTTCCAATTTCATCCATGTCCCTACAAAGGACATGAACTCATCATTTCTTATGGCTGCATAGTATTCCATGGTGTAGATGTGCCACATTTTCTTAATCCAGTCTATCATTGTTGGACATTTGGGTTGGTTCCAAGTCTTTGCTATTGTGAATAATGCCGCAATAAACATACGTGTGCATGTGTCTTTATAGCAGCATGATTTATAGTCCTTTGGGTATATACCCAGTAATGGGATGGCTGGGTCGAATGGAATTTCTAGTTCTAGATCCCTGAGGAATCGCCACACTGACTTCCACAATGGTTGAACTAGTTTACAGTCCCACCAACAGTGTAAAAGTGTTCCTATTTCTCCACATCCTCTCCAGCACCTGTTGTTTCCTGACTTTTTAATGATCGCCATTCTAACTGGTGTGAGATGGTATCTCATTGTGGTTTTGATTTGCATTTCTCTGATGGCCAGTGATGGTGAGCATTTTTTCATGTGTCTTTTGGCTGCATAAATGTCTTCTTTTGAGAAGTGTCTGTTCATGTCCTTCGCCCACTTTTTGATGGGGTTGTTTGTTTTTTTCTTGTAAATTTGTTGGAGTTCATTGTAGATTCTGGATATTAGCCCTTTGTCAGATGAGTAGGTTGCGAAAATTTTCTCCCATTTTGTAGGTTGCCTGTTCACTCTGATGGTAGTTTCCTTTGCTGTGCAGAAGCTCTTTAGTTTAATTAGATCCCATTTGTCAATTTTGGCTTTTGTTGCCATTGCTTTTGGTGTTTTAGACATGAAGTCCTTGCCCATGCCTATGTCCTGAATGGTATTGCCTAGGTTTTCTTCTAGGGTTTTTATGGTTTTAGGTCTAACATTTAAGTCTTTAATCCATCTTGAATTGATTTTTGTATAAGGTGTAAGGAAGGGATCCAGTTTCAGCTTTCTACATATGGCTAGCCAGTTTTCCCAGCACCATTTATTAAATAGGGAATCCTTTCCCCATTTCTTGTTTTTCTCAGGTTTGTCAAAGATCAGATGGTTGTAGATATGTGGCATTATTTCTGACGGCTCTGTTCTGTTCCATTGATCTATATCTCTGTTTTGGTACCAGTACCATGCTGTTTTGGTTACTGTAGCCTTGTAGTATAGTTTGAAGTCAGGTAGCGTGATGCCTCCAGCTTTGTTCTTTTGGCTTAGGATTGACTTGGCGATGCGGGCTCTTTTTTGGTTCCATATGAACTTTAAAGTAGTTTTTTCCAATTCTGTGAAGAAAGTCATTGGTAGCTTGATGGGGATGGCATTGAATCTGTAAATTACCTTGGGAAGGATGGCCATTTTCATGATATTGATTCTTCCTACCCATGAGCATGGAATGTTCTTCCATTTGTTTGTATCCTCTTTTATTTCCTTGAGCAGTGGTTTGTAGTTCTCCTTGAAGAGGTCTTTCACATCCCTTGTAAGTTGGATTCCTAGGTATTTTATTCTCTTTGAAGCAATTGTGAATGGGAGTTCACTCATGATTTGGCTCTCTGTTTGTCTGTTATTGATGTATAAGAATGCTTGTGATTTTTGCACATTGATTTTGTATCCTGAGACTTTGCTGAAGTTGCTTATCAGCTTAAGGAGATTTTGGGCTGAGACAATGGGGTTTTCTAGATATACTATCATGTCATCTGCAAACAGGGACAATTTGACTTCCTCTTTTCCTAATTGAATACCCTTGATTTCCTTCTCCTGCCTAATTGCCCTGGCCAGAACTTCCAACACTATGTTGAATAGAAGTGGCGAGAGAGGGCATCCCTGTCTTGTGCCAGTTTTCAAAGGGAATGCTTTCAGTTTTTGCCCATTCAGTATGATATTGGCTGTGGGTTTGTCATAAATAGCTCTTATTATTTTGAGATACGTCCCATCAATTCCTAATTTATTGAGAGTTTTTAGCATGAAGGGTTGTTGAATTTTGTCAAAGGCCTTTTCTGCATCTATTGAGATAATCATGTGGTTTCTGTCTTTGGTTCTGTTTATATGCTGGATTACATTTATTGATTTGCGTATATTGAACCAGCCTTGCATCCCAGGGATGAAGCCCACTTGATCATGGTGGATAAGCTTTTTGATGTGCTGCTGGATTCTGTTTGCCAGTATTTTATTGAGGATTTTTGCATCAATGTTCATCAAGGATATTGGTCTAAAATTCTCTTTTTTTGTTGTGTCTCTGCCAGGCTTTGGTATCAGGATGATGCTGGCCTCATAAAATGAGTTAGGGAGGATTCCCTCTTTTTCTATTGATTGGAATAGTTTCAGAAGGAATGGTACCAGCTCCTCCTTGTACCTCTGGTAGAATTCGGCTGTGAACCCATCTGGTCCTGGACTTTTTTTGGTTGGTAAGCTATTGATTATTGCCATAATTTCAGCTCCTGTTATTGGTCTATTCAGAGATTGAACTTCTTCTTGGTTTAGTCTTGGGAGGGTGTATGTGTTGAGGAATTTATCCATTTCTTCTAGATTTTCTAGTTTATTTGCATAGAGGTGTTTGTAATATTCTCTGATGGTAGTTTGTATTTCTGTGGGATCGGTGGTGATATCCCCTTTATCATTTTTTATTGCATCTATTTGATTCTTCTCTCTTTTTTTCTTTATTAATCTTGCTAGCGGTCTATCAATTTTGTTGATCCTTTCAAAAAACCAGCTCCTGGATTCATTGATTTTTTGAAGGGTTTTTTGTGTCTCTATTTCCTTCAGTTCTGCTCTGATTTTAGTTATTTCTTGCCTTCTGCTAGCTTTTGAATGTGTTTGCTCTTGCTTTTCTAGTTCTTTTAATTGTGATGTTAGGGTGTCAATTTTGGATCTTTCCTGCTTTCTCTTGTGGGCATTTAGTGCTATAAATTTCCCTCTACACACTGCTTTGAATGCATCCCAGAGATTCTGGTATGTTGTGTCTTGGTTCTCGTTGGTTTCAAAGAACATCTTTATTTCTGCCTTCATTTCGTTATGTACCCAGTAGTCATTCAGGAGCAGGTTGTTCAGTTTCCACGTAGTTGAGCAGTTTTGAGTGAGATTCTTAATCCTGAGTTCTAGCTTGATTGCACTGTGATCTGAGAGACAGTTTGTTACAATTTCTGTTCTTTTACATTTATTGAGGAGAGCTTTACTTCCAAGGATATGGTCAATTTTGGAATAGGTGTGGTGTGGTGCTGAAAAAAATGTATATTCTGTTGATTTGGGGTGGAGAGTTCTGTAGATGTCTATTAGGTCTGCTTGGTGAAGAGCTGAGTTCAATTCCTGGGTATCCTTGCTGACTTTCTGTCTCGTTGATCTGTCTAATGTTGACAGTGGGGTGTTAAAGTCTCCCATTATTAATGTGTGGGAGTCTAAGTCTCTTTGTAGGTCACTCAGGACTTGCTTTATGAATCTGGGTGCTCCTGTATTGGGTGCATATATATTTAGGATAGTTAGCTCTTCTTGTTGAATTAATCCCTTTACCATTATGTAATGGCCTTCTTTGTCTCTTTTGATCTTTGTTGGTTTAAAGTCTGTTTTATCAGAGACTAGGATTGCAACCCCTGCCTTTTTTTGTTTTCCATTTGCTTGGTAGATCTTCCTCCATCCTTTTATTTTGAGCCTATGTGTGTCTCTGCACGTGAGATGGGTTTCCTGAATACGGCACACTGATGGGTCTTGAGTCTTTATCCAATTTGCCAGTCTGTGTCTTTTAATTGGACCATTTAGTCCATTTACATTTAAAGTTAATATTGTTATGTGTGAATTTGATCCTGTCATTATGATGTTAGCTCGATGTTTTGCTCGTTAGTTGATGCAGTCTCTTCCTAGTCTCAATGGTCTTTACATTTCGGTATGATTTTGCAGTGGCTGGTACCGGTTGTGCCTTTCCATGTTTAGCGCTTCCTTCAAGAGCTCTTTTAGGGCAGGCCTGGTGGTGACAAAATCTCTCAGCATTTGCTTGTCTGTAAAGTATTTTATTTCTCCTTCACTTATGAAGCTTAGTTTGGCAGGATATGAAATTCTGGGTTGAAAATTCTTCTCTTTAAGAATGTTGAATATTGGCCCCCACTCTCTTCTGGCTTGTAGGGTTTCTGCCGAGAGATCCGCTGTTAGTCTGATGGGCTTCCCTTTGATGGTAACCCGTCCTTTCTCTCTGGCTGCCCTTAACATTTTTTCCTTCATTTCAACTTTGGTGAATCTGACAATTATGTGTCTTGGAGTTGCTCTTCTCGAAGAGTATCTTTGTGGCGTTCTCTGTATTTCCTGAATCTGAATGTTGGCCTGCCTTGCTAGATTGGGGAAGTTCTCCTGGATAATATCCTGCAGAGTGTTTTCCAACTTGTTTCCATTCTCCCTGTCACTTTCAGGTACACCAATCAGACGTAGATTTGGTCTTTTCACATAGTCCCACATTTCTTGGAGGCTTTGCTCGTTTCTTTTTATTCTTTTTTCTCTAAACTTCCCTTCTCGCTTCATTTCATTCATTTCATCTTCCAGGGCTGATACCCTTTCTTCCATTTGATCGCATCGGCTCCTGAGGCTTCTGCATTCTTCACGTAGTTCTCGAGCCTTGGTTTTCAGCTCCATCAGCTCCTTTAAGCACTTCTCTGTATTGGTTATTCTAGTTATACATTCTTCTAAATTTTTTTCAAAGTTTTCTACTTCTTTGCCTTTGGATTGAATATCCTCCCGTAGCTCGGAGTAATTTGATCGTCTGAAGCCTTCTTCTCTCAGCTCGTCAAAGTCATTCTCCGTCCAGCTTTGTTCCGTTGCTGGTGAGGAACTGCATTCCTTTGGAGGAGGAGAGGTACTCTGGTTTTTAGAGTTTCCAGTTTTTCTGCTCTGTTTTTTCCCCATCTTCGTGGTTTTATCTACTTTTGGTCTTTGATGATGGTGATGTACAGATGGGTTTTTGGTGTGGATGTCCTTTCTGTTAGTTTTCCTTCTAACAGACAGAACCCTCAGCTGCAGGTCTGTTGGAGTACCTGGCCGGCCGTGTGAGGTGTCAGTCTGCCCCTGCTGGGGGGTGCCTCCCAGTTAGGCTGCTCGGGGGTCAGGGGTCAGGGACCCACTTGAGGAGGCAGTCAGCCCGTTCTCAGATCTCCAGCTGCGTGCTGGGAGAACCACTGCTCTCCTCACAGCTGTCAGACAGGGACATTTAAGTCTGCAGAGGTTACTGCTGTCTTTTTGTTTGTCTGTGCCCTGCCCCCAGAGGTGGAGCCTACAGAGGCAGGCAGGCCACCTTGAGCTGTGGTGGGCTCCACCCAGTTCAAGCTTCCAGGCTGCTTTGTTTACCTAAGCGAGCCTGGGCAATGGCGGGCGCCCCTCCCCCAGCCTCGCTGCCGACTTGCTGCTTGATCTCAGACTGCTGTGCTAGCAATCAGCGAGACTCCGTGGGCGTAGGACCCTCTGAGCCAGGTGTGGGCTATACTCTCCTGGGGCACCGTTTCCTAAGCCCGTCGGAAAAGCACAGTATTCGGGTGGGAGTGGCCCGATTTTCCAGGTGCCGTCTGTCACCTCTGGAAGGGGAACTCCCTGACCCCTTGCGCTTCCCGAGTGAGGCAATGCCTCGCCCCTGCTTCGGCTGGCGCACGGTGCGCTCACCCACTGACCTGCGCCCACTGTCTGGCACTCCCTAGTGAGATGAGCACGGTACCTCAGATGGAAATGCAGAAATCACCCGTCTTCTGCGTCGCTCGCGCTGGGAGCTGTAGACCGGAGCTGTTCCTATTCGGCCATCTTGGCTCCTCCGGAGAAATGTAGTCTTTATTCCAGGCAGCCGGGCTCCCTGCTACCAGGAGGGATGCTGAGGTCTGGGTAACCCCAGCCCTGTCCCTGTCCCCCATGGGGCCTCCTTGAGTGCAGGACAGAGGACTAGCAAGCCCCACACCAACCTGACAGGGCACCTTCATCACATGGCCTGGCCAGGTCATCCTCACAGGAGGACCGCACTGGGGTCTGGGCAGGACCGAGGCTCTGGACAGGCCAGAGGGGAAAGGTATGAGCAGTGATGGGAGCAATATCCAAAAAGGCCCCACCCCTTTCCTGGGTGCCCAGGGAACCCCAGGGTCTCCCTCAGTGCTGCTGGCTCCTTCCCGCACAAGGCACCTGAGACAGAGGCTACAGTGAGAAGACCCCGTGGTCACTCACTCTTGCATTGGATGGGAAACTCCTCCCTTTGAATGAAATGCTAATTATAGTCTCCATGTGTGCAGTCTGTTACCTGCTAAAAATATGCTCTTATTCTGTCTGCACAGGTGCAGCTGAGTTGGGGGAAATCATGCTGTTTTTAGCACTGGTGTAAGCAGACAACTGAATCCTAGACTTTGGGGATGGTGTCTGCCTGGGAACTTGTTTCCAGGAGTGTGACCTAAGCGAAGGGCCAGTCAGAGAAGGTGGCGCAACCCCAGGGGCACAGCAGAGCAGTGCCAATGGTGGGAGGAAGCATCTTCCAACAGTGGTATCAGCTTCACAGTGGAGGCAGCCTCAGCTTCCAGGGCTGAGAGACATTTGTCATCTTGGCAGGAGAGAGGCTGTTAAAACAGGCACTGGGGGAGCAAAATGGGGCCCCAAATCCACCCAAGAAAGCCCCAAAACAGGGATGTTGGAATGAGATGGGGAGGAGAGGGTCCTGAAGGCAGAAGAGGCAGGTATGGGGAAGGATTGAGAGATGTCATTCATTCATTCATCCATTCATTCATTCTACACATATTTATTGAATCCTACCACATGCCAGGCACTCTGCTAGGTGCTGGGTTGAAAGGGACAGATAAGGTCACTGCCCTCTTCTTTATTACAATAATATTTCCATACATATTGAGCCAGGAACTGCCCAAGGCACTGGAGACACACATTGAACAAAAACCCCTTCCTGGAGCTAAAATTCTAATGGGGGAAGGGGGGTCTGATGTCCCCTCTCCCAAGAACAAATGAACACGAAAATGATGACAAGAGTTGGGGATTCCCATGGGACCCTCCCATCCCTGTCCCTGGGTCTCCAGTTCAGCCTTTGAGAGTCCAGGAGGTGTCAGCTTTCCCACCTGGCCTCATCTGCTGCTCAGTTTGTCTCTCATGCTGCTCAAAGGCTCAAATCAGCATCCTCAGCCCTGATGTGCCCCCTCACTCTGGGGGGGCACAATCACAGGATGTAAGTGAGCCAGATATCGACAAAGGTGAAGACCTCCCAGATCTAGACAAGAGGATCCAATTGGCTGAGCCAAATTTGCACACAACACCTGCATGGGAGACAGGTTCTCTGGGTTCAAATCCCAGCCCACTGCCTACCACTTACTAGCTGTGTGACCTTGGACAGGTTATTTAAACCTCTCTGTGCCTGCGTCTCCTCCTCTGTAAACTGAGGATAATTATAGTTCCTGTTACATAGGATTGTCAGACAAGTTAAGGCAGAAAATACCAGTAAAGTGCTCAGTGCACCATCTGCCCATGGGATGCGAGGGTTTAAAAAATCACCCTCATTATGGTTGCATTGAATTTTATATTGATTATTGGCTTTATATTGATTACTTCTGATTATTACTGATTGGTTATATATTGAGTATTATAAGGCATCTGATAACATTCTCATGACATTCATTCCTGGCCCTACAGTGTCATGTGTTTTTTATGCTGGGATCAATTCCATTCCCTGGATCCGACATTTCCCTGCAGAAACGCAGGCTGGGAAGGGAGCTCTGAGGTCATCCCCATCTTTATCACAATCAACAGCCACCCATGTCCCTGAGCCCAGGGCAGGTGCTGACCCATCATCCCACAGGTGGTTGCACTCTACACTCTACAGAACACGTGCTTCCCATTCCATCCTCCAGCATCTGCTGACCCTGAATGGCTCCCCAGCCTTGCCCTGGCCTCCCCTCCTGGTCATGAGCAGCCCCTTCCCCACACAGCAGTTAGAAGGATCCTTCTCATGCTGAATCAGACCTGGGCACCTCTCTGACTGCAACCCTCCAGTGCCCCCATCATGGGACTGATGGGCCAGTCCCTGCCCCCTCTCAGCTCCTGTCTCTGCCCACGCTCCCCTCACACCTGCCCTCAGTCCCTCCAGCTTCCCTGCTGTATCCAACCACCACCCCCTCTTACTCCCAGCTTGTCCCACCAGAGATCCTTCTACCAGGAGTGACCTTACTTAAATATGCCTGCCCTCCACTGGCTCCTCCTCATCAGACAAGGCAGGTCAAGTGACACCACCTCAGGAGCCCTCCCAACTCCCAAGTCCAATGTCGGCCACACTCTCCCATCTGTCATGTCACTCTCCCTTGCTTCATGGGTCTAAGATGGCTGCCAAACTCCAACCATCACACTGACATTCCAGATAGCAGGAAAGCACAAAAGATAAAGAAGAGAATACCTCTCCCTTTAAGGACACATCCCTAAAGTTGCACAGGATGATTTTGCCTACTTTCCCACTGTCTAGGACTAAGTTCCCTCGCCATGCTTAGCTGCAAGGGGGCTGGGAAAGGTAGTCATGACTCTGGGTGACCATAGGCACAACTGATAGTCAGCAGTAGTTCTATTACTAAGGAAGAAGGGGGAACAGCTAAGCTGTTAGGGAACCACTTGGACTCCCTGCCACTGCCACCTACTGGCTATTTCACCTTGGGCAAGTTACTGGGGATCTTTGTTGTGAATCTCAGATTTCACATCTGTAATATCAAATGCAAACTCACAAGATCCAGCCTGTTCTGTCCCCTGTCTGTCCTTGCGGTCACACCTCTTTCCACTCCCCCACCTGATTCACTTTGCTCCTAGAGCATGGGACTCCTTTGTCTCAAATGTGCCAAGCTCATTCCTACCCACAGGGCCTCCGCATTTGCTGTTCCCTAAGCATGGAACTCTCTTCTGATCATTTTTTTCAAACTGTGGTAAATTACACACATAAATTAACCACCTTAACCATTTCTAAGTGTACAGTTCAGTGGCATTAAGTACATTCACACCATTGTGCTACTATCACCACCATCCCTCAACAGAACTTTTCATCTGGCAAAACTGAAACTCTGTATCCATTAAATACGACTCCATTCTCCTTCCCCTCAGCCCTTGACAGCCACCATTCCACCTTGTCTTTATAATCTGACTACTCTAGGTGCCTCCTATAAGTGGAATTGTACCATATTTGTCCTTTTGTGACTGGCTTATTTCATTCAGCATAAAGTCCTCAAGGTACATCCATGCTGCAGCATGTGTCAGAATCTCCTTCCTTTCTAAGGCTGAGTAATATTCTATACCACATTTTCTTTATCCATTCATCTGTCAGTGGACACGTGGATTGCTTCCATCTTTTGGACATTGTAAATAATACCGCTATGAGCATGTGTGTACAGATACCTCTTCAAGTCCCTGCTTTCAATTTTTTGGGGTATACACCCAGAAATGAATTGCTGGACCACATGGTAATTATATGTTTAATGTTCTGAGGAACAGCCATACTGTTTTCCATATGGGTATAGAATTATACCCCCATGGTATACCCGTATGGTATACAATTATACCCCCATGATATACCCCTATGGTATAATTCCATAGGGTATAGCCATAGGGGTATACAGTTGACATTTCCATCAATAGTGCACAAGGGTTCCAGTTTTTCCACACCCCCACCAACACTTGTTAGTTTCTGTTTTCTTGAGAGTAGACATCCTAATGAGCATGAGATGGTATCTCATTGTGGTTTTGGTTTGCATTTTTCTAATGATTAGTGGTGTTGAGCATCTTTTCATGTGTTTATGAGGCATCCATCTGTGTATCTTCTTTGGAGAAATGTCTATTCAAGTCTTTTGCTCATTTTATAATAGGGTTATTTCTTTTTTTGTTATTGAGTTGTAGGAGTTTTTTTTTAATATCCTGGATATTAACCCCTCATATATATTTCAAACATTTTCTCCCATTTCATAGGTTACCTTTCACTCTGCTGTGTCCTTGGATGCAAAGTGTTTAATATTGCTGTAGTCCAATGTATCTATTTTTTCTTTTGCTGTCTACACTTTTAGTTTCACGTTCAATAAATCATTGCCAAATCCAATGTCGTGAAGCTTCTCTCTTATGTTTTGTTCTAAGAGTTTTATAGTTTTAGGTTTGAGTTTAGGTTTTTTATCCATTTTGAGTTAATTTTTATATATGATGTAAGGTTCTTTTGCATGTAGATATACAGTTTTCCCAACACCATTTGTTGAAGAGACTGTCCTTCCTCCATTGAGAGGTCTTAGCATCTTTGTCAAAGATCATCTGCCCTACATGTGAGGGTTTAATTCTGGGCTGTCTATACTGTTCCCTTGGTCTACATGCGTATCTTTATGTCAGTATGATACTGTTTTGATTACTGTAGCTTTGCAGTAAGTTTTGAAATCAGAAGTGTGATATCTCTAACTGTTCTTCTTTTTCAAGATTGTTTTGGCTGTTGAGGTGCCTTGAGATTCCATATGAATTTTAGTATAAATTTTTCTATTTCTACAAAAAAATTAGAATTTTGATAGGGGTTGCATTGAATCTGTAGATCGCTTTGGAAGGTAAGAACATCTTAACAGTATTAAGTCCTCTGGTTCATGAGCATCACCTGGTGTCTGCATTTATTTGTGTTTGCTTTAATTTTTCAGCAATTTTTATCATTTTTTATAGTTTTCGGTGTACAAATCTTTTGCCTCTTCAAATTTATTCCTGTCCTTTATTCTTTTTGATGCTATAGTAAATTGAATTGTTTTCTTAATTTTCTTTCTGAATTGTTCGTGTTTACCGATTTTTGCATGTTGATTTTGTATCCTGTAACTTGTCAAATCTACTTATTAGTTCTAACAGGGGGATTTGTAGAATCTTTAGGGTTTTCTGCATATAAGGTCATGTCACCTGAGTACAGAGAGAATTTTACTTCTTCCTTTCCAATTTGGATGCCTTTTATTTATTGTTCTTGCCTAATTGCTCTGACTAGGAGTTCCACTGCTATGTTGAACAGAAGTGGTCCTTCCACTAGTTTTCACTCAGTAGATTCCTTCTTTGCATTCGAGTCTCAACTCAAATATGGTCTCCTAACAGACAGCCATCCCTGACACTCCCTAGTCCCCAGTCCCTTGCTATCACATCAACTCACTTTATTTTATACCACTTAGTATGATCTGAAATTACACTGTGTTTGTTAAATTGTTCATTTCCTGTTTTGCTTCTTGCACGGAGGCTCCATGGGTACAGGGACCTGTCCTTCTTGCATGCCCCATGCCTAGGATGGGGTCTGGCACAAAGACATTCCTTGATAAATGTTTGTTGAATGAATTGGTCAAGGATGGGACTGAGGCACCAGCAGATGTAGGTTCCCACGCCCCTGGCAATGCTTCCTTCTCTCAAGAGGTTTCTTCTCTGCCTGCCCACAAAAGGTCTTCATCCAAATAGGTTGATTCCTCACCATCCTCTATAATTTCTCTGAGCAACTGCAGTCGGTCATCTGAGTGGGGATGCATAGCAGTGGCCCAGGATTGGAGGTGCAGAGGACATGCCTTTCTTATCAGGGATAGTCCTAATAACAATATCTTATTTACAACCCACTTCACAGCCTGCACATACTTAAGCATCTGCCATCCCTGAAAGAGAAAGATAAACACAATTGAGACATTTAGGCAGAAAATGAAGGGAAGATGAAAATGTTTAAAAATGAGCAAGGGATGCATTTTCCAGCATTGAATGACAACATAGGTTTCTTCCTGGTTTCAAGAAAAAAGAGGATACCTGAAGGAGAAAAACACTCAAAAAAGGTGATGCTTTATCCTGAAGATTAGCCCATAGCAGAGTGTCAGGGAATCTATAGTAACGGAGACTCTGGGATAAATTTTTTTAAATTAAGAAGTAGAAGGAGAAAAGGCAGCAGCCCTGAGCCTCAACTTTGGAACGTCCTCCATTCGTCTGCGTCTGTCATTAGCTGGCAGAGTGGGTGCATGGCAGGGGGAGCCAGGGCCATTGTTCCTCCTCTCAGCCCTTCCTGCTCTCAGTTGAGGGATAACCAATGTTTGATGGCTTGTCTCTCAAGAACGATTAAAAGCAAAGCTGCCCATTACAGGCTAAATCTCAAAGAGCTCCTACAGAAACCTCATTTCCTAAGCCCAAAGCCCTGATCCCGGGCTGCGTTTTGACCAGGCTCATCTGTGACCCTGACCGGCACCAGCAGACGACGATGGGCTGACACACACAGCCCTTACCGCAGGCCGGGGACTGCAGTTCTGAGCTCTCCGGGTGCGTGAACTTGCTTAATCCTCACTGAACTCGACGATGCTATTAGGATTCCGCTCACAGATGAACAGAGCCAGGCTGGGCAGAATCAATGCTCCCTGGGCCCATGGCTGCAGGACAGTGGAGCCACTTCCAGGACCCCTGGCCAGCACCAGGCCCACACCGCTGACCACTGAACACTGATGGCGCTCTTGACAGAAAAGGGGCCTCAGTGACAGCCCTGATACCAATATTGCTCCAGATGCCTCTTTCCAGGAAAAAGTCCTCTTCTGAGACAGTGAATCCAGTGAACCAGACTTTTCCAGAGCTCTCAGAATTTTGGCTGCATTCCCACAATTAGAAGTGTTGGAACCAATTTGTTCTAAAGAGAGTACGGAAATCTCTATGAAAGCCATCAGTCACCACCCTAACATGAAACAGGGACATTCAAAAGGAGATTTCTAGGAGGGAATTCGCAGGAGGAGACACTTCGGCCCAAGACAAGGAGCAGGGCTTCGAGAAACCACCGGCAGAGGCTGGGCTACTCTCCAAGCAGGACAGCATCTCTCAGACTATTCTTCCCCAAAGAGTGCTGGGAACCTCCATGGGCAGAGGGGATGCTGGACTGGACCCATCTGGGAAGGGGTCCGCTGGGTGGAGGTTCCCTAAGGCTTTACGTGGGGCAGGAATTGAAGGTGAGGTTTGCAACAAGGGGTGCATTCCCAGCGCCCCGGTGTCTGAAAAGCATGCAGTATGGAGCCCCAGGGTGTCTCTGAACGCTCCTCTCCCCTACCCAATACACCTATTTTATGTCAGGTACCATTGAAGCAGATCCTGAGAGGAGGACCTTCATGGAAGGACTGGATCTAGGAATCTGCACCAGGGAAGATGAGAAAGGGGTGCGGAGAGGGGATCAGGAAGAGCAGGAAGCCAGGCCAGGGTGTGGCCTTAAGCCAAGCTCCTTAGGGAGGGAGGCAGGCTTCAGCCCACCCTGCAGGGGAATCCAGCCCAGGGTGTGAGTCACAGCCACTCCTTGTCCTGACTCAGGGCAGGGAGCTGGGCTTCCAAACACCTGCACTCCAGATACAACCAGCTCTCTGTTGCGGCAAGGCAGATCCAGGAGCCCCAGGGCAGTCCTCTTATGAGAGCCAGAGGTGTGGCCCATGGAGGGGGAAGGAAGGTACAGCCACCAGGGCCAGGCAGTAAACACAAAATGCAGAAGACAATCCCAGGGCACAGAGGCTGGCACCCCCGCTGGCCACTGCTTATTCTCTGCTCACTGCCTGTGGGACCCTCAGCCTGTCATGCGCCCTCCAGCTCCAGAGTGAGAATTGTCATAACTGCCCTGACCTCCAAGGGCTGCCATAAAACCAGGAGAAAGAGTCCAGAAAACCCAGCACAGCTGGGACCAGCAGCGGGCTCATTAAGAAAGCTAAATATGCTAAAGTGGATAATCCAAAAAAAAAAACCCGTTTACACTCACAGCTTTATACAGTTAAAAGAAAACACGCAACTCTCCTATAATTGGCAAATATTTTCATGCCAGGGCTAATGACTTTCTTCATAATGTGGGCCTGCTGTTGGAATCTCCCATTGTCTTTGTTCTTTACATAATTCTACAATGTTCAGTTTTGGCTTCTTTGAAGTGGAATGAGGGCAGAAAAACACGTGCCACGCAATCCCAGTGCAGGATCCTTCCACACCGGCATTGTCCAGTAGAAACAGAATGTGAATCACAAACACAATTTAAAACGTTTCAGTAACCACATCAGGAAAAAAAAGCTAAAAAGAAACAGAATAAATTAATTTCAATGATATATTTTATTTAACCCAACATACATAAAATATTATTTCAACATACAATAAATGTAAAAATTAAGGTCATTTACATTTTTCGTTCTAAGTCTTCAAACTCTGGTGTGAGTTTTACCCTTCCAGTGCACCTCCATGTTTATCAGATATACTTGACTTCTATTTCGATTTTAGAAATTTGACAGCTGAAAAAGTGGATTCACAGAAACAACTATCCCCAAACATATTTAAAAGCTTTCCAATAACTGAATCACATATCAGTTTTTAATCATTAAAATTAATTAAAATTGAACAAAATTAAAAATTCAGCTTCTTAGTCACATCAGCCACATTTTCAAAAAATATTTTTTAAGTTAGAGATGGAGGCCGGGCGCGGTGGCTCATGCCTGTAATCCCAGCACTTTGGGAGGCGGAGGCAGGCTGATCACCTGAGGTCGCATGTTCGAGGCCAGCCTGACCAACATGGAGAAACCCTGTCTCTACTAAAAAAAAAAAAAAAAAAAAAAAAATTAGCTGGGCGTGGTGGCACACGCCTGTAATCCCAGCTACTTGGGAGGCTGAGGCAGGAGAATCACTTGAACCCGGGAGGCAGAGGTTGTGATGAGCCGATATCGTGCCATTGCTCTCCAGCCTGGGCAACAAGAGAGAAACTCAGTCTCAAAACAAATAAATAAATAAAATTAAATAAAATTAGAGATGGGGTCCCACTATGTTGACCAGGCTGGTCTCAAACTCTTGGCCTCAAGCTATCCTCTCACCTCAGCCTCCCAAAGTGCTGAGATTGCAGGTGTGAGCCACCATGTCCAGTCACATCAGCCACATTTAATGTGCTCAGTAGTCACATGCAGCAATGACTATTTCTTTCAACCCTGTTTTTTTTGAGACAGAGTCTCTTTGTTGCCCAGGCTGGAGTGCAGTGGCACGATCTCGGCTCACTGCAATCTCCGCCTCCTGGGTTCATGCGATTCTTACGCCTCAGCCTCCCGAGTAGCTGGAGCTACAGGTAGGTGCCACCATATCTGGCTAATTTTTTTTGGATTATTAGTAGAGACGGGGTTTCACCATGTTGGCAAGGCTGGTCTCAAACTCCTGACCTCTCAAGTGATCCGCTCACCTCGGCCTCCCAAAGTGCTGGGATTACAGGCTCTCCCGCCCAGGCTGGAGTATAGTGGCACAATCATAGCTCACTGCAGCCTCAAATCCCCAGGCTCAAGAAATCTTCCCATCTCAGCCTCCCAAGTAGTTGGGACTACAGCTGTGCATACCACACCGAGCTAATTTTTTTTTTTTTTTTTTTAAGTAGAGACAGAATCTCCCTGCGTTGCCCAGGCTGGTCTGGAATTCCTGGGCTCAAGTGATCCTCTGGCCTCAGCCTCCCAAAGTGCTGGGATTACAGGCATGAGCCACTGTGCCCTGCCTGCAGCAATGACTATTATATTGGGCAGTTACTAGGCAGTTCTCGATATTTTTCCGATCTCTTTTTCAGCTTTTTGCCCTTAAGAGATCTTTCCAGACAAATCAACTTGGTTTTCATAAAAACAGCGACTCCCTTTCTTTTTCCCCTCCTAATTATCCATTTACTATGTTTACTAAGTTTTGCAATTGCAATGCCAGGTACATCCAGAGTAAACAGGTTTGGGAACAAACCCCTGAATTTCAGCAAGCAGAGAACATGATGGGCATTTCAGAGAGTAGCAGATAGCCCCAAGCTGTGGGCTTGTCCATCTACTTGCAGAGGAACGGAGGGCTTGGAAGCATCAGGGGAGTGAGTTAAGGGAGTTGCACAGAGAAGATTCTACTCTGCATTGAAAGCTCTAAGCTCAGTGAGTGGCATGCAAAACATAATTGTTGTCATCTCTGCTAGTCTAAAAGCACACCACTCCACCAAAGCCCTGCTCAGACGGCTGCCTAACCAATATCCTTCTTCACATTCCTCCTCCTGACAGAAGCCTGACAGGACACTTTGTCCTGGTGTCTACCTGTTCCCTATGCAGCCCTTTGGTTCAAGGGATGCTGACGTGGTTCTTAGCTTCAGGGTCATCCCAATTAGTCTACAGTTACTACATTCAGCAATCTCCTGGTGACTGTCAGTGGTCCTGGAAGGGACACATGGCCCAAGATGGCCAACTGTACTGAAGACAGGGCGTACATCCCACACTTGAAGGAATGATTTCTCTCTCAATGCCAGGGGACCTGTGATAGGGACAGGAGGCAGAGAAATTCTGGGCAGAAGAGGGTGGTCCCCAGCAAGTGTCCTACCCTCAAACCTGGAACCATGGCCCAAAGTGAGAACATGGATTCCTGTTTTCTGACTTGAATGTTGCCTTTTCCAAAACCACACATGACACGCCCTACCCCCATCCTGTGCCATAAAAACCCCCGGCTTCTCCGGCAGAGAAGAGAAGTACCTGGACATTGGAGAGAAGCAGCTTGACTTCAGAGGGACGGCTTGACAGTGTTGCTTCGAAGAGGATGAAGGGAATGTTCCCCAGCGGGGAAAGATTATCTTCCCACTCTATCCCTTTTCCATCTCCCCTTTCGTCGGCAATAAAATCCTCCATATTCACTACCCTTCAATTCGTTCACGCAACCTGATTTTTCTTGGATGCCAAACAAGAGCTCAGGTGCCACAGGTGTGGACACTAAAGGCTGTCACACTGACCCTCTGCTTTCGCTGGTGGAGAGCAGCAACCTCATGCAAAAAGGCAGAGGGCCCACTGAGCTGTTTTACAATTAAGCCATCTGCAGAAGTCAAAGCTAAAAGAGCACTGTGACACCCATCCTCTGGGGATTCTGGGTTTGCAGGTACTCTGCCCTTAGATGCTGCTGTGAAGCCCGCACAGAGTTTGCTCCTGCCAGCACCCAAAGGCACTTGCCACAGCTCCTGAACCTGCTCATCTACAAGCTCCCTCCCACAAGGGGTTGAGCGCAACAGCTTTGTGTGTGTGGAGTTTGCCCTGCTGGCACCGGGTAGCTCCAGCCTCTGACACTCCAGGTCCCACCTGTGAAGGGGTCGGGGAAAATTTCCTGCTTCACCTGGACAAGAAGACATGTGGTGCCACTTGCTGGTGGCAGCCACATTGTGACATCCCACAACAGGCGAGGGAGACTGGTGGTGTTGCAGAGCCACTGAATCAACCCACCCTGAAGTCCACCTCTCTTATGGGAGATAACATACTCCCTCACCGTGTAAGCCAGATTCATTAGGGGTTTCAGTCACTTTCAGCCAATAGCAAGCTGACTCACATAGAATCCCTCCGAAAAAGCCTTCTCTGACCGTCTCCCTTCTCTGGACCCTGGGACCTTTCTCACTGCACCAACCCACTGCATTCTGCGTGCCATTTATGTCCATGTGTTTCTCCCACCAGCCATGGGCCCACCGAGAATGAGCTCTGTTTCTTCACTCTTCTCCTTAGCCCAGGGTTCTGTGCTTAGTAGGTGCTTTGTAAATTCCATTGCACAAAAACATATTTTATTGCAGTTGCTTTAGAAAGCTGGATAGATGGGTGGAAAGCACTCTCTTGTTTTTTGTTTTTCAGAAACTCACCACTGTGATGTAAACTGCTCTGTTAGAGGACACTGCAGTACTTCTATGCCAGTAAAGACAGGTTTTAAGATGCTTTATTTCACTGGGACAAACTACATGTCCATAAAAGTCCCATCTGTCTTTCTCCCACTTGATGACATTTGAAGACTCAGTAATTTCCTTCCTGCAATTAATATCCCTGTTGAACATTCAAACTCCCTTAAACAGATGTAGTGCTTTCCCACAAACCCATCTGGACAGGTGGCAGCCACGTTAAATCTTTTGCATGGGCCTGCGGCACTCTGGATACTCATGGAATCTTCTTCCATTCATTCTTTTTTTTTTTTTTTTTTTTTGAGACAGAGTCTCACTGTGTCACCCAGGATGGAGTGCAGTGGCATGATCTCGGCTCACTGCAACCTCTGCCTCCCTGGTTCAAGCCATTCTCCTGCCTCAGCCTCCCTCCTGAGTAGCCCGGCTAATTTTTGTATTTTTAGTAAAGACAGAATTTCACTATGTTGGCCAGGCTGGTCTTGAACTCCTTACCTCAAGTGATCCACCTGCCTCAGCCTTCCAAAGTCCTGGGATTGTAGGCGTGAACCACCAGGCCCGGCTTCTTCCATTAATTCTTTTTTTTTTTTTTTTTTTGAGACGAACGTTCACTCTGTCACCCAGGCTGGAGTGCAGTGGCCCCATCTTGGCTCACTGTGATACAGTTCCGATGAGGGGAGGAACACCAGGGCTCTTGTCTCATGTCAAATTAGATAAGATGACACAGACACACATGGAGTGGTTTTAAGGAGCGGAGAGTTTAATAGGCAAGAAGGAAGGGAGAAGGAAGAAGCTCCCCTGTACGGAGACAGAGGAACAGGGGCTCCAAAGCCTAAAAAGGAGGTCCCCAACTGCCACGGATACCAGCCAGGTATATATACAGAGGCTGGAGGAGACGGTGTCTGATTTGCATAGGGCTCAGGGGATTGGTTTGACCAGGCATGTCATTCATGGTTGCCCATGAAAAAGCTGGCCCTCCCACCCTAGTCTTTTAATATGCAAATACAGGGCGCCATGATGGGATATGTGGGGATATGTGGGGGCGGCCACATTGCCAGGAACAGGTCAGGAAAGGGCAAGAAGGCTCTGGATTCTCCATTCCATGTTTGGGTGGACCCAGTTTCTAATGGCTGGCATTTGCACATCAAAGGTTGCCGGCCCGGCTCTAAGAGCCCGGGCTTTATGAGAAACTTTTCTGGAGATGCTTTAAAAAATGAAAACTTCCCAAGGACCCCTTTTCCTTTCTATCTGCCTAAAATAATTTCTTAATAACTCCTACCATAAGTGCAACCTCTGACTCCCAGGTTCAAGCAAATCTCATGCCTCAGCCTCCAAAGTATCTGGGACTATGGGCGCATGCCACCACACCCAGCTAATTTTTGTATTTTTTTAGGTTTTGTATTTTTTTAGGTTTTGTATTTTTTTAGGGTTTCACCATGTTGGCCAGGCTGGTCTTGAACTCTTGACCTCAAGTGATCCACCCACCTCGGCCTCCCAAAGTGCTGGGATTACAGGTGTGAGCCACTGCACCCTGCCCCATTCATTCTTTCCCCGCAGGGGCTGCCCATCCTTTCTAGATATGCACCCCCACCATTAGAATAGAATCCAGGTGGAGTCTTTAAAAGAGAAACCAATACTGCCCTGGGCAACTTTACATTAGGGAAGAATGTTTTGGATTTAAATCAAAGGTTAGTGTTTACGGTCCCTTCTGCAGGTGGGCAGGGGCCCCAGAGACTAAGGGTGGAGACTCTGCTTGGCCCCAGGGTCACCTTTGGGCATCGGGGTCACACAGTGCACACTCCTGCAGGTTTCTGCAGGTTTCTGATGCCCGTTGTCTTCCCTCCAAGCTGGTCACTCCCATTTAAAAAAAAAAAAAAAAAAAAGGTGCCTACAACCTTCTGGTGATTAGGCCAAATCTTAGAGTCAGCATAACCCTCCTCTTTCTCTTATTCCTCCATATCCCAACCATCTACCAAACCCGCTGGCTTTAGCTTCCAATGATGGCCACCATGCGATCGCCTGACCACACCACTCCGAATACGGAGGCCTGGGCGTCCATCATCCCTTCTTGACTGTAGCAATCGCCTCCTTGCTGGTCTCCCTCCATCGACTCCCTGCATTGATCCTGCACCATCCACGCTCACAGGCAGCCAGAGGGATCCTTTTAAAATATTAAGGCAAAATACATCAAGTCCTCTGTGCCAAACCCCACCCCACCTATCTCAGAATATGACCCAGATGTCTTTGCCATGACCCACGAGGCCCTCCATAACCTCAGCTCGAGCTCTTCTCCTTGTCCCCTCCATGCTGACCCTCCTAGAACACACTCCACCACCACAGGGCCTCTGCACATGCAGGTCCGTCTGCCTGGAAACTTCCTCCCCCAGATGTGCACATGGAAGACTCATTTAGTTCCTTCAGGCCTCTGCTCAAAGGGGGCGCATCTCAAGGAGGACTTCCACATCCCCCAGTCTAAAGTAAACCCTCCAGCCACTTGATATTTCAAGTATATGTGCACACATACACACATATGTCTATGTGACTGTACTTGCAGGGGCAGGCTGTACTTGTTTTTCACTGACCCTCCCACCCTGCCAGCTCCCCGAGAACAGGGCCTTGGTCTTTTTCATCCACAGTTGCATTTCTGGTGCCTAGAGCATGCCTGGCACGTAGAAGCTGCTCTGAAAAGAGCTGGAGTATGAATGAACAGTGGACTCTTCTGAGAGCGCTGCCTCCGTGGAGAACTCGGGGAGTCAGACAAAAGTTGCCTGGCCCAGGGTGTCTGATTCCAGGGACTGGACTTCTTGTCTGGTGTCCCTCCAGGAAGGTGTCCCTAAGAGAATAAGTTGTACTTTATCTTCTCAATATAAAGGATCTTTTTGTAATTCTCTGGCATGGGAACCATTCCAGAAGCCCCAGAGTTACCAAGCTTGGCCGCACTGAACACGCTTCCTAGAACAAGCCTCAAATGGTCAGGTCTGCCCGTCTCCAGACACCCAGTTCCTGGCTGTCCATCAGAACAGAGCCGGACAATCAGGGTGTGGGGCTTAGTGCATCTGAGGGTTCACCTTGGGCCACCCCTGCTCCAGTGAGGAACCTGCAGCTCAAGGAGGTGACGTGACTGGCCACTGAGGGTGTTGCAGGCAGAGCTGGCCAGGACCGGCTTTCTCCCAGGCCAGGGCGCTTTCCTGATGGAAGTTTCTGGAAGCCTTCATCCAATTCCATTCTCTCACTCTTCTTGCAAGTCAGCAGGGCAGAGGCAGGGGCAGCAGAGCCCCACTTGGCAAATGAAGAAACTGAGGCACAGCCAAGGTCAGTGACTCGCCTTTCTTCAAAGAGCTCATTACTGTGGGGCCCCCAGTGAGTGGTTACAGAGTGGGTCTGGAGCCATGGCCTGGGCTGGGTCCTGGCTCTGCCACTTTCAAGCTGAGCAAATTGCTCACCCCCGTGTGCCTCCATTTTCCCACCTGCAGAACAGGTAATAAGCATAATTGACCCGTGGCTTTTATGAGCACAATGAAACCCAGGCATCACCAATGGGAGGAGCCCAGCCCTGGAGGCAGATGCCAGTTCCACCCCACCCAGCCCTCCGCCCGCCAGCTCTCAGGCTCCCCTACCCCTCTGCAGATGGAGGTAGCGGCAGTGCCTCCCACACAGGGCAGTTGTGAGAATTCATGATGGTGTGGGTCGCCCAGACACCATTTCTCCTTGGAGGTCACCCTGCTCTCTCTGCTCCCATATCCCACTGCCTGCCTCCTCCACACACTCTGTCTCCCACACATGTGCACACTCTCACGCCCACACAAACACACTCTCACAGACACACACAGGCTCACACACTCATACAGTCTCACACATACACACACACACAGACTTGTACACACACAAATACACACAGGCTCACACTCACATATACAGGCTCACACACATACACAGGTTCACATACACCTACACTCACACACATTCACACACACACACAGGCCCCAACACGCCTACACTCACACATACATTCACACACACATGCATACGTACACACACACAGGCTCGTACACTCACATACACACATACACACATTCAAACATGTACAGACTCACGTACACACACCCTCACTCTCATGCACACAGTCACATACACATTCATAGGCACACATATACACACACTATCACCCTCTCACACGCACACGCATCCCCTGAGGCATGTGCTACCCACTGCGTCCTCCCTGAAGCCCTCCCACCCGCTGCCCAGATGCCCAGCTTGGGGGCTGCCTACACTGCCAGGACTCGGCTGACGCCCTGGCCTGGGGAAGCTGCTGGGACTCGCCCCTCTGCTGAGACAAAACGGGCTGCACAGGCTCCTCATGGTCTCCCTGCGTCACCCACTCCTGGCTTTGTGCCCTTCCCAACAGCCATAACCAACCCAGCCGTCTGCTCAGGCCTCTGGTGCCTCCCCAAACGCAACCCAGAGACACTGGCAGTGCAGTCACCCTGTAACCAGGCACTCAAGGCAGTGTAGAACTGCCCCCAGGCAGGCTGGACTCTGGTATCAGTCAGAACCCAGAGAAAAGGCTAATGACACAGACTCCACAGGGCAATGGAAAGAAATGGATGGACTGGTGCAGCAGCTAAAAGGGGACAAGCTCCCACAGTGCGGCCTGAGTGGTGGAAGGAAAAGGGCCATAGTCACACCCATAATCATCCTTCTCTCTGCTGGAACACCTGGTTGGCCGGAGTCACCCAAGGGGCGTCGGGAGTGCCGTGGAGGAGGAAGCTGCGGTTCACTCTGCTCTTGCACTGGCTCAGCACAGACCATGGGCTCTTCTGAGACAGCACCAGGCCAGGCTCAGAGAGGGCCAGGACTCTGTTCCCACAAAGCACTGGGGCTGGTGCGGGACCCATCTGTCAACAGTCAATAGCACAGCACCAGGATGAAATAATCCTGGAGTGGAGGTGGCCCCAGCAGGAAGCCCTCAGCTCCCACTGGGAGTGTGTGTGGGGGTGTGGTCGGGTACTCAGGTGGGGTGGGGAGGTGGTGTTGGAGTCAGGCCTCCAAGCATAAGCAGGACATTGAAAAGAAAGGAGGGAGGAGGGGTGGGGTGGGAACAAAGCCAGAGACAAGAATGTACTTAGTGGGAGCGAGAAGGTGGCTTTGGTGGATGGAGTGGACAGGGAGAAGTGAGAACCAGGTTAGAGAGGGGCTGGAACCCAGAGGGCAGAGGCCTGAGACACCCATGGCAGAGTGTGCACTGTGTCCCCTTGATTTAGGCATCGCCTGCCACCTGTCTCATGGAGGGCAGCCTGGGATGGCATTGAACACTTTAAAGATCAATTTATTTTTTAAGTATATACATTTATTTCAATAGCAAACTTTATATGCTGAAGTTTATTGGAAAAAATTAAGTAGAAACCAAAGCAACATCATCAATTGCAGGTAGGTACATACGATGGCCTACCAAAGACGCTAGGCCCAAGGCTGGCTCTTTCTTGGTTCCAGATGGAGATGAGCAGTGTTGGAAAGGTGTTAAGAATATTAGCACCAAACTGGGACTCTTCTCCTTCAGACAATGGACTGGCTTTCTAACCATGTGTCTCCATGTTATGTCAGGAAGATCTGAGTCACCCAGTGTCACCTGTCATCATCCCCAGAGGAGCAGGTGCTGTTCGTGCCCTGCACATAGCCCTGGAACCCTCCAGCAGGCTGAGAGCCACTTCTAACTGCCAATATCTTCTTCTTTTTGCCTGCAGGCTTTTGTCCATGACCTCAGCAGACCACTCTACCCACACCTGTGGCAGGTGGGTGGTGTCAGGGGATTAACACTCACCTCCAACAACCCCCAAATAATAACTCATAGGAGTTGGTGTATCAATACCCACACTCCCTCGCTCCTGGGATTCCTCTGTTGTGTGTGATTTCTCCATGGGACTGAACTCCAGCTGTCCTCTGCACCAGCTGGCTGAATACTATGCCCTGAATTGGCCTCCTCCTTTTCCTGTTGCGCTTCCTAAAGCCCTGCCAGAGCTTCCTAAGGTCACCTCTCAAATAAACTACTTGCTCACAAATTCTTGTCTCAGAGTCTGCACCTGGGACAACCCAAACTAAGGCATCAACCATCAGTGACATTTGTCCCACCCACCCTCAAGGTCAGACCCCAAACCTGAGAGACTCAGTCCAAAGAGACCCAGAAGACAGCTTGGCTCTTATAACTAGATGAGAAATCAACCCAGGAGAAGCCTGCATGGCAATTTATAATGGGAGGGACTGGATTTTTCTGTGAAATATTTTCATATGGCATTGATTACTGAGAGTGAAGCTAGAATGAAATCAATCAAATCTGCAGTTGAAAAAGCTCACTCTGGCTCCTGTTGTGAAACGTGGATGTGGGCGGTGCCCTGGTCTGTACAGGGAGCTGGGTCGGGTACCACTGCAGTTGTCAGAGGTGACACTGAAGGAGATTGGCAGGGGTGGTCGCCTTTGGCAGGTATTTAGGAAGGACAATCTACAAGGAATTTGAAATGGATTAAGCCAGGGGAGGAGATTGAGGAGGAGGTGATTTCTGACTTATAATGGATAGAAGTGGAAGTCATTCCAAAGACAAACACAGCAGGAGGAGCAGGTTTGGGAAGGAAGGTCAGGAGTTCAGACCCAGGCGCACTGGCTTGAGTTGCCTTCAAAACATCCAGGTGGAGATGTCAAGATGTCTGTTGGATAAATGAGACCAGAACTCAGAGGAGAGGCAAGAACAACAGTGACCATTGCCCTGCAGACATAAATGAGGGAAAGGGTGTGGATTTTAAGAGATGTGTATATATGTTTCTTTTTTCTTTTTTTATTTTTATTTATTTGTTTATGTTTTGAGACAGGGTCTCGCTCTGTTGCCCAGGCTGCAGCACAGTGGCACAATCATGGCTCACTGCAGCCTTGACCTCCTGGGCTCAAGTGATCCTCCCACCTCAGCCTCCCAAATGGCTGGAACTACAGGCACATGCACCCATACCCAGCTAACTTTTGGTTTTGTTTTGCTTTTGGCAGAGACAGGGTTTTGTCATGTTGCCCAGGCTCAAACTCCTGAGTTCAAGTGATCCACTGGCCTTGGCCTCCTCCCAAAGTGCTGGGATTACAGGTGTGAGCCACCAGGCCCAGCCATGTTTCTTAAAAAAAAAAAGTTTAATTTTAAAAGAGTTTATTATTTCATTTCTATGGACATGGAAAAAAATGTTGAATTATGATAAAATACACAAACATAAAATTTACCATCTTAAACATTCATTTATAGACACTTGAGTTGCTTTCACCTTTTGGCTATTGTGAATAATGCTGCTATGAGCACGGGGAACAAATCTCTCTTCAAGTCCCTGTTTTCAGTTCTTTGGGGTATATACCTACAAGTGGGATGGCTGGATCATATGGCGATTCTATGTTCAATTTTTTGAGGAACTGCCATATTGTTTTCCATGGTGGCTGCACTCAAACGTTTTACATTCCCACCAACAGTGTACAAGAGTTCTAATTTCTCCATATCCTCACCAACACTTGTGACTTTCTGGGTTTTGACAGTAGCTATTGTAAAGGGTCTAAGTTGGTCTGGCCAAGGTTTTTGAACTACAGATGTCGCAAAAGTACAGAGCAAGATGTTGCTTATTATGCAACATCATAATAAGCCAGGGAGATGTTCTGGTCATACCTACATCATTATCAACCTCATGAACCTGGATCAGTTGGGGGTGCTCTTGGCTACAGTAGCAATGTTATGAACGCATTTGCTGTCTTGTTAATAAGAACTCCCTGGGCTGGTGTTTTCTGCTCAGTCAGGCTCAGCTGATTGGTGACAGTGACATTGCCCTTCCTGGCCATACGTTGATTCTTCAATGCCATGCACATGTGCACTCAGGACCACCCATACAGCAGCAGGAAGGGGGCATGAGGCAGGGCCTCCTCCTTCCAAGACTCTGGCCTTTTTAACAGGAAGAAAACGACTTCCCCAAAACCCAACAAATACTTCCTGACATCTCATTGGCAAGAATCAGTCAAGTGCCCACGCATACGACTGGTGCAGGGTAAGTAGTGCTAGTTAAAGGAGAGATGGCTGGGCCCCACCCACAGAGTTTCTGATTCAGTGGGACTGGGATGGGGCCCAAGATTTGTCATTTCTAACAAGTTCCCTGGTGATGCAGATGCTGCCAGTCCAGGGACGACACTTTGAGGACCACTGGCTTCAGTGATCTTGAGCTGGGTACATGATCACCCAAACCAATCAAAGGGAAAAAGGAGGTAGGTGGTGGTAAAATACAAGACTTTCTGTCACAAACTCTGTGGAGCTCGCTTGTATCTTTTTTGCCCACTAGACTCTAGGCCCCCCGGGAGAAGGGGGTCATGAAAGACACCTTTTTGGGCCTTGGGGTCTTGATACAGTTACTGTAACTTGGTGGCAACTTTAAACAGATTTTTCAAATAAGCGGATAAAAGAACATGTCACCAAAGATGTCCAAGGCTGCTGCACCCTCAGGTCACCTTGATCAAAACACCTTCCTGGAGCCCGTGCAGGCAGCCTCCAAAACACAAAGCAGGCTGGGCATGGTGGCTCATACCTGTAATCCCAGCACTTTGGGAGGCCGAGGTGGGTGAATCACGAGGTCAGGGGTTTGAGACTAGCCTGGCCAACAGGGTGAAACCCCATCTCTACTAAAAATACAAAAAATTAGCTGGGTGTGGTGGCAGGCACCTGTAATCCCAGCTACTCAGGAGGCTGAGGCAGGAGAATCACTTGAACCCAGGAGGCGGAGGTTGCAGTCAGCCGAGATCGCACCACTGCACTCCAGCCCAGGCGACAAAGCAAGACTCAAACAAACAAACAAACAAACAAACCCCAAAGCAGCCCCTTCTCTACCAGGATGGCAGCTCCCCTACAAAGCAGCTCAGGTGTCTTCCCTGTCAGCTTGTCATCCCGGGGAGGCTGGATCCCTGCTCTGCAGTGACACTGCAGGGTCAGAACTCAGCCTGTGGATAACCCAAGAACAATGCCTGTTTGGGGGTCTTCACCGCTGACACAGAGAGCCTGTGGCCATCCATCCCAAATAGTGTCTGTTAATTGCCCATTGGGATGTGGTCTCTTATTGAAGTCAAAGAAACAAGCCCTTAATTCACTAATCGTCTAAACAGACACCACCAGCTGAGAACTCCTATAACCCGGTGTGTGATGCCTTATGACCCTGAGCGAATGCAGCTGCAAACAGGCAGTACCTGTTACATATTTCCTTAGCCACAGGGGAAACTTCTGGAAAGTTGCTAGCATGGAATATGATTAACAAAGAAGAAAACGCCTTATCCTTCTGTTCTACAGTCACACTCACATGTGATCCACGCAGTGGTCCTGAAAGGATCCAAGGCTGGGGGAGATCTGGGAGTCCATTTACCGATGAGGATCTGCTACTCAGAGCTGATGTCCTGTATATATGCAGTGAATATTCAATCAGCAGTAGCTGTGATACCCATAAATCACTTGCTCTGAGGTGAAGGGGAACCGACTAGGATAAGCCAGGCTCACCCCAGAGGCCTTTGCTGCAAGCCTGGTTGGCAGCCCAGCCCTTGTGGGTACCAGGACCTGCCAGAGCCACAGACGACCAGATATAAGCAGAAATTGATGAGTCACCCAAGAGCCATTGCAGGGTGAGAACAGACCTGGGTGCCAAGTGGACAGAGATTCCACCAAGTCCTGGCAGAGGACCAGACTGTAACGGACAGGAGACACCTCTCAGGTCAGACTCACGTGGCAAGGCAAGGTCTTGCTGGAAGGCAGGCAAGGAAATGCTCCAGCGGGAGCCCAGCAGAGACCGGCCCTGAGTGCTGATCAGGACCAAGCTGGCCCCAGCCTCTCTCCAGGGTTGCACAGGGCTCAGGGAGCCGCGCCAAGGTGGAACAAGAGTAGAGGCCGGGGGCGGTGGCTCAAGCCTGTAATCCCAGTACTTTGGGAGGCTGAGGTGGGCAGATCACTTGAGGTCAGGAGTTCGAGACCAGCCTGGCCAACATGGCGAAACCCCATCTCTACTAAAAATACAAAAATTAGCTGGGCGTGGTGGTGTGTGCCTGTAATCCCAGCTACTTGGGAGGCTGAGGCAGGAGAATTGCTTGAACCAGGAAGTCGGAGGTTGCAGGGAGCCGAGGTCACACCCCTGCACTCCAACCTGGGCGACAGAGCAAGACTCCATCTCAAAAATAAATAAATAAATAAAAGAGTCGAAGCCCTGGGTCCTCTTCTCCCCTGTGTTAGCCTTGCTATGTGTTCTTGGGGGTAGTGCTTCACCCCTCTGGGACAGTGAGCCTCATGTACCTGACTCTGGGCCATGCAGGGGCCAGGCTGGGCCTCCTGACACCCACTGACTCCCTGCTAGCAACCCCAGTTCCCAGCTCCCATCCCCACCCTAACTTCCCGGGCAGATACGATGGATGTGTGCACTGGGGAGTGGACACAGGGCTCTCTCCAGCCAGGTGGAAATGGGACCAGTCCCTCCCTCCTCACCCCCTCCCCAGACACTATCCACAGCCCAGATGGGCTTTCATCCACCTCAGCAGCCGGCTTCCCGCCCTCTCCCCACCACTGCAACCAAAACTGCTTCTGTGGATGCCTATTGGCATATTTTGAAGTTACCTACACATTTATTTCAGGGTCAACTAGTCCTGAACACCTCTGGGGAAACCTTATACCACTCTCCTTTTCCCCCCAGGACTCCCCAGGGACAGGAGTTCTCAGCCCTGGCGCAGGCTGGAGCCACCTAGGGAGCTTTGAAAACCACCCATGCCCACGAGGGATGGAATCGGGATGATGAAGATGTTCTAAAACCGGATTACGGTAATGGTTGCACAACCTGGGAAATTTAAAAATCATTCAATGGTACATTTAAAATGGGTGAATTTTATGGTATGTAAATTATACCTCAATAAAGTTGTTTAAAAAAAAATACCCAGGCCTGGATCTATCACTGAACCATTAAATCAGAATCTCTGATTTGGGGCCTGGGCTGAGATTTCTGCTCTGGTGTCACCGTGGGGACATCTCTTTCCAGTGCCACCATCACTCATTCGCCCTGGGAGAAGAGGAGTGACCCCTCCCCCACTCATTGATGGCATATCCATTTCCTAGAGCAGTTATAACAACAACCACGAGCTGGGTGACTCAAAACAGCAGTAATTGACTCTCTCATAGTTCCAGAGGCCAGAAGTCCAAAATCAAGGTGCCAGCAGGACCACACTCCTCCAAAGGCCCCAGGGAGGGTCTTTCCAGCCGCTGGTGGCTGCCAGAATCCCTGATGTCCTTGGCTGGCAGCAGCATAACTCTGATCTCTGTCTCCTCCTTCACATGAACTTCTTCCCTGTATCTCTGTGTTCCCACTCTCTCTGTCACTTTTTTTTGTGTGTGTGAGACAGTCCCTTTCCGTCACCCAGGCTGGAGTGCAATGGTGCAATCTTGGCTCACTGCAACCTCTGCCTCCTGGATTCAAGTGATTCTCCTGCCTCAGCCTCCCTAGTAGCTGGGATTACAGGTGCACACCACCAAGCCCAGCTAATTTTTGTATTTTTAAAAAAGGTGGGATTTCACCATGTTGGCCAGGCTGGTCTCAAACTCCTGACCTCAAGTTATCCACCCATCTTGGTCTCCCAAAGTGTTGGGTTTACAGGCATGAGCGACCACGCCTGGCCCCCACTTTCTCTTCTTAGAAGGACACCAATCATTGGATTAGGGTCCACTCTAATCTAAGTATAATCTCATCTTAACTATCTGCATCTGCAAGGTCCCCAATTCCATATAAGGTCACATTCTGAGGTTCTGGGTTGGCATGAATTGGGGTGGGGGGACACTGCTCCACCCAGTACAGTGGAAATGCTAGCCAAGTCAATTGCATTAAAGCCGGTCATCCCATTACCTATATTACATACACACTTTCTCGGGTAGACTACCCTATTTATTTCCAGTTAAATGCAATTTTTATTGTCCAAATTTCCAACACTTCCTTTAGTTTCCTAACTGGAGTGCAGTGGTGTGATCTCAGCTCACTGCAACCTCCAACTCCCGGGTTCAAGCAATTCTCATGCCTCAGCTTCCCGAGTACCTGGGACCACAGGTGTGTGCCACCATGCCCAGCTAATTTTGTATTTTTAGTAGAGATGGGGTTTCATCGTTTTGGCCATGTTGGCCAAGCTGGTCTTGAACTCCTGACCCCAGACAATCCACCCACCTCAGCCTCCCAAAGTGCTGGGATTATAGGCGTGAGCCACCACGCCCAGTCCTAACTCATTTTTTTTTTTTTTATTGCAGCTTTAGCTGAAAAGCATCTTTACCTACATGCCCCTGCATATGGACATCCAGTACCAAATATTCTCTTTTTAAAAATGTACAGGCTGCTGGGTATGGTGGCTCATGCCTATAATCCCAGTACTTTGGAAGGCCAAGGCAAAAGGACTGCTTGAGCCCAGGAGTCCGAGACCAGCCTGGGCAACGTAGTGAGACCTTGTCTCTACAAAAAAATCAAAAAAATTGCCAGGTGTGGTGGCCTGCACCTGTGGTCCCAGAAACTCAGGAGGCTGAGGTGAGAGGATCATTTGAGCCCAGGAGGTCAAGGCTGCAGTGAGCCATGATTGCACTATACTCCAGCCTGGGCAACAGAGCAAGACCTTGTCTAAAAAAAAAAAAAAAAAGTACAGGCCAGTAATAAGGTAAAATTCACAACAAAGTCTACCTACCAGAGTGGAGTGGGAGGGAATCCACAGAGTCAGACCCTTGCCAGCGGGTTCACTCTCATTTAGCAGACAGAAATCTCTGTTTGTCCTCTTCTCTCCAGGTTCCCTGCCTCGGCTCCTGTGTGAGCTTCCAAGGGCTGGTCTCAGGGGTGAGAATCAAAATGTTTAACCACAGGCCCTGACCCATCAGCCCAGATGCCTGCTGTAAACAACCAGAGCTTTTTCCAGGCAAATGTTGACCTAGCTGGTCTCACACAGGGCAGCATCAGCACTTCCAAGAAGTTCTCCCAGGGACATTATGCTTGGAGACAGTTTCTGTGTGAGCCTGTGAACAGCCAGTGGTGTTTAAAATCATGGGCCTCTGGCCAGCCTATTCAACATTAATCATAAGTGCTTAAGAAAGGTTGGTGTTAGATGCCAGACACTGTTCTAAGCTCTTGGTATATAAGCTCATTAATAATTCACAACAGTCCTAGAAGGTGGAGAGATGATTGTCATTGTCCCTATTTGGCAGGTGAGTTTAAGGGACAGAGGCCTTACCACATTAACACACAGTTGGTGCGTGGTAGCACTGGGATTGAAGCTGTGTGGATTTATCTCTAAAAACGGGTCCAATCCCTCCATTTTACTACCTCTTCTGTTTGAAAACATCACATATAGAATATTCATTCATTCATTTAACAAATATCTATTGAGTATCTACTCCACACAAGACAGTGTTCGGGGCACTGCAGCTACAACAGCGAACGAATGGACGCGGCCCCTGCTCTTCTGCAGGTAGTGTGGGGTGGGGAGTGGGGAAGGGGACATAGACCATGGTCACAGACAGAAAATGAAAACAGAATTTCAGATAGTGGTATGTCATAGGAAGACGCTAAAATGGGGAGGGAGGATAGAGTGATTGGGAAGCATTTTTAGGTGAAACAGACAGAGACAAACTCTCCAAGAGGGTGACATTATGCTGAAACCCGAGCAGTGAGAAAGAGTTTTTGGAGCACAATCTGGGGAGAGAGATGCCAGGGAGAGGCCACAGAAAGTGCAAAGGCCCTGAGGCAGGAAAAGGCTTGAGGAACAAAGTGAAAGATAACTTTGTGTCTCTGTGAGCAAGGGAGTGATTACGGAATTACTGTTCATTTCCTTTGGTGTGATAATAATAGGGAGGTCACCTGGGTGACTACAAAGGAAGAATATGGAATCCTTAGTACGGAATAAAATTTGTACATTAAAGTTATCCTCACCCAGGCAGACCAGGTTTCTGTAGGTCTCTAACATCACATCCCTATACAAATTCCACGGAGCAGAGTCCAAGTATTCCCACTCCTCCAGAGAGAATACTATGGCCACATCCCTGAACGTCAACAGTCACTGAGAAAAAAACAAAACAAAAAAACCCACACCATATTTACCAAGTTGCATGGGCAAAGTTCTTAATTTGACTCCAGGTGAAATGAGAAGGTGAAGAGAAGAGATTCTAAATATGGACAGATGGGAGGGATACAGAAAGAAAGCACGAAGTGGGATTAAGGATTAAGTTCAGAGGGATTTTTCATTGTTGTTTATATGAACGTTCTTGTGAATTGTGAAGCAACTACCGGATCTGCAAATGGAAAACAGGTTGCCAGGGGAGATATCTCTAGAAGTAATGGTTTTAAAAGACAGAAATTAAACATATAATATTTTACTCCAATTTACCTGCTTTAGGGTTTGGAAAAATTGGGAGTACCAACTCTGAAGAGATGGCAGGAGCACAAAACTCTCATCTCCTCTACTAGGTTCTGTGAGGGGAGATTCCAGAGTTGGGCCAGACCTAGGCAAGGCTCAGAAGACAGTGGATCTGAGCAGAGCCGGGCCAGGGAGCAGGCCCTAGGCTTCTGATTACTTTGCAGCTAGGGTATGTCCAATTCTGTCTTTCCTAAGACTGCACAGGAGAAACTTGACCCCCAGAGTTTATATACTTGAAACCTATATTAGCCACTTACCTAGTTTATAACATACGGTAACAAACAATTTAACCCAAACCCTTAGGTTTTCTAGGACAATTTCATTAGAAGCTGAATATTTATTCTTAGCAAGATAAAAGCAATAGAAGTAATAATAATAACAACAAGAATAACTCAGACAGATGTGGTGGCTCATACATGTAATCCCAGTACTTTGGGAGGCTGAGGTGGGCTGATTGCTTAAGCCCAGGAGTTTCAGGCCAGCCTGGGCAACATGGTGGAAACTCCATCTCTACTAAAAAACACAAAAATTAGCCAGGCGTGGTGGTGCACACTTACAGTCCCAGCTTCTTGGGAGGCTGAGGCTAGAGTAGTGCTTGAGCCCAGGAGGTTGAGAATGCAGTGAGCAGCGATCATGCCACTGCACTCCAGCCTGGGTGACAGAGCAAGACTGTCTCAAAACAAAACCCCAAAAACAAAACAACAACTCCAACAATTCTTCTGCCCATGAATGGCTTTTCAGGCAGCAAACTGGAACTAATAACAACATGAGAAAGTGGCCCAGGTGAAGGCCAAGTCCTCTGTACACCTCCTTTCCTTATACTAAGTACATGATGCTAGTTTATCTGGTTGCTTTAGACTGAAAGTTTCCAGAAAATAGGTACCATGTCATGGCTGCTTCGTGTTTTTCTAATAGCCACATGAAATGGAAGCAACTGGTTTATCTATCAGTTTGCATCTACAAACCTCCTCCCCGTTCTTCACTCAAGTACCAGGAAGCTGCAGCAACTCTCATCTGGGTACCAACCAAGGAGATTTCTTCTGTGAGAGGAGGAACAAACCCTAGATAACCCATTCCTCTTCCTCTGAAATAAAAGCAGAATTAGACTCTGTGTTTAGCCTGACCCCAGTCTGCATAGGACATCACCAAATGTCTCAAAGACACCCTGGTTCTGGTGAGAGGGTCCCCAGTGACCCTGGGTTGATGGCCCAGGGTGATCCAGGCAGGAGAGACTTGGGCTGTCCCTGTGGGTTCAGAAGACAGAATGAAGTCACTCCGGTAGGGCTGTAGATCCTGGATCCAGATGTGGTATTACTTGTCCCTGATCAGCTAAGAGGAAGGGCAAGAATATCTTACTCCAGTATCACAGTGAGCAGCTAACTGTTGTGATCATGGCTCTGGAGATCTTGTGGCTCTGACCTCCCACGGTCAAGGTGCTTACACTGGCAGGTTCTGCCACCAGATTCTTTTCACACCAGGAACCCCTCACGCAACTGCAGCAGGTCACTGGACAAAATCTGAACAACTCAAAGGACCCCACTCCGAAAAGGGGGCTTCACGATGTCTATGTTGACCTCTCACGAGGCAGAAGATGTCTCCCCTGGGTTTTCTGTCCATCCTCAATTCAAAGTCTGGCCCTGTCTTGTGAATCCCAGGTGGAAGCCAGCTCTTATGTGTAGATTCTAGGTGGAGTCAACCTGGCTTTGCATTCGTGGGTATAACAGCAAGCAGAGTGAAACCAGAGGAGACCACCCCTCATGGAGGCTGCTCTAACACATTCTATAGGACACACTGATCAAAAGGAAGAAGTTGAGGCAAAACATAAGCAGAGAGTCTGGGCCAGGCTAGAGGATCGCAACCCAGGAACAATACATTCAGCTTGCCCTGAATACACATTTCAATTAGTAGCAGTTACAACTGGATTTTTTTTATTTTTATTTTTGAAGACAGAATTTTGCTCTGTCACCCAGGCTGGAGTGCAGTGGCACGATCTCGACTCACTGCAATCTCCGCCTCCTGGGTTCAAGTTATTCTCCTGCCTCAGCCTCCCATGTAGCTGGGATTACAGGTGCCTGCTACCATGCCCAGCTAATTTTTTTGTAATTTTAGTAGAGCCGGAGTTTCACCATGTTGGCCAGGCTGGTTTCAAACTCCTGACCTCAGGTGATCTGCTGAAAACTGTTTTATTACATAATTAAACCAGACTGTGACATAAGTGACATAAAACCTGCTAAGAGATTACAAAGACAGAAAGAAGATAATCATAATTAGTCCCCAAGTAGAAGACCTGGCAGCACCATTTGTTCATCCTAAATTCACATGGCCAGTGAGGGCATCTTGGGTCACTCCCGGACAGTTGTGGCAAAGGACATATAACCCATCAAGTTTCCAGAGCAAAACCCTCAACTCAAGGACGTTCTGATAAACTGTCAGTTCCCTGTACCTAGGGAAGATCAAAGGAGAGGGACAAAGATTATTTACCATGGAGTGTCAAGGAACAATTCCCTGATTTCCTCTCCTATGAAATGTTTACAAACAAAAGTCAAGTCTTTAAAAGAGTGCCATCCACACAAGACAGGGATGCCCTCTCTCACCACTCCTATTCAACATAGTGTTGGAAGTTCTGGCCAGGGCAATCAGGCAGGAGAAGGAAATAAAGGGCATTCAATTAGGAAAAGAGGAAGTCAAATTGTCCCTGTTTTCAGATGACATGATTGTATATCTAGAAAACCCCATCGTCTCAGCCCAAAATCTCCTTAAGCTGATAAGCAACTTCAGCAAAGTCTCAGGATACAAAATCCATGTGCAAAAATCACAAGCATTCTTATACACCAATAACAGAGAAACAGAGAGCCAAATCATGAGTGAACTCCCATTCACAATTGCTTCAAAGAGAATAAAATACCTAGGAATCCACCTTACAAGGGATGTGAGGGACCTCTTCAAGAACTACAAACCACTGCTCAATGAAATAAAAGAGGATACAAACAAATGGAAGAACATTCCATTCTCATGGATAGGAAGAATCAATATCGTGAAAATGGCCATACTGCCCAAGGTAATTTATAATTCAATGCCATCCCCATCAGGCTACCAATGACTTTCTTCACAGAATTGGAAAAGACTACTTTAAAGTTCAGATGGAACCAAAAAAGAGCCCGCATTGCCAAGTCAATCCTAAGCCAAAAGAACAAAGCTGGAGGCATCATGCTACCTGACTTCAAACTATACTACAAGGCTACAGTAACCAAAACAGCATGGTACTGGTACCAAAACAGAGATGTTGACCAAAGGAACAGAACAGAGCCCTCAGAAATAATGCCACAGATCTACAACCATCTGATCTTTGACAAACCTGACAAAAACAAGCAATGGGGAAAGGATTCCCTATTTAATAAATGGTGCTGGGAAAACTGGCTAGCCATATGTAGAAAGCTGAAACTGGATCCCTTCCTTATACCTTATACAAAAATCAATTCAAGATGGATTAAAGACTTAAATGTTAGACCTAAAACCATAAAAACCCTAGAAGAAAACCTAGGCAATACCATTCAGGACACAGGCATGGGCAAAGACTTCTTGTCTAAAACACCAAAAACAATGGCAACAAAAGCCAAAACTGACAAATGGGATCTAATTAAACTAAAGAGCTTCTGCACAGCAAAAGAAACTACCATCAGAGTAAACAGGCAACCTACAGAATGGGAGAAAATTTTTGCAATCTACTCATCTGACAAAGGGCTAATATCCAGAATCTACAAGGAACTCAGACAAATTAACAAGAAAAAAACAACCCCATCAAAAAGTGGACAAAGGATATGAACAGACACTTCTCAAAGGAAGACATTTATGCAGCCAAAAAGCACATGAAAAAATGCTCATCATCACTGGCCATCAGAGAACTGCAAATCAAAACCACAAGGAGATACCATCTCACACCAGTTACAATGGCGATCATTAAAATGTCAGGAAACAACAGGTGCTGGAGAGGATGTGGAGAAATAAGAACACTTTTACACTGTTGGTGGGACTGTAAACTAGTCCAACCATTGTGGAAGTCAGTGTGGTGATTCCTCAAGGATCTTAAACTAGAAATACCATTTGACCCAGCCATCCCATTACTGGGTATATACCCAAAGGATTATAAATCATGCTGCTGTAAAGACACATGCACATGTATGTTTATTGCGGCACTATTTACAATAGCAAAGACTTGGAACCAACCCAAATGTCCAACAATGATAGACTGGATTAAGGAAATGTGGCACATATACACCATGGAATACTATGCAGCCATAAAAAAGGATGAGTTCATGTCCTTTGTAGGGACATGGATGAAGCTGGAAACCATCATTCTCAGCAAACGATCGCAAGGAGAAAAACCAAACACCTCATGTTCCCACTCATTGGTGGGAATTGAACAATGAGAACACATGGACACAGGAAGGGGAATATCACACACTGGGGCGTGCTGTGGGGTGGGGGGAGGGGGAGGGATAGCATTAGGAGATATATCTAATGTTAAATGACGAGTTAATGGGTGCAGCACACTAACATGGCACATGTATACACATGTAATTAACCTGCACATTGTGCACATGTACCCTAAAACTTAAAGTATAATAAAAAAAAGAAAAAAGATCGAAAGTAATTGCCTCTTCTAGGGCTGTGCTGGAAAGGGGGACATTAAGTTTCTTTTTTATTCTTGGGTAATTTTTTCACTTTTACAGGGCTTACAGGTGCCCACCACCATGCTTGGCTAATTTTTTTGTATTTTTAGTAGAGACAGGGTTCCACATGTTGGCCAGGCTGATCTCCAACTCCTGACCTTAAGTGATCCACCTGCCTCAGCCTCCCAGAGTGCTGGGATTACAGCCATGAGCCACAGCCCCTGTCTTGTTGGGTCATTTTTTTCTCCATGGTCTTTGTATGACAAGAGAGATAAAAATACAACATAACAAATTCAAAGTGCCAGTAACGGAAGTACTAAAGGCAGAGGAGATCTCTAATACTTAGTTATCAGAGCTTAGTAGAAAAGATGGAAGAGACTTAAATTTACTGTGAAGAACAGATAGGAGTTCTCTTAGAAGAGAAAAGCCACTTAGTCATTTAAGCAAGGAAATATTTGGTGTGGCCAGGCGCAGTGGCTCATGCCTATAATTTCAGCACTTTGGGAGGCCGAGGCGGGCAAATCATCTGAGGTCAGGAGTTTGAGACCAGCCTGGCCAATATGGTGAAACCCCGTCTCTACTAAAAGTACAAAAATTATCCAGGCATGGTGGCAGGCGCCTGTAGTCCCAGCTACTCAGGAGGCTGAGACAGGAGAATTGTTTGAACGTGGGAGACAGAGGTTGCAGCGAGCTGAGATCGTGCTAATGCACTCCAGCCTGGGCGATAGGGCGAGACTCTGTCTCAAAAAAAAAAAAAAAAAAAAAAAGAAAGAAAGAAAAGAAAAGAAAAAGAAAAAAGAAAAGAAAGAAAATACTTGGTGTATTTAGGCTGGGAATGGGATGGGGATTTTGGCCTATTTTTTATTTTTGTTTTTTGAGACAGAGTCTCACTCTGTTGCCCAGGCTGGAGTGCAGTGGCACCATCTCAGCTCACTGCAAGCTGCGTCTCCTGAGTTCACGCCATTCTCCTGCCTCAGCTTTCCAAGGAGCTGGGACTACAGGCACCCGCCACCACATCCTGCTAATTTTTTTGTATTTTTAGTAGAGACAGAGTTTCACCATGTTAGCCAGGATGGTCTTGATCTCCTGACCTCATGATCTGCCTGCCTTGGCCTCCCACAGTGCTGGGATTACAGGGCTTGTCCATTTTTAATAGGCATTACGAAGATAAGATGGAACCTGATTGTTGAAAGCTTTGAATGTCATTGGATGTTATGAGGAATTACTGAGAGACTGTAAAGAATATACATAAAGCATTATTTTAGAAAAGTTACTTTGGAAACTGATGCTTACTTGGAATAGAAAGAGTCTAGAGGAGGCTGGGTGCAGTGGCTCACGCCTGTAATCCCAGCACTTTGGGAGACCTAGGCAGGCAGATCTCTTGAGGCCAGGAGTTCGAGATCATCCTGACCAGCATGATGAAACTCCATCTCTACCAAAAAATACAAAAATTAGCCAGACCTGGTGGCATGCGCCTATAGTCCCAGCTACTCTGGAGGCTGAGGCAGGAGAATTGCTTGAACCCAGGAGGCAGAGGCTGCAGTGAGCCAAGATCATGCCACTGTACTCCATCCTCGGAGACAGTGAGACTCTCAAACAAAACAAAACAAAACCAAAGAGGCTGGAGGAGATAAAAATCTTAGAATAGCCTATGATTAAGATAATAGTGACCTAGACTAGATGATGGCACAGATAAGGGTAGAGGGTTGGCTTCCCTTTGGTTCTCTTTGCCGTTTATCTACCCCAGCTTGGGAGACTTGAGTGTCAATAATTAATCATTAGTAAAATGTCTGCTTAGGCCTATTTTCTTCTCTGAGGCTTGATTTAGAGAAAAATACGCTATCCATTTATCTCTAGAAAGCTGTCCTCATGGATCTTGTTTTATTAGGCAGCAAGTGAATGTTTAATTGAAAAATTTCTTTTTTTTTTTTTGCTATGGGCTAAGCTATATTCCAGCCAGGGTTAGAACTTCTCAGCCCTTTATATAGAATGATTAGGATATTTTGTAGGTTTTTTAAAATAAATTTTTTTTCTTTTGTTAACTCTACTCCTTTGACAGATTAATTTGTATGTTTAATTGAAGAGTTAGGTTTATTTTTTAAAATGTTCTATTGATTAGATTAGAGCACAGTTCTAGTTGTCTGCATTTGTTATCTTTGTTCTCTGGTCACTTTGTATTTTTGATGACCCTTACCAAGGAGAGGGCACATGAAACTATATAGATCACTAATGTAAATCCATTTTAACTGTTTGATATAAACTCAGAGCACATGATGTGTACAGTCTTTATTTACTTTTGGTATATTAAGTCTATTTTTGTCTTCTGCCTTAAGAAAGCAATTAGTAGATCCTTTTGTAGTTGATAAGTGTGATGATTGGGTGTGAGATGTGCCTTCCTTAAACCTTGTTATAAACCTCGTTAGCACATTACCTGTCTGATGTGAAAAAAAATTTTTAAGAAAAGAGGAAAAAAAGAGAAAGTGATTTGGTTTAAAACTTGATGTCTATGCAGTATGGATATTGACTTTGGGAAGTCCCCATTTCAGTAAAATGGATTAATTTTGCCAGTTTGTAGAGCTTCTTCTACTTAAAATGTTAATGTCAATTAAAATGGAATCATTAAAACTTTGATGGAAAAAATTATTTACCCTTTTCATGTTTTTTTGTTTAATTTCAGCCAAGATATTTGCTGAAGTTTGAACAAATTTATATTTCCAAGCCTGCTTATTGGGAAAGAGATGGTGCTCCTTCACCAATGATGCCCAATGAAGCTAGATTAAGAAATATCACCTAAGAAAGAGTTTCTCCTTGTCAGCAGCAGATACTGAAATAGAATTCTGAAAACGTAACTTTAACCACTTGAGGATTTGTTTTAACAGATACCCTATTGCTTAACTGTGATCTACTTTTATTTTCAAAGGTATTCTGCTCCGCTTTATGTTGATATAACAAAAACAGTCATTAAAGAAGGTGAAGAACAACTTCAGACTCAGCATCAGAAAACTTTTATAGGAAAAATTCCAATTATGTTGTGGTCAACTTACTGCCTTTTGAATGGCTTGACAGATCTTGATCTTTGTGAGTTAACTTTGGATCCTGGTGGCTGTTTCATTATTAATGGATGAGAAAAGGTATAGTAACATTATTTTAAAAAATTACAAAATGGTAGTTAAAATTCAGTTTAGTTTAAAGTTGAAATGAAAAAAAAAAGAAAGATTTTCATGCAGGATAACCTGGCAGTGACAGTTGACTTATTTAGGGTATGACAGCTAAACTTATATAAACCAAAGCTTTATTTAGCTGTGTATAGTATGCACTGGAAATTTATCCAGTTTTGGTCAACTTTGGAGCTTATATATTTCTATGAAGCATTTATGCAAAATGGAGTTTGTAGAGTTGAAGAATTAAATATTTCTGTGAGCCTATATGATCAGATCAAATTAAGATGCAGATTTTACTCTCTTTTCTCTTCAGTGACCTTTGGGATTTTATGGCTGTAACTTTCTATTGTCCAAATAGGTTCTGATTGCCCAAGAGAAAATGGCAACAAACACAGTTTATGTGTTTGCCAGAAAGGATTCTAAATATGCCTGCACAGGAGACTGTAGATCATGTCTGGAGAATTCTTCCCGACCCACCAGTACTATATGGGTTAGCATGCTGGCAAGAGGAGGACAGGTATGGACTGGATATGATGTTATTTGGGTTTATTCCTTTGCGTCTTGTTTTAAAATTTACTAGACTGCATTCTTGGTCCAAAAAAGCTTTTCTGGAGCATACTGTTGTTATATATTGTATTGTTTACCTATGGCTGTGTAACAAATTACTCCTCTAGCAACATTTATCATCTCACAGCTTCTGTGAGTCAGGCATCTGGATGCATCTTAGCTGGGTC
Organism: Pongo abelii; assembly: GCF_028885655.2. NCBI lineage: Eukaryota > Metazoa > Chordata > Mammalia > Primates > Hominidae > Pongo > Pongo abelii. The sequence continues at coordinate 25,025,040 of NC_071991.2, forward strand.
TTTTGGCCAGGCATCTCTCACGAGGCTGTAATCAGGTGTTTCCCTGGGCTGCCATAATCTCAAGAGTTATTCACATGGTTGTCTGCAGGATTTAGTTCATCATTGGCTGTTGGACTGAGTCTCAGGTCTTTGCTCGCTGTTGGCTGGAAGCCTTTCTGAGTTCCTTGCCATGTGGGCCTCTGAGTATAGCAGCTGACAGCAGCATAGCAGCTTGCTTCTTCAGAGAAATAAGCAAAAAGAGCCACAGACAGAGAGTACGAGCAAGGCGGGAATGTCTTTTACAATTTAAAAGTGGTAGCAACATCCTGTCATTTTTGCCATGTTGTTTTTGTTAGTTGCAAGTCAGTATGTCCAGCTCACACTGTGAGGAAGGTATTACAAGGGCAATAGGAGGAGGCAGGAATCAATGGCTACCAGCTTAGAAGCTGTAGATCATTGGTATAGTTATAAGCATAGGTTGCTTATAATAATGGAATCTAGTAGTAGCTAGCAGTTCTTAAATATTTGCTGTATGCCAATTCTGTTACTCAGATTGCTTAATTTAATCTTTATGGTTATCCTGGAAAACCTCTATTTCAGTTCGTGTGTGTGTATGTGTATATATATATATATTTTTTTTTTTTTTTAGACGGTGTCTTGCCCTGTCGTCAGGCTGCAGTACAGTGGCCTGATCTCGGCTCACTGCAACCTCTGCCTCCCAGGTTCAAGTGATTCCCCTACTTCAGCCTCCTGAGTAGCTGGGACTACAGGCACGCACCACCACACCCGGCTAATTTTTTGTGTTTTTTAGAAGAGATGGGGTTTCACCATGTTGGTCAGGATGGTCTCGATCTCCTGACTTTGTGATCCACCCTCCTCAGCCTCCCAAAGTGCTGGGATTATAGGCGTGAGCCACTGCACCTGGCCAGGTGTTTTAAATAATTAAACTGGTTTTTATATGTGAATGGTTTTTGGTAAGTAATGTTTCCATTTGTTTTTTGTAATTTTTAAAAAAGCTTTATTTTCAATTTAATTTAATAATTATGCATGTGTGGGATGCAGTGTGATATTTTGATACATGTATACAATGTGTGGTGATCAAATTAGGGTACTTAGCATACCCAGCATGTTTTCATAATATTTTATTTGTAAAACATAAAATGTGTAAGATAAGCATTCTTCCCATGTGCACAACACTGCTAGGTATTGTAAGAGATCATTAAAACACACAATCCTTATTGAAAAGGTGGCCAGGTGTGGTGGCTCATGCCTGTAATCCCAGCACTTTGGGAGGCTGAGGTGGGTGGATTGTTTGAGCCTGGGATATGAGGCCAGCCTGGGCAACATGGCAAAACACTTTCTCCAGCAAAACAACAAAAACCCAAAAATTAGCTGGATGTGGTGGCAGGCGCCTGTAGTCCCAGTTACTCGGGAAGCTGAGGTGGGGAGATGGCTTGAGTGCTGAGGTTGCAGTGAGCCCAGATTGGTGCCACTGCACTCCAGCATGGGTGACAGAGCCAGACCCTGTCTCAAAAAAAAAAAAAAAAAAAAAGAAAAAAAAGAAAAAACGGAAAGTGATGGTTTTATTGGGAATACAAGCTTTAGACATTAAATGGTAGGAACACAGTGCAGAGGCCAAATGACACCTATTCCATATAACAGTTTTATAGAAATTTGGAGGAGAATGAGATTACTAGTATGGTGTGGTCCATGCAAAGATTTTTTTTTTTTTTTTTTTTGACAGGGTCTCACTCTGTTGCCTAGGCTGGAGTGCAGTGGTGCGATCTTGGCTCAGTGCAACCTCCACCTTCTGGCTCAAGTGATTCTTGTGCCTCAGCCTCCCAAGTAGTTAGATTATAGGTATGCTCCACCACAGCTAGCTAATTTTTGTATTTTTAGTAGAGACAGGGTTTCACTATGTTGCCTAGGCTGGTCTCGAACTCCTGAGCTCAAGTGACATGCCTGCCTTGGCCTTCCAAAGTGCTGGCATGAGCCACCACCCCTGACCAGTTCATGAAACTTAATAGAGAAGATGGGACTTGACTTATACTTTGAAAGATGGTATGGATTTATATAAGCAGAGAGAAACTGGAAGGACATTCTTATTAGAGGAGAGTGGGGATGAGTGTTTGGAGAATCACTGGAAGATAGCTCTGACTGAGCTGGATGAAGTATGCTGAATAGCGAGTGACAAGTAGATGATCAGGGTGGATCTGAATTAGTGGATCTTAACTAAAGGTTCACATCAATAACCTAAGGCTCTTCCAAGTGCAACAGAGGGAATGGGGGTGGAATGGAGCCCAGGTACAAGTATTTGAAAGAGGTCCCCAGGTGATTGTGATGTGCATTCTTTGTGCATCCAGAGGGCAAAGACATAAACAGTATATTAGGGAGACTATCATGGCAACTCTGAACAAAATGAATTAATTAGAGGCAGAGAAAGGAAAATGATCTGGATTTGATGATAGGTTTGGTAAGATAAAAGGATGAGTCAATTAAGATACTATGGTTTGTATTCTGAGGTTCCAGGAGAGTGGTGAACTTTGAGTAATTGATTCAGGAGAGAATATAATAAGTTCAGTTTTAGGTAAGATTTTTGGAGATTGCATGTTGCAGACATAATTTTTTTTTCTTTTAAATAATTTTTTTTTTTTTGGAGACCGAGTCTGGAGTACAAGGGCTCGATCCCGGCTCACTGCAACCTCCGCCTCCAGGGTTCAAGAGATTCTCCTGCCTCAGCATCCTGAGTAGCTGGGATTACAGGCATGTGCCACCATGCCCAGCTAATTTTGTATGTTTAGTAGAGATGGGGTTTCACCATGTTAGCCAGGCTGATCTCGAACTCCCAAACTCTGGTGATCCGCCCACCTCGGCCTTCCAAAATGCTGGGATTACAGGCATGAGCCACTGCGCCCGGCCCATGAGCCACCATGCCCGGCCTAAAATTTTAAAAATATTTATAGAGATGAGGTACCACTATGTTGCCCAGGCTGGTCCTGAAATGCTGGGCTCAAGCAATCCTCCCACCTTGGCCTCCCAAAGTGCCGGGATTACAGGCGTGAGCCAATATGCCTGGCTATATTATTTTTTAATGTTCTGCTTGTTCTGAAATAGGATCCATGATGAAACAAATAATAGACTAAATGGAATAATTGACGCCCATGTAGAAACGACCAATTGGCAATTGGAGATATGGGGGCTGAGGGGACAGGAAAAAGCTCCAGATGAAGATTTGGGTGTCATTTATGAAAAGTTGTTACTGAACAAGCCCATGAGAGGAGTTCTGAAGGAGGCCTGTGGTGGGAGGAGGAAGATGACTGAAGTTATTAGAGGGATTATAATAACGCAGGGTTATGAGGCCAAGGGACGATAGAGTGAAATTGATATTGAAGCAAACAAATATGATTAAAACTGAGAAATCAGATATATCATAGGTTAGTACTTTTTAATTTGTTTTTGTATGTGTGTGCAATTAAAGAGGGAGAAATTGGAAAAAAGAAGCTGTGTGAAAAGGGCTATTAGTTTTGAAACATTGAAACAAGGAAATGCCTCACAGACCAACTCTGATTTAATATTTATTTTTCATTGTGTGCTTAGCTTTTTTCCATATTTGTCTATCCATGTTGTCTCTTTTTTTTAACCTCTTATTTATTGATTTCTTCCACAGGTTTAGTTTTAGAGGGGGGCTAGATTGGAGAGGGTGAGGAATCAGTATTCACATTTTTGTTGCAGCCAAAAGTGATTTGCAAATACAGTATTGGGTAATTCTGAGAGAATCTTGGCAGGCAGATAGGAGAGAATGGAAGTTCTCTCAGGTCTGTGACCAGCCTGTGTGTAAAATTAGTACACTTGTTTCAGTGGTTTTGAAAAGCAGTCATAGCAGGTTCCTCACAGCATTGGGAGGCATGCTTCTTTTGAAATATGCACAAAGAATATATATATATAATGTAGTTCTCTTGATGTGTTTCTATTGCTGTGAGCTTTTGTATATTCATGTTCTAATGATAGTTTATTTTTCTAGGGTGCAAAAAAGAGTGCTATTGGTTAGTGCATTGTGGCAACTCTACCATATATCAAGCAAGAAGTTCCCATCATTATTGTGTTCAGAGCATTAGGTTTTGTGTCTGACAGAGATATTTTAGAACATATTATTTATGATTTTGAAGATCTAGAGATGATGGAAATGGTAATGTGAAAGCAAAACTTATTCACAGAGCTTTATAAGAGATTTAGAGTTACTGATTGTTGCTAACCTTAAAACACAGTAGAAAGCTGTTCTGAAGAGTAATTTAGCTGTCACAAATCTTATGCCATTTACTGTGTAGTAAAAGCTTTCAGCCCTGCCTGGGCCTCTTTTCTGACAGTTTGGTGTAAAATAGACAGGAAAGCCAGAGGCAGCTGGAGTTAATGACAGCAGCAAGAAGAAACAGTGGTAAGGAAGCTTGCAGAAGCACACCAGCTTGGCGCAATTTAGTAAAAAGGGAAAATGAGTAGTTGATCCCTGTTGTTTAACTTTTCATTTTGAAATATAATTTCAGACTTACAGAAAAGTTACAAAAAGGCCAGGCATAATCCCAGCACTTTGGGAGGCCAATGTGGGAGGATCACTTGAGTCCAGGAGTTCGAGACCAGCCTGGGCAACATAGTGAGACCTGTCTCTACAAAAAATACAAAAGGTTAACCAGGCATGGTGGCATGTGCCTGTAGTCCCAGCTACTGGGGAGGCTGAGGTGGGAAGATCGCTTGAGCCCAGGAGGTAGAGGCTGCAGTGAGCCCTAATCATGCCTCCCCACTCCAGCCTGGATGACAGAGACTTTGTCTCAAAATAAAGAAGTAAAGAAAAGTTGCAAGAATTATATAGCGAAGTCCTATATGCTCTTCACTCAAATTTACCAGTTGTTGCTTTTGTCACATTTGCTTTATCATTCATTCTTTCTATATATAACACTTTTTTTTCTGGACCATTGGAGAATAAGTTATAGGCAACAGCCTGTTACTCCTAAAGACTTCAGTGTATATTTCCTAAGAATCAATACATTCATTTACATAATCATAGTATAATTGTTTGAATTAGAAAATTTTACTTAGATACAATACTGTTTTTTTTTTTTGAGATGGAGTCTCACTCTGTTGCCCAGGCTGGAGTGCAGTGGTACAATCTTGGCTCACCACAACCTCCGTCTCCCAGGTTCAAGCAATTCTCCTGTCTCAGCCTCCCAAGTAACTGGGACTATAGGCACACGCCACCACTCCCGGCTAATTTTTGTATTTTTAGTAGAGATGGGGTTTCACTGTGTTGGCCAGGCTGGTCTCGAACTCCTGACCTCAGGTGATCTACCAGCCTTGGCCTCCCAAAATAATGGGATTACAACAATACTGTTAATGTACAGATCTTACTCAGATTTTTGTCAGTTGTCCTGATAATATTGAAAACTATTAACTTATAAGATCTGTACATTAATAGTATATAGTATTAGTAAATATATACTTATACTTACTAATATAATAGTATATAGTAAGTTTAATATCTTATATAGTTCAGAGTCCAATTCAGAATCACGCATTGCATTTTGATTGTATGTCTTTTTAGTCTTTTACAATCCTTCCTTGGCCTTTTTTTATTTGGAGACAAGGTCTCACTTTGTCGCCCAGGCTGGAGTGCAGTGGCATAAAATCGGCTCACTGCAACCTATGCCTCCCAGGTTCAAGCGATTCTCCTGCCTCAACCTCCCAAGTAGCTGGGATTACAGGCATGCATCACCACACCCAGCTAATTTTTGTGTTTTTAGTAGAGAAAGGGTTTCACTATGTTGGCCAAAAAATAGAAAAATTAGCTGGGTGTTGTAGTGCATGCCTGTAATCCCAGCTACTCTGGAGGCTGAGGCATGAGAATCACTGGAACCCAGGAGGCAGATGTTACAGTAAGCCGAGATTGTGCCATTGCATTCCAGCCTGGGTGACAAAGGGAGACTGACTGTGTCTCTTAAAAAAAAAAAAAAAAAAAAAAGAAAAAGAAGAAGAAATATTTGGGTGTGGTGATGTTGTCTGTACTCCTCCTAGCTACTTAGGAGAGTGAGGTGGATTGCTTGAACCTGAAAGGTTGAGGCTGCAGTGAACCAGGATCTCGCCACTGCATTCCAGCCATGGTGACAGAGTGAGACCCTGTCTCAAAAAATGAAATAAAATAAAAATAGTCTGCTTCGTAAAATATTGGGTTTAATTTAAATTAAATCTTTTTTTTTTTTGAGATGAAGTCTCACTCTGTTGCCCAAGCTGGAGTACAATGGCTCAATCTTGGCTCACCGCAACCTCTACCTACCGGGTTCAAGCAATTCTCTGCCTCAGCCTCCCAAGTAGCTGGGATTACAGGCACCCACCACCACGCCCGGCTAATTTTTGTATTTTTAGTAGAGATGGGGTTTCACCATCTTGGCCAGGCTGGTCTTGAACTCCTGACTTCATGATCCACCCGCCTCGGCCTCCCAAAGTGCTAGGATTACAGGTGTAAGCCACCGTGCCCAGCCTAATTTTTTTATCTCATTATTTCAAAATGTCAGAATTCATCCTCTGAATCATGAGAACCACCTCCCACAGACTTGGTGTTATGGTAAACTGAGGAATGGAGAGACTGATATGGGAAAACAGAAGGATATTCATTTTAAGGTATGCACTGGCTCAGTGGATTCACATCTAAAAAGCTGAGCACTGAACAAAGACAGGGTGGGGTTTTTATCAGCAGGCTGACAAAAGCAAAACAAAGGCAGTTGATCATATAGTGCATAACTTGTGGCCTTACATAGCTGGTAGCCTTGTAGCTGCAGTGAAAGAAAAACAAGAACTGGCTAAATACAGACGTTTGTAAAACGTAGTCATGCTTAAGAGGCTAGGGAAAGGAGTGGCTGGGCATGGTGGCTCACACCTGTAATCCCAGCACTTTGGGAGGCTGAGGCAGGTGGATCACTTGAGGTCAGGAATTCAAGACCAGCCTGGCCAACATGGTGAAACCCCGTTTCTACTAAAAAAGTACAAAAAAATTAGCCGGGCATGGTGGCACATGCCTTTAATCCCAGCTACTCGGGAGGCTGAGTCAGGAGAATCACTTGGACCTGGGAGGCGGAGGTTGCAGTGAGCCGAGATCACGCCACTTATTGCACTCCAGCCTGGGCGACAGAGTAAGACTCTGTCTCAAAAAAGAAAAAAAGAAATTAGGGAAAGGAGTAACAGTAAAGGAATTTGTCTTTCTCTTTTTTTTCTTCTTTCAACCTTGCTCTGGAAGCTGGAGAGGTGTCTGGAGCCTATTCTTTTGGCCTTGGCTTTTCGGACAGTGTTATTTTATAACTGTCCTTTAAGTGAGCCGCTAAGCAGAGGAAAACTTGTTTCTTTTCTTTTTAACCTTTGCCTTGCCTGTTACTTTTCTTGGAGTAAGTGAATGCATATTTATTTTTAAATTTTCTGCCTCACTGGCAGATATAAAACTGGATGTCTCCAAAAACCCGCAACCATTTTCTTACTAATAAAATCTGGAAATATTCTTTATTTATTTATTTAGTTTTATAATAAACACAGGCCCTTGCTTTGTTGCCCAGGCTGGTCTTGAATTCCTAGACTCAAGCGATCCTCCCGCCTTGGTCTCCCAAAGTGCTGGGATTACAGGAAGGAGCACCGAGCCTGGCCTCAAAATCTGGAAGTATTGAATGTAAGACACATCCAATCCAAGAGCATCAGGCCTCTTGTTACTGGATAGAATTGTGTTTTGGTGGCCAGGCATGGTGGCTCATGCCTGTAATCCCAGCAGTTTGGGAGGTCAAGGTGGCCAGATCACTTGAGGTCAGGAGTTCGAGACCAGCCTGGCCAACATGGTGAAACCCTGTCTCTACTAAAAATACAAAAATTAGCTGGGCATGGTGGCATGCACTTGTAGTCCCAGCTACTGGGGAGGCTGAGGCAGGAGAATCACTTGAACCCAGGAGGTGGAGGTTGCGGTGAGCTGAGATCACACCACTACACTCCAGCCTGGGTGACAGAGGGAGACTCAGTCTCAAAAAAAAAAAAAAGAATTTTGTTTTGGTGGGGAGGGTCCTGTAGCTAAGGGCAGGGATGCTGTGACCAAGTGTCCTGCATCCTCTGCGTGAGTGAGCAACTTAGAGTGAGCCTGGAGTGCAGACTGTCAGCCTCTGAGGTTTCAGGTTGTGTTTTAGAGTGGACCTCGATGCCCAGCTCCACCCAGCTAACTCCAGTGGTAAATGTTTGGGGGAAACACCTCTTATTTGTTGTAGTTAACATACAAGGAACTGGGCAAGTGGTACATGGAATAAATTTTTTTTTGAGATGGAGTCTCACTCTGTTGCCCAGGCTGTAGCGCATGGCATGATTTTGGCTCACTGCAACCTCCTCCTCCCAGGTTCAAACAATTCTCCTGCCTCAGCCTCCCAAGTAGCTGGGACTACAGGCATGCCCCACTAATTTTTGTATTTTTGCTAGAATCGGAGTTTTACCATGTTGTCCAGGCTGGTCTCAAACTCCTGATCTCAGGTGATCCACCTGCCTTGGCCTCCCAAATGCTGGGATTACAGGCTTGAGCTACCATGTGTGGCCAGAAACTTTTTAAAAAGAAAGAAATAGGCTGGACGTGGTAGCTCACACCTGTAATCCCAACACTTTCGGAGGCAGAGGAGGGAGGAACGCTTGAGACCAGGAGTTCAAGCACAGCCTGGGGAACACAGTGAGACCCCTGCCTCTATTTAAAAACATAAATAAAAATTAAAAATAGGCCAGGCACGGTGGCTCAAGCCTGTATTCCCAGCACTTTGGGAGGCCAAGGTTGGCAGATCACAAGGTCAGGAGTTCAAGACTAGCCTGGACAACATGGGGAAACCCCGTCTCTACTAAAAATACAAAAATTAGCTGGGCATGGTGGTGCCTGCCTGTAATCCCATCTACTCGGGAAGCCGAGGCAGGAGAATGACTTGAACCCAGGAGGCGGCGGTTTCAGTGAGCCAAGATTGTGCCACTGCCCTCCAGCCTGGGTGACAGAGCAAGACTCCATCTCAAAAAAAAAAATTGAAAATAAAAACAAGGTGCAGAGACTCATTTTGTTATTCATGGTTGCATTTTAATTAAAAATATAAGTAGTCTTTGAAGTTCTTTTGGGACCTACACTGCTACAAGCGCATAATGTCAAACCTGGATTTCAAAAGAGGCCCCCCACGGGGATTTCATTAATTGCAAAATCAGTGCAGTGGTCCCTTGCTTCCCTCACCTACCCTTATCCCAAGTGGTGGTGGCGGCAGCACGAAGCAGCTTCTGAAGGTCCTGGAGCTCTTTTGATCCTCCTCTGCAAAGCAAAGGCGCCACAGGGCGCTGCTTTGCGAGAAAGCGCACTCCACACCGTGCATTTCTTGGTCTGCCAGCACTGAGCCCCCAGAGGAGGAGGGGGCGGGCTCAGGAGCCCCTACCTGGGGCAGGGCCAAGGCGTCCTCCCAGCCGGGCTTTGCAGAGCAGAAATCTGGTGTCTCCAGTTTACGGAAGCACTTGCAGAACTGATCAGAAGCCACCCCGCTTATCAGCAGATCTCCTCTGAACTGAGTGGGCATGTGGACTTTATCCAAGAAAAGAGGCTGCTTCTGGGGGCTGCCAGAATAACCTGGCTGCAGAGTACGGAGCCCTGAGTTAGCTGTGGAGAGGTAGCCCTTCTCCCTCCCTTTCTCCCACCCTGGGAAGAGCCAGTGCATCTGCAGTAGTGCCCCCTCTCCCCAAGCCACTGCTCTTTAAGGCCAAGGGCTATGGAACCCTCTGGAAGGAAATGTGAAATCAATCAATACATTTATAAATGAATGTAAAATCATATATGTTATGCGTTGAATTGTAACCCTCCAAAAATCTATATGTTGAAGTTCTACCCCTAATACTTCATAATGTGGCTGTATTTGGAGATAGACTGTGTTTTAAAGAGGTAAAATTAGGTCATTAGGGTGGGTCTCAACCCAATATGACAGCCATGTTGCCCAGGCTGGTCATGAACTCCTGAACTCAACCAGTCAACCCACCCCGCTTATCAGCAGAGTGTTCGGTGGAGGCCCTGCCGGTCTGCACAGCTCACCTCCTTGGGAACTGCTCGCCGGAGCGTCGGAGCCGGCGCTGGCCCCCTGCAGCCAGAAAGTTGCAGCAGCGAGGAGCACCGGAGGCCCAGGACGCAAGGTTTAAGTCCCAGCTTGTGCCTTCCCTGCTCCCAACTCTCTGATCTCACCGACTTTGCTTTTCCTCGGTCCAGGCTTCCTCTCTGAATCTACCTTTATTCTTCTTAATTGCGTAGGCAGATCATTTCCTAGAATCTACAAGCTTTCTTTTCATTGATTTATTTTTTGGGTAGCTTCACTGTCTAATCTCACAGCAACTGCCTGTTTCCAAACAGCATGAATGAATGATGCAGTCCTGCACAGGAGCACCCTCAGTGCAAGACCGGGGCAATCCCAAACTCAGAGTTGAAGTGTCCGACTTCGTCGTCTCCTTTCCCATTAGAATTAGAATTTTAAAATAAGTACTTACCAGGTACATTGTTATAAGGATACAACTTCAAATTGGGAATTAAATAAAACATGCTTTCATTCATTAAATATATTTATATATTTTCTTTCCTTTCTTTCCTTCCTTCCTTCTCCTTCTTTCTTTTCTTTTTTTTCTTTTCTTTTCTTTCTTTTTTTGACAGAGTCTCGCTCTGCTGCCCAGGCTGGAGTGCAGTGGCGCGATCTTGGCTCACTGCAGCCTCTGTCTACCAGATCCAAGGGATTCTCCTGCCTCAGCCTACCGAGTAGCTGGGCGTGTGCCACCATGCCCAGCTAATTTTTATATTTGTAGTAGAGACAGGGTTTCACCCTGTTAGCCAGGCTTGTCTCAAACTCCTGGCCTCAAGTGATCCACCCGCCTCAGCCTCCCAAAGTGCTGGGATTACAGGCGTGAGTCACCGTACCTGGCCCCTATATTTTCTTTACGTATGTTTGCATATTATTACTTTTTAAATATTTGATGACTGATATTGGAATGAGAATCAGGGAGGAAAATAATAAAATCCAATATTCCTGTATTACAGTGCCAGGTAGGTTTTCAATATCATGACCATAGTATTGTCACTTTCACGTTGGTGAAACAAAGTAGTCAGGACTTTTAAAATTTTCAAATGATTTAATATATGCCTGATACCTACCTTGCTTTCCTTCCTTCTTTTATTTTCTTTTTTCTTTTAAGAGACAGGGTCTCACTTGGTCACCCAGGCTGGAGTGCAGCAATGCAATCATAGCTCATTGCAGTCTCAAACTCCTGAGCTCAAGTGACCCTCCCCCCTCAGCCTCCCAAGTAGCTGGGGCTACAAGTATGCAATCACCATGCCTGGCTCATTTATTTTATTTTTTATAGAGATGGCATCTCACTGTGTTGCCTAGGCTGGTCTCAAACACCTGGACTCAAGCAATCCTGCCTCAGCCTCCCAAAGTACTGGGATTACAGGGGTGAGCCCCCATGCCTGGCCTTTTTTTATTTTTTAGAAAATACTTGGACTAGCTGGGCATGGTGGCTCATGCCTGTAATCCCAACACTTTTGGAGGCTGAGGCGGGTGGATCACCTGAGGTCAGGAGTTCGAGACCAGCCTGGCCAGCATTGTGAAACCCTGTCTCTACTAAAAATACAAAAAATTAGCCGGGCATGGTGGTGTGTGCCTGTAATCCCAGCTCTCGGGAGGTTGAGGCAGGTGAATTGCTTGAATCTGAGAGGCGGAAATTGCAGTGAGCTGAGATCGTGCCACTGCACTCCAGCCTAGGTGACAAGAGTGAGACTCCGTCTCAAAAAAAAAAAAAAAAAAAAAACTTGGACTAGAATTAGGATGAAAGGGATCCTCAGGGTTGCCTAGACCAGCCTCCCATCAGAGACTTTTTAAAGCCAGTGTTTTATTGATATATAATTAAATGCAATAAAATGCACTCTTTAAGTGCACATTTTGATGAATTTTGACAAATTTATTCATACTTGTAATCATCACCACAATAACATTTCCGTCACCCAGAAGTTTCTTAGGGCCTCTTTCCAGTGAGCCCCCTGTCGCAACCCTTCACCCTACTGATCTGATCTTTGTCATTTCAGCATTTGTATTTTCTAGTGTTTCATATAACTGAAACAGTATGTGCTCTTGTGTCTGACTCCTTTCTATCAGTATAATTTTTCTTTTTTTTAGATGGAGTTTCACTCTTGTTGCCCAGGCTGGAGTGCAGTGGTGCAATCTCAGCTCACTGCAACCTCTGCCTCCCGGATTCAAGCAATTCTCCTGCCTCAGCCTCCTGAGTAGCTGGGATTACAGGCATGCGCCACCACACCCGGCTAATTTTGTATTTTTAGTAGAGATGGGGTTTCACCATGTTGGTCAGGCTGGTCACTGCAGACCTCAGGTGATCTGCCCGCCTTGGCCTCCCAAAGTGCTGGGATTACAGGTGTGAGCCACTGTGCTTGGCCTTCCATCGGTATATATATATATTTTTTTTGAGACTGAGTCTCGCTCTGTCCCCCAGGCTGGAGTGCAGTGATGCAATCTCAGCTCCCTGCAACTTCTGCCTCCTGGGTTCAAGCGACTCTCCTGCCTCAGCCTCCAGAGTAGCTGGGACTACAGGTGCATGCCATCACGCCCGGCTAATTTTTTGTATTTTTAGTAGAGATGGGGTTTCATCGTGTTAGCCAGGATGGTCTCAATCTCCTTATCTCATGATCCGCCTGCCTTAGCCTCCCAAAGTGCTGGGATTACAGGTGTGAGCCACTGTGCCTGGCCCCATTGGTATAATTTTTAAAATATTTATCCATGTTGCAGCATGTATCAGTAATTCATTTCTTTTTATTACTGAGTAGTGTTCCATTGTAGAGATATACCACAATTTGTTTAGCTATTTATCTGTTGATGAGCATTTCGGTTTTTTTCTAGTGTTGGGCAGTCACAAATAAATCTGCTGTGAATATGCTTTCATTTCTTTTGGCTAAAACTCCAAGATTGGGATTGCTGAGTGTTTTTTTCATTTTTTTTTTTTTTTGAGATGGAATTTCACTCTTGTTGCCTAGGCTAGAGTGCAACGGTGCAGTCTCGGCTCACTGCAACCTCCGCCTTCCGAGTTCAAGCAATTCTATTGCCTCAGCCTCCCTCAGCTGTGATTATAGGCATATGCCACCACACTTGGCTAATTTTGTATTTTTAGTAGAGACGGGGTTTCACCATGTTGGTCAGGCTGGTTTCAAACTCCTGACTTCAGGTGTTCTGCCTGCTTCAGCCTCCCAAACTGCTGGGATTACAGGCATGGGCCACTGCGCCCAGCTTTGCTGGGTCTTATGGTAAGTATATGTTTAACTTTATAAGAAACTACAGGCCCAGTGTGGTGGCTCACGGCTGTCATCTCAGCACTTCGGGAGGCCAGTGTGGGAGGATCCCTTGAGGCCATGACTTCAAGGTCAGCCTGGGCAACATAGCGAGACCCTGTTTGCACAAAAAATAAAAATTAGCTGGGCATGGTGGTGTGGATTTGTAGTCCCCACTACTCAGGAGGCTGAGGCAGGAGGACTGCTTAAGCCCAGGAGTTCTAGGCTGCAGTGAGCTATGATTGCACTGCTGCACTCCAGCCTGGGTAACAGAGTAAGACGCTGTCTCAGACACACACACAGACAGACACACACACACACGCACGTGTGCACACACATGCTGTTGTCTTTGCTCCCTTGTAATTGGGCAGCAGATCCTTTCTCTGATTCATCTTGGAATGCTGTTGTCTCTGTCCCCTGTTTTTATTTATTTATTTATTTATATTTTTTCTTTTTTCTTTCTTTTTTTTTTTTTTGAGTTGGAGTCTCACTCTATCACCCAGGCTGGAGAGGAGAGGCATGATCTCGGATCACTGCAAATTCCGCCTCTGGGATTAAAGCAATTCTCCTGCCTCAGTCTCCCAAGTAGTTGGGACAACTGGCATGTGCAACACCTGGTGAATTTTTTTTTCTTTTGAAATGGAGTCTCTCTCTGTTGCCCAGGCTGGAGTACAATGGCGTGATCTGGGCTCACTACAACCTCTGCCCCTGGGTTCAGCAATTCTCCTGCCTCAGCCTCCCAAATAGCTGGGATTACAGGCATGTGCTACTACCTGGCTAATATTTTTGTGTTTTTAGTAGAGATGGGGTTTCACCATGTTGGCCAGACTGGTCTTGAACTCCTGACCTCAAGTGATCCTCCCGCCTTGGCCTCCCAAACTGCTGGGATTACAGGCATCAGCCACCGCACCCTCCCAAGTCTACTTCTTTGTCTATGCATTTAGTTCTCCCAAGAGATTCTCTTTCCCTCTCCCTCTCCCTTGCCTTTGTACCCTGCTAATCAGGTATATGTGATTTCTTATCAGACCTGAGCCTTGCAGAATTGAAGCCACAGAAAAGAATATGTCGACTTTGCATTGCTTGAAGGGGTAGGAATGAAACATTTCCCAGAGGAAGCAGTCTTAGGAAATTTTGCCTCTGACCCATTTTTGTGCCAGTCCCACCAGGAGAGAGAGTGAAGCCAGACCATCTCTCTCTTTCCGGTTTTTGTCTGGACTTTGATGTTCATTTCCTCATTCTCTCTAGGCTCTTGCTCTTGCAGAATCCACAGGTCTTTCTTGACCTGTGGACTCAGGGTGGATCACCTGAGTCAGGATTTCAAGACCAGCCTGGCCAACATGGTGAAACGCTGTCCCGACTAAAAATACAAAAATTAGCTGGGCGTGGTGGTGCGCACCTGTAATCCCAGCTGCTTTGGGGGCTGAGGCAGGAGAATTGCTTGAACCTGGGAGGCGGTGATTGCAGTGAGCCGATGAGCTGAGATCACGCCACTGCACTCCAGCCTGGACGACAGAGCGAGACTCTAGCTCAAAAAAAAAGTTCTTTAGCTTGTCGCACTTATCTCATTTTAGCTCCTTTTACACCATTTGTCTGTTTCTGGCTTCATCTTCACTCACCTATGGTTCATTCTCCATACTTGCTGGAATTCTACTACAGTAAGTGCTGCTTCTCTGCTGATAGACCTGCTGACTTCAAGGTCTTTACAGTGAACCTGCCTGGGCATGTAGTATGAATTAGCTTGATTCCTGCTGGATCAAAGCCAAATCAGTGGTTTCTTTTTTTTTTTTTTTTTAATAGAGACCGGGAGAGGGAGGTTGCAGTGAGCTAAGATCTCACCACTGCACTACACTCCAGCCCGGGTGACAGAGAAAGACACCATCTTGAAAAAAAAGAAGAAAGAAACATGTTCTTAGTATTCAAAACATGTTCTTAGTATTCCTTGAGCCATAAATTGTGTGTGTGGCCAGGCACGGTTGCTCATGCCTGTAGTCCCAGCACTTTGGGAGGCTGAGGAGCATGGATCATTTTAGGCCAAA
This sequence comes from Pongo abelii, assembly GCF_028885655.2. Lineage (NCBI taxonomy): Eukaryota > Metazoa > Chordata > Mammalia > Primates > Hominidae > Pongo > Pongo abelii. Next base: position 25,040,436 of record NC_071991.2, read on the forward strand.
AGTTTGAGACCAGCCTGGGCAACACGGCAAAACACTGTCTCTACTAAAAATACAAAAAATTAGCTGGGCATCGCGGTGCATGCCTGTAGTCCCAACTGCTTAGGAGGCTGAAGTGGGAGAATGGCTTGAGCCAGGGAGGCAGAGGTTGCAGTGAGCTGAGATTGTACCACTGCACTCCAGCCTGGATGACAGAGTGAGGCCCTAACTCAAAAAAAAAAAAAGTGTATGTGTGCATGTGAGTAACTTGTGTGTGTGCAAATGTGTGTGTGTGTGTGTGTGTATTTGTGGGGAATGAGGTTGGTAAAATACATAGGCATAGGAGCCAGATCATGAAGGGCATAAATTGTGTAATAAAGACATTATGTTAATTGGCTGGGTGTGGTGACTGGTAGGGCATGGTGGCTCACACCTGTAATCCCGGCACTTTGGGAGGCCGAGGTGAGCGGATCACTTGAGGTGAGGACTTCAAGACCAGCCTGGCCAACATGGTGAAAGCCCATCTCTACTAAAAATACAAAAATTAGATGGGTGTGGTGGTGGGTGCCTGTAATCCCAGCTACTCAGGAGGCTGAGGCAGGAGAATTGCTTATACCTGGGTGGCAGAGGTTACAGTAAGTCAAGATTATGCCACTGCACTCCAGCCTGGGTGACAGTGAGACTCCTTCTCAAAAAAAAAAAAAAATTTATTAATAGCCACTGAAATTTGAATTTCATTTTTATTAATTATTATTATTACTTTTGAGACAGGCTCTCACTCTGTCACCCAGGCTGGAGTGCAGTGTCATGGTTGCAGCTCACTGCAGCCTCAAACTTTTGTGCTCAAGCAATCCTTCTCCCACAGCTTCCTGAGTAGCTATGTCTCTAGGTGTGTGCCACCACACTTGGCTAATTTTAAAAATACTTTTGTAGGGATGGGATCTTGCTATGTTGCCCAGATTGGTGTTGAACTCCTGGCTTCAAGTAATCCTCCCGCCTCAGCCTCCCAAAGTGCTAGGATTACATATGTGAGCCACTGCAGCCAGCCTGAAATTTGAATTTCATTAATTTTTACATGTCAAAAAATACTATTCTTCTATTGATTTTTTTCCAACTGCTTAAAATGTGAAAATCAGCTGGGCCTGGTGGCTCACACCTGTAGTCTCGGCTACTCGTCCAGGAGTTTGAGGCTGCAGTGAGCTATGATGGCACCACTGCCCTCCAGCCTGGGTGGCAGAATGAGATCCTGTCTCAAAAAAAAATAAATAAATAAAGTAAAATAAAATGTAAAAGTCACTCTTACTTGTGAGCCATACAAAACCAGGTGTCAGGGTGGATTTGACCTACAAGCCATAGCTTGCTGACCCCTGACTTAAAAGATTTTTTTTTCCAGGTCAACTTTAAATGGCATTATTCTGCCAACTGCATTGGTTGGAAATCAGCTGAGCAGTGGGTTGGTCAGCTGCTTTGAGTCTGTTTTTTAACCACAGTCTATTCTAAATATAGATTACTTACATCATCTGTGTAGCCTTGTATATGACATATTAGTCTCTGATGGGAGGCTGGTCTAGGCAACCTTGAGGATCCCTTTCACCCTAATTCTAGTCCAAAGATTTTCTAAAAAATAAAGGCTACACACGGGGTCTCATGCCTGTAATCCCAGCACTTTTGGGAGACCTAGGTGGGAGGATTGCTTGAGTCCAGGAGTTCAAGACCAGTCTGGGCAACATAGCAAGACCCTTGTCTCTACAAAAAAAATTTACAAATCAGCCAGACATAGTGGTGCATGCCTGTAGTCCCCGATACTTGGGAGGCTGAGGCAGGAGGATCACTTGAGACCAGGAGTTGAAGGCTGCAGTGAGCCATAATCACACCACTGCACTCCAGCCTGGGTGACAGAGTGAGAACTTGTTTCAAAAAAAAAAAATTCGTTTTGAATCTCTGTCCTCTGCAGCTTGTGCAGCAGTGGGCCTCCCAGTTTCTTTCTGTAACTTCACCATTTTCCTTCTCCTGTCCAGGCTCAAGTGAGGACGTAAAGGTGGTGGTCCTGCAGGCTCTGTCCTTAGTGCTCTTCTCTTCTCCCTCTCTTATTCTCCCTGGACTTTATTTTTATGATTTTTTTTATTTTCTTGAGACAGGGTCTCGCTCTGTCACCCATGTTGGAGTGCAGTGGCATGATCTCGGCTCACTGCAATCTCTGTCTCCCAGGTTCAAGCGATTCTCCTGCTTCAGCCTCTCGAGTAGCTGGGACTACAGGTGCACGCCACCCTACCTGGCTAATTTTTGTATTTTTAGTAGAGATGGGGTTTTGCCATGTTGACCAGGCTGGTCTTGAACTCCTGGCCTTCAGTGATCCTCCCACATCAGCCTCCCAGAGTGCTGGGATTACAGGCATGAGCCACTGTGCCCGGCCTCTCCCTGGACTTAAATCAGACCATGTCTTCAACTATACCCTCTACATTGGCGACGTTGTGTATGTTTAACCCTTATATTTAGCTCTGACCTTTCTTCTGAGACTGAAAGCCTTTCCCAGTATCTGGAAGTTAAAGTCTAAGCTCCTTAGCCTGGCCCTAGGACCCACTTAGTCTGAACTCCTGATGCACTGCCAGGCCCCTGGGCCAAGCCATGGGGTAGCTTTCAGTAGGTCATCTGCCTCTTCCTCCTCCTCATCTTTGTTCACACTCCTCCCTCTGCTATCACAAGCATCTCTCCTTGTCTTCACCTCTATCCCTCTCCTCCCAGCACATGCCAAATCGATGCCCTGCTCTTTGACAACCCACTCAGAGGGCCACTTACCTGTCAGATTCAGCTCAAATACCTGTGCCTCCTTGAAGCCTTCTTTCTTTTCTTTTCCTTTAGTTAGAGTCAGAGTCTTGCTCTGTCACCCAGACTGGAGTACAGTGGCACGATCTCGGCTCACTGCAGCCTCCACCTCCTGGGTTCAAGTGATTCTCCTGCCTCAGCCTCCCGAGGAGCTGGGATTACAGGCATGCACCACCACACCCAGCTAATTTTTTGTATTATTATTTTTAACAGAGACTCGGTCTCTTTGCATTGCCCAGGCTGGTCTCGAACTCCTGGCCTCAAGCAATTCTCCTGCCTTAGTCTCCCAAAGTGCTGGAATTACAGGCATAAGCCACTGTGCCCAGGCTGAAGCCCTGTTTCATAGATTAGGCTAAACATTTTTCCTGTGTGCCTATAGAACCTTATGCACTTCACTTTATTGCTTGCTTTCTTGCTACAATTAGGTTAAAAATAATTGAATATTGGTTCAACATCAAATATATATGTGTGTGTATATATATACATATATAGTGTGTATATGTGTGTGTATATATATACACATATATATGTGTATATATATGTGTATGTATATATGTGTGTGTGTATATACATATATATATATATATTTTTTTTTTTTTTTTTGAGACGGAGTCTTGTTCTGTCACCCAGGCCAGAGTGAAGTGGCGTGATCTTGGCTGACTGTAGCCTCTGCCTCCTGTGTTCCAGCAATTCTCCTGCCTCAGCTTCCTGGGTAGCTGGGATTATGGACACATGCCACCACACCTGGCTAATTTTTTTTATTTTTATTTTTAGCAGAGACAGGGTTTCACCATGTTGCCCAGGCTGGCCTCGAACTCCTGACCTCAGGTGATCCACCCGCCTCGGCCTCCCAAAGTGCTGGGATTACAGGCATGAGCCATCGCACCCAGCTAACATCTCATTTTCAACTGCCTCTCATGGAAGAACATTTAGCCTTTGGTCTCTTTCTTGATTTATGACAGCTCATGGCTTTCAAGAAAACTACCTATGGATAATCTGTGAGACGTTTGTTTTTTTGAAATGGATTCTCACTCTGTTATCCAGGCTGGGGTGCAGTGGCGGGATCTCAGCTTACTGTAACCTCTGCCTCCCGGGTTCCAGCAATTCTCCTGCCTCAGCCTCCCAAGTAGCTGGGATTACAGGCGTGCACTGCCACACCTGGCTAATATTTGCATTTTTTTAGTAGAGATGGGGTTTCACCATGTTGGCCAGGCTGGTCTCCAACTCCTGGCTTCAGGTGATCTGCCCACCTCAGCTTCCCAAAGTTTTGAGATTATAAGCATGAGTCACTGCACCCGGCCTGTTAATGTTATTTTCAAGCAAACCTTCAAAAGTTTATTCCAAGGCCTTGCTCTCATAGCAGCAGAGCCTGTCTGTTGTACAGTGGGGCTCTTGGTAGCATCTTCCTTTTGGTGGATATTGTGCAGACCCGGGGCAGTAAGGTATATTAACCTTGAGGACATCGGACCTGGCTGGCCTGACTGTTGGGTCTTTGTCCTGGGACACGGCCAGCCATGGGTGGGGCAGTGCCTTTCAAAGATGCCCTGATGGAGCACTTAGCCCTCATCCAGCCCTCCAGGGAGCAGGTGCAGAGACTCATAGCAGAGCATCCCCGACACCTGACCCCCTGCATAAGGTAAGAGGACTCCCTGCTCCAGGTGTATTTCAGCACCAGTGTTGGGGGGGCACATCCTCCTGAGAGCATCTAACTATTGCTTTAGAGTGCCCTGTGGGTGGTTTATTTATTTTCATTTTTATTTTTTAATTTTATTATTATTTTTAAAGATTTATTCTCTTTTCTTTTTCTTTCCTTCCTTCCTTCCTTCCTTCCTTCCTTCCTTCCTTCCTTCTTTCTTTCTTTCTTTCCTTTCTTTTTTTCTTTCTTTCTTCTTTTTTCTTTTTTTTGAAGCAGAGTCTCGCTCTGTTGCCCAGGCTGGAGTGCAATGGTGCAATCTCAACTCACTGCAACTTCCACCTCCCCGGTTCAAGTGATTCTCCTGCCTCAGCCTCCCAAGTAGTTGGGATTTCAGGTGCCCAAAACCATGCCAGGCTAGTTTTTGTATTTTTAGTAGAGATATGGTTTCACCATGTTGGCCAGGCTGGTCTCAAACTCCTGACCTCAGGTGATCCACCCACCTCAGCCTCCCAAAGTGCTGGTATTACATGCGTGAGCCACCACACCCAGCCTCAAAATCGAATATATTTAAAAGTTGGTACCAGTTGGGCGTGGTGGCTCATGCCTGTAATCCCAGCACTTTGGGAGGCTAAGGCAGGTGGATCACCTGAGGTCAGGAGTTTGAGACCAGCCTGGCCAACATGGAGAAAACCCGTTTCTACTAAATTAAAAAAAAAAAAAGGTAGCTGGATGTGGTGGCACATGGCTACTGTACTGTAATCCCAGCTACTCAGGAGGCTGAGGCACGAGAATCACTTGAACTTGGGAGGTGGAGGTGGCAGTAAGCCAATATCATACCACTGACCTCCAGCCTGGGCAACAGAGTAAGACTCCATCAAAAAGAAAACAGAAAATTGGTGTAGTATGGGAAGTAAAAAAGAAAAAAAAGAAAAGGAATAAGAAATGAATGAATCCGTGAGTACACTCTTATGTGGCCTGCACTGACTTTGACACAAGTTACATTGGCTCAGTAGATAAGATGGGATCTTTTCATAATTTTATTTGATGTCTTTAAATATATTTATCTTTTTTTCTTGTAGTAGGAAAATTCTTCCAAGGTTGGTCTCCCACCCAGAGCTGAGGAAGCTTTTCCCCTCAGCAGATGCAGTGTGTTTTGATGTTGACAGTATAGTCATCAGAGAAGAAGGAACTGGTGAGCTATCCAAAATGTGTGGCATTGAGGACGTGGTGCCAGAAATGTAGGGATAGCATTTATTCACTTTATGAAATGATAAAGAATTTCTAAAAAGTGACTGTTTTGGATGAAGTGCTAGACCCTGGCTACAGAACATGGGCACTAGGCTTTTTCTTTCATTCCTTAGAGCTTAATTTGATATATTCATTCATTTATATAAATATTTATGGCAAACAAATATGGAAAAGACATGTTCTTAGCTTGATCAGGGGCATGACGACCGTCACTAACCAAAGAAGATGGCCCGGGGGGCGGGGCCCAAGTGTCCAGTGGCTTTGTGTCATGGTTGAAAGTGTGGCCTTAGTGGTTCCCTGGAAAGGTTCAGAGCCTCTTGGTGGACCCTGGATCAGAGCCCCTCCCTCCCTCTTGCCTTCCCGCCCTGCAGCTGGGCACCTCCCTCTGCATCCCCAGTCCCCCAGTCATGCACCATATCATTTTCATTTTCTTTCCTTCTTTCTTCTTCCTTCCTTCCTTCCTTCTTTCTTTCTTTCTTTTCTTTCTTTTTTGATGGAGTGTCGCTCTGTCTCCAGGCTGGAGTGCAGTGGCGTGATCTTGGCTCACTGCAACATCTGCCTCCGGGGTTCAAGCAATTCTCCTGCCTCTGCCTCCCCGAGTAGCTGACAATACAGGCATGTGCCACCATGCCCAGCTAATTTTTGTATTTTCAGTAAAGACAGGGTTTCATCATGTTGGCCAGGATCTTCTCAATCCTCTGACCTTATGATCTGCCTGCCTTGGCCTCCCAAAGTGCTGGGATTATAGGCATGAGCTACCATGCCCAGCCACCATTTCATTTTCAACTGCCTTTCATGGAAGAGTGTTTAGCCTTCTGTCTCTTTCTTGATTTATGACAGCTCATGGCTTTCAATAATACTACCTACGGATAGGTTGTGTGAATTTTTTTTTTTTGAGACGGAGTCTCACTCTGTCATCCAGGCTGGGGTTCAGTGGCACAATCTTGGCTCACTGCAACTTCTGCCTCCCAGATTCAAGCAATTCTCCTGCCTCAGCCTCCCAAGTAGCTGGGATTACAGGTGCCCACCACCACACCAGGCTAATTTTTGAATTTTTAGTAGACAGGGAGTTTCGCTATGTTGGCCAGGCTGGTCTTGAACTCCTGACCTCAGGTGATCCACCCACCTTGGCCTCCCTAAGTGCTGGGATTATAGGCATGAACCACCATGCCCAGCTTCTTTTCCTCTGTTATCTGACTCACAGGATGGGATCTGTTAGGTAAATCAGAAACCAGGCAGGAGTAGCATTACACTCCCTGTTACCCCAAGAGCAAATCTATTATCAAGCCCTGTGCAGTTTACCTCCTGAATATCTCCTTACTTGTAACACTTTTGCATCTCCATCAGTAACTTCTAACTGGACTGCCCACGTCCAGTGCTATGTTCTCTACACCCAGCTAAATAAAGTGTTCATTCCAAAATGTCGAGCAGGTAGGTCACTGTCATGCTTCTGTTCTTTAAAGGCTTCTTAATGCTTATAGGACAAAGAAAAATCACCCTTGTATGGATCTACCCTGTATACATCTCCAGCTTCCTGGCACCTGCTCCCCCTTGCTCTTTATGCTTCAGACACATGTGGCTTTCAGACCCTGCTCCCACCCTTTCTGAGGTTACTGACTAGCATGGGGTTCCCTGCCCTCCTTAATGCCTGCCTGATTCCTGTTCATCTTTGATTTGTCAGCTCAGGACTCAGTGCCTCAGGGAGGCCTTGGCAGAGTTCCCTGTCTAAGTCAAATTTTCTTCTTCTATAGACTCTTAAGGTCCTAGAATTCTCTTTTCTATCACTTCTCCTATTTGTCTGTGAGGTGATTTGTTTAATGTCAGTTTTCTGCTACTAGACTGTAAGCTTTATGAAGATAGGGATTCGGTTAGAATTCTTTCACTATTTCTAGTAGAAGGAACAAGGCCTAGCACATAGCAGATACTGAATAAGGCCAGGTGTGGTGTCTCATGCCTGTAATCCCAGCATTTTGGGAGGCTGAGTCGGGCAGATCATGAGGTCAGGAGTTCAAGACCAGTCTGCTAACATAGTGAAACCCTGTTTCTACTAAAAATACAAAATATTAGCTGGGCATGATGGTAGTGGGTGCCTGTAATCCCAGTTAATTGGGAGGCTGAGGTAGGAGACTCACTTGAATCTGGGAGGCAGTGAGCCGAGATTGTGCCATTGCACTCCAGCCTGGGTACAAGAGCAAAATTCCGTCTCAAAAAACAAAAAAAAAAAACAAAAAGAGAAAAAAAAAAAACAAAGCTGAGTAAATGGGTTAGTTCCCCAAAATTGCCTTTTTAAAGAAAACCAGTTTTATAAAACTGTTTTCTAGAAAATCAGTTCTGTAAACCAGCATTCATCAGTCTTGTCATATGGCTTTTTAGATTTTGAATTATTTTTTGTGAGGATTTTTATTAGTATGTTTCCTAATAATGGACCATGTTTAAATTTTTTTTGTTATATTTTTGAAGTAAGCCTTACTTGATCATGTCGTGATATAATTATAACATGTGCTGCTTTGTCTTTGCTAGGATTTTAAAATTTTGCAGTTAAAGTTATTTTCTTTTTTTGTGTGCTTTGTCAGATTTTCACATCAGTGTTACACTAGTATTTTCATGGCCTATTTTATTCCATTCTTTTATGTTCAACTTTTCTATATGCTTAAGCTTAAAAATGTTTCTTTTAAACAGCATATAATTGAGGTTTTTTTATTATTAGGTTTTATAATTTTTGTATTTTAATTGGAGCATTTAGTTTGTATAATAATTGGAGCATTTAGTTTGTATTTTAATTGGAGCATTTAGTTAATATACTCTTTGCTTTCTATTTTCATCAAAAATTTGAATAGAACAAAAGGCCGACCTCCCCCAAGCAAGAGGGAATTCTCTGGCAGACTGCCTTTGGACTTGAATTGCAACTCTTTCGTGAGTCTCCAGCCCACCAGCCTCTTCTGCTATGAGTCAATTCCCTAAAATAAATCTATATGATATATATTTAATACAATTAATATATAATGTGGCTACTACCTAGTAGAATTAATATATACTTAAATAATTACAGTAGTATCTCCTTATCTGGGGGAGGGATTATGTTCCAAGACCCCCAGTGGATGCCTGAAACAACAGAGGTATTTTTCTCTATACATACATAGCTGTGATAAAGTTTAATTTATTAACTTATTAACAGTAAAAAAATTAACAAGAATAACGAATAATACAATAATTATAATAATATGCCAGCATGTTCCTTTTTCTCTTTTTTCTTGCCTTTTGGATTGATAGATGTTTTTACTATCCTAGCTTTTTCCTCTCTTGCCAAGTTATAGATCCTGTTCTTTTAATGGTTACCCTACAGATTACAACATATAGCCTACATGTATTTTGGGTGTTAAAACAGCTGGTGATCCCAGAAGGTGGAAGAACTTGGAGATAATTGGGACATGATCTACAGCAGTTGGTATTCTAATCTCTCTTCCCTTCATAGTTCTTCTTTCCTTGCATCCATTTTCCACATCTTGAATTTTTCTCTTCAAGGAAATAATAAATGTCTTTTCAGTGCAAACGCAGTGTCTGCTCTTGATTTTGAGTTTTCTCTCTTTTGTCTCTCAAGACATACAAAGCAGCTGCCAACTATTCCATGGTTTCCCAGCTGGAGGAGCCCTGCCCTGCACCTTCGCAGCAGCCTTGAAGCAGACACCCCAGGGAGCATCTGCCTGGGGCACCCCCGGCTGGCACCAGCATACAAAGTGGTCAGAAATGTGCTGTTAGCCCTCAAGGGGCTGCTTAATAAATCACAGTTTCACTTCCTTCTTTGGTCCAAAAGTTTTGAGAGAGAGAGAGAGAGCACGAGCACATGTGTATGTGTCCTTCACAGGACACCATAAGAAAGTAAAAAGACAACCCATAAAATGGGAGAAAATATTTGCAAATTACATTTCTGATAAGGCATATCTGATAAACTCTTACAAGTTAATAATTTTATTTAAAAAATTACCCAATTAAAACAGTTAGCAAAGGGTCTGAATCGATATTTTGCCAAGGCAGATAAACATACAGCCAATAAGCACATGAAATGATGCTCAGCACCGTTTGCCATCAGGGACATGAAAATCAAAACCACAGTGAGATACCATGTCACACCTAACAGAGTGGCTGAAATTTAAAAAGACAGCAAGAACAAGTGTTGGCAAAGAAGTGGAAAAATCTTTGGTGGTGGTGGAAAAGAGATTTATTTTGCTGATAGAAACTGCTAATGGAAAATGTTAAGCATAGAGTTATAATTTTTTTTTTTTTTGGTACAGGGCCCGGCTCTGTCACCTAGGCTGGAGCACAGTGGCATGATCTCAGCTCACTGCAACCTCTGCCACCCACACTCAAACAATCCTCCCACCTCAGCCTCCCACCTTGCCATTACCCTTACAATGGAAAGAAAAAGCCTTATCAGATATGCCTTATCAGATACATAATTTGCAAATATTTTCTAGAGTAGCTATTTCTAGAGTGGCTGGGACTATAGGTGCCACCATGCCCAGCTAATTTTTGTATTTTTTTTAGAGACACGGTCTCACTTTATTGCACAGGCTGGTCTGGAACTCCTAAGCTCAAATAGTCTACCTGCCTTGGCCTCCCAAAGTGCTAGGACTACAGGTGTGAGCCACCTTACCCAGAGAGGTAAGGATAGTCATGCTCGTCAGACCTACAGAAATTTTTCTCTTGGTTTTGAATATACTCAGGATTGATTGGATAGGTGTACTGAAGTAAAAATAATATCACATTTGTTAACTTTAATTAGCTAGATGTTGGGACAAAAATGTGAAGGCCACATAGTCTGTCAATATTAAATTTTAAAAGAACTGAGCACCAAATGGAAGACAAGGACATGAAGGGAGCACATGTTAATGCAACTTCTTTACGGGTGGAAATGTAATTCTCACACAGGAGACTCATTTAGCGTGTAGTTTTCATCTTGGCAAGGAAGACTGCTCTTTCTTCATCCATAATGGGTAATTTCTAAATCCTTCCTAGCCCAGGGCATGGAGGCCAAATACTATTGTGAGTCAAGTGGGTCCATCCTTTTCTTAGGTGACTGTATCACATATGTCTGAAATATAATTTTAAATATGAGATAAATAATATCGCCTCCTGCCTAGCTATAACTACAGGCAGTCTAGCACCAAAGAAGTTCAGAATTTTCCCCTTTATATTTAGTCCATCTTTCTGTTCAAGTATTTGTAGATTGAGTGGTTTTTGCATTGCAAATCAGGTTTATTCTCTCCCAAGGCAGGAAGTTTTCAATTATTACATTTTTTTTTATACACAGCAGGTGGATTTTGTCTGAAAGATAGTTTTATGTCAGAATATCATAGTTGTTTCACTACTGAACTACAGAACCTTATAATTATTTTAAAGATTGGGAAGGTATAACCAATCTCCCATGAAAGACCTTTGTAGTGGTAAACTTGCCAACCTTGTTAATTTTACTCAATTTTTTTTTTTTTTTTGAGATGGAGTCTCGCTTTTGTCACCCAGGCTGGGGAACAATGGCACAATCTCGGCTCGCTGCAACCTCCACCTCCTGGGTTCAAGTAGCCCGAGAGTAGCTGGGCTACAGCCTCTCGAGTAGCTGGGATTACAGGCGCCCACCACCACGCCCGGCTAATTTTTGTATTTTTAGTAGAGACAGGGTTTCACCATGTTGGCCAGGCTGGTCTCAAACTCCTGACCTCAGGTGATCCGCCCACCTCAGCCTCCCAAAGTGCTGGGATTACAGGCATGAGCCACCGCATCTGGCCCAAATTTTGTTTTTGAAAAAAAAAAAAAAACCCACCCACATTTTAAGTAATAATTGTTATGTATTTATATCTAGGTCTCGGGGTTTTTTTGGGTCAATTTTACTATATAGGAGTGAGAATTTAAAGCAGTGGCTAAGGTTCTGAAGTCTGTGGATCAAAGTTTTAGCAGGGAAGGGGGATGCTGAATGGGTTCAATGACTTGCCAAACTTTCTGAAATATAATTGAGATTTTTATCATGTCTTTATATTCTGGAGACAGATTGCATATTTAGAATCTCAAAGAGGTTATCTACGTAAAATATTGAAAATTATGATACAAAGTACTTTATATAATTAAAAGTGTGCATCATTATTTATAGTGATTACTGTGCTGAAAATAATGTGTTAATTTTAAATTTTGAAACAATTCTAAACAAAAGTTACAAGTACAGTACATAACTTATTTTCTAAGATATTTGAGATGGATGCTTCTCTTTTGTCTCCCTAAATACCTTAGTATATTTCTCTTCCTTAAGGATATTCTCCTATATAGCCATGATATAGCATCAATATCAGAAAGTAACAAATGTATGTTATACACACACAGACACACACATTTACATATATGTCTGTGTGTGTGTGTGTGTGTGTGTATATATATATATGTATTGAAAAATATAAGTGTACACTTCAATCTCCAATTTCAGTCCATCACTATAGGGGTCCTAATTTTCATCCCTCCCATATTTGTATTGTCTTTCTGATGGTGAGATACCATTATCCTCCATATGTGTACTTATTTGATCAATTCTCCTGTAATTAATCCATCACCTCCTTCAGGTTCTTCCCTTTCTTCTCTGAAAAATATTAGGGAAGATCCTGAGGGAGGTGATGGATTAGTTAATTGCAGGGGGATTAGTGTAATTAAGGGGGAGGCAGTGACCCTGCTTATCTCTCTTGTGCTGTGATGTCTCATGCCAGGCCATTCTTCTCATGTGGATGCCCCCTCATCCTATTTAACTCACACAGCTCATCCTAGTCCATTCTTCTCATGCTCTATTGGAATCGTTTCCTCATTCTGCAGGCTCTAATACCCTGTTCCGGGCCACTGTGGTTTTCTCTCCAGCATGGGCACCTACCTTTCTCAGTCTCACGTAATGATTTTGGACTGAATTTTTAGGAAGAAATGTGGAAAAGAAAGAGCTGAAGTAATTTTGAAGTGTTTAAAACCCAATATTTAACTGTATTATAGAATTAATTGATATGTGAATAGAATAGTTTTTTCAATGCCTAAAAATGTAGAAACATTAGTAAAATTGTAATTTTGGACTGCCATAGAAAAAAGTAATGGAGATAAAAAGCTCTGGAAAAATTTAGCTTAGAATTTAAAATTATCTGCCTATGCGTACAAGTGTTACAGAGTTTTCATTGATAATATTTATATATATTCTGATAAACTAAGTAGGATGTCCCCCAAATTTACTAACAGTTGAAACAAATAGGCTGATATTTAGAAGGAAGAAAGTTTTAGACTTTGGGGCTTCTGTTTCTTGCACTGCCCAGAACTCTTTAAGTAAGCAGATGATAAATACAAGCTAATTGTGCATATCAAAGAATCAAATGTGAAGATTTGTAGTTCATTCTTAACTAACTCAAGTTTTTGATGATAGAAGGCTATAAATTATTTATTGTGTTACAGATGGAAATAATTACAACAATAACATAAAGGATGAACTCTTCCATAGCATGCTTGTCCTGGTTCAGAGGATAAATTTTAATTGAATGATTAGTAATTAACTTTATGTACATCAGCAGTTTAAGTGCTAAGAATTACTGATCAAGCAGATGAAATGAAAATGAAAATGATTACTTCTCCCCTCAAAGGAATTTCCAGGGAAATGCACACTACTAATTATGTTTAATTGAATAAATGCTATAGTATCATACATTTAAAGTGCCATGTAAACAGTCAGGAGTTTTTATTTGGATTTATGTGCTAACTTTATTAGTCTGATAGAATTGATTAGAATCTTGAAACCAGTAGCTCACTATTGTGTGTAAATTTGGAATTTACAGTTTATTTTGGCAATTTTGTAAACGAACTTATTTTATTCATGTTTTTGACTTATGTTTTTGTCACACCATGAAAATAAGCCTTCTGTATTTAAACTAACTTTATATCTAGTGTATAATACTCAGTGCAGCAGCTGTCACACTGAAAAGAATATCATACTTAGTCTAGTTTAAAACTTCAATTTCTATCACAAACAAGCTGTATGACCCTGGACAGATCACTTTGAGTCTCACTTTCCTTTCCTTTTTTCTTTCTTTTTTTTTTGAGACGGAGTCTCTCTCTGCCGCCCAGGCTGGAGTGCAGTGGCCTGATCTCCGATTAATGCAAGCTCCGCCTCCCAGGTTCAGGGCATTCTCCTGCCTCAGCCTCCCAGGTATCTGGGACTATAGGCACGTGCCACTACGCCCGGCTAATTTTTTTTTTTTTTTTTTTTTTTTGTATTTTTAGTACAGATGGGGTTTCACCGTGTTAGCAAGGATAGTCTCCTTCTCCTGACCTCGTGATCCGCCCGCCTCGCCCTCCCAAAGTGCTGGGATTACAGGCGTGAGCCACCGCGGCCTGCCGAATCTCTTTCCTTTTCTCAACAAATATTTATCTAGCCTTTTTTTTGGGGGGGGGCAGGGATGGAGTCTTGCTTTGTTGACCAGGCTAGAGAGCAATGGCATGATCTCGGCTCACTGCAACCTCCGCCCCACTAGGTTCAAGCGATTCTCCTGCCTCAGCCTCTCAAGTAGCTGGGACTGCTGGCATGCACCACCACAACAGGCTAATTTTTGTATTTATAGTAGAGACAGGGTTTCACCATGTTGGCCAGGCTGATCTTGAACTCCTGACTTCAAGTGATCCGCCCACCTTGGCTGGGATTACAGGCATGAGCCATCGCTCCGAGCCTTACCTAGTCTTTTCTAAGCCAAACATTGCACTGTGATTACAAAAAAGTAAAAGAAGGCCAGGCTCATTCATGTATGTAATTCCAGCACTTTGGAAGGCCCAGGCAGGAGGATTGCTTGAGCCTAGGAGTTCGAGATGAGCCTTGGCAAGAGAGTGAGACCCCATTTCTAAAAAAATATTAAAAATAAAAATAAAACACTTTGGGAGGCCGAGGCGGGCAGATCACGAGTTCAGGAGATGGAGACCATCCTGGCTAACACAGTGAAACCCCGTCTCTACTAAAATTACAAAAAAATTTGCCAGGCGTGGTGGCAGGCACCTGTAGTCCCAGCTACTTGAGAGGTTGAGGCAGGAGAATGGCGTGAACCTGAGAAGCGGAGCTTGTATTGAGCAGAGATCCGCCGCTGCACTCCAGCCTGGGCAACAGAGCAAGACTCCATCTCATAAATAAATAAATAAATAAATAAATAAGAGCTGTGGTAGAGTTCCCTAAGAACCTGTGGGTGTGGGAAGGTGGTAGAGTGGAGATACTTACACAGGAATGCTGTGCACTATGAGTGACTACCCCTGCCTCACAGTGGGCTTGAGATAATTGTGTATATGAATGCACTTAGTATATATATTACATATGTAAAATACCTAGTAAATCTGTAAATTGTATAAATGTTAATTTTAAACATATTTTTATTTGTGCATTTTCATGACTTAGTTTTAAGATCCAAAATGAGGAATGAAGAAAAGGGAAAGCAGGGATGGTAGTCAATGATGTACAATTAATAAGCTAAATATTTGATTAATCCTTACTTTGGACTTCTGTTTTGCTTGAACTCTTTTGGTTACAAACATCTGGGGCAATGTGTGCTCTTTGTAATTCAGTACAGATTGCTGGGCAAAGCTCTTTTCTGCTGAGAGTCAGATTTAAAAGATGGTTGATAACTTATTCTTTTCCTTTTTTAAACATGGTTTAGATGTGTAGCTTGGGTTCTTAAATTCTGTGCAGGTAAATATTGTGCTCAAGTTTTTTATGTGACATGACTATTTAGTCTGAAGGGTGCACTTGCTTTGTAGGTGCTGGATATTAATGCTACTCCTTGCAAACCTTTTGAGTATCTTGCTTTCCCTTGACAGTGTCAGGTATTTAATGTCAGTGATAGAAAGAATCTTAGGGATTGTTTTTATTAAAAGTTAATAAACTTTAAAAAAGTTTTAGTTTGAAATTTTGAGCCTGATATTTTATATGTGGATGTTTGCCTTTGTTGTTGAATCAACATGAATTATATATTTGTTTGAAATGTAGTTGGATATTTAGATAACTGTTTTTTTGATGTAACAGATATTCAGATATATGGCTTGAAATTTTCTTCCTATAAAAACTAGGACTTGTTACAATATGTTTTTTTATTAGAAAACTAATATGAAGGAGTATATGGCATTTTAAGAGCGAGGACATCACCATCGTTACATTTTGTTATATTTTCTGCATCTTAGGCATAGTTGTAATGCCACATTCATTTTGTATACTTTCTTCAGCTAATGCTATGGCAAGCATTTCTGTGTGTCAGAACTTTAAAAACTAATTTTCAATGGCTGAATAATATTTTTATAGGTGTATCATAATAAGCTTAGCCTGCCTCCCATTTTTGCACCTGGAAGGTCTCCCCCTGCCACCACACACACACACTTTTATTGTTAAAATATTACTGCAGTGTTTTTCTCTGTGTGTTTTATTCCTGGAAATAGATGGCTTGGTAAAGGATGTTAACTGAAAATGTCATACCAACTAATACAGTTTCTATAGTGTGTGAATGCTCATATGTATCTCATCCTTGCCAGTATTGAGTGGAAATCTCTTTTATTTTCCTGGAGAAGTTGGTTCTTTAGGAGGAGAGAAGCATTGGGGAGTATCTTCAGGGTGGCTGAACTTTGCAACCTCTTCAATAAATAACTTCCCACTCTGTAATTTGCCCACCTGTATTACCCCACCCCCAAGCCCCAGACTTTAGGAAATGGCATCAGGCCTATATGTCTGGAGAGTTCAGAGTTCTTTGAGGTAAAGCATTCCTTCCAACGGGACCTAGAATTCCTTGAGTTGCAGAATTTTACTGACTAGACCCAGGAGGTCTCAGGAGTCCAGAGTTGCTTGGAGCTTGGCTCAGAATTCCCAGGGGGCCCATAACCCCATGAGGCCCAGATTTCCTGGCTCAGGAAAATTGGGAGGCCTGGGATACTGTGGCTTAGACCCAAGCCGAAAGGTGAACACAGATCTTTATGGCTTGAAGGTGTATGAAATTATGTCACTACATTAGAGCAGCACCTCTGCTCACCTATGGGAATCTTCAGCTGTGACACGTAGAAGCTGACCATGTCCAGATTGGTGGCTCTGAAGTTGACAGCCATGTGCACACAGTCGTACAATGTGAAGCTCACTTGTTGACGCTCCATGGCCAGCATGCTGCGGAGGTAACACTCCCAAAGGGCAGCTCGAGCCCACTGCTCCTGGGATTCCTGCAATTCTTGAGCTGTGGGACACTCTTGGATTTCAGGAACCTCTGGCTTCAACTGCCCCAGCGTCCATCAGTGGCAAAGCCAAGGCTGAAGCCATCAAGGCCCCATGGTAACGAGCACAGGCACAGGAATAGTCAGTGAAGTCTGCATTGTCTTGGCGAGGTCCGCAGCTGCTTGGAAATCTCTTTTAAATGTCAAATTTGGTATTTGCTAATTTGGTATTAGACAAAGGTTTTACATTTTAATTTACATGCCTTTGATTATTTATTTGAAAATTTTTAAAAACTACTGTTCTTTATTCTGAAATTTTGTACTTGCAACTTTTTTAGTGTCAGAAGTCTTCTTTTCAAAACTTTTTATGCCTAGCTTTTTAAGTATAGTCACAACACTAATGACAGTTTCATTGTTATATTTCTTGTGAATGTTGTAACTTAAAAATAAATGAGTGCAGTACTCATTTATTTTTAAAGAAATATCAGTGAGATATAATTCACATAATCACTGGTATGATTCATATGGTTCACTCCTGGTCCTCAGGGGATACATTTTGGTATATGAGATGTATAGAAAGTAAGAACTTAAAAGAATCTATAGGTTACCTAATTCAATCAGTTACAAACTACCCACTTCTGCTTTGAAAGCCACTTCTTAGAACCACTCTATAGAACTTGCTACCTGATCAAGAATAAATCAACACCTTGCTTCCCCTCTTCTATCCATTAGATATCCAGGTAAAATAATATCTCTTTTCTGATATTTCTCCTTTACTTACACTCTAGCCTGCCCCATGGCCAGCTGTAAGTTGCCCTCTACTTTTGTAGAGCCCTTTGCTATGTTTCTGCAAAATCTACTTTTTCTGATTCATGTAATTCAAAACTAGCCCTATTTTCTTCCAAATTAAAACTCTTACTTTCTCAATTAATGCTGGCCCAAAATAGAAATTAGAGGGAAAGTCTTATTCCAGGATCTGAAAGACTAACAGTATTCACAAAAATACTTGATTTTTAAGGGGGAATGTGTATTGAATGATCAATTGGAATTTCAGGTAATGGGAAGAATTTCGAGGAACATTGAGGGACAGCTCAGAGACAGTATCTAAACTGCCAATTTGAACTCTTTTCAGTTTAGCAAAAGAAATTACAGAAACTTGGTATATATCTTATGAAACGTTGCAGACCCAAACCTAGGTCAGGCAATACCTTTTACTACAAAATTGGGATAATCATTTTCTAAATAATTAATCATGGAGAAAATGTTCTGAGTAGGCAGCAAGGATTTGTCTGGTAACATGATGATTTTAAAATGTAGTTGTCCACTTGAACTGGGTTGTATAAAGAACGTTTTTATTTCTGAGTATAGCAAGAAAGATCATAACATACCTCTTAGCGCCTCCCAGCCTCAGACATGTAGCAAGTGAAAGCTGTTTGAATTGGCAAATGAGGTAGTTATTGAGTAGCCGGTTGGAATATTTGCTACTAGCTACACAGCAGAATTGTTACTTAGTTCTTTGTACTGGTGCAATTACAGTAATTAGAATAAGTAAACTTCTTTTAAGATAATTGCAGGTTATATAGAGCCTGTTTAGCTTGCCTTTTAGTGTTAGCATGTACATCAGTGTGTATGTTAAAGGATATCCTAATAGATTTTGAGGAGATGAAATTGTCTTGTAGCAAATTCTAGATCAACATATGTATGGAATGCCTTGAAAATGATTGGGATCTAATGTAGTCTAGACCAATGGCTCCCAGTTATTTTGGCACCAGGGACTGGTTTCATGGAAGACAATTTTTCTGCCAGGGGGTGTGTGTGTGTGTGTTGGGGGTGGGGGCGGGGGCGGGGACGGGGCGTGGTGGATGGTTTCAGGATGAAACTGATCATCAGGCATTAGATTCTTATAAGGAGGATGCAACCTAGATCCCTCACATGCGCAGTGCACAATAGGGTTTGCATTCCTTTGAGAATCTGATGCTGCCGCTGATCTGACAGGAGGCAGAGCTCCAGCGGTAATACTCACCACCACTTACTTCCTACTGTGTGGCCAGGTTACTAACAGGCCATGGACTGGGGGTTGGGGACGCCTGATCTAGATTGTTCTTTACAGATTAAATCTTCACCAGATTAAGCTTATTAAAAAGTAAAACAAAGAGTAATGCCCTCCCTTGGCAAAACATCTTGGTGTGGTATCTTAATTTTACAGCCAGATGCAAAGAAAAAATCAACTTCTACTTTTAAATTTCCCATCCAATACTTAATTTCTCACCATTTGGCTTCTCTCCTTAATTCAAAACTACTTTTATTAAAGGTCAGTAAAGGCCTTCTGGTTGTCTTTTTCTTTAACTTATTTGGCATTATTGACCATTTTTTCCTTGAAACTCTTCCTCACTTTTTGTGCTATTGCCTCCTGGTTTACCGGGTTGTGTTGAAGCTGCTTTATTAGGATCCTTTCCTATGGGCCATCTTTAAAAGCTGATGTAATCTGGCATATTGCCCTATGTCATCCTTTATTTACTAGAATTTAATTTTCTTTTTATGGACAGGACAACATGAACATAAGTATTTCTTAATTTCATCTACCTTTCAAATCATTTTGGGAAGCTTCTTCAAAGTATTCCTGGAAACACTTGCCTAGATATTCTGGGCTTTGGGTCTAGCATGGAATATGATCATCTATTTTGAAATAGCTCCTGAAATGACACTAATATGTATTTTAGTTAAGACCTATAGTTTGTTGCTGTCTCATCTCTTAATAATAGGTTTCATTTGAGGTGCTTTTTAAAATGTCAAGCCCTGTGCATTTAATTAATAAAGTATCTTGATCAAGGTCACATACTTGTATATGATTGACCTAGGATTTGAATTTGAACAAAATTGATTTCAAAACCCAGGAGAAAAATGAAGGAATGAGTTAGAGGAATAAGATAGAAAAGCTCCACAATGTTATCACCAGCTCCTCTGAGGCTTTCCTCTTGCCTCAACTCTAACATGGTAAAACATTCTGAAAGGACTTAAAGATTCTGTTTTTAAAAATCCTTTGCTTTCTTTTCTATACAATTGCTACAAAATGGTAAAAGTGGCCCCTTGTATCTGCAGATATCCCAGAAACTTGAAATGCTTATTGAAATGATACTCCATCTTTCAAAGCCTCATTGAAATGTGACCTCCTTTCCAGGCTGGTGTGATTTCTCAGTTTCCTGAAATTCTGCCTCTTTGGGGTATCTCATTCGTGGTCTTGATAAAATTCTGCCTTGTTTGTTCGTTTGTTGCTTGCATATCTTACTTCTTCTACCATAATAAGCTTTTTAAGGGCAAAGACTACATCTTACCTTTGCATTCCTCATTCATTTATTTGATAAAAATTTAATGATCACTTATAAAGTGTCAGGTACCACTTTAGTCTCAGAAAATCTAGAGATTAACAAGAA
Source organism: Pongo abelii (assembly GCF_028885655.2). NCBI lineage: Eukaryota > Metazoa > Chordata > Mammalia > Primates > Hominidae > Pongo > Pongo abelii. Next base: position 25,060,770 of record NC_071991.2, read on the forward strand.
AGGGACACAAAGTTGAGATGCTGAGTAAAGCAAAGATAAGCAAGTATCTTTAAAGCAGGACTTCCCAGATTCTTTTATTATAAATACTGTAGGAGCCCAATCCCAAAGACCTGAAGAAACCTAACATTAGCTATTATAAACAAATATTATTGTGACTTTCTTCAAAACCTTATGAACACATATTTGATGAATGTTGTATTGTTAGGCTTGAAATTTAACATTCTTGAATAGTGATGGAATATATGGGTTTCATGGGTGAGACCTCAAAGATAAGAAAGACATGGGTTATTTTAACCTGCTTATTAGGTTAAAGTACAAGTGTTGTATTACTGACTCTAGTCACTCTTGCTTCATAATTTCCATAGAGTAACACCTTAAATTGTAAATATTATATTTTGTTTTAACAAGAACAAAAAAAATTTAATCCAGTTATTTACCCTTAAGCTGCAGTAAAATGAGGGAATGATAACGACATTGTTGCAAAACATGTTTAGTGCATTTCAAAGTCAAAATAAACGTAAAATAGACATCAATTTGGAACATTCAAAAAAGATTGTGTTTATTAAAATATTAGTTGGAAGAAGTATGAAATGTTACAGATAGTCTTTATCTTGAGTAATTTTTTTCATAACCCAGTATATGTATTATTCTGAACTCTCTTATTCTTAAAGGTTTTCTAAATAATGCAGAAGTACACTGGATTTGGGTTGTTTCCACAGATTTTGTGTTTAAGTAGAGTTTGATTTGATAGGACCGATTATAGTTCTCTATTGTTGTGCATTAATGACACTACTTCCTTCCCTTTAGTAAGGCCAATGAGCAAGGATCAATTGTAGTTATAAGTCACTTTGAGGTTATTAGAACAAGGCTGCTATATTTTGTCTTGTAATTATAGGCCATTTGACATTTTGCTATGGAAGTAAATATTACTCTACTAAATGTGAGTAGAAATTAATATCCAAAGTCAGGCAGAACCTCACTGCTTTCAGCATTCCTTTTTATTTATTTTGAGGCTGGTACCCTTTAGTGTCAATAAATTGCCAACCTTACTCTTCTACTCCATCCCCCTGCATCCCTGTTTCAAATGTTTATTCCCTTCTTAAGGCTGTCTACTTCACCTTTGACCCTTATTCTTAGTAGTTGCACTAGGATCCTTTCTTTCTTTTTCTGTGAGAAAACATGAATAGTAATAAAATATATTCCATTGCAACTACCTATTATTGATATTCAAGTGTCCACTGAGCCAAGGTATGATTCTAATGAAATCACTTATTCCTCACAACCACTCTGTGTTTTTGTAGGTACTGCTGTTATCTGCATTTCAGAGATGAGGGCGCTGACACACAGAAGTTATGGTTTGCCCAAGGTCACAAGACGAATTTATTGATGGAACTGAGATAAGATATTTCAAGGAAATTTTAAGCTCTAATGGACTACTATAACCTTTGCCCCTAGATTTTTCCAAAGTTACACAACTACTTTTTTACAATTATTGGTACTTTTGGAAAAAAATGATATAACTTGGATTAAGGGTATGTGATACTTAAGGAAACACAGAAAAATTTGGAATACACTTAATTTACACCTTCGAGGCACTTCTTAGGAAAAATTTCCAGGGAAGAATAATAGTATTACCAAACTATTTTCATATTTGTCAGGTGCTATATTTTACTCTGCTACCAAGTAAAAGGACTGCTCACTCATTACACAATAGTCTGTTTTTAGAGCTCCCATAGCAATGTCATACAGTCATAATGATTTGAGTAAGGTGACTTTGCTTTTGGGAAATAAACTGTGTTTTATCAGGCTTATTTGAATGACATTTTGGTAACCTCTGTGTTACGATAATAGAATCATTAAGACAATACAATGAACTACAAATATCTCATCTGTATGAGCTTGCTCAATGGGTTTTGACTGAGTACTTTAGAGGAATATTCACTGAATCAGTGTTGTTCTTGAAAGGACATAGATCTATTATCGTATCTTGTAAAAGGTTCTTTATTCCCTCTTTCTCAGCCTGCTAAAGAGGTTAGGATTTAGTTTCAGGACAGATGTGGGACTTGATACTAGGGGTAGGTAGAAGTACTCAGTCTGACAAGATTAAAGGCTATTGAACTTAGTTTCTCTCTTCTTCCTCTTCTATATTTTGAATTGCTTTATCCTTTACTTTTCCATTTGAAACTCATTGTGGGTGGTGCAGTAAAAGCAGTGGCCCTGGTGCTCACACATGTAATCCCAGCACTTTGGGAGGCTGAGGTGGGAGGATTGCTTGAATCCACGAGTTTGAGACCAGCCTGTACAACATAGTGAGATCTCATCTCTTAAAAAAGTATTAGCTGGACATGGTGGCATGCACCTGTAGTCTCAGCTACTTGGGAGGCTGAGGTGGGAGGATCACTTGAGCCCAGCAGGCAGAAGTTACAGTAAGCTGTGATTGTGCCACTTACTTCAACCTGGGCGACAGAGTGAGACTCTTCTCAAAAAAAAAAAAAAAAAAAAAAAAAAAAAAAGACTAAGTGGGCCAGGACAAAGAGGTCAAGAAGCATGTTCCTTTCATCTGCTCAGAGTCTGGAAAGTATAGTATGATTAAGGGCATGAGATTTGCCATTCAGATTGAGCTGTAGCTCTGCTACTTGGCAGAGATATTTGTCATTGGCAAGTTACTTCTCAGAGGTTTTGTTTACTTACTTATCTGTAAAATTGTGTAAAGAATCTCATGCAGAGTTTTGTAATTATTGAAGTCATTGAATGCATGTAAAGTGCCTAGCTCAGTGTCTTTCTTATAGTTATTGAATAAAAATATTAAGTATTATTGTTAATGAAGATACTGGTAAAATATCCCATATCAGATAGGGTCCAACCTGGTTAACCAGATTAGGAAGGTACTTGGGAATTTGGGGACAGAGTCTTTAATGGATAAATGACAGTGGGTATTCAGAAAGGCAGTAGAACATACTGCCTAGTGTCAAATACTGACATTACCCCTTATTAACTATTTGGCGCTAGCAAGTTATTTCACTTTGTTTCTTTTTCTTGTTTTTTTTTTTTTTTTTTTTTTGCCTCAAAATGGTAACTATAATGATACAGATTGAGTATACCTAATCCAACAATCTGAACTCTCAAATACTCCAAAGTTTGAAACTTTGAGTGCTGACATGATGCTCAAAGCAAGTGCTCATTGAACCAATTTTTGGATTTTGGATTTTCAGATTAGGGATGCTGAACTGATGAGCAATGCAAATATTCTAAAATTTGAAAAAGCCCCAAATCCAAAATGCTTCTGGTCGCAAGCATTTTGGATAAGTGATACACAACCTGTAGTATCTATCTCATGGGATTATAAAGGTTAACTAAGTCAATGCTTGTAAAATACTGGCACACAGAAGAATTTATAACTTACTGGCTGTCACTGTCATTATTTTCTATGCATAGTGGTATCAGTGCTAGAGGATTTGGGGATTCAAAATTTGAAAAATGCCCCCCAAGGGACATTTGTCAATGTCTGGAAGCATTTTTGGTTGTCACAGCTGGGGAGGAGGGAGGCTAACTGGCATCTAATGGGTAAAGGCCAGGGATGCTGCCAAGCGTCCTTCAACGAAAAAGACACTCCTCACAATAAAGAATTGTCCAACCGAAAATGTCAGTAGTGCCAAGATTGAGAATTCCTGCAGTACAGCTGTCTGGATCTGTAGTTGTCAGCATCTGCAGTAACCTGTGCCAATGCTTCCCTTTCATTTGCTGTGTAGTATCCTACTGGACTCAATACTCATTTTTCTCTTAACTCTTATCCCAGTACTCCCAATCATTATATTTGCAGGTAGCCTGTTCTCAGGCATTCTTCTTGACCTCTTTGTAGCATAACATATTATCAACCCCTTTAAAGAGTTAAAAGTTAAAATTAAATATTATATAACTTATGGTTCTTGTAAAAAAACTGATATACAAAGAAAGAAAATTTAAATTTCTCACTACCTTTTCCATCTAGAAATAAACACTATTAGAAACTTCGTATATTCCCTTTTATTATTACCCTCCCCTCAGCCTCCCAAAGAAAGAAAAGTTTATAAAATATACATTTTTATTTTTTAAAAACTAAATTCTAAAGACATTTAGTAAAAGGTGAGTTTCCTTTTTTCTCCTTCCTTCATTTCCAGTCCTGTCTCTAGAGATAAGCATTAAACTGGTGCAAGTCTTTTGGCATTTTTTTATACTTTTATATACGCCAGGCATTCCCATGTCAATTTTTTTGTGTGTAAACAGTGCCATGCTATAAGCACCGTTCTGTGACTGTTTTGTCCCTATCACTGAATATACTGTACATATATTCCTGTCTGCATATTCTTTGCAATTATGTGGTATTCTATAATATCTTTGTCATGATTTATACAGTCAGCTATTAATGAAGATGGATGCTCATAGTTACAAACAGTGCTTAGGTTCCTTGGATTTCTAGGCATACATATAAATGCTTCTGTAATATACATTTCTGAAAGTGAAATCCTGGGTCAAAAGGTATGTAGATTTAAATTTTGATAGATTACCAAATTATTCTTCAGAAAAGCTGTACCAGTTTACAGTTTCACCAAGAACCACCCTGATGGTTGACTTATTTTCTTTAGGCTTATTTTAAGCATGAGTTTTTCTCTGAATACTTTAGTCATATATCTTAGTTTTTTATGTGTAATACTCATTTTGTTTGTATTTGAGTAATTTTCACATAGGAAGAGTTAGGAGAGACATGTAAGTAGGCAGATGGATTGCATTATTTTTTGTTAATTTTTAATTTCACTACCTTCAGAGAATATGATCTGTAGATTCCAGTATTGATTTACTTTTCTGTGTAGCCTTACATAGGATCAGCTTATTTAAGTATTCCATAGGTTTCAAAAATATGTTTATTCTCTGGGTAGAAATTTCTGTGTATATATTTGACAATTAAGCATATTATTTAAATCATTTTTACTTTTTAAGCACTTGATTTATCCATATCCAAAAGACTTATTAGTCTTTTAATGTGGAATTTGCTAACTTCCCATTGTTTCCAAGTTTTTGCCTTAAGTATTTTTTAAAATTTTGTTATTTATATTCTTGCCTCTGTCATATCAAACTTTCATGTGTTTCTAATTTCCTTAAATGAATCACAGAAATAATGCAACTACTTATTAGGCACTTAATGTGTACCAGGCACTGTGCTCAGATTTCACATATATTATCTAATTTATTCCTCATAGTTCATACTCTAATACTAATTTGATATGTAAGAAAACCAAAAATGCAAGTATCTTGCTCACTCTATGGAATTATAATAACGGAATTATACAGTGTGTATTCTTTCTGGATTGGCTTCTTTCACTCAGCAGTATACATTGGTCCATGTCTTTTCATGGCTTGGTAGCTAATTTCTTTTTGGTGCTGAGTGATATTCCATTTCCTGGATGTACCACAGTGTATTTATGCATTCGACTACTGAAGGACATTGTGATTGCTTCCACATCTTGGCAATTATAAATAAAGCTGCTGCAAATACCGGTGTGCAAGACATTGTGTGGATCTAAGTTTTTAACTTCGCTGGGTAAACATCAAGAAGAGCAATTGCTGGATCATTGCCTTGTGTCCTCACTGCTCTTAAAGGTCGGATACTGCTCTTAAAGATCAGATCTGTTCAGTTTTTTACTTCTTAGAATGGAGTGGCAACTTCCAAGCTCCTTATGTACAGAACCAGAAAAAGCAGACTGAGTTCTCAACTACTTTTTGGTACCTATTTTTTCTGCCTCCTTACTCTGAATGAAACTTGTCTCTTTGAGGATCATTTCCCCTGTGGCATATAACTCTCTCAAGCGGGAGCTTTTGTTTCACCTCATGAGCCTCAAGGTGGGAGATGGTCTTGGTTACTTTCCTTATTTCTCATCCAAGTTTGTGTTAAAGGCTTCTGTTTCTTTGGGTCTTCCAATTTAGAAGGAAATAGAAATCCCTTTAGTTCAGAATAAATTGTTCTAAAAATTAAATATAAAGTTCTCAATTATAGGACAATTAAGGTCTTATTGATTTGGCTTTTCTAATTGAATTCAATTCTAGGGGAAGAAGTGCTTTGATTTTCCTGCTTCCTTGATTCTAAGATAAGATCTACTCTGAAACGTATAATCAAATTTGATTTGAGGGAGGTTAAATAGTACAGTCAATTACATTTTGATTATGAGACATTTGTTTTTAGAAACATTGGGGGGCAAAATTGTATCTTAGAGTTGAGGAAATTGAACGTTCTCAATCTGTTATGAAAGGTTTACTTTGCCCAGAGGCAACTTAAAAAGAAAAGTACAACTAGCGTAGAAATAACTCAAGCATAAATGTGGAGCTGAGAACTAGAGAAACACCTGTTACACAGGAGCAGTTTTGAGTTGGAATCAGAAATTATCTTTTTCTTGGCCAGATGATACCCTTTGTTGTTTGCAGTGTTGACTTTGATAGAGAACACCCAGTTAGTGTAGTTATGGTTCACATTGTAGTTGGTCTTAAAAAAATAGAAAACCTAATCATTTATCTTTAAATTGCAGTTTTCCCACGTTTGATAAGTTTTTAAACTTTTGTAACCATGGAAAAAGTTTCTTGAAATACAATACAGTTTGGTTTTAATACCACTTGGGAATTGAATTAGAAAGCTTTGGTCCATAATTTCAGTGTAAGTAGTCTAGGAATTGATGGAAGTTAATTTATTTATATATCCCCTGATATGTTAAATATCTCATAGCTGAGTTCAGGGTATACAGCGTATTACTTCACATAGTCAATGTTAAGAACTTAAAAGAAAAAGAAAAAATCCAATGGGAAAAAATATAATCTTAACTGAAAGTATAACTATGTATTTGCTAATTTTTAAAGAGTATTAAAAAAGCAGAAAGCATTTAGAAATTTGATGGCAGACAGTACTACGAGGTACACAGTGTTTAGAATAAAGGGAGAAACCTTCATCACCGTTTCCAAAAAAGGAAGTTACTCAAAAAAGCGGGGGTGGGGTGGTGGTAAACAGTCCAGTCCTTAACTAGGAAAATCATGAACCACTTTTCTTTCTTTTTTTTGAGACAGAGTCTCTGTCACCCAGGCTGGAGTGCAGTGGTGTGATCTCGGATCACTGCAGCCTCCGCTGCCCGGGTTCAAGCAATTCTCTTGCTTCAGCCTCCTGAGTAGCTGGGATTACAGACATGTGCCACCACGACCGGGTAATTTTTTTTGTATTTTTAGTACAGACAGGGTTTTGCCACGTTGCCCAGGCCGGTCTTGAACTCCTGAGCTGAAAAGATCCCCCCATCTCGGCCTCCCAAAATTCTAAGATTACAGGCGTCAGCCACCATGCCCAGCCCCCACTTTTATTTCTGATTTTAGTAATTTGAGTCTCTCTTTTATTCTCAATCTAGTTTATGGGTTGTCAATTTCGTTTATTCTTTTGAAGAACAATTGGTTTTGTTGATTTCTATTTTTGTTTGTTTGTTTGTTTTGAGACAGGGTCTAGCCCTGTCACCAGGCTGGAGTGCGTGCAGTGGCGCAATCTCGGCTCACTGCAACCTCCGCCTCCCGGGTTCAAGCAATTCTCCTGCCTCAGCCTCCTGAGTAGCTGGGATTATAGGCACGCGCAGCCACGCCCAGCTAATTTTTGTATTTTTGGTAGAGACGGGGTTTCACCATGTTGGGCAGGATGGTCTCAATCTCCTGACCCTGTGATCTGCCCATCTCAGCCTCCCAAAGTGCTGGGATTACAGGCACGAGCCACTGAGCCCGGCTGATTTCTATTCTTTTCTTTTTTTCTTTCTTTTTTTTTTTTTTGAGACAGAGTTTTACTCTTTGTTGCCCAGGCTGGAGTGCAGTGACACGATCTCGGCTCACTGCAACCTCCGCCTGCTGGGTTCAAGCGATTCTTCTGCCTTAGCCTCCCAAGTAGCTGAGATTATAGGCACGCACCACCACACCCAGCTAATTTTGTATTTTTAGTAAAGACAGGGTTTCACCATGTTGGTCAGGCTCTTCTTGAACTCCTGACCTCAGGTGATCCACCCTCCTCAGCCTCCCAAAATGCTGGGATTACAGGCGTGAGCCGCCATGCCCGGCCGATTTCTACTCCTAAAATCTCTTCTATTTATCTCTGCTCTAATCTTTATTTTTTTCTTGTTTTTGCTAGCTTTGAGTTTAGTTTGCTCTTCTTTTTTCTAGTTCCTTATGGTGTAAACATATTGTGTAGCCTTGCAGCTTTCATAAATGGCGCCCATTCCTGCTCTCACCGGATGAGGTTCCAGTTAGGTAAACAGGAATCAGTCCTTCTGGCTGACCAGAGAGGGTAAAATGTTACAAGTTAGGTCTGCACTCTTCCCACCCATTTGAAGAGAATGAATTGGGAGTTGGTTTGCTGCCTCCTCCAGACCCAGATAAACTGCAGAAGGGGTGGGACAAGACCACAGAAAAATGTCACAAAAGTTTTACATGTTTTTTTTTCTTAATTGGGCATTTGCTTTGTTGCTATAGACATTTGACTGTTTTTCACAGGTCCTGTAAGGTTAATTCAACTAGTTTCTGGTTGTTTTTGGTGTTTCTGTGAGGGAATGAGTCTTCGAGCTTTTTAATTTGCCGTTTTGCTGATGCCACTCAATAATGCTTTTTAAATTATGAAAATAATAGAATCATGTTGAAGGAAGTTTGCAGCACCCAGAAGTATAACAAACTAAGGAAAAAATCTCACCCTCATTGTACTATCCCCAGAGTAGCCACTATTTACACTTTACTGTGTTACCTTTGAGCCTTTTATTTTTCTTCCTCTCTCTTTTCCCTTTGTCCAGTGTCGTCTTATTCTCCGACTCCTCACCACCAATAAAAAGGTAAAAAACTGAAAAAAACCCTCTAAACATGATTTATTGAGTACAATGTTAATATTTTAATTAGCATACTTTTGTTTTTAATTTCCCAAAACATTGTTGTATATACTAAAATTTTCATTTATATTTCCAAAAGGAAATATAGATATTTCTGTTAACATCCAAATGCTTGGGTTTTATTCTAGTCTTTCTGCCTTCAAGGTGTAAGAGTTAAGAAAGAATCAGGTGTGGCCTACCCATGTTACTTTCCTGTGACTTAGACCTTTATGGCATTTTTACATCTAGTAAAAAGTGGCATGCTCTTAGTCAAAGGAGTAAGCCCAAACCATGTGGAAAGGATCTTATCTCTTTCGAAAGCTAATATAAAAAGAATTCCTCCTAGACATATAAATATTGTGACATCAGTTTCTTAGGCTAAACATGCCTATTATTCTAGGTGAATTATTAACAATAAATACTTTAACTCTGTGCCCTGTTAATTATCATAATATGATTTCTAATTTGTTTTAACCTTAGGTTATATATAGCTTGAAGCCATTTATATTTTGGTATACTTGTAATAGTTACTATACACTAGACTATGTATATTGGACTAGACATGGAGAGTCAAAAAAGAGCACGTGATCAGAGTAGAAATCATGCCGTAGCTTCCTTCGTGTCTACCTCGAGTAGAAGCAGTAGAAAAAGTAATTACCTAAGATTTTTTTGGATTCTGGTCTATGGAGAAGCACCCTTATGTTTAGGCTGATGGGTAGCTAAATTAGAAAGTATTTTTTGTGATTTAGAATTTTATATGGAGATGTTCATTGTGATTAATTATTCTTTGTATTAGCAGATTTTTGCTTTTTGTAGCTGCGTGATTTCTTTTGGTCATCCATTACTGTCTATTAATAAAGAAAAACTTTATTTCACTGAAGCAGTGATACATAATCCAACTTGGATTTTTTAAAAAAATGACTGAATTTTTTCCTTGGGAATACATTACTGTTAAAAATGTAAATTATTAGATACATTACTTTTAATGAATATAAGTGGTATAATTAGAAGGCTGAAAATAATCCTTGGAAACATGAGTCTAATTTGATACCTAAGAAACTGAGGACAAAGATACTCTTTGTAGCATATTTTCTAATGTCATTTCATTGTCTCACCAAGAAGTACTTGCATAAAGCAGGTTTGATTATAGCATCTGTTGAATATTTAAGGTTGGGTAAAGTGGGTGAGTTTAACAGATATTTTCCCTTATTTCTTTTAGGGGAATCTGGATTGGGAAAGTCGACATTAATCAACTCATTATTCCTCACAGATTTGCATTCTCCAGAGTATCCAGGTCCTTCTCATAGAATTAAAAAGACTGTACAGGTATGGATATTAGTATTGTTAATTGATGATAAGCTGGAATAATATTAATACATACAAAGCACATGTTGTAACTTTTATTATGCTTCCTTAGAGGTAAGATGCAAATTTGCCCTTAGCCAGTGTAAGATGGTAAATATGACTTCATAAAATTAAAAAAAGAAGAAGTACAGTTAATCAGAAGAATTATCTTGACTAGAACTTTCCAAATTTGTCCTAAGGACTCTCCTAGAGATGAAACTGTGACATAGTAACCAATTCTCCTGGAGTTGTACTATCTAGTATGATAGTCATTTGCCAAATGTTTACATCAGTTAAATTAATTAAATTAAAATGCAATTTCTCTTTTGCTCCAGATACATTTCAAGTGCTCAACAGCCACATGTGGCAAGTGGCTGCCATTTTGTGCAGAACATATATGAAGATTTTCATCATTTCAGAAAATTGCATTGGACAGTGTAGAGAAAACATGATTCATAGAAAAGCTATTGTTATTTAAATACAGTGTTCCATATTAGTCAGTGGGGTAATACTATATCGTAGTTGAATGGCAATAGCAATTCTGTAAGACTCCCAAGGTATATATGATCTAATTTACTGCTTCTCAGTCTTTGCTATGCATTCCTATCCTGGGTATCCTGTTAAATTTAGTTCTTCTAGTAGTTCTGAGATGGGCTGCGTTTCTACATTTCTCACAAGATCCCAGGTGATGCTAATGCTGCTGGATGGTAGATCACACTTTATAGAGCAAGGGGCTAGACTCTAGATATGCACTTCTTATTAAATAGTACAGCAGCCTGTAGCCACATGTGGCTATTAATCTTTGAAATGTGGGTAGTCTGAATTGTGATGTTCTGCAAATATAAAATATACCACCGATTTCTAAGACTGAGCATGGAAAAAAATCTCCATAATTTTTTGTATTGATTGTATACTGCAGTGATCATATTTTGGATGTATCAGGTTAAATAAAATTGATGAATTTCACCTTTTTCCTATTTTAAAAGTGGCTACTAAGAAAATTTTAAATTACTGATATGATTGACATGGTATTTTTATTTGGCAGCACTGCTCTAAACTGTTGATGAAAAATATTGTTGGTAAGCTCTGCTTATGTGATATATAGGACATGAGCAGAGAGGAGGCAAGTGAACAGTTCTGGCTGGAGTAGGCTTCATTGAGGCAGTGATGCTTTTAGCTGGATTTGAAGAAGTGGAAGTGATCATCCCAGTGCACAGGATGGAAGGACTGTCTATATATTCTGGGCAGTAACTCATACATATCAAACTGCAAGATAGAGTTTAGTAACTAGAATCCCAAAGGAGTAATTTTGTGAAGTGAATATCTTATTTCTCCTTTTTAATGTTCCTCTCTATTATAGGATTTTTTTGGCAACTTTCACAGGGCTTGAGATTTAAAATTACCTGCAAAATTATGCTGTAAAAACTTGATCCTACTTGCTTATTTATTTTGCCTGATGGGCCCGAAGTGGCATGGTAGAGCTTTAGAAGTAACTGTTGTGGCTATAAGAGAACATGAATTTATCAAGGGACAGAGTCTGGGAGATGAGATTTTTGGAAAACCCAGACTTAGGACTAAGGGGAGTGAACTATCAGAGAATTTCATGGAAATGTCAGTACGATATGAATCAGAGTAATTGAATATCACATTTTATTCACAAAGGGGGAAATTCAAGAAGCTGGACTGTAAAGTAACAGTAAGAGTTTTCTGGATGTAAGGAATGATAAAAATGTACAATAATACACTTTTTTTTTTTTTTTAAGATGGAGTCTCACTCTTGTACCCAGGCTGGAGTGCAGTGCACGATTTTGGTTCACTGCAACCTCCACCTCCTGGGTTCAAGCAATTCTCCTGCCTCAGCCTCCCAAGTAGCTGGGATTACAGGTGCCCACCACCACACCTGGCTGATTTTTGTATTTTTAGCCATGTTGGCCAGGCTGGTCTCAAACTCCTGAGCTCATGTAATCCACACGCCTTGGCATCCCAAAGTGCTGGAATTACCGGCGTGAGCCACCACACCCAGCCAACAATACGCCTTTATGTTTGTCTCCCAGAAGGGAGTTTTAGTAAAGTGGTGAAGATGAATGATGGCAGATATAGGAAGTTTGAAATAGAATAGATGATGAGAAGAGGGAGGACTGACAGTATAGAGTATTGCCACCCCATGTATATCCAAGAACACTGCATTGGTAAAGGATATCCATAGAGCAGCTGAGGGTGTCTTCAGTGTCTTGAATTATTAAATAATGATGGCATCATCCCATATGTATTGTAGATTTATCTCATATGTATTGATTTTATATATGATAGAAATGCTATAAACAAAAATTTGTTTAACCAAAATGCCACATTCACCTAGACAATTTGAAGAAACAGAAATTTATTCTAAAATTCCCTAGTTTGAAAACAACTTGATATGTGATCTGAAATATATTATTATGTATTAATAAAAACTCATATATTACCTTAGTAATATTGCTAAAAGGCAGTTTCTTTTAGATTTTATGAGCTTCAGTAGTAGCTAAACTACAGTTTCTTATCTAGTATTTAAATAGATAATATAAAGATGAATACTTCAGTAACTGCTTTGGGAGATTTATGGGTTTTTTTTTTTTTTTTTTGAGACAGAGTCTTGCCTGGTCGCCCAGGCTGGAGTGCAGTGGCACAATCTCGGCTCACTGCAAGCTCCGCCTCCCGGGTTCACGCCATTCTCCCGCCTCAGCCTCCCCAGCAGCTGGGACTACAGGTGCATGCCGCCACGCCAGGCTAATTTTTTTATTTTTAGTAGAGACGGGGTTTCACCGTGTTAGCCAGGATGGTCTCGATCTCCTGACCTTGTGATCTGCCCGCTTCCACCTCCCAAAGTGCTGGGATTACAGGCGTGAGCCACCGCACCCAGCCGAGGATTTATTTTCTTTATTTAAAAAAATATTTTTGGCCGGGCGCGGTGGCTCATGCCTGTAATCCCAGCACTTTGGGAGGCCGAGGCGGGTGGATCACCTGGTCAAGAGATCGAGACCATCCTGGCTAACACGGTGAAACCCCGTCTCTACTAAAAATACAAAAACTTAGCCGGGCATGGTGGCGGACGCCTGTAGTCCCAGCTACTCGGGAGGCTGAGGCAGGAGAATGGCGTGAACCCGGAGGCGGAGCTTGCAGTGAGCTGAGATCACGCCACTGCACTCCAGCCTGGGCGACAGAGCGAGACTCCGTCTCAAAAAAAAAAAACAAAAAAACAAAAGCTGGGTGTGGTGACACGTGCCTGTAGTCGCAGCTACTCAGGAGGCCGAGGCAGGAGAATCACTTGAACCCAGGAGGCAGAGGTTGCAGGGAGCCGAGATTACACCACTGCACTCCAGCCTGGCGACAGAGGGAGACTCCGTCTCAAAAAAAAAAAATGTTTTCCTCTATGTTATTTTAGGAATCAAGCAACATGGGAGGTGTTGAGACAGCCCAAGCGGGCAGGGAGGGGCATTGAAGAGCAGGCAGGCTCACTGGGAAAGCAGAGGTCGGGGACAGGGAGAGAGGGTGGGATGGAGAGGGCATCTGAGGGGATACGGTCAGAGGTCGACTGCTGTCCTCAAGCCCTTTTTCAAAGTCATCCCACCTCTTTGAAAGGCTCATTTGCCATTTAACAGCTGTTGACGTTTCTTTAAAAATGAATCTGAGGGTCTGTGGCTGGGCAGCAGGCACCAGCATCAAGAGGAGGACAAACAAGGTCCCTGGGCTGAGGATCCCACCCCAGGGAAAGCCTGTAGTGCATAGAAGTGGCGGGAAACTTAGGGCTCCAAGAGGCTGACCTACAGGGAGCTGGCCCTTTGCACCCACCCTTCCTATCCTAGGCAAAAGAGGGAGCGAGCTGAGGTAAAGTTAGAACTAGGCTTCTTTAAAGTAATAGGTTAAGCACTATTTAATTTCTGGTCTAGACCTCAAAGGAGTTAAACCAGGTGACTTCCACCAGATTTTCTTGGTTCTGGGTTTGTTCCATGAGAAGCTGTAGGTTCGATTCTGTACAAGTTCTAGAACCTTCCGGAACCCACAGAACCTATTTGGGCAGTTGGAGTGGAGAAAGCAGGAATCTCAAAATATCTCAATATAAAGACACCACTCCTTCCCCTCTCTTCACTGCCCTCACAAAAGCAGGTCCTCCACACCACTGCTGCCTCCTCAGACCGCTGCACTCTCACTAACGAGGCCATTTCTTTCTTGACTTCGCTGTGCTCTTGGCCTAGTGACAGTGATCAGAAATAATCAGGGGCGATCAAGCCCATGCTACCCTGGACAGGGGGTAATATTTCCATTGAGGGCCTCCCTAGTGGCTTTCCCTCTCTGAGCAGCGGGGACATGTGACAGCACAGGGCAGCCCGCGGGGGTTACGGCGAGGTGAGAAATCTTCCTGTGGCTGTGGAATTCTTGATAAGGTGGCGAACGTGTTGTGCAGCGGCATCCTGAGGGCTGCCCACCCTCCCAGGCACCCAGGGCGGGCAGGCAAGCTGCACGCTGTCATCGCCTAAGTCAGCGGCCTTGGGCACACTTAATTACAGGGGAAGCAGAATCTGATTGCACTTTCTGTGCCAGCTCCTGACTTCGTTTACATCGTCATTTTTTTTTTCCTTTTTCATACCTCAATGGACTAAATCTGAAAGATGTTTAGAGCTAGATTTTCACCAGCAGGTCTTCAGAAATGAATACAGGGATGAGGAATTTCATTCATTTATCCTTGCGTTGGCTGAGCAAATATTTATTGAGTGCCTGTTGTATCCAGGTACTGTGCTTTGTGGTAGGGGGATTCTCAGATTTATTTTCTAAGGTGAAACAATTGGAATTTGGAGCCACCGATATTTTCCATGATCATCACAAGGGAGAGGGGAGCTATAATATTTGGATATCATAATGTGGTAAATTGGAAGTAATCAGCCCAGAAGACACTGCCTGGTTCCTGGAAGGTGAAGATTGAGATGCAGGCCCATAGGTGGGAAGCTCTGCCTTAGATCTGGGCTTTGTGCTATTTCCATTAATGAGGCATAAGGTGGAAAGGTGGTGCCTGTCATCTGGGCTTGACAATCTTCTCAAATGCCCTAAAAGAAAGTCTTCCCTCTTATGCCCATTTCTCTTTCTGTTTTTCTTTTCTTTTCTTTTTTTTTTTTTTTTTATTACACTTTAAGTTCTAGGGTACATGTGCACAACATGCAGGTTTGATACATAGGTATACATGTGCCATGTTGGTTTGCTGCACCCATCAACTCATCATTTACATTAGGTATTTCTCCTAATGCTGTCCCTTCCCCAGCCCTCCACCTCCTGTCAGACCCCCGTGTGTGATGTTCCCCGCCTTGTGTCCAAGTGATCTCATTGTTCACTTCTCACCTATGAGTGAGAATATACAGTGTTTGGTTTTCTGTCCTTGTGATAGTTTGCTGAGAATGATGGTTTCCAGCTTCATCCATGTCCCTGCAAAGGACATGAACTCATCCTTTTTTATGGCTGCATAGTATTTCATGGTGTATATGTGCCACATTTTCTTAATCCAGTCTATCATTGATGGACATTGGGGTTGGTTCCAAGTCTTTGCTATTGTGAATAGTGCCACAATAAACATACGTGTACATGATTTATAGTAGCATGATTTATAATCCTTTGGGTATATACCCAGTAATGGGACGGCTGGGTCAAATGGTAGTTCTAGTTCTAGATCCTTGAGGAATCGCCACACTGTCTTCCACAATGGTTCAACTAATTTGTACTCCCACCAACAGTGTAAAAGTGTTCCTATTTCTCCACACCCTTTCTAGCATCTGCTGTTTCCTGACTTTAATGATCGCCATTCTAACTGATGTGAGATGGTATCTCATTGTGGTTTTCATTTGCATTTCCCTGATGACCAGTGATGATGAGCATTTTTTCATCTGTCTGTTGGCTGCATAGGTGTCTTCTTTTGAAAAGTGTCTGTTCATATCCTTCGCCTACTTTTTGATGGAATTGTTTGTTTTTTTCTTGTAAATTTGTTTGAGTTCTTTGTAGATTCCGGATATTAGCCCTTTGTCAGGTGGGTAGATTGCAAAAATTTTCTCCCATTCTGTAGGTTGCCTGTTCACTCTGATGGTAGTTTCTTTTGCTGTGCAGAAGCTCTTTAGTTTAATTAGATCCCATTTGTCAATTTTGGCTTTTGTTGCCATTGCTTTCGGTGTTTTAGTCATGAAGTCCTTGCTATGGGTCTTAAAATCTCTATGGAATCTAAATTTGGTGTCAAGTTAGCTTATTTTTTATTGGTCTACTTTGAGTGTAAATGAAAACAGATGAATGCTACCTTCCTTAACAATAGTCTTTTGTTCATTTTATATCTGAAATTTTTGTTTTGGTAAAATTTTGAATTTATATTAAAGCTTTTTTAGCTTTATGCCCCCTAGCTATTAATAGAAGCAAACTCTTGCTGTTTATTTATGACAGAACACACATGCAGGACTTGAGATGTTACTAATAATGTCCACTACAAGAACTATGAAAGCAGAAAACTGGCAGCTGTGACTTACAATGGAGTTGATAACAACAAGAATAAAGGGCACCTGACTAAGTAAGTATATATTTTTTCACCAAAAAAGGTATTCTTTCTGTAGTCAATAATCATATTGTTTCATTTTCATTAAATTTCTCCTGGCTCCTCACTAGAAAATTGGGATAATGTTCTCTATGCACAACAGCATAAATGTATATTGTTATGCTTTGTTAATAGCAGAAACTTTTTTGAATGAACCATTTTTGATGGAGTTTTCACTTACAGATTGTGTGGAAACAAAGGACAGGCTTTAATAAAAGGAATAGGTAGATGAATTTATTCTTGCTTACCTTCTCTAATCCTGTTCCAGGGAGTAAATTAGCTGGAGTTTTGGTTTCATCTTTTGGCTGTCAGAGTGGTGTAAGTGACTACGAATTGTGTAGCTTTGTCCTATTGCGCTTATATCTCAAGCTGTGGTGTTTTTATGTGGGGGTCAAAAAAAGAGATGTGTGAGGAAGCTGGTAACCATGTCTGTGCCCTGCTTTTAAAAAATTTGTCATTATTGAAGATCATAATTACATCATATGTCACTTAACAATGGGGATATTCTGAGAAATGTGTCATTGGGCTATTTCGTCATTCTGTAAACATCATAGAGTGTACCTACACAAACCTAGATGGTAGAGCCTTCTACACACCTAGGTTATGTGCTCTAGCTATTGCTTGTAGGCTATAAACCTATATAGCGTGTTACTGTACTGAATGTCATAGACAGTTGTAACATAATGTTAAGTATTTGTGTATCTAAACATAGAAAAGGTGCAGTAAAAATACAGTATAAAAGATTAAAAATGGGATATGTGTATAGGGCACTTGTGAATGGAGCCTGTAGGACTGGAAGTTGCTCTGGATGAGTCAAGGAGTGCGCAGTGAGTGACTGTGAAGGCCTAGGACATTACTGTACACTACTGTGGACTTTATGAACACTGTACACTTGGGCTATACTAAATTTACTTTTTAAATTTGTCTTTAATAATCTTATTTTGCTGTAACTTTTATAATAACTTAAATTTTAAAAAAACTTTTTGATTCTTTTGTAGTAACACTTAGCTTAAAACACAAACACATTGAACAGATGTACAAAAATATTATCTTTATAATCTTTATTCTATAAGCTTTTTTCTATTTTAAAAGTTCTTTCTTTTTTCACTTCAAACTTTTTTGTTGTTGAAAACGAAAACATAAACTTACACATTAGCCTAGGCCTACTCAGGGTCAAAATCATCAAGATGCTACCGGGCAGTAGGAATTTTTCAGTTCCTAGGGGCCACCATCATATATGCAGTCCCTTGTTGACTGAAATGTCATTATGCAGTGCATAGCTGTATTACGAAACCATTTTAAATAATGTGCATTTGTAGCTAGGTGTTATCTACCATTAGACAATAATCCTGACAGATCAACTATATAAATACGAAAGATAAGTTCTGAAAGTAGCTGTAGTGTTTTCCATAGTGGTTAACATGCCTTATAATGGAATAGAAAAATGTCCCTTCTTAAATATTTAAAATACAAGATTCTGTTTGAGGTAAGCCTCAATACGTGAACAAAAGGAAGGCTTTTTATCTCTTTTGAGCAAAATGTTTATTGAGCAACTTTGGCACAAAAATGTAAGGATCCATCATAGTGAATATTGTTCATAAAATCCTAATTCACTTTAAACTCATTAACGATGAACTTTTTAACTCACTAAAAGAAACACATACACAAAGCTACTGATAATTTTGTATGTTAAAATACTACCGGTACATATTTTTTGTTAAATATGTGTACTTATCCAATATATTTTTAAAACGTTTGTTAATGTTGTAGATATAAGGAATTGTTTATTTGTCCCCATGTCTCAAATATAAGGCTTTTTTTTTTGAGACAGAGTCTCACTCTGTCGCCCAGGCTGGAGTGCAGTGGTGCGATCTTGGCTCACTTCAAGCTCCACCTCCGGGTTCACGCCATTCTCCTGCCTCAGCCTCCCGAGTAGCTGGGAATACAGGTGCCTGCCACCACGCCTGGCTAATTTTTTGTATTTTGTTTAGTAGAGACGGGGTTTCACCATGTTAGCAAGGATGGTCTCTATCTGCTGACCTCGTGATCCGCCTGCCTTGGCCTTCCAAAGTGCTGGGATTACAGGCGTGAGCCACTGTGCTCGGCCATATAAGGCTTTTTAAAGTAGTGCTGTTGGATGCAGGTAAGATAATTCAGAGAAAAATTGTAGACTTTACAGTATCACTAAGTTTTTTTCTGCATATACAAAATTCTACTGTGTGGATACGTGAGTTAAACTATATCCCAGGTGAAAACATAAATAGTAGAATTCTACTGGAAATATATCTCTTAAAGAGAGGAATCATGACCGTACTTTGCCTATGCAAATAAAAAAAGAAATGTTTGCATTGCTAAAAAGAAAATTGCCCCAGGAGCTAGCATAATATTTTATTTTATGTTAATAATAAGTAGGAAAATAAACATTTTAGAAGATAAAGCCAACTGGGGAATGGCTGTAATTGGAATAGATATTTGATATGATTTGATAAATTAGATTGTTACTACTTCATTGAATAACGCCTACTGAATCTGAAAGAAATCACTTAGAAGTTTTATCTATCGATTGTATCTTACATTGTCTTGAAAACGTTAGCAATTTCAAAATATATTTTTGTTAAATTTTTCCTTAAAAATCATTAACAACTTATGGTGCTTTAGCTGATGTAAGGTGCTTTTCTTCATAGCTCAGTACATATCCATGGATAACTGAAAAGAAAGACTAATGTTTAAATAAGTGAAGTAAGCGGGTGTGAGTTTAGGCTTCTTTTAATGTTCTTTTTGTATTGCCCTCATGTGACTCTCCATAGCAATGCATTCTTTGACAGTGGTAGTGAGGAAGGGTTGAGAGTTGCAAGAATTTTGGAATGGAAGGTGAACCTATTGAAAATTCATAGTTAAATTGATCTTTGGCAATGTATGCTTCACAAAGTGCTAATCACACTTTGGTTTTAAAATATAAGCCAAACTTTTTAAAGATGTTAGACATTGAATAGTAAAATGCATTCATGTGCCACATAACGATGTTTCGGTCAATGACTGACTGCATATACGACAAATTCCCATAATATTATCATGTCATACCATAGAGCCTAAGTGTGTAGTAGGTTATACTATCTAGAGTTGTGTAAGTACACTCTGTGTTGTTCACGCAATGACAAATGAATTTCTCAGAATGTATCCCCATTTTTAAGCAATGCATGACTGTAGATCAATTTATCTTATATTTAAATTTTCTGAGGTAGTTTTGGGCAAACTGTAGAGTCTATTGAAACATGAAATAAAAAACCAAACACCGCATGTTCTCACTCATAGGTGGGAATTGAACAATGAGAACACATGGACACAGGAAGAGGAACATCACACACCGGGGCCTGTTGTGGGGTGGGAGGAGGGGGGAGGGATAGCATTAGGAGATATATCTAATGTTAAATGACGAGTTAATGGGTGCAGCACACCAGCATGGCACATGTATACATATGTAACAAACCTTCACATTGTGCACATGTACCCTAGAACTTAAAGTATAATAAAAAAATTAAAATTAAAATTAAAATATATGTGTAGATATCTGAAAATGTGCCTTTCTGTTATGTCAAGAGCCCTAGAACAATTCTATTTTAGAGGGACTTAAAACAAGAATTAGATTGTGTGGTTTAAATCTGAAGAATTAGATTGTGTGGTTTAAATCTGAAGACTAGCTGAACTTGTCCAGTCAGCTGTAATTCGTCTCAAGGTCAGATCTGGAGAAGTGGATGCTGTTCTTAGCAGCTATCCAGTAATTGCCTGTTTCTGACAAAGAAAGTACGGAGCTATCGAAGTGCTTCTTGTATCCTTAGAGAATACATCTTGCAGCCCTGTATGAAGGTTACTGGGTGGTTGGAAGCCACAGAAATGGTAACCTCTGAAATCAAAGAAAATTCAGCCAGGGTTTGTAAAGGAAAGGGGAGAAGAGTTGGTCATATCCAGATTGCTGATCTCTTAAAGGAAGTGATCCCCAATAAGAGAAATAAGAGAAGGGCCATCTCTTTTTTTTTTTTTTTTTTGCTAGACATCCTTCTTGAAGTTGTATCTGCCTCCTTTTTCCTTGATCTTCCTTGTACCCTTTACTTAAAGTCACATTTGATTGGTGACTCTTTTTCAGAACTGATGTCTATCATTGGTACCAATTATGACAATAGACACCTTGCTCCAAGTTGGGGCAAACCCTAGTCTCTCTTTCCTTTATGTTAATTTATTTTTCTGTTCTTTATAGCCTTCTCCATCAGTCATCTTGGGAAAACTTTATAAATAAGTGACTAAAAATACAAGTTTCAAAGGTAGATCCTCAGAATTCTTGATACATGACAAGAGTTTTCATTGATCTAAATAGAAATAAAGACAATTTTCTGAAAATTTCAGGTTGTTTTAAAAAATTAAACTTACTCAGTCGTATCTTTTACTCTTTATTCAAGTGTCCTTTCATGAAATTATAATGATAGTAGTTGGAGTTTTGTTTATGTTTGGTTTTAATACTCTTACTTGGCAAAACAAGATGTTGGCAACCATTATTACTCAAAATTTTTGGAAATTTTTATTGATCTTTGAATTTTTTTTTTTTTTTTGAGACTGAGTCTTGCTCTGTCACCCAGGTTGGAGTGCAGTGGCGCGATCTTGGCTCACTGCAACCTCCACCTCCCAGGTTCATGCCATTCTCCTGCCTCAGCCTCCCGAGCAGCTGGGACTACAGGTGCCCACCACCACGCCCAGCTACTTTTTTGTATTTTTAGTAGAGATGGGGTTTCACTGTGTTAGCCAGGATGGTCTTGATCTCCTGACCTCGTGATCCACCTGCCTCGGCCTCCCAAAGTGCCGGGATTACAGGCATGAGCCACTGCGCCCCGCCGATCTTTGAAATTATTTAAGTGAAATTCCTTTGGAAAATTTTGCACATAGTGACCTACTAACCACTGGAGCAAAAATATGTAAATCTACTTGTTTAATGTGTTCTTTAGGAAAGACCACCACACGTAATTTAAAGGAAACATGATTGTCTTTTACTACACTCCAAATGTGGGTCATGTGTACTGCAGCAACGCAGAACCTGACTAGGCCATCCTTCTGTGGCGGCTCTAATCTTATTGGTCACATGAAGGGGTGTGGCTTGCAGGAACTTTAACCTTAGAAAGACAACCCTAGAAGGAGCTAAATCTTTGGGGATTTAGTTTCACATTCAGGTTACGTTGTAGCCATTTTCTTTTTCTTGTTTTACTAGGCTTTTTCCATTACTTTGTCTGGGTTTTTAATTTTGCTGGTAGGTTTGTAAGCTTTACTACTATATGTGTGTGGGTAAGAGTTTCCTATTAAAAAGCAGACAGGCAATGATATAACTTAAATGGTTTTTCCAGCCATTTAATAAAAGGTTTTACTTGGAAAAAAATAGTAAATGTGAAGACAAAAAGTGATCTCCTTACATTTTCTATACTGTAAGCACAATTGTTTGTTTTGATTTTTTAAAAATTAATAAAGATGATTAGAAGTGAAGTGTTAGTTTAAAAATTCAAAATTTGAAAGATATTTTTACTGGTGAGAGACTTCAAAAAATTCATTTTAAATATGCATGAATGAACATTTTTTCACAGTATTTGAGTATATTTGGTCAGATTATTTTCACAAGGCTAAAAAACTTACAGTATCTTAGCTGTTAAATATTGCAGATTTCTTTTAGAAAGTACACACATTTAGCAGGTTTAGAACTTTGAACAGACTTTCACAAGACAATCGCACAGCATATTTATTTTCATAGTGATTTAGTGTAATTACGATGGTAATTTGGGAAATAAATTAGCTTTAGCAAATTTTACTGTAATTTTTTTTTATTTAGGGCACATACCTTAGTAATTTAATTGTGAAAGCTACGCTTTTGCCTTTAATTGAAGCTTTTAGCATGGTTTACTTTAAATGTGCTAAATCACTAAATTTTGTTCCTTTAGATATGATACAGTTGAAGGCATGTAAGGCGGGGGATTGTTTTTCCAAAGACATAGCAGTTTTACTATACAGGGATTTTTAATATTTAAATTTTGAATTTAAAAGAAGATTTTTTCTTTTTCTTTGAGATGGTGTCCTGCTCTGTCACCCAGGCTGGAGTTCAGTGACACGATATTGGTTCACTGCAACCTCTGCCTCCTGGGTTCAAGCAATTCTCCTGCCTCAGCCTACCAAGTAGCTGGGATTACAGGCATGCACCACCACGCCCAGCTAATTTTTGTATTTTTAGTAGAGACAGGGTTTCACTATGTTGGCCAGGCTGGTTTCGAACTCCTGATCTTGTGATCTGCCTGCCTTGGCCTCCCAAAGTGCTGGGATTACAGGTGTGAGCCACTGTGCCTGGCCTAAAAGAAGATTTTGAAACATCATTGCATGTTTTCTCTGCAGTCTCTTATTTTCCCCCTAGAGTTATTTAAATAATAATTTAGGTGGCAAAATTACTTGCTCCTTCCCAAGGATAAAGTAAAATAAACATTTTATAGATGAGTTATGTAAGTAGGAATAGATATTTAATTCTCTCTGATTTCTAATTTAATGTATTTACAATCACAGTTATATTGTTGAATAATATTAAGTTGCTTAAATACACATATTCAGTTACTTAAGTTTAGCAATTAAAAATCATTTTTAGATTATTTCTTTTCTAGAGCCTAAAAAAGATTTTTGTGGTGTTAGGGGACAGTGGGAATTATAGACTCCTTGAAAATCTAGCAAAAGTTTTGGACCCTTTCACCGGAAGAATACTGGCAAACACAAACACACATTTGGTATGCTGTTTCAGGGCAGTCACTGACACTGGGTGTGCTCAGGAGATCAGAAGCAACTATATTAAAAACACCTGCCATTAATATGAGGCATATATTATTAAGAAGGATCTCATCAACTTTTAACAAAAAAAAATATTTACACTTGAAAATGTATTTTGGCTGACTCCACTTTTTGTTTTGTTTTGTTTTGTTTTTTGAGACAGAGTCTCAGTCTGTCACCCAGGCTGGAGTGTGGTGGGGCGATCTTGGCTGACTGCAACCTCTGCTCACTGCAACCTCTGCCTCCCAGGTTCCAGCGATTCTCCTACCTCAGCCTCCTGAGTAGCTGGGACTACAGGCATGTGCCACCACACCCAGCTAATTTCTGTATTTTTAGTAGATACGGGGTTTTGCCATGTTGGCCAGGCTGGTCTCTAACTCCTGGCCTCAGGTGATCTGCCTGCCTCGGCCTCCCAAAGTGCTGAGATTATAGACATGAGCCACTGCGCCTGGCCTGGACTTCCTCTTCTGAGTGCCCTGCTGACCTGTCCTGATGATGACTGTTCCTGCAGAGGTCTGCAGAACCCCGTTACCTGGCCCTGAGATCATGGAGTGCTCCATGAATGAGGACCATCCTGGCTACGGAAGGAGGGGACATGTGAGTGCGCCGGGAGGAGGATCACCCGCCTGGGCTGGGCGAGGGAGGAAGCAGGCAGGGCTGGGTCGGTGCCCCTGGCACTGGGTAAGTGGCCCTGGGCCCTCTCACTTCCAGGTGGAGCACTGGCGTCATCATGTACGTGCTGCTGGCTGGCTCCCCACCCTTCTGGCACCGGAAGCAGATGCTGATGCTGAGGATGATCATGAGTGGCAACTACCAGTTTGGCTCACCCCAGTAGGATGATTACTCGGACACCGTGAAGGACCTGGTGAGAGGCGAGGCCGACTGGCTCCTGGGCTCGGCCGCAATGCCAGGCTCCCTTGCCCAGGGAGGCCCCGCCTCTCCTGACGTGCTGGAGGGGACCTGCCTTAACGTTCTCAGGTACCCTCTCCTCCCCTTCCAGGCCTCCCGATTCCTGTTGGTGCAACCCCAGAGCTGCTGCACAGCAGAAGAGACCTTGGCACACCCCTTCTTCCAGCAGTACGTGGTGGAGGAAGTGCGGCACTTCAGCCTCCAGGGGAAGTTCAAGGTACGAAGCCTCCTGACCCAGGCCCTGCAGCAGTTGTCGCCAGCTCCCCAAGTGCAAACCTCTAAGCCGTCTCCTCTCTCAGGGGTCCTTATACCCCGCGGGTTTCCAGAGTACCCACCCCTCCCCTCCCAGCCGCCCTGTGATGGCTTCAGAGATGGCAGGTGTCAGCCCACTGGCTCCATCCCTGAGGATGCTGGCCAAGTGGGAAGTGGGGGACACTAGGAGGGCCCCGCAGAAGCCACCCAAGGCTTCGTGGCAAAGGAGCCCAGAGAGTCCTGTGCTGGAGGGGCAGGGTCTAGCAGGGCGGGGGCTGCAGCCCAGCTTCTCCGCCTGGCCCTGCAGGTGATCGCTCTGACTGTGCTGGCTTCAGTGCGGATCTACTACCAGTACCGCCGGGTGAACCCGGTAACCCGGGAGATCGTCATCCGAGACCCACCCCTACACCCTCCAGCCTCTGTGCCGGCTAATTGATGCCTACGCTTTCCGAATCTATGGCCCCTGGGTGAAGAAGGGGCAGCAGCAGAACTGGGCAGCCCTTTTCAAGAACACACCCAAGGCCGTGCTGCTCTCCCTGGCCGAGGAGGACTACTGAGGGGCTGGCCAGTCAGGAAGGGCTGGGGGGCAGGTGGGGAGGGGAAGCCATGGAAATACAAGTCAAAGGGGTAAGATGCATGCAGGCCTCTGCAGAAGGAGCGCTTGGCCCTGGCCAGGAACCCCTGGAGCTGAGGCCACGATCCCCTCTCGAAGGCTGTGCACAAGGGAAGCGGGTGTTCCCACCACACAGCAATACCTGCAGGCTGGGGCAGGCCCTGGGTTGGCAGAGATCACACGTGGCCTGAGAACCAGGAACCCCCTGCTCCTCCACTTCCTAGATGAGCCGCCATCTCCGTTTTTCTTTAGGGGAGGCCCAGAGTTACTGACACTCGGGCCCTCTGCCTTTAGGGTCCCAGGGTGAAGATGAAAGACACAGAAATGTCTGAGGTACACAATCGCAGGAGATTTTTTTTGACCCCATGACATCCAGTGACAGTGTGGGAGCAGGCTACTCTCCAGGGACATGTTTCTGGAGGCATATGGAGAAGGGGGCCCAGGTGAGGTGGCTCACACCTGTAATCTCAGCACTTTGGGAGGTCGAGGTGGGACAATTGCTTGAGGCCAGGAGTTCGAGACCAGCCTGGGCAACATAGTGAGATCCCATCACTACAGAAATTCAAAAAATTAGCCAGGCATGGTGGTGCATACCTGTAGTCCCAACTACTCAGGAGGCTGAGGTGGGAGAATTGCTTGAGCCCAGGAGCTCAAGGCTGCAGTGAGCTGTGATCACCACTGCACTCTAGCCTGGGCAACAGAGCAAGACCCTGTCTCAAAAAAAAAAAAAAAAGAAAAGAAAAAAAATGGAAGGGGAAGCTTCTGATATTTGTCTTTCTGGAGTACTGTTTGCTTTGTGATTTCCACAATGCACTGCTTCACCTAGTACATAATTTGTTCTCCCAGACCCTTTTAGGACTGAACTGTGCTTTAGATAGTTACATGCCTGCCTGCTACACAGTGGAAACTAGTTTTCTTCAGAGGGACACGAAATGACAGATGAGACCATGAAGAAAGCATTCTCCTTCACAGCAACTAGCTAGGAAAGTGAACATATAAGTGATCCTCCTGCCTCAACCTCCCTCCTGGCTGGGACTACAAGCGTGTGCTACCATGAAGAGCTAATTTTTTTTTTTAATTTTTAGTAGAGATGCAGTCTGTGTTGCCCAGGATGGTCTTACTCCTGCACTCAAGTGATCCTCCCACCTCAGCCTCCCAAATTGTTGGAATTACAGGTGTGAGCCACTGCATCCAGCCATTCATTACATATCTAAAAACAATCATCAGAGGTAGATGTAATAGGTGTTATTGTTATTAACTCCATTTAACAGATGAAAAACACTGAAGCAAATAGAAGTGAAAAATTGGGCTTTTAAAATGGATTTTTAGCCGGGCGTGGTGGCTCATGCCCAAAAGTGGTAAAGATTGAGAAATAATTAGCATTAATTCATCAACAAAATTCTAAGTATTTTGATTGTTAATACTTTCAGCTTGATCCCAGTGCAAGAAAACAATCTGAAATGGGAAAAAATATTTATTTATTTTGTAAAAGTTCACTACTATATGGATTTTTTTTTTGAAACAGAGTCTCACTCTGTACCCAGGCTGGAATGCAGTGGCGCAATCTCAGCTCACGGCAAGCTCAGCCTCCCTAGTTCACGCCATTCTCCTGCTTCAGCCTCCCAAGTAGCTGGGACTACAGGCACTCATCAGTCACCACGCCTGGCTAATTTTTTGTATTTTTAGTAAAGATGAGGTTTCACCGTGTTAGCCAGGATGGTCTCGATCTCCTGACCTCATGATCCAGCTGCCTCAGCCTCCCAAAGTGCTGGGATTACAGGTATAATCCCACCTGTAAAGCCACCATGCCTGGGCCATTATATGGAAAAGTTTCAAGAAACTGAAATATTCAACAATAAAAAATTAATTGGTAAGTTATGTTGATTTACCTAAAGGAATATTGTGTAGGCATTTTTAAAAACTTTATAAATTTCTAATTATAAGAGAAGATAGTAATGATATACTAAGTGAAAAAAATAAAAATTTGCTTCATTTAACCTCAACTGTTAAGTTTTCTTTCTTTCTTTTTCTTTCTCTCTCTCTGTCTTTCTTTCTCTCTCTCTCTCTTTCCCTCCCTCCCTCTCTCTTTCTTTCTTTCTTCTTTCTCTTTTTTTTTGATGGAGTCTTTCTCTGTATCCCAGGCTGGAGTGCAGTGGTGCGATCTTGGCTCACTGCAACCTCTGCCTCCTGGGTTCAAGTGATTCTCCTGCCTCAGCCTGGCAAGTAGCTAGGACTACAGGCACATGCCACCAAGCCCAGCTAATTTTTGCTGTTGTTGTATTTTTAGTAGAGACGGGGTTTCACCATGTTTGTCAGGCTGCTCTCCAACTCCTGACCTCAATCTGAAATGGGAACAAAGATTTATTTATTTTTTTAAAGTTTGCTACCATATGGATTACAGGTGTGAAACACTGTACCCAGCCTTGTTTTTTTTTTTTTTGAAATGAAGTCTCGCTCTGTCACCCAGGCTGATGGTCCACCTGCCTAGGCCTCAGATGATCCACCTGCCTAGGCCTCCCAAAGTGCTGGGATTACAGGCATGAGCCACTGCGCCCAGCCTCTTTTTTTTTTCTTTTTTTTTTCTTTTTTTTTTAAATAGAGATGGGGTTTTGTTATGTTGACTAGGCTGGTCTCGACCTCCTGACCTCAAGCAATCCTCCCATCTTGGCCTACCAAAGTACTGGGTTAACAGGTGTGAGTTACTGTGCCAGCCCTCAACTGTTTTTTTTAAATGCAGAAAAATTACTGGAAAGGCTGCAGTGAGCCACGATCACACCACTGCAGTTTAGGAGTGTGAGACCTTCCTAGGTAACAGGGTGAATCCCCACCTCTACAAAAAGTACAATTTTTTTTTGTAGATGGAGTCTCACTCTGTCATCCAGGCTGGAGTGCACGGTGTCATCTTGGCTCACTGCAACCTCCACCTCCTGGGTTCAAGTGATTCTCCTGCCTCAGCCTCCTGAGTAGCTGGGATTACAGGCACCTGCCACCTTGCCCAGCTAATTTTTGTATTTTTAGTAGAGACAGGGTTTCACCATGTTGGCCAGGCTGGTCTTGAACCTCACCTCAGGTGACCCACCTGCCTCGGCCTCCCAAAGTGCTGAGATTACAGGCATGAGCCATTGGCCTCTACCCTTCTCTTTACTAGAGCAAAGGAATATTTCCATTTCTAGTTACCTAGTTACTCAGTAGGTCAGGGAAGACAGAAACTACTTTTAATATTCTTTTGCTGCTTGAAGAATTAACTCAATCACATGCCCTGACCAATTCACATGGAATTAAACTCCTTGGTCTAGCAAATGGTGTTTATTTCACTAGGGGGAGGAGAAACCTTTATGAAGTAGGTCTACAGTGGAGCCAACCTTATCTGCTGCTATAATTTTGCCCCAGTTTTTAAAGGCCTCATTAAAGAGATCGAGGCCACGATTCCACAGGGATTTATAAACCCATCAGGGACATGTTAGGGAATGAGATAATGAAGACAACACACTATTTGGTGAGTTATCACCGGAGCCACACTGTATTTGGCTGTGAGCGCTGTATATCATGGCTTAATTAGAAACACCCGTTAATCAGGGTCCAGGCTGACATTTTTATCTTGCGCCCACACTTCTAAATTATTCCTCAAATGGAATATGTCATAGCAGCCAAGATATCCAACCTTGACATTACATGCATGGGCCCAACCAGCCAATAGGCCTGGAAGAAAATCAGACAGTAGCATCCTGGGACATTCTCTTATTTATTTAACGTGTGTTCATTCATTCCCCAGAGTGTTGTTGGAATCAATTAAAGATAAAAGACACAAAGCCATGCCATGAAGAATAAATGAGATAGATAGATTGATCGATAGATAGATGATAGAAATAGATAGATGCTAGATAGATAGATAGATATGTATGTATAGATGGAGAGAGAAACGGATAGGCATAGAGAGACAAATAGATAAGTAGAAGATAGATAGATAATGTATAGATGGAGAAAGAAACAGATGAATAGGAATAGATAGATGGATAGATAGATGATAGATACATAGATACAGAGGAATAGATGGATACATAGATGATAAATATAGATGTGTATAGATGGAGAGAGAAAAATGGATGGATAGATATATGGATAGATGGATAGGGAGAGATACATAGATATAGATCAATAGATGGATACATGATAGATATGTATAGATGGAGAGAAACGAATAGATAGATGGATAGGGATAAATAGAAGTAGATGGATACAGAGATGGATAGACAAGCAGACAGATACAGACGTGAAAAACACATATGTATATGTGTAGTTATAAATATGTATATATATAGTAATAAATATGTATATATGTATTTATACACGTGTGTGTGTGTGTGTATGAACTCTCCATGCATCCCGGGTTGTCAGAGACAAGAGGGAGCCCAGCAGAAAGTACCTGCTGAGGGAGACATGAAAACTGAATTTTGAATGTGTTCCCCACACCACGCAGATTCATAGCACAGCATAAAACATTTGGCATTTGGAAGCATTTTGTGCTTTTCTGTTGGTTTTGGGTTAAATTCTGTTTGTAGTTCTATGTATTTAGGGGGTGCAAGTGCAGGTTTCTTAGGGAATATATTGTGGAGTGATGAAGTCTGGGCTTTTCATGTACCCATCGCCCAAAGAGTGAACATTATACCCAATAGGTACTTTTTCAGTCCTCACCCCCTACCAGCCTCCCACCTTTCATAGTCTCCAATGTCTATTATTCCCTCTGTATGACCATGTGTATGCATTGATTAGCTCCCACTTACAAGTGAGACTGTGTGGTATTTGGCTTTCTGTTCCTGAGTTATTTCACCTAGGATTATGGCCTCCAGTTCCATTCACATTGCTACAAAAGACATGATTTTATTTCATTCTTTTTAATGGCTGAGTAGTATTTCATGGTGTCTATATAGCACATTTTTAAAATCCAATCTTCCCTTGATGGGCACTTAGGTGGATTCCACATCTTTGCTATTGTGAATAATGCTGCGATAAACATACAAGTGCAGGTGTCTTTTTGATATCTTTGTTTTTAGAGGCATTTTGAAGCATGAGTGGACTGTGGGAAGGCAGAGATCCATCCATGAGAAGGGCATGTCAGGCAAAAAGAATGGCTTGGACAAAGGGGTGACAGTGTAGAAATATATGGTGTGAATGAGGATAAAACACAACAAGCCCCATTTGGCTTGAGCAAAAAATACTGCAGGAGAGAGAACTGGATGCAGTTATGGCATGAATCAGAAATAATTTCAACTTCCTAAAGGGAAGCTGTGAAACTTGATTTTCATCATATCTGGGAAGTGAATAAAGCCCAGAAAGTTTAAGGTATCAGTTTGAAAAATTTGAGTGTTACGGTTCATGCCACTGGGCCTCTGGGGATTGTGTTGAATAAATATTTAGAAATAGTGTTTTATGAGTATTGCTGTTAATTAAGTATTAAGGAGTAATCGTGTAATTGCCTGATGGCTTCTTATCCCCCACTGCACAGATAGAGCCAATTTACTGAGACAGAAGTATTGTAATAAAGCGTTTAATAAACACAGAGCCAGCTAAGCAGGAGATAGG
The DNA here is from genome assembly GCF_028885655.2 of Pongo abelii. Classification (NCBI taxonomy): domain Eukaryota; kingdom Metazoa; phylum Chordata; class Mammalia; order Primates; family Hominidae; genus Pongo; species Pongo abelii. Next base: position 25,091,791 of record NC_071991.2, read on the forward strand.
AGTTTATTACTCAAATCAGTCTCCCTGAAAGCTTGGAAGCTAGGGTTTTCATGGATAATTTGGCCGGGAAGGGCTAAGCAATGGGTAGTGCTTATTGGTTGAAGATAAAATCATAGGGGTGTGGAAAACAGTCCGCATGAGCTGAGTCAGCCTTTGGGTGGGGACCACGGGACTGGGTTGAGTCATGAGTCATGGGTCCAAATGGAGTTAGTTTAAGAATGCAATAGTCTGGAAAACATCTCAAAAGGCCTCTTTTAGGTTCTACAGTAGAGATGTTATCTATATGAGCAATTGGGGAAGTCACAAATCTTGTGAAGTCTGGCTTCATGAATCCTGAGTGATTAGGGATTATAAGAAAGCAAGCTATGGAACAATGGCAGGTTATTATTTAACTAAGCCTACATCTTAGCAGATTTCAGACCCCTCCTATAATCCCAATCTCGTGGTCTTTCACGGATCTTACAAAGATGGTTTCAGTACTGGGACAAAGAGAAGATCAGTTTTAGAAAGGGAGTCCTATTATCCTTGATTCAAAGTCAAACTGTAAATTAAATTTCTCCCATGGTTAAGTTGGTCTATGCCCAGAATGAACAAAGGCAGCTTGGAGGTTAGAAGCAAAATGGAATCAGGTCAGATTTCTTTCTCTGTCATAATTTTTCTATGTCATGTTTTTCTCACTGTCATACTTTTTGCAAAGGTGGTTTCAATCATAATGCAGATACCTGAGCTACAACATTTCCAAGTTTTTTCTTTGATTTGTTTTTTGTTTTTGAGACAGAGTCTTGCTCTGTTGCCCAGGCTGGAGTGCAGTAACGCCATCTCGGCTTACTGCAAGCTCCGCCTCCCGGGTTCACGCCATTCTCCTGCCTCAGCCCCCAGAGTAGCTAGGACTACAGGCGCCGGCCACCACACCTGGCTAATTTTTTGTATTTTTAGTAGAGATGGGTTTCACCGTGTTAGTCAGGATCGTCTCGATCTCCTGACCTCGTGATCCGCCCGCCTTGGCCTCCCAAAGTGCTGGGATTGCAGGCATGAGCCACCACGCTCGGCCCATTTCCAAGTTTTATTAGCATCTCTTCTAGAGATTAAACAGGTGCTGCAGAGGGTTGACCTTCAAACCATAGGTGGAATGAACAGAAGCTTGTGCCTGGCCCACATGAGAAAAGATGGCACATCTTGTGGGCTTCCACGAAGTGTCTCTAGCAGTCATGGTGGCAGCATTCCAGCAAAGGGTAGCTAAGGGCTGCAGGATAGAAAATTCCCAAAGCAATGGTTTCTTCCAGTTGTGCAGTGGAAGCCTTCTCCTGCAAGAAAGAAACCAAAGCCATGATTAGACTACAAGCAGCAAGGTCAGAGTCCATGGGGAGAAAGTTTACAGGCACCTTCCCGCAGAAAGCCAAACATCAGGAGCCAGAAAAGAAAGCTTCCTAAACAAGCCAGAGAAGTCAAGACTAGCCCCACCTGGCTGGAATTTCCAGAGACAAATGTTAAACTACAGCCTGAAAATGCAGTTGCATGTTTCAGCCCGGTCTTATCCTCCAGGTGAGGCTAGACCCTGCCTGCCTGGTCTCATGTTTATTACTCTGCACAACGTAGGTGGACAAGAAATACCCCTGGAATGACCTGGGAGGGGAAAATAATGCCATCTTCAGTTTTGATTTTCAGAAAGGGGTTCACAAGGAAAGTACATTTGTCCAGGAATCAGGAGGTCTGAGTGCCATAGCCCAGTACACAGGCTATGGAACCAGCAAATTTGAGTTCCAATCCAAAACTGTCTCCGAACCAGATTAAGAGACAGGGTCCTAGGCCATGTCAACATGTCATACATCAGAAATGTGGTCTCTGTTCTGGACTTCTGCTTTGGTGGTTTGCCCTTGATATGGTAGGTGATATGCTGATCCTGACTCATTGAATAAATAGTGAACAAATATTTAAAAGAGGTACAAGGCTGGGTATGGTGGCTCACACCTGTAATTGCAACACTTTTGGAGGCCAAGGCAAGAGGATTGGTTCAACCCAGTTCGAGACCAGCCAAGCAACATATCGAGACCACCATCTCTGCAAAATAAAAAAAAATAATAATCAGCCAGGTGTGGTGGTGTGTACCTGTAGTCCCTGCTACTCATCAGGCTGAAGTGGGAGGATTGCTTGAGCAGGGGAGGTCGAGTTTGCAGTGAGCTATGATCATGCCACTGCACTCCAGCCTGGGTGACAGAGCAAGACTCTGTCTCAGAAAAAAAAAAAAAAAAAAGAGAGAGATAAACATTTTAACATTATTTTATGAAATGTTATAAAAAGTAAAAATTACAAACTTATCTTGGGTGTTCTGTCCACTCTGCTCCACTTCTTCTAACTGGGTGATCTTTGCACAGATGTTTAATGCCTCCAAGTCTCACTCTTCTCATCTGCAAGAATGTAATAGGTCCTGTAATCCCAGCACTTTGGAAGATGAGGCAGGTGAATCACTTGAGGTCAGGAGTTCAAGACCAGCCTGACCAACATGGTGAAACCCTGTCTCTACTAAAAATACAAAAATTAGCCAGGTGTGGTGGTGGGTGCCTGTAATCCCAGCTACTTGGGAGGCTGAGGCAGGAGAATTGCTTGAAACCAGGAGGCGGAGGTTGCAGTGAGCCGAGATCACGCCACTGCACTCCAGCCTGGGTGACAGAGTGAGACTCCATCTCAAAAATAAACAAAAAAAGAATGCAATAGGAAGTGCAATATTTTTCCTAAGGCTGTTCAAGGGGTGAGTGGCAGGTGTTCTATAAATTGTGATTATTCATCCCTAGCTCTGCCAGTAAGTGTTTGGTCTTACATAACTCACTTTTCCTTTCCAAAGTTCAGTGTTCTCACATGCAAAATGGGGGTTCAGACCAGATAACCCCTAAGAAGTAAAAGCGAGCTTTCTGTTTCTCATTGTGCTGTGTTTCCAAAGCAGCACCTGGTGAGAAAGCAAGCGGTGCCCCACCTGGAAGCAGGAAGAGAACTAGTGTCTTGAGGTTACTGTGTTAGTCCATTTTGCATGGCTATAAAGCAATACCCGAGACTGGGTAATTTAGAGAGAAAAGAGGTTTATTTGGCTCATGGTTCTGCAGGCTGTCCAAGAAGCATGGTGCCAGTGTCTGCTTCTGGTGAGGACCTCAGGAAGCTTCCAATCATGGTAGAAGGTGAATGGGGAGCCAGTGTATCACATGGAGAGAGAGGAAGCAAGAGAGAGAGGAGGAGGTGCCAGGCTCCTTTAAACAACCAGCTCTTCACGCCTGTAATTCCTGCCCTTTGGGGGGCCAAGGCGGATGGATCACATGGTCAGGAGACCGAGACCATCCTGGCTAACACAGTGAAACCCCGTCTCCACTAAAAATATAAAAAATTAGCCAGGCGGGGTGGCGGGCGCCTGTAGCCCCAGCTACTCATCAGGCTGAGGCAGGTGAATTGCTTGAACCTGGGAGGTGGAGGTTGCAGTGAGCTGAGATCATGCCACTGCAATCCTGCCTGGGTGACAGAGCGAGACTCTGTCTCAAAATAAATAAGTAGATAAATAAATAAATAACCAACCAGCTCTTCAGTGAACTAACAGAGCAAGAACTCACTCATTACCTTGGGGCGGGCACCAAGCCATTCATGAGGGATCCACCCCATGACCACACGCCTCTAACATTGGGGATCATATTTTGACATGAGATTTGGAGGGGACAAACATTATATCAGATACTTAGAGTTCTTTCAGATGAAAGTTGAGTCTCTAACCTCCTTGATAGCCAAGATACACATAACTTTCAAAAGTGAATTAACTAAAAAGGCAGACAAGGGACTTTTGTTAGGTGCTTTGTTTGAAGAGAAATCCTTAGAGGGCTTATTTCTCCTTGGAGCATAATGTCAATTATTATTAATAGCTTAGAATATACTCTTGATAATATTAAGGAAGTAGTCTCTAATTCTTATATGTCTTTATAAGACTTTAAAATAATAATGACTTGATAAAACACCCTTTAATATCTACTCATTTATTGATTTATAGACTCATTTTTCAGAGATGTAATACAAGCTATAGTAATATATTAATGTTTTTCTTAATATTGATCACTTCTATACTTGGGATAAACCCTTTGTACTTTCATATTATTATTTTAATGTATCATTAAATTCTACTTACTGACATTGTTATTAATCACATAGTTTTTATTCACAAGTGAGATTATTCTTATATACTTTTGGTTATCTTGGTCAGGTATTGGGAACAGCAACATCTACCTTATAGGATAAATTTTATAGCTTTCTGTCTTTTTGTAAAGACAGGGAGCAGAAAACACCCACATTAAATATTTCTCATTTGTTTCATTCCTTAGTATAATTTCAAATTCTTATTTGATCTTATATCAATTTGCCATTGTCAATTTATGTTATGTAAAAATAATACATCTCATTAAGTTGCTTCATTATTAATAGAATATAATTATGTACCCCTCATAATTGCATTTATAATAATGCATTAAAAGTGCATTATTATTTTCTATTGTTACACCTCTTTTTTTTTCTCTCGTGTTTTGAAACTTGCTAATGTTTTAGTTCTTCTTTTTTTTTTAGATGGATTCTCACTCTGTTGCCCAGACTGGAGTACAGTGGTGTGATCTCTGCTTACTGCAACCTCTGCCTCCCGAGTTCAAGCAATTTTCCTGCCTCAGCACCCAAGTAGCTGGGATTACAGGTGTGCACCACCAGGCCAGACTAACTTTTGTATTTTTAGTAGAGATTTCACCACGTTGGCCAGGCTGGTCTCAAACTCTTGACTTCAAGTGATCCACCCACCTCTGCCTCCGGAAGTGCTGAGATTACAGGTGTGAGCCACCACCACCAGCCCCAGTTATTTTAGTATTTTATTTAATATTAATTACTATTTATTTACTAATTAATATTACTAATATTATTTCATTTTATATTTACTATAATATTTATACTAAAATAACTATTATTTTAGTTATTCTATTAGTCTTTTCTAAAATACATTTATTGCTAGGTTTCATGGTTTCATGTTGTTTAAGTAGACAGTATAATTATTTTCTTTATTTTTAAATTTTAGTTAGAATGCTTCATTTTGTTTATTTTCACCTTTTTATTTTATTACGAAATATTCAAAGCTAAGAATTTATTTTGGAGTCCTGCTTTGACCACACTGCAGTCACTCATCACTTAAAAACAGAGATATTTTCTGACAAGTGCTTTATTAGGCAATTCCATCATTGTGTGAACATCACAGAGTGAGCTTACACAAGGCTAGATGGTAGAGCCAAACACACACCTAGGCCATATGGTAGAGCCCATTGCTCCCTGGCTACAAATCTATTCGGCATATGACTGTACTGAATACTGTAGGCAACTGTAACACAATGGCATTTGTGTATCTAAACATAGAAAAGAAACAGCAAAAAATACATTATTATTATCTCATGGGACCACTGTCATAGACACAATTCATCACTGATCCAAGTGTCATTATGTGGCACATGACTGAATATATGCTTCTATAGTGGTTTTGGTGGCAGGGGTTATTTGTGTGTGTGTGTGTGTGTGTGTGTGTGTGTGTGTGTGTGTCTGAGACAGAGTCATAACTCTGTTGCCCAGGCTGGAGTGCAGTGGTGCGATCTCAGCTCACTCCAACCTCCCTAGCTGGGATTACTGGCATCCGCCACCATGCCCGGTTAACTTTTGAATTTTTAGTAGAGATGAGGTTTCACCATGTTGGCCAGGCTGGTCTTGAACTCCTGACCTCAGGTGATCCTCCCGCCTCCGTGTCCCAAAGTGCTGGGATTATGGGGTGAGCCACTGCCCCCAGCCTGTTTCTGTAATGTTTTAAAATAAAAAAGAAGTTTCCTTATTTTCTGAATAGTCTGTGGTTTTAATCTTGAGCTGTGAGACAATTGTTATTTAATAAAATATTTGTAAAAATTCTATATTTATTGAATGCTTTTTTTAATCTTTGTGCTTTTTAGTGTGTATCATATAATCAATTTGTATAAACAATCACAAACATAAGAAAAGAAGGTATATTTTCAATAAAGTAAAAAAAAATCCTATTCATTCCATCTAACTTATTTTCATTGTTTATATCATTTATATCCATATTTAATTTTTGTGTCCTTAATTTGTCATTAACATATAACAATCAAAATCATTCTCTAGGCTGAGTGAGGTGGTTCTCGCCTATAATCTCAGCACTTTGGGAGGCCGAGGTGGGTGGATCACTTGAGGTCAGTGGGAGGCCGAGGTGGGCAGATCACTTGAGGTCAGGAGTTCAAGACCAGCTTGGCCAACATGGTGAAACCCCATCTCTACTAAAAATACAAAAATTAGCCAGGCATGGTGGCAGGTGCCTGAAATCCCAGCTACTCAGGAGCTGAGGCAGGAGAATTGTTTGAACAGGGGAGGCGGAGGTTGCAGTGAGCCAAGATCATGTCACTGCACTCCAGCCTGGGCGACAGAGCAAGACTCTGTCTCAAAAAAGAACAAGAAAAAAATTATCCTCTAATTATGATTTTCATGTCTTTCCCATGGGTTGTATTTTATTATATTGATTCAAAGGATAAAACTTTGATAATCTCAAAATTGTATTATTGATTTTAGACTTTTATTGTAAGTAATTTTCCTGCTTGTCATGGCCAATAGTTTTGCCTTAGATGTTAGGTTACTATTTTCTACACTAGAAGTCACCTTTTATTTTTTAATTAATATTGCCTTTCTCAACTTTGCTTTTAGACTTTTGAGGTCATTCAGCTTTAGCAAGATGTTTCACAAGCAGCAATTTGTTAAACAAATACAGCCTTGTAGTGTGAGAGTCTTTGTTTCTTGGCAGTGGAATTTACACCATTAGGTACAAATCACTGGTATAAGTGCCTCCTGGATCCAGCCTCTGTCAGTCTGTTTCATGCTGTATTTTAATATTCTGCTATTGAATCTTCTATTTGGCCTTCTGATGTCTGGGCAATGCTCTACTTGTTGTCATCTTTATCACTCATTTGGAAGACAAACATACAGTTTTTGATTCTGCTAGGAATTCCCTTAAAACATTAATACCAAAATTACCTCTCCATAACTAAGCTCTCTAATAAAAAAAAAAAAAGCTGTTTTTGCTATTTTTATTGGAGAGCTTAGTTATCTTAGCTCTTTCTTTCTTTTCTTTTTTTTTTTTTTTTGAGATGGAGTTTCACTCTTGTTGCCTAGGCTGGAGTGCAATGGCACGATCTCAGCTCACTGCAGCCTCCACCTCCTGTGTTCAAGCTATTCTCCTGCCTCAGCCTCCTGAGTAGCTGGGATTACAGGTGCCCGCCACCACACTTCGATAATATTTTTTTTTTGTATTTTTAATAGAAATGGGGTTTCACCATGTTGGCCAGGCTGGTCTCAAACTCCTGACCTCAGTTGATCCACCCTCCTCGGCCTCCCAAGGTGCTCGGATTACAGGCGTGAACCACCGCGCCCAGTCTATCTTAGCTTTCTTTTATGAAAGACAAGGAAATGTATACTTTTCAGCCTTTTTCTTCTCTTCACCTCATTTATTTTCATGTTTCACAGTACTTCTGGGAGCCTGCAATTCCTCCCACCCTCACACTGCCCCCATAACCCTCCTACACCACCCTCTCCACCTCTACCCTCCCCACTCTGCAGTTAATCTGAGAGTCTGGAACTGCTTCCCTCAACCCCTTTGATTATCTTATTCTTTTTCCAGGATCTTTTTTGATCTTCTGCAAATGACTGTATTCTAAGTACAGCTCAAATGCTGGCAGATTTCATCAGTGTTTGAATTAGATATGAGGTCACATGGAAACCAACATCAGTGGCAAAATCCCTTCTTTTCTACTCTGCTTTCTCCTTTGGCATCATTTCACCCCAAAATATTTCTGTTCATTTCTTCCGTGGGCAGAATAATGGTCCCCTAAAAATGCCCAAATCCTAATCCCCAGAACATGTGAATATGTTATCTTACATGGACAAAAGGATTTTGCAGATGTGATAAAGGTTAAGGACTTTGAGATGAGAGTATCATCTCAGATTATGCAGGTGGGCTCAACCTAATCACATGAGTCCTTTAAAGAAACTTTTCCAGCTGAGGTCAGAGTCGGAGAGAGGCTGGGCACAGTGGCTCATGCTTGTAATCCCAGAACTTTGGGAAGCTGAGGCAGCAGGATTGCTTCAGCCTAAGAGATTGAAAGCAGCCTGGGCAACATAGCAAGACTGTTTCTACAAAAGAAAAATGTAAAAATTAGCCAGGCATCATGGTGCATACCTGTAGTTCCTAGCTACTTGGGAGGCTGAAAAGAGAGGATCACTTCAATGTAAGGAGTTGAGGCTGCAGTGAGCTATGGATAATATGCAACCTGGATAATCTGAGATGATACCCTCATCTCAAAGTCCTTAACCTTGATCACATCTGCAAAATCATTTTGTCCATATAAGATAACATATTCACACGTTCTGGGGATTAGGATTTGGGTATCACTGCACTCCAGCTTGGGCAACAGAGCAAGACCCCACCTGAAAAAAAAAAAAGAGTCAGAGAGGGAGCTGTGATTATGGGAGAAGGGTGAGAAAGATGCAATGTTCCTGGATTTGAAAACAGAGAAAGGGGTTATGAACAGAGAACTGTGATGTGAGCAGCCTCTAGAAGCTGAAAAGGGCAAGGAAATAGATGATCCCCTAGGGCAGGGGTCCTCAACCCCCAGGCTACGGCCTGTTAGGAACTGGACCAAGCAGCAGGAAATGAGTGGAGGGCAAGCAAGCGAAGCTTCATCTGAATTTACATATGCTCCCCATCACTCACATTCCTGCCTGAGCTCCACCCCCTGTCACATCAGCTGTGGCATTAAATTCTCACAGGAATGTGAACCCTATTGTGAACTGTGCACGTGAGGCATCTAGGTTGCCCACTCCTTATGAGAGTCTAATGACTGATGATCTGTTACTGTCTCCCATTAACTCCAGATGAGACCATCCAGTTGCAGGAAAACAAGCATAGGGGTCCCACTGATTCTACATTATGATAAATTGTATAATTATTTCAGTATATATTACAATGTAATAATAAAAATAAAATATAATAATAGAATAAGAGAAATAAAGTGCACAATAATATAATGTGCTTGAATCATCCAGAAACTACCACCACCACCAACTGCTTGTGGTCCATGAAAAAATTGTCTTCCACGAATTCAGTCCCTGGTGCCAAAACAGTTGGGGACCACTGCCCTACTGCCTCCAGAAAGGGGAACATGATCTCCTTGACACCTTGATTTTAGCACAGTGGGACCGATTTCAGTTTTCTGACCTACCGAATTGTCAATAATACATTTGTATTGATTTAAGCCACTAAATCGGTGGTAAATCTGATGGCAGCACTATGAAATTAACACAGTCCCCATTGTGTGCCTTCAGATGGCTTACCAACCAGCTGCAGGACCACTTTCCTACCTTTTTCTTCTGCTGCTCTGGTTGGTCAATTTGGCTGGTCCAGAAGCCACTGGAACAACGTTAACACTGATAGGATACAGCAGAGAGAGGGAAATGGCCAGGACTGGATCCAAAGGCAAATAGGACCTGGGCAGGCTTGAGAATATTGTCAGGATCAAATGAGTTACTACATGCAAAGTGCCTTCAACAGTGCCTGGCTCATGGTGTTATGTTTTAGCTAATGCTTTCTCACTTTGAACTCCAGGGGAAGACGATTGAGTTGGCCATACTCCTTACTTCATGATATGTCCTCTGGACCTGTGCATTGTCCATCTTGTTTTCATTCATTCATTCATTCATTCACTCCCTTTAATTGCCATAACTCACTCCAGTTCTCTTTTCTTCCCTAAGCAATCATTTTAATGTATCGTTTGTGTGTCTCACCTTTTGAATGTGTTCTTACAAAATGCACATTTTAGTTTTGTGTGCATGCAATTTTTAATTTTTGTAAATTACATTAATATAGAACAATTCACTTGCCTAAGAACTAGTTTTTTAAGATATAAGCTTGTATCTACAGCCATTGCTTCTAACTACTGCCTAGTAGCCCATGGTATAAATTTATTGTGGTTGAGCCCTCCACACAGTTAATGTACAAAATATTTAACCCTTGAACAACACAGGCATGACCTAATGAGGAGGGAGCCTCAATGCTGGGCTGGAACTGGGTCCCAGAGGCTCCTGAAATTCAGAATTTAATCTTAAATTGCCACAGCAGGAAAGGTTAGGGTAGTTTGTAGGGGAGATGGAGAGGCATTTAGTAGGCTGAGAAGCAGCAGGTTATCAACCCACATGACATGAGGACACTGTTTCACTATTTCAACAACCCGTGTAGCTGTATCATGCCTATCACTGGAATATTACCCTTTGTGTTAGTCTGTTCTTGTGTCGTTTAAAGAAACACCTGGGGGTGGATAATTTATAAGGAAAATAGGTTTATTTGGCTCATGGTTCTGTGGGCTGTACAAGAAGCATGGCACCAGCATCTGCTCCTGGTGAGGCATCAAGAAGCTTCCAAACATGGCAGAAGATATAGAGGGAGCTGGCATAACATGTGGCAAGAGGGAGAAGGAGGTTCCAGACTCTGTTAAACAACCAGATCTCACACGAACTGAGTGAGAACTCATTTATTACCAAAGGATGGTGCTCAGCCATTCATGAGGGATCCACACTCGTGATCTGATATGGTTAGGCTTTGTGACCCCACCCAAATCTCATCTTGAATTGTAATCCGCAGGTGTTGAGGGACAGATCTGGTGGGAGGTGATAGGATCATGGGGGTGGTTTCCCCATGCCATTCTCATGATAGTGAGTGAGTTCTCATGAGATCTGATGGTTTTATAAATGTTTGGCAGTTTCTCCTATGCACACACACGCTCCTGCTACTTTGTGAAGAAGGAGCCTGCTTCCCCTTCTGCCATAATTGTAAGTTTCCTGAGGCCTCCACAGCCATACTGAACTGTGAGTCAGTTAAACCTCTTTTATTTATAAATTACCCAGTCTCGGGTAGTATCTTTATAGCAGTGTGAGAATGAACTAATACCTGATCAAATCACCTCCCACCAGACCCCGCCTCTAACACTGGGGATCATCTTTCAACATGAGATTTGGAGGGGACAAATATCCAAACTATATAACCCCTGCCTATCCCTACCTCTCCACTTCTAGTAATGAATTTCCAGGTTGCCACCAACTTCCCCACCATAAACCATAATGCAAAAAACTTCCTTGTACAAGTTCCATTATGGACCCTGAAATAAATACCAGGCAAGGAATTGCTGAGGCATGTGTATGCACATATATGATTTGCATGAGTAACACCGCAATGGCTGTACCAGTCCACCCACCCACCAACAGAGCATGTGGCCTCCCATAGCCCCACCAACTCTGTCACCTAGTCCAGTAGGCATGAAGAAGTAGCTCACTGTGGTTTGAATTTGCATTTGTCTTATTTCTAATTACCAGTAAATTTGGGCTCTCATCTTATGGTCAAAACCTTGGTGGCTTCCCATTCTACAAATATCCTTTTCATAGCAACTCTCCTCTTTTTTTAAAAAACGGGGTTGCTCTCTTTTTATCACTGATAGGCGGGAGTTCCCTGTACAAAAGTGTCAAGGTATTTGTCAGAGGTGCTATCTCCTAATGCTTCCACAACTACAAATTCTCAAAGGGCCAGCCCTGCACTAGACTGTGGCAAGATGAGGAGATTGGCTCTCTCAGTGACTCTGCCTCACACACTTTGGACCCCAAAGTAACACTGTGTGTGCTCAGAGTCTCTAAAAATCTCTCTTTTTTTGAGACAGGGTCTTGCTATGTTGCCCAGGCTGGAGTGCAGTGGCATGAAGATGGCTCACTGCAGCCTCAACCTCCCAGACTCAAGCTACCCTCCCACCCCAGCCTCCTGAGTAGCAGGGACTACAGGCACACACCACCACGTCTGGTTCATTTTTGCATATTTTTTTTTGTAAATACAGGGTTTCACCGTGTTGCCCAGTCTGGTCTCAAACTTCTGAGATCAAGCAATCCACCTAGCTTGGCCTCCCAAAGTGCCGGGATTACACTGTGCCAAGCCTGAAATCTCTTAATGAAAGTTTTTATGTGACTGCTGTCCTTCACCCACTGGCTGAAAAATAGGATTGAAACAAATACCACTGAAACAGCCGCATTGAAAGACAGGGACGGTACTTTGTAGTCTAAAGCAAACCATGGCTCAGCTAATCAAAATGCCCTTATGTTTTATCAGTCCAATAGAGTTATCAACCCAAACAATTCCCTCATGAGTGGTTACAGTATTTTACTACTTCTAACATGTCTGTGATTTTTCACTTCTTTTTTAAAAAAACCTCAAATTCCCCACCCGTGACGACTTTCTTAGACTCAGCTCTCTGTGGTCTCATAATGGGAATCTGGTGAAGAAAGCTTCATGCACAAATAAGATGGGAAATCTAGATTCAGTAAACATTTTTTTATAGGACTTTCTCATTATACACATTATGTGGGTTTCAGGAACATAACTGAGGAAGCATTAGTGTGGAAAAATGAGTGCTAGTCTTAGAGGAAAGAGTACTCTCATCTCTTCTCTAGCGGCAGTTTGGGCATAACCATTAATGGTTCTGAAGCCTCAGTTTCTGAATCTGCAGAATGGGGACAATAATACAGTTGTGCATAAAGGCAGGGGATTTAACACGATGTTTGACCGAGTTTCTATGCAAGCCTAAGATGCATTCATCTCTAAACCTTTCTTCCTCTGATCCTTCAGCCTCCCACTCAGCCCTTGTGGAAAATATTTGATAGGAAAAACTGAGATGCTACAGCAGCTGTGGCCAGCGACGCTTGAAACAAAGCCTTTGTTGATTTAGTTGCACTTCTGTGAACCCCAGATGGGATGCTGTTGGCAGCCCAGTTGTAATTGTACATCTGGACTTCTCACCTCCTGCTCCAACAGGCTGTTGCTGGCAGAACCATGTGCTCCATTGGCACAGACCATGTTTCCCATCACAGCTTATCTGAGCCGTGTTGAAAGGTCCAAAGTTATTATTTAGAGCTCAGTGAGGATAGGGCAGAGAATCAGAAGCTATGGATGAGATCCACGCTGCAAATGCTACTCATGGAGAATGACAGCATCTGAAATGCCTAAGGGGCAGAGAAAGGAATTCTTAGCAACTCCTGATGTCTCAGAGAGCCACACAACCTATGCTTCCCGCCCTCCAGAAGCCTCATCTGCTGAAGTCCAGTGTCCCAAGAAACTCCTCAATACCTGGTAAGCAGAGCTAGTGGGTCACCCTGCCCATACTGTCTAGATAAAGCATTTTTGTCATTGACTATATTTGGTTACAAGTGTAGCCACACTAACATCAAACACTTACTGGGTGTCTAGTGAGTACACTCTGCTAAACTTAGAAGACACACTGCCCTCATCTGATTTTTTTCTCTAGTTTTCCATAACACTTTACAAAATGCTTTTTATATACCTACCATTCAGATCTTGCTTTCTATGTACCATTGTCCAAAAAACAAGCAAACAAACAAACAGAGCTTCTTGGAAAAATGGTTGATTCTAGGACTGGGGCAAAAAAAGGTAATAATATGAGCCTGGAACATTTCATGATGCCAGAAAGTAATGCAATGTTCAAGAAAATGTAGAATGAGAGAGCACCTCAACAGAGTACAAAAGGCTAGAGGAGTGGCTCCTGCCTGTAATCCCAGCACTTTGGGAAGCTGAGGCAGGTGGATCACTTGAGGTCAGGAGTTTGAGACCAGGCTGGCCAATGTGGTAAAACCCTGTCTCTACCTAAAATATAAAAAAATCTTTTACCCATTGCCACAGGGGAAAAAAAAGTGCAGAAGACAACTTGAAGAAGCCCCTAATGAGACCAGGTGTGGTGGCTGATGCCTGTCATCCCAGCACTTTGGTAGGCCGAAGTGGTCGGATCACCTGAGGTCAGGAGTTTGAGACCAGCCTGGCCAACATGGTGAAACTCCGTCTCTACTAAAAATACAAAAATTAGCCAGGCATAGTGGTGGGCGCCTGTAATCCCAGCTACTTGGGAGGCTGAGGCAGTAGAACTGCTTGAACCCGGGAAGCAGAGATTGCAGTGAGCCGAGATTGGGCCACTGCACTCCAGCCTGATGACAGAACAAGACTCCATCAAAAAGAAAAAAAAAGCCCCTAATGAGCAAATCTGGGACAATTTGAGCAACAAAATAATAATATCAATAATAATAAGGATGCATTCTAATCTATAGAATAAAGTAAATATCTGTGAATACATACTGACATAGATAGATGGATAGATAAAAAATCAATTATTACCATAAAATTCTAATTCATGAATATTTTAAGTTGAGCCAAACTCTTCTGGAGCAATCCCCGGACAAAAAGCTGGGCACAGCAGGGGTGCTTTGACCTGGCCATTGCTGCCTAGTGGGGATTCCTCTATGGGCAGTGTTGGCTGTGGGGTCCTCTTTGCATTTGTCAAGGCTGCATCCATGGTGTACTGAGGCTTTCCTCGCTCAATCCTGCCTGACACTCTCCCTGAGGACACTTGCTGCCTGGGTTGGAGAGAAGACAGAAGCAAGACCAGAACTTCAATTCTTAGTTTCAGGACATTCTGCACTGGCCTCTAGAGCAGCTCTCAACCCTTCCCCTTCTCACACACACAGTTGATCTCGACTGAAAACAGCCCTCTGCTTTCCAGCAACTTCTCATGGCTTTTTTCCCCATCCTGACATTTCCCCACCATAGATTCTCTAGATTGTTCTTGGGAGAGGGAGCTGGGCAGGCTGTGCTAAGTTAGACAGAAGACCACTTAGAAACTCTGATTTAGATAATCAGTTAAAGGGCCGGGCATGGTGTCTCACACGTGCAATCCCAGCACTTTGGGAGGCCAAGGCGGGTGGATCACTTGAGGCTAGGAGTTTGAGACCAGGCTGGTCAACATGGTGAAACCCTGTCTCTACTAAAAATACAAAAATTAGCCGGGCGTGGTAGCAGGTGCCTGTAATCCCAGCTACTTGGGAGGGTGAGAAAGGAGAATCACTTGAACCTAGGAGGTGGAGGTTGCAATGAGCAGAGGTCGTACCACTGCACTCCAGCCTGGGCAACAGAGTAAAACTCCATTTCAAATAATTAATAATAATAATAATAATAGCTAAGGATTTTAGATAGAAGAAAGCATAAGTAATGGGAAGCAACTGAATGTGTTTGAGCAGTGAAGAGTGGTATTCCATTCCTAGAAGTTTAAAATAAGGCTCTGTGTACCCAACATTCTCATTCAAATCTTGGTTCTATTCTCTGTAGCTTGAGACCCTGGACAAATTATTTGGTCATTCTAATCCTATGTTTCTCATCTATAAAATGGAATTAAAAACAACATGCCACTCAAAGGGCTAAATAGATGAATGCAATCAGAATATTGTCTGGTTCATAGTTAAGTGCTCAAGATTCTAGTTATCGCTATAGTCCAATTAGAATTTTTCAAAAAGAAATCTTAAGAAACTGTTCCAAATGAGACAGAATGGTGGTCTGAAAGCTGAAAGTTTGTTCTGAAAAATTCGGGAGGCAAAGAACTGATCCTTAATCTTACTTGTCTTTCTTTTTTTTTAAATCTCTTTTCCCTCCCTCCCTCCTTCCCTCCCTCCCTCCTTTCCTCCCTTCCTCCCTTCCCTCTTTCCTTCTCTCTTTCCTTTCTTCTTTCTTTTCTTTCTTTCCTTCCTTCCTTCCTTCCTTCCTTTTCTTTCCTCTCTTTTTTTTCTTTCTTTCTTCTCTTGTACTGTCCTCCAAGGTTGCTAGAGTTCAACTGTTGTTTAATTCATGTTCTTGAATTGCTGATACAGAAAATATAGAGCCACACATTTTTTTTCCTTTCAGAAAAAAAATTGCTGTGCTCCTCTGTGAAAACAACGACAAAAGAATATACTACAAATGGACACAAAAGCAGTCCTGAGTGCGGTGGCACCATCTTGGCTCACTGAAAACTCCACCTCTCAGGTTCACTCCATTCTCCTGCCTCAGCCTCCCAAGGGGCTGGGACTACAGGTGCCCACCACCATGCCCGGCTAATTTTTTGTATTTCTAGTAGAGACGGAGTTTCACCGTATTAGCCAGGATCGTCTCGATCTCCTGACCTCATGATCTGCCCGCCTCAGCCTCCCAAAGTGCTAGGATTACAGACATGAGCCACCGCGCCAGGACACTAATTTTTTAAAATAATAAATGTAAACATAAAGTGCCTCACTATGTGCAAGAGTCCCTCCTGCTCCTCGGCTGGGTGCAGGCACCTCTTCAGCTCAGGTGCTGGGGTTCTCCATGGCCTGTAGCAGAGTAGAGGAGGAACGGCTTTCCCTGCAGAGGCACGCCGTATTGTGAAACCTGGTACCCAAAGCATTAGGTTGGTGCAAAAGTAATTTCGATTTTTGCTAAAACAGCAATTGCTTCACTTTTTTTTTTTCTTCTGAGACAGAGTCTCGCTCTGTCACCCAGGCTGGAATGCAATGGTGCAATCTCAGCTCACTGCAACCTCTGCCTCCTGGTTTCAAGTGAGTCTCCTGCCTCAGCCTCCTGAGTAGCTTGACTTACAGGAACCCACCACCACACCCAGCAAATTTTTGTATTTTTAGTAGAGACAGGGTTTCTCTATGTTGGTCAGGCTGGTCTCAAACTTGGGATCTCACGTGATCCACCTGCCTTGGCCTCCCAAAGTTCTGGGATTACAGGCATGAGCCACTGCACCTGGCTGGCAATTACTTTTGCACCAACCTAATGCCACTGTTTGTCTCTTAAATCTCATAAGGTGTCATATCTATTGGTCATCTAGATTTTTACCATAACTTCCATCCCTCTCTTGCATCCACTTTTGCTCTGGGGCCAGACTAAGGAGCCAGCACACTCAGGGTCTCCAATCCTGCACTTCCAACAGTTTCCCCCCAGGAAGCCATGCACAGAACACTTCTCTTTGTCTTCAGCCAAACAAATGAACCAATAACTAACAACTTCCTCTGCATATCAACTATAATAAATTTAGAGGAAGAGGCCCCATGCACCTGGTTTCTGCTTAGGCTCACCTAGGGCTGACCCTGTGCAAATTAAATTATTGAAATATTCTTTGTTTTACTTTAAAAAAAAAAGGTTATTTTAAATCTTCTTTTCTTTCATAGGCCATCTTTTCTTGTATTTCTCTTATCTAAACTTGCTGTTTGTTTTTCATTTGTTTTTTCATTAAACATATTTCTCCCAGGATTCTTTCAAAATTATAGTTTCTGCCCAATCAGCAGATGCTCTCCCCATGGCAACAGCTACAAAGGCTGCAGCAGGTGTCTGAGTCAGGTCTATCTATGTCATGTCACAAAATGAGATCAATGCAGAGTGCCCAGCTCAGAATTTAGAGTGAGAGACTGGATAGATACATTATTGATGAGAATCCTTTCAAATGGATGGATCACTTTCCCACAATGTGATTGAATTCATGTCATTTTATGCCAAGGATAGATAAACTCAGCTGACATCGAATAATTCCTCACCATCTTCTAAAGAATGGATTATCTCAGCAGAGCATGGTGGCTCACACCTGTAATCCCAGCATTTTGGGAGGAAGAGGCGGGAGGATCACTTGAGCCCAGGAGTTCCAGACCAGTCTGGGCAATACAGTGAGACCTTGTCTGTACAAAATAATTTTAAAAAATTAGCTGTGTATGGTGGTGTGCAACTGTAGTCCCAGCTATTCAGGAGGCTGAAGTGGGAGGATCACTTGAGCCTGAGAGTTTGAGGCTGCAGTGAGCTATAATTGCACCACTGCACTTCAGCCTGGGCAACAGAGCAAGACCCTATCTCAAAAAGAAGGATTATCTGAAGGATGGAAATATTAAGTACCTGGTCCAAAGTATTGGAAGTGGCAGAGGCAATATTCTAAATCACATAGTCCAAGTGCAGAGCCCAAGTGTACAACTACTATGTAGCCTGGGGAACTCAGTTGCGGGGTGTTACCTTAAGCCTTGCTCTTTTTCTGCATACAACATCCTCCTTAATTAAACCCGCAGTAGGCCTTCCTCATCTTTCGAGGGAGAAGAAATCATCCTCCTCCACCCCGCAGAGGGAAAAGGGTAATGCTGTGTCCAATTTTCTTTTCATTGCTATTTTTATAATGGAAACACAAATGTTCAGTGATTCTAAAATGAAAACAGGGAAAGTTAATTTTGTCATCTTTATCTAATAAAATTTTTAATAGGTTTATCTCCCATTATCATAAATACTTTTATTGTTTCTAATTATTTTTCTCCATTGTGCAGGAGTATATCTTGCTTTCAGAAAAACAAAAATTTAAAAAGACATGTTCCTTTGGCGTTTAGATCTCTTAAGTATCATTTCACTTGGAATTTAGTTCTGTCTTCTCTATGGCAATCAGAAACGAATGTTCTAAATGTAGATTTGGCACATTTTGTGCCAATTTTATATAGTGAAAATTTGACAGACTATCTATTGGCCATGAGCTGTGGACCTTGGACAAGCCTCTTGACTTCCCTGGGCTCTATTACTCCATCTCCCAAATTATGTCCTGGACTCTTTCCTCTTCCTTACTCTCCCCATCACCCAATAAGAATAACATGTGATTAATTTAATTGAAGTGAGAGTAGTAATCTTTGTTTTCAAATTGCAATAGGTAGTTAGTTCTAGGTAAGTGCACTTCCGGATATGACACTGGGATTATAGGGGTGAGGGTAGAGATCCATTTATACAAAAGGGCATCTTTTTTTTTTTTTTTTTTTTTAAGAGCAGAGGTTCTCAAAGTACAGCCCCAGAATCAGAAATATCAGCATCAGCATCACTTGGGAACCTGTTAAAATGTAAAACCTATTTTTTTTAAGACACTCTTGGTCTGTCATCCAGGCTTGAGTGCAGTGGTGCGATATTGGCTCACTGCAACCTCCGCCTCCCAGGTTCAAGTAATTCTCATGCCTCAGCCTCCCGAGTAGCTGGGATTACAGGCACATGCTACCACACCCAGCTTTTTTTTTTTTTTTTTTTTTTTTTTTTTTTTTGTATTTTAAGTAGAGACAGGGTTTCACCATGTTGGCCAGGCTGGTCTCAAACTCCTGACCTCAAGTAATCCACCCACCTGAGCCTCCAAAAGTGCTGGGATTACAGGTATGAGCCACTGTGCCCAGCCCTAGAATGTAAATTCTTATGCTCTGTCCATTCCCTTTTAGATGAGAAATGCTGAGACTGAAACCCTGCCACCTGTGGTTTAACAAGCCTTACAGGTGATAAAGTTTGACAACTACTACCACAGAATACTTTAAACTCTCCTAGCCATATTAGCCCTGAGACTGAGACTGTTTTCTCTCTCATTCTTTTTTTTTTTTTTTTTGGAGACGTAGTCTCACTCTGTCTCCCAGGCTAGAGTGCAGTGGCACGATCTCTGCTCACTGCAACCTCCACCTCCTGGGTTCAAGCGATTCTCCTGCCTCAGTTTCCTGAGTAGCTGGGAATACAGGTGCCTGGCACCACATCTGGCTAATTTTTGTACTTTTAGTAGAGACTGGGTTTAGCCATGTTGGCCAGGCTGGTCTCGAACTCCTGACCTCAGGTGATCCACCCGCCTTAGCCTCCCAAAGTGCTGGGATTACAGGTGTAAGTCACCGTATCTGGCTTTGCTCTCATTCTTAAATAACAGAGTAATTAATTCCTTCCACAAATAATCATTAAGTACCTGGTGTGTGTCAGGCACAGTTCTAAGGATGGAGGGTACAATGTTGAAAAGGTTTTTGCCTGTTGAAAACAACAGGCCAAAATCTCTGCCATATAGAGCTAGGATTCTAACAGGAGAGAGAGAGAATAAACAAGGAAATACATACAGCATATCAGACAGTGATAAATACAATGAAAAAATAATCACGTAGAGAGGTGGGATAGTGGATTCTCAGAAAATGTCCGTGTTTTTTTTTTTTTTTGAGGTGAAGTCTGGCTCTGTCGCCCAGGCTGGAGTGCAGTGGCACGATCTCGGCTCACTGCAAGCTCCACCTCCCGGGTTCCCGCCATTCACCTGCCTCAGTCTCCCGAGTAGCTGGGACTACAGGCGCCTACCACCACGCCCGGCTAACTTTTTTTGTATTTTTTGGTAGAGACGGGGTTTCATCGTGTTAGCCAGGATGGTCTCGATCTCCTGACCTCGTGATCCGCCCGCCTTGGCGTCCCAAAGTTCTGGGATTACAGGCATGAGCCACCACGCCCGGCCAGAAAATATCCGTTTTAACTCCTTAACCTAATTTGCAAACACCGAGAAGGCAAAGCTGCAGTAAAAATTAAATATGACATGAATCCTCAGCTAAATGCAATAACTTTGTATTTCTCCTCTCAATCATTTGAGGTTTGTTGTTGTTTATTTTTATATTTTGTATCAGCACCTACTTTTCATATGACACAACACTGGGAAGTATATATAAACTTATAAAACAGGCTTTTCTATCTCTACTCCATGGCAGCGAAGAATGTCACCTGACATAAAGGTGAACTTTCTTAAACCCAGAGCATCTTGGGCTGGAGTCAAAGACTTTGAGTTACTGGTTGGGGTCGGTGGCTCACACCTGTCATCCCAGCACTTTGGGAGGCTGAGGCAGGTGGATCTCAAGGTCAGGAGATGGAGACCATCTTGGCTAACATGGTGAAACCCCATCTCTACTAAAAATACAAAAAATTAGCTGGGCGTGGTGGCACGTGCCTGTAGTCCCAGCTACTAAGGAGGCTGAGGCTGGAGAATCTCTTGAACCTGGGAGATGGAGGTTACAGTGAGCCGAGATCTCACCACTGAACTCCAGCCTGGGCAACAGAGTGAGTGAGACTCCATCTCAAAAAAAAAAAAAAAAAAAAGACTTTGAGTTACAAGATATTTAAAGATTATGTGGCTCAACTCTGTTTTTTACTTGTGTCTATATTGTATGGGCTTTAATAAATTCTGAGCCACATAAGGGGATTTACTATGTTTTTACATCCCCATAAAAATTATTTGAAATTCAAGGGTAAATACTTCTTTATATAACCTTTCCCTCTCTTAGCACAATGCTGACACCCGAATCATGTGCTTGACAAACGCTATTGATGGCGATTAGGATACTGTTTACTGGAATATAGGAAAGTGAACTCTCTTATATTGAAAGTCTGCACCTGAATTTCAAACACAAGTATATGTCATTTGACTCTGATATAATCAGCAATTTAATAACCAGAAGCTTTTTCATTTCATTATTTAAGTCTTACTGCCATAATGTAATGCTACTAAAAATTTCAAAACTGTGTGTTTCATCTGAGCTGGCATTTTTTCAACTATTATCTCATTTAAGTTTTGCAAAAATTCTATGAAGTCAGATTTAGTCAAGGTTATATTCAGTACAAGCAAGGGAAGTACACTTCAAATTACCTTTAACAAAAAAATTAACATATACTTCTTTGAGATATAATTTATTGGAAATTTCATTGTGTATTTAACAGAATTCAGGTAAGAATTTTATAATCAGCTCCACAATTCCCTCCTTTTTGAATTCTTTCATCTCATTCCTTTATTGTTAACTTCCTGTTTTGCCGCCTTTACACCATGTAATTCCTTTATTGTTAACTTCCTGTTTTGCCGCCTTTACACCATGTAATTCCTTGCCATAATGTTCCTTTCATAACCCTTGCCTAATTATAAAAATAACAAAGGATCCTCTTTAAATTTCTGAAAATATAAATGAACATAAAGAAAAAATAACTCATAAGTACTTTCAAAATTAAACCACTGCTGATATTTGGTGTGCTTATTAGCATTATTTTATAGTAAATTTAGGAAAAAATTAGGGACAAACTTTTACTTAAAGCTATATACCAGACCAAGCACACACACACACACACACACCTCCTATTATAGAACACCTAAAAATGCTGAACAACATATTTAAAGCATATTTTAAGTATGCTGAGCTTAAATACAAGTTGGAAGTGGAAGACAATAATAAAGAATGATGGCCAGGCATCGTGGCTCATGCCTGTAATCCCAGCACTTTGGGAGGCCAAGATGGGTGGATCATGAGGTGAGAAATTTGAGAACAGCCTGACCAGCATAATGAAACCCTGTCTCTACTAAAAATGCAAAAATTAGCCAGTCATGGTGGCGCATGCCTGTAATCCCGGCTACTCAGGAGGCTGAGGCAGGAGAATTGTTTGAACTGGGGAGGCGGAGGTTGTAGTGAGCTGAGGTCGTGCCACTGCATTCCAGCCTGGGCAACAGAGTGAGACTCTGTCTCAAAATAATAATAATAATAATAATAATAATAATAAAGATTGAGACAAGAATGACATGCAGTTTCTGAAGCTGGCTTTTTCCCTGAGGACGAATGTTTGTCTATCAAGGGTGTTAGAGAAACATACATACAAAAATGTAAACAAAGTCTGAAGTCCTAACATGACAAAAGGACAGGTCAGAAGCCTCATCATAGAGAAGGGGCCCTAGAGCGATGAAACCCTCACTGAATACATTAAATGAAAATCCTGCTCTACAGAGATAAATGTCGGAAAAATCATTGGTCTTTTTCTTAGGTCTGTGTTGAATGACTGAAAAAAGAATAGTCCCTGAGAATCCCTAATGACAAATATATAATGAGGAGTTGGACCAGAATTCATACCACATATGTGTCCTGGAAAACTTCAACTCAAAATTTTAGGTTAAAGCAAATGCATACAGGTATATTTTCTTGGAGCCCGGAATAAACAAACACATCTCTGAAAAAAACAAGTCACTATGAGCAACAGCCAACAGAAACAACAAAGTATAGAGTCAGATCTACAAAGACTATAGATACTGGGATTATGAGCAACACTATAAAAATGAATATGTTTAAATAATAAAAGTGGATTGAAAATGATAAACAAGAGAATGTACAGATAATTATGAAGACTTTAAAAAGATCTCAATGAACCACTAGAATTTGAGAGTATTAAAATTGGTGGGGAAAACTGAATATATAATATATATATGGACCTGATGCTAAATCACAGTCTTTGAGAACTGAAGGATGGGTTGGAACACTACCCAGATCCCATAATGGCCCTTAGGTGGTGCACCAGTGGGACACATCTAAATAGCTCTTATGAGGGCCTTGAAAACAGAACTGGCACTAGAGTGAACCAATGCACACAGAAGGTGGGTAGGAATTTGTGGCTTGAATCTTGCAAGGTTACTACCTGCTTAAATTTTTAAAAAATCTCTATAGCATTTTATCAAGACTCAGATTCACAGAGCATAGTGTGAAAAATGTCCAGAATACAATAAAAAATTACTCAACACATTAAGAATTAGAAAATTAGAAAATTTTTAAATTTTCTATTTTTTTTTTTTTTTGAGACAGAGTTTCGCTCTTGTTGCCCAGGCCAGAGTACAGTGGTGCAATCTTGGCTCACTAAACCCTCTGCTTCCTGGATTCAAGCCATTCTCCTGCCTCAGCCTCCCAAGTAGCTGGGATTACAGGACGCCACCACCATGCCTGGCTAATTTTTGTATTTTTAGTAGAGAGGGGGCTTCACCATGTTGGCCAGCCTGGTCTCGAACTCCTGACCTCAGGTGATCCACCTGCCTCAGCCTCCCAAAGTGCTGGGATTGCAGGCCAGAGCCACAGCACCTGGCCTATTAACTTTTTATTTTACTTTATTTTTGGTAAAGACAGCATCTCCCTATGTTGCCCAGGCTAGTCTTGAACTCCTGACCTTAAGTTATCCTCCCACTTTGGCCTCCCAAAGTGCTAGGATTACATACAGGAGCCACTATGCCTGTCCCTATTTATTTTTATTGTTTACATTGTACACGTGTTAGAGCCACACTTTTGCATATATGATTTTGTATAAAGTAAATTTAAGACTTAAATGGCATATAGAACATAAAGAGAGTATCCCGAGTATATTAAGGAATGTATTAAGAGTTCAATAACTACTTGTTATTATATTTATCCTTTTATGTGGATAAACGTTTATTCTTTATATGATAGGGTATAATGTTTATCCTTTTATGTGGTTCTAGATATATAAATATTTATACACATATGTGTCAATGATAGAGTATATGTACTATGTGCGTTTATGCATATGTATATATTATATATATTTTACATATTGTATAATACATATAACGTGGATTCATACTGCACAGAACTTTTCTTTTTTTTTATGAGATGGAGTCTCATTCTGTTGCCCAGGCAGGAGTGCAATGGCACAATCTCAGCTCACTGCAACCTCCACCTCCCAGGTTCAAGAGATTCTCCTACCTCACCCTCCCGAGTAGCTGGGATTACAGGCATGCACCATCACATTTGGCTAATTTTTTGTATTTAAAGTAGAGATAGGGTTTCACTATTTTGGCCAGGCTGATCTTGAACTCCTGACCTCAGGTGATCTGCCCACCTTGGGCTCCCAAAGTGTTGGGATTACAGACATTAGCCATCGTGTCCGGCCATGCTGTATAGAACTTTGTAGCATGACTTTTTCTTTGCCTTAACAGCAAAGTCAGTGAAAAAAAAAAAAAAAGCCATATTAAATATTCTTCCAGGGGCTGGGAGCAGTGGCTCATGCCTGTAATCCCAGCACTTTGGGAGGCCAAGGCAGGCGGATCACAAAGTCTGGAGATCGAGACCATCCTGGCTAACATGGTGAAACCCCGTCTCTTCTAAAAATACAAAAAACTTAGCCAGGCATGGTGGTGGGCGCCTGTAGTCCCAGCTACTTGGGAGGCTGAGGCAGGAGAATGGTGTGAACCTGGGAGGCCGAGCTTGCAGTGAGCCAAGATCGCGCCACTGCACTCCAGCCTGGGCGACAGAGTGAGACTCCGTCTCAAAATAAATAAATAAATAAATAATAAAAATAAAAATAAAAATAAAAATTTTCTTCCAAAACATGGCGTTTAATTGATGCATAATCCTCCTTTCTATAGATCTGCTATAATGTACTCAATCATTCCCCTGTTGCTGAATGTGTATTTTATAGAAACCATTACACTGCATTGAAATTATCTGCTTACCTGTGTGTCCCCCGCATTAGACTCTGAGGGCCTCAAGGGGAGGTCTATGGATCCCAGGCGCCATGGCTCAGTGGGGACGTGGTGATGGTGGGCAGACTGAATGAATGAAGAGCCTTCTTCTCCTCCCCTGTGCCCACCTGGCACATGCCTGGGGTTTTCATTTAAGAACTGTTACATGGAGTCTTTCCCACACTGGGGCTGGAGTCTTCCTCCTAACAGTTGGATCACAATAGAAAGAATTCTAAGGTATTTTAAGACCCAGAATAGAAAAAGAACAGTAATTGCCTGCTCTAGCAGCTTACACACAGAATCAAAAGACCCAGTCGAGGAGCTCCCATGGAACAAATAACGTTTGCCTTCGGTAACTGTCTAATGTTCAATACCTTCCTGCGAAGGTTATTATTATTCTTGTGTATTTATCTAAGTCTCAGAACTGGTAAGAATTCCTTTTCACATCTACAAATAAATAGAAGGATGATATCATGGGTTTTGTCTACGTTTTAAAAATAATTTAAGCTTAAAGTAAATCTCACATTTGGGAGGAAAATTCTCGACTGCTTCCCAGAGAATTAGATAATAAACTCTCACTTAAGGGCACACGATTTACCACTCAGTGATTTTTTCTAAAGTGCACCTTCAAGGCTGTCTGTTGGAGGGACTATTTGTGCTTAAATGATCAAATATGATAAAATCACAGAATTTTACAGCTGGGAAGAGCCCCTTGCTTGACAAACAAAGGGACTGGAGCTCAGGGTCACGCGATTAACTCATGGCAGGGGGTAGATTGGAAGAGAAATCTAACTGCCTGCTTGGAATTTCTATTACTAGACTTCCTGCTTGGACAATGCATTTGGTCACTAGTAGTGTTGCTACAGTAATCCCAGGTCTCAGAGGTAGGTTGCTGTTATACTTGGATTTCTTAATTGTATAGGACACATCATCACTAGTCCCCTTAAGAAAGAAAGGAGGTTAGACAGTGTGGCAATTCCTCAAGGATCTAGAAGCAGAAATACCATTTGACCCAGCAATCCCATTACTGGTCATGTCCCCATTCTACTATAAAGACACGTGCACACTATGTTTATTGCGGCACTATTTGCAATAGCAAAGACTTGGAACGAACACAAATGCCCATCAATGAGAGACTGGATAAAGAAAATGTGGCACATATACACCATGGAATACTATGCAGCCATAAAAAGGACTGAGATCATGTCCTTAGCAGGGAAATGGATGAAGCTGGAAGCCATCATTCTCAGCAAACTAACACAGGAACAGAAAACCAAACACAACATGTTCTCACTCATAAGTGGGAGTTGAACAATGAGAATACATAGACACAACGAGGGGAGCATCACACACCGGGACCTGTCAGGGGGTGGGGGTAGGGGAGGGAGAGCATTAGGACAAACACCTAATTCATGCGGGGCTTAAAACCTAGATGACAGGTTGATAGTTGGAACAAACCACCATGGCACATGTATACCTATGTACCAAACCTGCACGCTCTGCACATGTATCCCAGAAACTTAAAGTGAAAAAAAAAAAAAAAAAAAAAAAAAGAAATAAAGGAGGTTGTTATAAGAGCGTTATGGTGGCTCACTGTGGGACACCTCCTCTTTCTGTTATACATAATTAGCCCCGCAATGATGGCCTTGCTGTTCCTGTGACCATAATCCTGAGGCTGCCTTGGGTGGGGACAGTCAGCTAAAAGGTAGGCCCAATGCTGAGACCAGGGTGGGGATCCTCACTGAAGCCCGTGGATTCGCGATGACTTTCCTTGGCCCCCTCCTGAACTTATTTTATGAGTTTGGTCCAAGGGAGAAGAGATGTTATAAACTGCATTGCCTTCTCCAAAAAATATATGTTGAATTCCTAACCCCCAGTGCCTCAGAACATGATCTTATTTGTTTTTCTTTTCTTTTGTTTGTTTTTAAAGTCAGGGTCTTTCAGTGTTGCCTAGGTTGGTGTGCAGTGGTGTGATCACAGCTCACTGCAGCCTCAGATTCCCCAGTTCAAGGAATCCTCCCACCTCAGCCTCCTGATTAGCTGGGACTACAGGCACGTGCAGTCATGCCCGGCTAATTTTTTTTAACTTTTTTAGAGATGGGGTCTTGCTATGTTGCCCAGGCTTGTCTCAAACTCCTGGGCTCAAGTGATCCTGTTGCCTCAGCCTCCCAAAGTGCTGGAATGACAGGTGTGGGCCACCATGCCATATCCAGAATGTGACCTTCTTTGGAAATAGAGTCATGATAGACTCAATCAAATTAAAATGAGGTTATAAGGGTAGATGCACAAATATGTCTGGTGTACTTAGAAAAGGGGGAAATTTGGACACAGAAACAGACACACATAGAGGGGGAATTCTGTGAAGATACAGGGTGAATGGCATCTATGAGCCAGGGGACACCTGGGGCTGCCAGAAGTCAGGAGAGAGACATGGAACAGATTCAGCCCTCAAAAGCACCCAGCCCTGCTGACACCTTGATTTCAGACTTCCAGCTCCAGACCAGTGAGACAACAAGTTCCTGTGATGAAGCTATCCCATTTGTGGTACGTTGTTGTGGCAATTCTAGGAGGCTCACGTAGGGCACATTCTATTACCTCCTGACCTCCCATCATTCAGCTTTCCCTACTAACAATTATTCTTCCTCTAGTTCTCACGTCTAATTCTTTAGAGAAAGAACCTGGTCTACCTCTTCTTCTCCAACAAAAACTACTGAATAAAGTCCCCTTTGACCAAGCAGGTGGCTTTCTTTCTTAGTTTCCACTAGGAAACAAAGAGATACAGTCAATTGTCTGTAACCATGCCTCCTGCATCTAAGGACTAAACCAACTGGGGATCAAGATACAGCAGGGCTGACTGTACTAAGCCATTTTATTATTTATTTATTTATTCATTCATCCATTTGTTCATTTTGAGACAGAGTCTTACTCTATCCCCCAGGCTGGGGTGCAGTGGCCTCAAGTGATCTGCCTGCCTCGGCCTCCCAAAGTGCTGGGATTACAGTCATGAACCACCACACTCAGCCAATTAAGCCATTTTATAAAAGAGACTTGTGCATCTGCAGATTTTAGTATCTTCAAGGATTCCTGGAACAAATCCTCCCAGGATACAGAGGGCCTACTGTGTTAGCATTGAAAATAGTCTCATATAGGAAAAAAATGACCAGACTTTGAGTCAGGCAGATATGCTTACATTCTTTCCTGCCACTTAACTCACATATCATTCCAAGCAAGTTACTTCACCTCTGTCATCTCCATTTTTTCAAATTTAAAATGGGACATTGATTGGGCAAGTGAAGTGGGCAGATCACCTGAGGCCAGGAGTTCGAGACCAGCCTTGCCAAAATGGTGAAAGCCCATCTCTACTAAAAATACAAAAATTAGCTAGGTGTGGTGGTGGGTACCTGTAATCCCAACTACTCGAGGCTGAAGCAGGAGAATCACTTGAACCCAGGAAGCGGAGGTTGCAGTGAGCCAAGATGGCATCACTGCACTCCAGCCTAAGCGACAGAGCCAGACTCCGTCTCAAAAATAAAACAAAAACATTCAAATCAGCCTCACAGGCTTTGGAGAAAGAAGATACCTTGCATGGAGTATGGTACAGAATGAGCAGGTAACAGATGGCAGCTTCTTGCCCTCACTTGTAGATTACACCGGTATCCACTGGGTTTACCACTCAATCTCCTGAGTGATCTCCTCTTACCAGTAGCTGATGGCTGTGCAGGGAATGGAAATTAATTTTTACATTAGCCAAAGAAAACATAATGAGGAAATCAAATATGTTGCCGTAGCAGCCACAACAGTAAAAATAGGAATGTACATCACAGATAATGGCCTATTTAGCAGTCTGGAGTGTCCTAGCAAGCCAGTCCTTTGCACAAATGGCTGGACTTATGGGAACTTCATGGCACAAAGTAAAGAGTATCAGGCTTGGGATTTTAAAACTTTCATGTTATTCCCGCTTCTGTCATCTTTGGGGGGATCTTGGGTATATCATCTCTCTCTGTGCTTCAGTTTCCTTGTCTTAATATGACAATGTTCTCAGCTCAACCTGAAGATGTGCTTATTCTAGGATTCAGGGAAGTTTGGAAAGTTGGAGCTTGTGAACTGGATATTCTCAGGGTTTATCTACATAAAGGAATAGGAGCATGTAGAAGCTAGGGAGTTGAGCAGCTCAGATCGTCCTTCAATAGAACTTCTTGTGAAGAGGTTCTGCTCACAATAGTTGGTGGTCAGTACCCAGTGACTGTCCCTTCAGATCCTCCAACAGTCTTCTGCAAGATTTACATGGAGGCCATGTTTTCCTCCTAGTGGCTAAGCAGAGCAAGATAACCAAGCCAGCCTATTTCTGTTCAATGTGGGGCTCTCCAACAGTCCATTTTTGCTTGTGGAGTGTGGCAGCAAGCCCCCAAGATAACTCCAATGATCCTTGCCTCCTGGTATTCACAACCCATGTAGACCACTCCAATGATGGGTTGACCTATGCAATTCTGTAGAATTCAGTAGGATCTACAGAACTCATGCTGTCAGTCTTTGGAAGCTGGATGATAATAAACACCATAGCTTCTGTCTTGCATGCTTTTGGATCACTCATCCTGGGGCAAGCCAGCTACCATGCCTGGAGGACACTCAGGCAGCTCTTTGGAGATGTCCCTATGGCAAGGAAATGAAGCCTCCTGCCAACAGCCAGTATCAATTTGCCAGCCACGTGAGTGAGCCACCTTGAAAGTACCTCCTCCCTCCCAAATCAAGTCTTCAAATAACTGTAGCCAACATCTTGATTGCAACCTCATCAGAGGACAGGAACTAGAGCCACCCAGCTCAGCTGCTTCTGAACTCCTGATCCACAGAAACTGTGACATAAGAAAAGTTTGCTGTTGTTTTAAGCCATTGCATTTTGGGGTGATTTGTAACACAGTGAAAGATAATTAATTCAGGGACTCTATAGAGACCTAGCCAAGACTCTCCAAGAGCTGTGCTGTGGCCCAGGGCTTTTTCTATGCAGGCTCTCCTCCTTCCCATCTCTGTTCACAGGTGTCAGACCTGCACAGCAATCCAGAGGTGCTCCTCAGCAGCTCCTGCTCCTTCTCCTCTTTATCCTTCAGAGGCTTTTCCTGCAATGAATCCTGTTCATGTCCAACTCTTTTTATTTATTTATTTATTATTTTGGAGATGATTTCACTCTGTTGCCCAGGCTAGAATGCAGTGACACAGTCATAGCTCACTTGCAGCCTTCAACTTTTGTGCTGGAGAGATCCTCCCACCTCAGCCTGCAGATTAACCAGGATTACAGGTGCACATCAACACACACACCCAGCTATTTTTTTTAAAATTTTTTGTAGCAATGGGGTCTCTGTATTGCCCAGGCTACTCTTGAACTTGTGGGATCAAGTGATGGTCCCACCTCAGCCTCCCAAAGTGCTGAGATTACAGGAGTGAGCCATCACACCTGGCCACGTCTAACTCTTTCTTTTCTTCTGTTTGTCTAGAGATTTGAACTGATACAGGCTGTCCTCATCAGCTGGGGATGCTATAACAAGAATGTCACAGACTGGGTGACTTAAATAACAAATAGTTATTTCTCACAGTTCTGGCGATTCTAGTAAGAGGCGTATTTCTGATTTGCTCACACAGAGAGAGAGAGAAGAAAAACAAGCTCTAGCCTATCTTGTCTTAGAAAAGCTTTATTCCTATCATAAGGGGTCCACCCTCATGACCTAATCACTTCTCAAAGCCCCATTGTCAAACACCATCTTCAAATACCCATTGGTGACTAGATTTTCAATACATAAATTTGGTGGTGGGGAGGGACAAACATACAGTCCATGACACAGGGGGAAACATGTAGAGATTGGAGATGCCCAAGACTGCCCAAGAATGACCATTGTTTATGGACAGAGCAGCTCCAAGGACAGCACAGTGTTTGCTCCTCACTCTGCACCTCAGTGCCTGTAATTGGGAACCAGGATGAAGAGATGATAAAACAAAACAAACAACGGGCCAGGTGTGGTGGTTCACGCCTGTAATCCCAACACTTTGGGAGGTCAAGGAGGGAGGAGCACTTGAATCCAGGAGTTCAATACCAGCCTGGGCAACAGAGCAAGACCCTGTCTCTGAAAGATTATTTTAAATTAGCTGGATGAGGTAGCATGTGTCTCTAGTCCTAGCTACTTGAGAGGCCAAGGCAGGAGGATGGCTTGAACCCAGGATTTGAAGGCTGCAGTGATTCATGATCAGGCCACTGAACTCTAGCCTGGGACACAGAGCAAGCCCTTATCTCAAAACAAATTTTTAATTGGAAAAAAAGAATATTAAGCAACAGGACCCATTTTCTATAATCTCTACAACCATTAAGATTGTTGGTAGATCAGGAATTGGAGGCTGTGGGGAGCCGAGATTGCACCACTGCTCTCCAGCCTGGGCAAATGAGTGAGATCCAGTCTCAAAAAAAAATTTGGTAGAAATACACTGGCTGCCACCATGGCAGACTAGAGACATTGTGATGGTGCCAATGGTAGCACTAGCAGTATCGAGGGGGTTGGGCTTGGGGCTGGGGACATCAGCAGTGATGTGGTGGGACAATGGTGTCAGGGCCAGTGTCAACAACATTGTGACACTGGCTTTGGTGCTTCTGTAAAAGCAGCCTACACATGGCCCCAGAAGGAGAAAAAATGTCTTGGCAGGATTCAAGCTTTGAGCAAGAGCAAGGAAGGAGGAAAACACAAAAAACATGAGACATCCAAGAGGCTTGTTCTCAATTTTTTTTCAATTAGCTGGATATGGTAGGAGGTGTCTTTAATCCCAGCTACTGTGCAGGCCAAGGCAGGAGGATGGCTTGAGCCCAGGAGTTGGAGGCTACAGTGAGTCATAATCAGGCCACTGCACTCCAGCCTGGGCAACAGAATGAGCCTCTGTTGATGGTGATGTCCTAATCACCTCTCAAAGGCACCATCTTCAAATACCATCCCATTGGGGATTAGAGTTTCAATATATGAATTTGGCAGTGGGGAGGGACAAACATGAAGTCTATGACACAGAGAGAAACAGGTAGAGATTTTGCATGCCCAAGAAAGAAAGAGTTACACAAATGCTTATTTAGTCCTAAGTATGCATGCATCATGAGCCCACTGTCCACCCCTCCACTCTTGCCTTCCTCCTCCACCACCTTCTCTCTTCAGACATGAGGCTTCCCTTCCAATAGAGTTTGAATATCTGTCTCCTCCAAACCTCCTGTTGAAATCTGGTCCCCAGTGTTGGAGGTGGGGCCTGGTGGGAGCATGAGGGTCATTGGGGTGGATCTCTCATAAATGCTTTGGTGTCATTATCATGAGATTGAGTGAGCTGTCACTCTTAGTTCCCATCATGAGATCTGGGTGTTAAAAAGAGTATGGCACCTCTCTCCTCTCTTGCTCCCTCTCTTGCCATATAATCTTGCTAGCTCCCCTTCACCTTCTATCATGAGTGGAAGCTTCCTAAGGCCCTCACCAGCAGCAGATGTTGGCACCATGTTTCTTTTGCAGCCTGCAGAGCTGTGAGCCAAAGAAACCTATTTTCTGTATAAATTACCCATCCTCAGGTATTCCTTTATGGCAATACAAATAGCCCGAGACACTCTTGGAAGCCCCAGGAGCAAGCCTGGGAGGGAAAGGAGGAGCTGTCCACTTCCAGCAAATAAGGTCAGAGAAATTCTCATCAGGAGTTATTACCCTTGTCTCCAAATGCCAGTTCTGTTGGGAAATGACATGTTAAACGTGAAACTGGGGAGACTTACATATGCTTTCTAAAGTCCCTTCTTTTGAAAATCTGGAGGACAAAAGATTGACATAGGATAAACCAAAAACAGCTAGTTTCTCTCTTCTCTCTCCTCCCACTTTCTCCTGTTCTCACAGCTCAAGCTACTTCCCTTTAATGACAGGCCAGAGCATCCTCAACCCTCCAGAGGCAGGAATACTAAAAGCTTTCCTTGATCACACACCAGAGTGAGACTTCATCTCAAACAAAACAAAACAAAACAGAACAGAAGTGGCCCACCTGTGCAGTCTGCCTGATGCCAGACTCTGCTAACTTTAGTCAAGACAATTACCTTCCCAGAATCTCGTTTACCCACTTGTCAAGAAGAAAAAATGTACACAAAGAGCACATCTCTATAAGAAGAATGTGACTTTAAAAAATAATATACCATATGCATGTTTTCCTTTGACGTAGAAAAGGATGGGGCCAGGTACAGTGGCTCACACCTGTAATCCCAGCACTTTGGGAGGCCAAGGTGGGAGGATCGCTTGAGCCCAGGAGTTTGAGACCAGCCTGGGCAACATGGTGAAGCTCTATCTCCACAAAAAATTGATACAAAAATTAGCTGGGTGTGGTGGTATGCACTTGTGGATCATTTGAGCCCAAGAATTGGAGGCTGCAGTGAGCTATGATGGTGCCTCTGCACGCCAGCTTGGGTGACAGAGCGAGACTCTATCTCATAAAAAAAGAAAAAGATTGTTACCCAAGAATAGAATGAGAAGAAAAAGAATTCTGGAAGGGACCTGTCATTGTGAGAGGGCTACACTTAGGCGATGGGGGAAACTGAGGCACAAGTTCCTGCTGTTGACATCGTGGGCCAGCAGCCTGCTATCCACTGAGCCCCTGGCCATGGGACAGTTTCAAAGACGCAGGCAACACAGCTCCCGCACTCCGGGGACTTGCCCCAACTGTGCCAGGAATCACGGGTAGACAGCAACCGGCAGGAAATGGGGACCGGTTGTTGCTTCTTGACTTTCAGATTTGTTTGTTATTATTATTACTTTTGTTTTTTTTAAATAGACAGGTCTTGCTCTGTTGCCCAGGCTGGAGAACAGTGGTTTGATCATGGCTTACTGCAGCCTTGAACTCATGGGTTCAAGAGATCCTCCTGCCTCAGCCTCCCAAGTAGCTGAGACTACAAGTGTGCATCACCATACCAGCTAATTTTTAAACTTTTTGTAGAAACAAGGTCTCTTGCTATGTTGGCCAGGCTGGTCTGGAACTCCTATTTTCAAGTGATCCTCCAGTCTTGGCCCCTTGAAAACCTGGGACTACAGATGTGCACCACCACACCTGGCTAATTTATTTTTTGTAGAGACAGGGTCTTGCTCTCTTGCCCAGCTGGAGTGCAGTGGTGCAATCATGGCTCACTGCAGCCTCAAACTCCAGGGCTCAAGTGATCCTCCTGCCTCAGCCTCCCAAGTAGCTGGGATTACAAGTGTGAACTACCACACCTGGCCCTAGTTTCAGACTTTTAAAAGCTGTTTAGGAAGGGCTGCTGTTCCATCATCCATACCCATTGTTTTTAACAGTCTCCTTCACGTTTTAGTGTGAAACTTAGCCAGCAAACCTTCCTACTGGTGGGAGTATTGCTTGCACGATTTCTGAATTCTCTCTTTCAGAGCCACCTTTCAGGTTCTGTTTGCCTTTCCTGGTTTACTTCACCTGTGAGCATCCCACCTGCAGCTCCAACAGAGGCTGCCCAAGAATGCGCCACATCGTATTTTGGGCAAGACACGGGCTTTTCTCTCTCACCTGCCTCCTGCACTGCACAAAAGACACACCACAGGGGAGCAATTGCGGACCTACAGGGGAAGACTGCTAGGATCTCATAGGTGGGGAAACTGAGGCCCAGGGTGGAACAGTGGTGCATGGGCTCAAGGGCATAGTGGGCAACCTGTCTCTACTAAAAGCCCTGACTATACTCCCAAATGCAAGGATTTCTGATGACTTTCTCTCCTAACTACTGCTTGATAGGAATTGTTAAGAAAAGATTGGGGTCAGGCATGATGGCTCACGCCTGAAATCCCAGCACTTTGGGGGGCTGAGGGGGGTGGATCACTT
The DNA here is from genome assembly GCF_028885655.2 of Pongo abelii. Taxonomy (NCBI): domain Eukaryota; kingdom Metazoa; phylum Chordata; class Mammalia; order Primates; family Hominidae; genus Pongo; species Pongo abelii. The sequence continues at coordinate 25,126,680 of NC_071991.2, forward strand.
GAGGTCAAGAGTTTGAGACCAGCCTGGCCAACATGGTAAAACCCCGTCTCTACTAAAAATTTTTTAAAAATTAGCTTGGAGTGGTGGTGTGCGCCTGTAATCCCAGCTACTCGGGAGGCTGAGGTGGGAGAATCGCTTGAATCCAGGAGGCGGAGGTTGCAGTGAGCTGAGATTGCACCACTGCACTCTAGCCTGGATAACAGAGTGACAGCCTGTCTCAAAAAAAAAAAAAAAAAGGTTTGGTGGCAGAGAAGCTAAAACTAAGAATAAAATAAATTTCTGATTGCATACTAGTTATTACTCTCAGCTTTCTCTCCTCCATCCCGGAGCCCAAGTCCACTTCCTGGGCCCACTTCCCTGGCTCAGGTCCCAAATCCTGGTGCCTTCTGACCAACCCAAGCTCCTTCAACCTTCCTCCACCTGCTCTTTACCCAGTAAAGTCAATGCTTGGCTCACCTGTGGCTTCAGAGTCTGTATAGATTTGTGCACAATTCCCTCCATGCTTAATTGCCCTGCACTTAAGTTAGCTGGTGGTTTCCTGCACCCCGCAGGGCTGGGATGTGAAAATGAAGACCCAGGCAGGGGAGGCATGAGAACATTCATAGGAAAGACAGCATCCTTCCTCTTCCTGTCGCTGGCATGGAAACTCTGCCTTTCGGCAGGCTAAGTGCCTTTTTTAGGGCAACTTGAAAATGAGTAATTCAGTGGTTCCTATTCTGCTTGTGAAGTGTTAGACAAACAATTCAGATGGGGCCAGACTTGCTGGCCCCTCAAAGACCATCTGTTCCCTTCACTCTGACATCACCAGATTTGGCCATGAATCTTTAAGAATGCCCTCTATCCTGTCTACTCACTAAAATACCACAAAGGAAGTTAAGGATACTTAAATGTAGCAAAACAAAACAAAACAAAAAGGTTAATTGCAACAAGAAGTTTTCCCTCCTAGCCAAGTAAACAGTGTATCAGTGTGGCATAGTAATACCGAATTTTTTTTTTTTTTGAGATGAAGTCTCACTCCATCGCCCAGGCTGGAGTGCAGTTGCATGCTCTTGGCTCACTGCAAACTCTGCCTCCTGAGTCCAAGAGATGCTCCTGCCTCAGCCTCCCCAGTAGCTGGGATTACAGTCATGCACCACCATGCTCAGCTAATTATTATTTTGTATTTTCAGTAGAGATGGGGTTTCACCATGTTGGCCAGGCTGGTCTCGAACTCCTGACATCAAGTGATCCTCCTGCCTGGGCCTCCCAAAGTGCTGAAATTACAGGCATGAGCCACCGCACCTGGCCTCGAACTCTTAACAATAAAAAAAAGTAGGTAGCGAATGTCTTAGTCACACCAGATTATTGAAGAGTTGAGCTTTTTATTCAAAGCCAAACCTACAAGTTATCTTCCCTACAGAGCTATCCCCCTTTAAATCTCAGACTTCACTTAAGAGCTTCATTGATTCTGTGTCTTGTATTAAATGCACTTCAAATACTTTGTGGGAAGTAGGGGTAATGGAAGTTTTAAGGTGAAAAACTAAACAAAAAACTTTTCTGGTTTGGTTATAGAATTTGTTTTGGGCTGAGTGGGGTGGCTTAGACCTGTGATCCCAGGATTTGGGGAGGCTCAGGTGGGAGGATCGCTTGAGGCCAGGAGCTAGAGAGGAGCCTGGGCAACATAACAAGACTTGGTCTCTACAATAAATTAAAAAAAAAAAAAAATAGCTGATGTTCTGGTGTGCACCTGTAGAACCAGCTTCTTGGGAGGGAGAAGGAGGGGGATAGCTGGATCCCAGGAGTTCAAGGCTGCAGTGAGCTATGGTTGTGCCATGGCACTACAGCCTGGGCAACAGATCAATTTTAGACGGAGTCTCACCCTGTCACCCAGGTTGGAGTGCAGTGGCATGATCTCGGCTCACTGCAAGCTCTGCCTCCCGGGTTCACGCCATTCTCCTACCTCAGCCTCCAGGTTAGCCGGGACTACAGGCGCCCGCCACCATGCCCGGCTAATTTTTTGTATTTTTTAGGAGAGACAGGGTTTCACCCTGTTAGCCATGACGGTCTCGATCTCCTGACCTCGTGAGCCACCTGCCTCGGCCTCCCAAAGTGCTGAGATTACAGGTGTGTGTCACCGCGCCCGGCCCAAGATGTGATCCGCCTGCCTCGGCCTCCCAAAGTGCTGGGATTACAGGTGTGAGCCACCGGGCCCGGCCCAAGACCTGTCACTCTGTCTTCCAGGCTGGAGTTCAGTGGAGCAATCTGGGCTCACTGCAAGCTCCCCGTCACGGGTTCACGCCATTCTCCTGCCTCAGCCTCCCGAGTAGCTGGAACTACAGGCGCCCACCACCATGCCTGGCTAATTTTTTTGTATTTTTAGTAGAGACGGGGTTTCACCATGTTAGCCAGGGTGGTCTGGATCTCCTGACCTCGTGATCCGCCCTCCTCAGCCTCCCAAAATGCTGGGATTACAGGCGTGAGCCACCGTGCCCGGCCGAGACCTGTCTTAAAAAAATTCGTGGCCGGGTGTGGTGGCTCACGCCTGTAATCCCAGCACTTTGGGAGGCCGAGGTAGGTGGATCACGAGGTCGGGAGATAGAGACCATCCTGGCTAACAGGTGAAACCCTGTCTCTAATTAAAATACAAAAAATTAGCCGGGCGTGGCAGTGGGCGCCTGTAGTCCCAGCTACTGGGGAGGCTGAGGCAGGAGAATGGCGTGAACCCAGGAGGCGGAGCTTGCAGTGAGCCGCGATTGCCGCCACCGCACTCCAGACTGGGCAACAGAGCAAGACTCCATCTCAAAAAAAAAATTCATATTGGAAAGTGTTTTTAATTTTTAGTAGATATGAGTTTTCACTGTGTTGCCCAGCCTGTCTCGAATTTCTGAGCTCAGGCAATCCTCCCAGCTTGGCCTCTCAAAGTGCTGGGATTACAGGTGTGGGCCACCATGCCTGGCTGGAAAGGAGTCTTACTGGACAAGCCAAAAGCTGTTTCCCGTGATAATAATCTCTCCATTAGGAAGATGTATATCCAATAACTGGCCTTACAGCTTAGCTATGCTTTTGATCATGGAGGTATTAATACAATGTCATTGTAATTCTGGACAGGAAATTGGATTAAGCCACTTTTCTTTCTTTCTTTTTTTTTTTTTTGAGACGGAGTCTCGCTCTGTCGCCCAAGCTGGAGTGCAATGGCGTGATCTCGGCTCACTGCAAGCTCCGCCTCCTGGGTTCACGCCATTCTCCTGCCTCAGCCTCCCGAGTAGCTGGGACTACAGGCGCCCACCACTATGCCCTGCTAATTTTTTGTATTTTTAGTAGAGATGGGGTTTCACCGTGTTAGCCAGGATGGTCTCTATCTCCTGACCTCGTGATCCGCCTACCTCGGCCTCCCAAAGTGCTGGGATTACAGGCGTGAGCCACCACACCCGGCTCTTCAGCCACTTTTCAAACGCCAGGGTAGGGCGCTTCCCAGGTTTTAACTTACAGAAGGACCCTGATGTGTCAAGTTGATACATTTCTTTCTTTCTTCCTTTTTCTTTCTTTGTTTTTTTTTTTTTTTTTTTTTTTAATGCAGTCTCTCTCTCTTACCCAGGCTGGAGTGTAGTGGCACGATCTCAGCTCACTGCACCCTCTCCCTCCCAGGTTCAAGTGATTCTTGTGCCTCAGCCTCCCGAGTAGCTGGAATTACAGGAGTGCACCACCACACCCAGCTAATTTTTGAATTTTACTAGAAATGGGGTTTCTCCATGTTGGCCAGGCTGGTCTGAAACTCCTGACCTCAAATGATCCACCTGCCTTGATCTCCCAAAGTGCTGAGATTACAGGTGTGAGCCACTGCGCCCAGCCCAGCTAGCTGGTAAATTTCTGAGTTTCATGAAAGTTAAAATGGCAGCTTGATTGTTTAAAACAATGTGATGAGAAGAACGTCTTTGTCTATGTGTGAAAACCCCATGGGATCTGCGTGGCATCCCTCAAGGTGGTGAAAAATATTTGCCATATAATAGAGAATAAAGGATTCTCACCACTAACTGATAATCCTGCTAAACAGCAGCTGCTTTGTAAAGGGAGTAGACAATCATTGAAATCCAGGTAACTTTAAAGAATTCACCAGCAGGAATCTGTAGGTCCAGAGTATTTTATAAAAGATTGGGTCTCATTGTAGAGGGAGGTGACAAGGTTAATATAATGAAGTACAATTTGCTGCTCTACGACATGTAATCTAATAACAGTACAGTATGATAAGAAAATTTAGATATGTAGTTTTGAAAAGGTTTCAGAAGGGCTCAATGGTTCTGCATCAGAAAGTGAATTTCAGTAACAAGAGGAGACTGAAGGCAGGGCTAGTTAGAAGGCTCAGGGGACATTCACAGGGTCAATTAGGCTGTTCACTCAATCTTCCTTAAATGGATCAGAAAGCCTAGGGCAGAGATACTGTGAACTAGAAAAACAAAAAGGATCAACAATTCAACAGTAAAGAGAAATTTCAGTTAAGAGTTATATCTAATGTAAATGACGAGTTAATGGGTACAGCAAACCAACACGGCACATGCATACATATGTAACAAATCTGCACGTTGTGCACATGTACCCTAGAACTCAAAGTATAACAATAATAATAATTTTAAAAAGAGTTATATCAGTAAATGTAATTAGGCCAAATTTACCCATAAAAATAAAATACATTTTTTTAAAAAATCCAAAAAGGGTGGTAGAAACACATTTTGAGTAAAAAGGCAATGATTAACTAGATTTTTTTCTTTGAGATGGGATCTCACTTTGTTGCCCAGGCTGGGGTGCAATGGCACGATCTTGGCTCACTGCAGCCTTGACCTCCTGGGCTTAAGCAATCCTCCCTCCTCAGTCTCCCAAGTAGCTAAGACTATGGTGAGCACCACCATGCCCAGCTAACTTAATTTTTTTAGAGAGATGATCTCGCTACGTTACCCAGGCTGGTCTCCAGCTCCTGGGCTCAAGTGATCCTCCTGCCTTGGCCTCTCAAAATGTTGAGGTTATAGGTGTGTGCCAGTGTGCTTGGCCAACTAGATTTTTTTTAAAGGCTAATTAAGGTAGGGTTTGAAGCCAGACTAACCAATATTATATGTGGCATAATAACGTTAGGGAGAAATAAGAAATGCTAAACAGCACAGTAAATAGAAACATGAGCTTCAACCTCTCTTAAATAGTCAAGCAAGAAAAATGGAATGAAAATGTACTATATGAAAGTGTAATCCTACTATTAGGTCGGTGCAAAAGTAATTGCAGTTTTGCCATTACTTTTTTTTTTTTTGAGATGAAATCTCGCTCTTGTCCCCCAGGCTGAAGTGCAGTGGTGCGATCTCGGCTCACTGCAACCTCCACCTCCCACGTGCAAGCGATTCTCTTGCCTCGGCCCCCCAAGTAGCTGGGATTACAGGCACTTGCCACCACGCCTGGCTAATATTTGTATTTTTTAGTAGAGACGGGGTTTCACCAAGTTGGCCAGGCTGGTCTAGGACTCCTGACCTCAGGTGATCCACCCGCCTCGGCCTCCCAAAGTCCTGGAATTACAGGCGTGAGCCACTGTGCCTGGCCTACTTCTTTTTTTTTTTTTTTTTTTTTGAGATGGACTTTCACCATTCTCGCCCAGGCTGGAGTGCAGTGGAATGACCTCTGCTCACTGTAACCTCCGCCCCCTGGGTTCAAGCAATTCTCATGCCTCAGCCTCCGCAGTAGCTAGAATTACAGGCACCCACTACCACGCACAGCTAATTTTTGTATTTTTAGTAGAGACGGAGTTTTGCCGTGTTGGCCAGGATGGTCTTGAAATCCTGACCTCAGGTGATCCGCCTGCCTCGGCCTCCCAAAGTGCTGGGATTACAGGCGTGAGCCACTGCGCCCGACCTGCCATTACTTTTAATGGCAATAACTGCAATTACTTTTGCACTGAGCTAATAGAAAACTAACTAACCCACTAGGAGAATCTCACACAGTTGTGGGGTTTTAATCCCGTGGAATCTAGAAACCACTTCACAGTTCAATTTACAGAGGGGAAATCACTGGAGCATTTGGTTAACATGGAAAAGGACACAGACTTAAACCAAGAGCCTCCACAATTCTTCCCAGAGCTATAATAGAATGCTCCTCTTGAAAACAGGAATGAAAGAAGAGGATCAGAGGCTCTGAGTATCACAAAGGGTGCACATTCACTACTTGTAGGTAATGCAGTCCCATGCAATCCAAGGGATTCACTTGAGCAAATAGACTGGGACAATCATGGGTTCAGCAAAGCGCTATGTTTCTTGGTAAAGACAAGAAAATAACAAACTCCCCTATACTGTAATAAACATCCACAAAATGAAATAAAAGATCTCTCTCATTTACAACAGAGATAAACATATAAGCATGTGGGAATTAAAATAATATAGTATAAATTCCATCGATAGAAAAATCAGATTACAAAATGCTTGGAGCAAAGGAAAAGAATGATACATTTCTTAGTGCAGTTGCATTAAATATAAAGAAACATACATTTCTTTCCAAAGTTAATTTATAAAAGTTGGTAAAATGGCTGGATACGGTGGCTCACACCTGTAATCCCAGCACTTTGGGAGGCTAAGGCGGGCAGATCTCGAGGTCAGGAGTTTGAGACCAGCCTGACCAACATGGTGAAACCCCGCCTCCACTAAAAATACAAAAATTAGCTTGGCATGGTGGTGGGTGCCTGTAATCCCAGCTACTCAGGAGGCTGAGGCAGGAGGAAGGAGAGTCACTTGAACCCATGAGGCAGAGGTTGCAGTGAGCCAAGATCACACCACTGCCACTCCAGCCTGGGTGGCAGAATGAGACTTTGTCTCAAAAAAAAAAAAAAAAAAATGATGAGATGCATAGAGAAAAAATAGATGACCAAAATACTAAAGGTTGTTGTTTTTATTTAAAGTGAAAACAACAATAGTAAACTGGCTATACAAGATATTGAAATAGAAAACAGGGAGACTTCATCAAGAGTGTGGCACTTATTAGAGCAAAAAACTAGACTAATAGAATGAAATTATAGACAGAAATCCAGATGTATGTTTAATTATGCCCGATTTGTCAGATATTATTTATCAGGGGAAGAAGTCATCAATATTATTGGGTAAACTGAGTATTAAAGAATAAGAAACAGAAACAAATATTACTCTATATGCTATAATAAACTTCAGACAAAGATACAATAAATCACTGAAAAGTAAGAAAATGGATTGAGGAGAAAAGACCGCTTTCTTTTTTTTTTTTGAGACAGAGTCTCATGCTGTTTCCCAGGCTGGAGTGCAGTGGCATGATCTCAGCTCACTGTAACCTCCACCTCCCGGGTTCAAGGATTCTCCTGCCTCAGCCTCCCAAGTAGCTGGGACTATAGGCATTCACCACCACACTGGGTTAATTTTTGTATTTAGAGTAGAGATAGGGTTTCACCATGTTGGACAGGCTGGTCTTGAACTCCTGACCTCAAGTGATCCACCCTCCTTGGCCTCCCAAAGTGCTGGAATTACAGGCATGAGCCACCATGCCCGACCTGAAAAGACTATTTTCCATCATTGAAACCATATTAGAAATGATTAAGGATAAGATTGATGGGACCTATCTTATTTATGTATATTATTATTTATATGTGGGTATACACACACACACACACACACACACACACACACACACACACACACACACACACACACACACACACACACACACACACACACACACACACACACACACACACACACACACACACACACACGTTGACCCTTGAATATGGGTCTGAACAGTATGGTTCCACTTCACCTTGAATATTTTTTGGTAAAATTACACTGAGTGTGCCTGGCTCCCCTCCCACCTCCTCCACCTCCTCCTCTGCTGTCACCCGAGACAGCAAGACCAACCCTCCTCTTCCTCTTCCTCGGCCTCCTTGATGTGAAGACAACAGGGATGAAAACCTCTTTGATGATCCGGTTCCACTTAATGAACAGAAAGTGTGTTTTCTTATCCTTAGGATTTCCTTAACATTTTCTTTTCTCTACCTTACTTTATTGGAAGAATATTGTATATAAATATGTAACTTACAAAACATCTTAATCGCCAGTTTATGTAACTGGTAAGGCTTCCGGTCACTAACAGGCTGTCAGTAAAGCTTTTGAGGAGTCAAAAGTTGTACTTGGATTTTTCACTGTGTGAGGGGTCAGTGCCTCTAACCCCTGTGTTGTTCAAGGGTCAACTGTATACGATTCTTCTGTACAGTGAAAATCACTAAAACTCGAGTGAAAAGAAAGGCAATTAATTGACAGGTAAAGTAATCATAAATGTGAGTGAGTAGCTAAAATCCAGAATACGTGTAGAATTACTACCCAGTTCCCACTGTACCCATCTTCACAGGACATAAGGAAACACAGAAAAGAGTAAAATAGATAGGCACCAGGCGCTGTGGCTCACGTCTGTAATCCCAGCACTTTGGGAGGCAGAGGCAGAAGGATCACTTGAGCCCAGGAGTTCGAGTCCAGCCTGGGCAACATAGTGAGATCTCATCTCCAAACATAAAAAAAATTAGCTGGGTGTGCTGGCACTTGCCTGTAGTCCCAGTTACTCAGGAGGCTGAGGTGGGAGGATCACTTGAGCCCAGGAGGTCAACGCTGCAGTGAGTGGTGTTTGCACCACTGCATTCCAGCTTGGGTGACAAAGCTAGATCCTGCCTCAAAACAAACAAGCAAACAAGTAAAAAGTCATGTGGTACAAAGTGGCACTGTGCAAAGCCGTGGGGCAAAGACAGAGGAGGATCCAGCCACAGCCCTCAAGGCTCTGTTAATCTGATGCAGATGCTTAACCCTTCCTTTGCCATGGTCCCCTCTGGAAGTCTTGTAAAGAATACAGGCATCTATTCACAATGTTTTAAAGACTTAAGTCCATAAGTCTATTATAGGACGTAAGTCTAATCATGTTTCAGAGACCAAGGAAAACAACTATTTTGAAGTGCAGTTATTGCAATTTTTTTAACTTTTATTTTTTCTGAGAATGACTCTAGTTCTGTTGCCCAAGGCTGGAGTGCAGTGGTGTGATCTCAGCTCACTGCAACATCCACCTCCCGGGTTCAAGTGATTCTCCTTCCTCAGCCTCCCGAGTAGCTGGGAGGCCTGCTACCATGCCTAGTGAATTTTTTATACTTTTAGTAAAGATGAGGTTTCACCATGTTGGTCAGACTGGACTAAAACGACTAACCTCAAGTGATCTGCCCACCTTGGCTTCCCAAAGTGTTGGGATTACAGGCGTGAGCCACTGCGCCCGGATAATACTTTTCTAAAACCAGATTTGTGATATAGGAACAACTGTTCTTTACTGTTGCACTAAATAACAAATCTAAGAACCACTGACATTTTGAAGATGAATCCAAACAGCGTTTGTGATCTCTGCAACAACGGGAATGAGATGTGAACGCCTCTGTGATTTCCACTCACAGCAAGGTCACGGTCTGCAATTAGCTCGGTGTGGGGGCTTCATTTGCAATGGAAGGAAATGCTACATTGCAGTTAGTCATTGATGGAAATAAAGATATATTTTTTCTGGGTTCAATTCGTGAAGCCCCTGGGTTCCTTCTATAGACCCCACATGAAGAGCCCCTAGAATGAGGGAGACCAGAGCCCTCTTTCACCAGAGCAGGTAAGTGTGGGCACAGGAGCAGGCAAGGCAGGGCAGGATCTGCTTGTCAGGAAAGGTGGAACCAGCTGTAAGATGAGCTGGGGAAAGGGCCTGGGATTCCATAGGATGGGGAAATTCGATTTGGCATAAGATGAGGCTGGGAAGGCAGGGCTGTATCCCAAAGTGCCTGTGCATCATGCTGTGATTTTGGACTTGCCCTTAGAGACAAGAGAGCGCGCCATGGACAGATTTTAAGTGGGACAGGTTTTAGCAGGATCAGACATATTTTAGAAAGATAATTTTAGCAGATGCATGGAAGGTGGTTTCGTCCAGGGAGAAACTGGTGGCACAGGGTCAAGTTTGGAAGATCTTGAAGAAGTGAGACCAAGAGATGAAAAACAAATTAAGGCCGGGAATGGTAGCTCACACTTGTAATTCCAGCACTTTGGGAGGCTGAGGCAGGTGAATCACTTGAGGTCAGGAGTTCCTGACCAGGCTGGCCAACATGGTGAAACTCCGTCACTACTAAAAATACAAAAATCAGCCAGGTGTGGTAGTGGGTGTCTGTAATCCCCGCTACTTGGGAAGCTAAAGCAGGAGAATCGCTTGAACCTGGGAGGTGGAGGTGGCAGTGAGCAGAGATCGTGCCACTGTACTCCAGGTTGGGTGACACAGCGAGACCCTGTCTCAAAAAAAAAAAAAAAAAAAAAAAAGAGAAAAAAGAAAAGAAAAAGAAAACACATTAAAATGACAGTAGTGAGAGAGGTGATGAAGTTGGGCATGTACAATATTGCTAGAACTAACATCAATTAGACAGGAGGGCTCACAAAGGAGTGAAGAAATACCATCCATTTCTGGAGTGAAGGAAGAGCAGGTATTGCTGGGCAGAGGAAAAAAGCAGAAGGGGCTGACTATAGGGAAGGGGGAAATTATGGAGAATAACAAGTTAAGCTGAGTTTGAGATGCTCATGGTAGAAATGTCTAGTAAGGAACTGAAAATGCAGAGGTTTTTCTATTGGGAAATGAAACTTTTTTATTGCTCTGTAAGGGCATACACTCTGTCTCTCTCTCTCTCACACACACACACACACACACACACACACACTCTGTTATATACATTGGAAATATTTTTGCCAGTCTGTCCAAATTCATATGTCCATCTGTCCATCTGTCCATCCATCCATCTATCCACCCACCCATCCATCTCCATAAAGCTTTGAATTTCCCTTTGTGATTTCTACTTTTGGCATCATGCTTAAAAAAAAAAAATTTTCCACCCCCTTATTGTATAAATATCCACCTAAAATTGTTTCTAGCGTCTTTATGGGTTTTTTTTTTTTTTTTGGTCAATTTAAATGTTTTAAACTTCTAGACCAAGTGTGATGGCTCACGCCAGTAATCCCAGAACTTTGGCAGGCCGAGGTGGGTGGATCACTTGAGGTCAGGAGTTCAAGATCAGCCTGGCCAACGTGGTGAAACCCTGTCTCTACTAAAAATACAAAAATTGGCTGGGTTTGGTGGCATGTATCTGTAATCCCAGCTACTTGGGAGGCTGAGGCAGGAGAATCGCTTGAACCCAAGAGGTGGAGGTTGCAGTAAACCGAGATCACACCACTGCACTCAGGTCTGGGTAACAGAGCGAGACCTTTTCTCAAAAAATAAATCAGTAAATAAATAAATAAATGTTTTAAACACATAGACTTTATTTTGCATGGGGCTCAGCTCTGACTCTATTGGCTTCTACATAGATGACCTGTTAGTCTACCATTTCCTAAAGACTCTGTCCTTTAATGTACTTAAATTTGAGCTATTTTAAAACTTTTTTTTTTGTTTTTTACCCAGCACTTTGGGATGCCGAGGTGGGCGGATCACGAGGTCAGGAGATCGAGACCATCCTGGCTAACACTGTGAAACCCCATCTCTACTAAAAAAATACAAAAAATTAGCCGGGCGTGGTGGTGGGTGCCTGTAGTGCCAGCTACTTGGGAGACTGAGGCAGGAGAATGGCATGAACCCAGGAGGTGGAGCTTGCAGTGAGCCGAGATCACGCCACTGCACCCCAGCCTGGGCAACAGAGCGAGACTCTGTCTCAAAAAAAAAAAACAAACAACTTTTTTTAAAAAATAGAGATGACGTCTTGTGGTTTTGCCCAGGCTGGTCTTGAATTCCTGGCCTCAAATGACCCTCCCACCTTGGCCTCCCAAAGTGTTGAGATTACAGGCGTGAGCTGCTGTACCCGGCCAATTGAGCAATTTTTATATACAACTTTTTCTTCTTATTTTGGCAGTCCACAAAAATTCAGAAAGCTACTATAAGAAAATGACAATCAACCATCTGTGTACAAAAAGAATTAGCCACTTAACACAACTGGTCCTTTTTCCATTGTAAAAATCCATAGGAAATTGGATTTGTAATTACATTTCGGCTTTCCATGGAAACCACAGAGCAGCCAGTCATCTATATATTCAGCAAATCCTTCAAATTGCAGAGTTTTTTTTTTTTTTTTTTTTTGGACAGAGTCTCACTCTGTTGCCTATGCTGGAATGCAGTGGCATGATCTTGCTCACCACAATCTCTGCCTACCAGGGTCAAGTGATTCTCCTGCCTCAGCCTCCTGAGTAGCTGGGACTACAGGCATGCACCACCATGCCTGGCTAATTTTTGTATTTTTAGTAGAGACGGGGTTTCACTATATTGTCCAGTCTGGTCTTGAACTCCTGACCTCGAGATCCACCCACCTCAGCCTCCCAAAGTGCTGGGATTACAAGTGTGAGCTACCGTACCCGGCCTGCAGAGATTTTTTTTTTAGGGGTGGGAAGATCACAGAAATGCATCGAAGCACATATTGTCCAAATAAGAAGTGAAAAGGTAAAAATATAGGCTATCTCATAAAAATTCAAGAATAAGCTGTGCTTTTGCACTTCAGGCTATTTTGATAGCAAGCATTCTCAACACTACATATTTTTTTATTTTTTTGAGACGGAGTCTTGTTCTGTCGCCCAGGCTGGAGTGCAGTGGCACGATCTCAGCTCACTGCAACCTCTGCCTCCTGGGTTCAAGCGATTCTCCTGCTTCAGTGATAGCGATAGAAAAATTGGATTACAAAATGCTTGGAACAAAGGAGAAGAATGACACATTTCTTATGTGCAGTTGCATTAAATTTAAAGAAACATATATTTATCTCCCTAGTTAATTTATAAAAGTTGGTGAAATGGCTGGGCATGGTGGCTCACGCCTGTAATCCCTGAGTAGCTGGGATTGCAAGTGCCTGCCACCACACCCAGCTAATTTTTGTGTTTTTAGCAGAGGCGGTGTTTCAACATGTTGGCCAGGCTGGTCTCGAACTCCTGACCTCAAGTGATCTGCCTGTCTTGGCCTCCAAAAGTGCTGGGATTGTAGCTATGAGCCTCCACACCAGGCCCCAGTGTTGACTTTTTAGAGACACATCTATGAAGGCATTTGCAGCTTTGTAATGGTTTGAACTTGGACTTTTGGCCACCATATTAGTGGCACCTCAGTGGTGACTAATGCAGATTTTAAAATTTAGGGTCCCTGAGGAAGATGATGGGAAACAAAACCTTGCACTTGGCTCTCCCTGCTGCGGCATGCTAATATGGATGAGTAGGTCTTGCAGTGCAGATAACGATTTTTACAAATTCATCATGGAAAGCGACAGAATTCTTTAGAGTAGGGAGAGACCTTAAGCAAGGCGAGGTAAGCAGACCTTTTTCAAATGTGCCAGGTGATGCCAGGTGCCTTGCAGGTCCTGTGCCAGGCACTGGCATGGCATTCTTTGTTTTTGAAACAGAATCTCCCTCTGTTGCCCAGGCTGGAGTGCAGTGGCGCTATCTGGGCTCACTGCAACATCCACCTCCCAGGTTCAAGTGATTCTCCTGCCTCAGCCTCCTAAGTAACTGGAATTACAGGCACCTGCCACCAAATTTGGCAGATTTTTGTATTTTTAGTAGAGATGGGGTTTCACCGTGCTGGCCAGGCTGGTCTTGAACTCAAGACCTCAAGTGATCCACTCACCTCAGCCTCCCAAAATGCTGGGATTACAGGCGAGGTATGGCATTCTTTCATTTCACTTATGAAAATACTAAGGCCCGAGTAAGGAAACCTCCTGCCCTGCTGGAGGTTACATAATTCATGGAGTGGGGAATCAAACGCAGGTCTTTACAATGTTGCAACCCAGCTTTTTCCCATAACTACTCATGCTTTGCCGGGTGCCCTGGATGCAGCCGTGCCTGAAGGCCACTCCACAAACAAGCCCTGCTGGGAGACAGTATCAGAGATCCAGGACTCTGGGAAGTAGAACTGGGCAAGAAAGTGCAAGAGGCTGACAAATGGGCTGGCTCCTCCATTCTGCCTGGCATCTGGTCCGATCCTGTTGTTGTACTAGTGAGATGGGTGCTATGGCCGAGGGAGGGGCTTTGTGGGGCCACACCTGGGGACAGACGGGACCAGAGTCAGGGTCTCTGAACTGTGTGCATCATCCACTGTCCTTGACTTTTCACTAGAGACGTCTACAAACATCACAGAGCAGCAGTCTAGGAACAGGGGCCCCCTGCCAGTGCTGCTGTGAGCCCTTGGAGAATTCTGCACTTCCAAACTGTCTTATCTGATGGCCTTGGGAGGCTATCTCAAGATGCCACAGCTGGCAGGGTGCGGTGGCTCACGCCTGTAATCTCAGCACTTCTGGAGGCTGAGGCGGGCGGATCACCTGAGGTCAGGAGTTCAAGACCAGCTTGGCCAACATGACAAAACCCTGTCTCTACTAAAAATACAAAAATTAGCCAGGTATGGTGGCATGCACCTCCTAGCCACTTGGGAGGTTGAGATGGGAGGATAGCTTGAGCCGGGCGGTGCAGGTTGCAGTGAGTGGAGATTGCGCCACTGCCTTCCAGCCTGGGTGACAGAGCAAGACCCTGTCTCAAAATTAAATAAGTAAAATTAGAAAAAATAAAATAAAAGAAACAACTGTTATACTTGGTTGTAGCTGCAGGGATTATCAATTACCCTCTGCCCATAACCCTTAAGTGAAAGGCTTGTCTAGGGGCCACTGATCTTGGTTGACCTGGCAGGGGAGCAGGACACTCCAGGTGTCTTAGTAGGGCCATTCCTAAAGTCCTAAAGATGGCATTGGGCAGTACAAGGGACTTCTGCACAGCACACACACCAGGTCTGCATCTTCTCTGCAGGATGTGCAGTGTTTTATGCTGTAGCCCCAGAGATTTCAGTCTCTGCTTTTATGAAGGCATCCCCTGGAAATTATGTGAGTACTTCAACAAGTGCAACCAATTTCCCTCCATATCCAAAGTCTGGGTTGTGGAGAATTCACGTGTGCAGCACTCCCTGGTTTCCTGGGGGAAGTTGCCACTGATGGTGTATTTATTTTCCTTAGGAAAGCCAAGAAGAATGAGCCCCAAACTCACTGACTCATGAGACACAATGTCTGCCACATGTGGGACATCAGTGCTGGGGCTTACCTGGGATGTCAATCAATCTTTTGTAGACATTCAAGAAAGCTGCTTCAGCTTCCTTGCTTCTTTTAATAATGTATCAGTCTGAAAGGGAAGGAAAGAAAGAAAAGAAAAACAAAGAGCCCAACATTTGTCAAGAGGTAATTTACAAAGCGTTACACATCTAGCGAATTCCCACAGCAAGGGGAAGTCTGATTCCTCCGCGTAGATGCTTGACAACTGGGCTTCAGCGTCTTAGATGAAATGCCTGCAAACCACAAAAAGGCCCCTTTCATGAAGGTAAACGAGGGAGGAGCCGAGATTTGGGAATATGGAGCCATTCACTATACATCAGGGAACACTGGGTGGGTCTTCCATAGAGAATGGTCTGGCGTGCGTGCCCTTCGTGGTCTTTTTCTTTCTGCAAGTACTAAGAGCTGGCTATGTGCTAGACACTGCTGGGGGGCCGGGGGTGGGCGGAAGAGACAGCTCTTATCCCCAGGAGCTCAGGGTCTAGGAGGGAAACAGGTATGTAATTAAGAAGTAATTAAATCCCTGGGGACATGGAGAAGGGAACCTCAGGCAGGAAAATCGTGACCTTGGAGCAGAGTCTTAAAAAGTATTTCACCCCAGTGGATGGGTAAGACACCGCATGTAAATGGAAGAACATATTCAAATGCCCGGAGCAAAGAATTTCATAAAATTCCTTTTTTTTTAAGACAGTTTTGCACTGTCTCCCAGGCTGGGGTGCAGTGGTGTGATCTCGGCTCCAAACTCTGCCTCCCGGGTTCAAGAGATTCTCGTGCCTCAGCCTCATGAATAGTGGAATTACAGGTGCCCACCACCATGCCTGGCTAATTTTTGTATTTTTAGTATAAATGAGGTTTCATTATGATGGCCAGGCTGATCTCGAACTGCTGACCTCAGGTGATCCACCCGCCTCAGCCTCCCAAAGTGCTGGGATTACAGGCCTAAACCACTGTGCCCAACCTACGTGTTCTGTTTTGAGACACTCATTCACATGTCAGCTTGTGCTCCATTCCTGGAGTCCAGATTAAGAGCCCACCAATGGGGCTACAACACACCATGGGGGATAGGGGACCCATGTTAGTCTGCCGGATGGGAACGTGGATACATATGCGGGAGCTGTGGGTGACACAGTTGGGCAAGTAAATGGTGTCACATCATGAGAGGCACAAGGGCAAGTGGTGCAGGGTGACCTTCATCACCTGGGCAGCAGTCGGGGAGAAAAGAGCACAGGAGGGGGCAAGGAGGAAGAGATCACTCTGGAGTCATTACTCTCATCCAGGTGAGACGTGCTGGGCAGTGGCTGTGGGTGTTGAGGAGGACGAGAGGGCGGCTGGAGAGATCAGTGGCACACACAGTTGATGTGAGGCCCAGAAGAACAAGGCTAATCGAGGACGATGCCCATGATTCCAGATTACGCAACTGGCGAGGTTTTGCGATGGTGGCCGGGATTGGTTTGTTTTGTGAACTGACTAGCTGAGCCAGTTTCCTCCAGTGTAGACGTCTATTCTTCAGCTGTGCTGGACACACCTGCAAAGAGCCTGCCATGGTTGCACCGACTTATTAGAATATTTAGTTTACCTACACATTTGCTGAGACAACAGATCACGCTTTACAGCCAAAACACGCAAGACTGCACGTGCACTAATTTCATACTGGCTCAGGCAAAGGACAGTAAATTATATATTCCTTCTGTCCCTTCCTAGAACTTGCTGTCTCTGATGTTATTAAAGAGGCAAAAGATGTGGTTTAATTACAGGGCCTCTCACCTGAACCACCTGGCCGTTTGTTAAGGGCTGAGGGAGGTCCCCTGATTAAGGATGTGGGGTGCTCGGATGTGGGGTGCTCAGGACTAGGGGATGAGGGCTAGTGGGAGCTGGGCCTAGAAAATCAAATGCATAGCAGACTAGTGCAATGCAAGCATTTCCAACTTCTAACAAGCTGTGCACTAAGATTCCAAGTTGAAAGTCAGTTGTTTGGAACTCAGACACATTCGCCCCCCTGGCCCCCCGCCCCCCGCCCCCCAACCTGATAAGTTAAGGCTGTGATTCTGGGCCAGTTGTGGTGGCTCACACCTGTAATCACAGCACTTTGGGAGGGTGAGATGGGAGGATGGCTTGAGCTGAGGAGTTCAAGACCAGCCTGGGAAAAATAATGAGGTATCTACAAATTAAAATTTAAAAATAAAAATTTTACAAAATAAAAAATAAAAAAAATTAGCTGGGCAGGGTGGCAATGCACCTATAATACCAGCTACTTGGGAGGCTGAGGTGGGAGGATTGCCTGAGCCTAGGAGTTCGAGGCTGCAGTGAGCTGTGTTCACACAACTGCACTCCAGCCTGGGGAACACAGTGAGACCCTGTCTCAAATTAAAAAAAAAAAAAAAAAAAAAACACAAAAAAAGTTGTGAATTTGGTGTTGAGTAGTTTCAGAACACTCTACAAGGACTGTTTTTTGAGATAGAGGCTTGCTGTGTTGCCCAGGTTGGAGTGCAGTGGCACAGTCTCAGCTCACTGCAGCCTCTGCCTCCTGGGTTCAAGCAATTCTCCTGCCTCAGCTTCCCAAGTGGCTGAGATTATAGGAGTGCGCCACCATGCCCAGCTAATTTTTTTGTTTTGTATTTTTAATGGAGATAGGGTTTCATCATGTTGGCCAGGCTGGTCTGGTCTTGAACTCCTGACCTCAGGTGATCCACCCGCCTCAGCCTGCCAAAGTGCTGGGATTACAGGCATGAGCCACCATGCCTTGCCTACAAGGACTATTAGTATGATATGACCGCCCTTTGTTTTTAAAATAACTCCCTTCCCCTTTATTAGCAACTCATGCTCATTGTGTGATCAGAAAAATATTAAATATATAGAAAAAAATTAAAAGTATAATTACAATGTGCCACTCACAGGCAGGAATCAGACTGTCAGGTCTGTATTTCTAAATTTGTTTTCCTAATTATACAGAAAAAATCATTGCGGCCGGGTGCGGTGTCTCATGCCTGTAATCCCAGCACTTTGGGAGGCCAACGTGGGCAGATCACAAGGTCAGGAGTTCGAGACCAGCCTGGCTAAGATGGTGAAACCTCATCTCTACTAAAAATACAAAAATTAGTTGGACGTGGTGGCGTGTGCCTGTAATCCCAGCTACTCAGGAAGCTGAGGCAGGAGAATCACTTGAACCCGGGAGGTGGAGGTTGCAGTGAGCCGAGATAATGCCACTACACTCTAGCCTAGGCAACAGAGTGAGACTCCATCTCAAAAAAAAAATAAAGAAATAAGTTACATGAAATGCAGACACACAAGAGACTGATGTATTATACATTAGAGGTCTCAGGCTGGGGGTGGGCGGGAAGGAGGGGCTGCTAGATGCCAACTGAAGGGTGTGGGATTTCCTTTTGGGTGATGAAAATGTTTTACAATTGTATGTGGTGACAGCTGTACAACTTTGTGAATATCCTAAAAGTCAATGAACTGCAGATTTTAAATGGGTGAATTATATGGTATGTGAATTATATCTCAATCAAGCTGCTTAAAACGGGTGTGTGTATGTACATATTCGAAATCAACCTATACATAAGATTGTGCATTGTGCTTTCTTTCCCTGTCATATCATGTATCTTTCTCAATATCCATTACAAATTTTGGGAACTGTCTAAATGGTACTGTTTCAACTGTACCTAAGCCCACATATTATAGATGTCTGGAGTAAGCAATGGATTTGGAGTTGCTTCTCCAGATGAATTGGAACACTCCCTGGGGCCCTTCTAAGAGAGGCAGGTGGGTAGCAGAGCTTGTCCAGAAGGCTGGGCAGATGCCCTGGCAGCTGTCCATACTGATTGACAGCCACACAGAGGCTTCTCTTCCTGGCTTAGGATCTGCCTAGGGAGGGCCCTTCACTTCCCAGGTATTCCGACTGAGGGTACTAGGTGGCTGCATCTCCTGGAGGCAAGGGCTGGGATCTGGAAAGATCCTGAACTCCGTCCTCCTGTCAACTAGGTTATTCCCGGGGATGTGGGGTTCGGTAATTTACATGGCACACTTCAGGGCTGTAACAGGTTGAATTGTGTCTCCCAAAAGATGATGAAGTCCTGACCCTCAATACCTGTGAAGATGACCTTATTTGGAACTAGGGTCTCTGTAGGTGATCAAGATAAGGCAAGGTCATTAGCCTAGGCCCTCGTCCAATAGGATCTGATAAGAAGGAGAAACCTGGACACAGAGACAGACACGTAGACAGGATGTCACAGGGAGATGAAGGAAAGGCTGGGCTGATGATCTACAAGACAAAGATGACCAGGAAACCACCAGAAGCTGGGACAGGGACACAGTAGATTCTCCCCTACAGCCAGCAGAAGGAACCAGCTCCGTGGACACCAGTGTTTTAAAACCACTCCGCTGAGCCAGGCATGGTGGCTCACACCTGTATTCCCAGCACTTTGGGAGGCCGAGGTGGGTGGATCACCTGAGGTCAGGAGATCTAGACCAGCCTGGCCAACATGGTGAAACGCTGTCTCCACTAAAAATACAGAAATTAGTCAGGCGTGGTGGTGGGAGCCTGTAATACTAGCTACTTGGGAGGCTGAGGCAGGAGAATTGCTTGAACCCAGGAGGCAGAGGTTTCAGTGAGCCGAGATCGTGCTGCTGCATTCCAGCCTGGCAATAGAGCAAGACTCCGTCCCCCACAAAAAAAAAAAAAAAAAAACCAAAAAAAACCACTCCAAGCATGTCATTTTTTTTTTTTCTTTTATTATTATTATTATTATACTTTAGGTTTTATGGTACATGTGCGCAATGTGCAGGTAAGTTACATATGTATACATGTGCCATGCTGGTGCGCTGCACCCACCAACTCGTCATCTAGCATTAGGTATATCTCCCAATGCTATCCCTCCCCCCTCCCCCCACCCCACAACAGTCCCCAGAGTGTGATGTTCCCCTTCCTGTGTCCATGTGTTCTCATTGTTCAATTCCCACCTATGAGTGAGAATATGCGGTGTTTGGTTTTTTGTTCTTGCAATAGTTTACTGAGAATGATGATTTCCAATTTCATCCATGTCCCTACAAAGGACGTGAACTCATCATTTTTTATGGCTGCATAGTATTCCATGGTGTATATGTGCCACATTTTCTTAATCCAGTCTATCATTGTTGGACATTTGGGTTGGTTCCAAGTCTTTGCTATTGTGAATAATGCTGCAATAAACATACGTGTGCATGTGTCTTTATAGCAGCATGATTTATAGTCCTTTGGGTATATACCCAGTAATGGGATGGCTGGGTCGAATGGAATTTCTAGTTCTAGATCCCTGAGGAATCGCCACACTGACTTCCACAAGGGTTGAACTAGTTGACAAACCTGACAAAAACAAGAAATGGGGAAAGGATTCCCTATTTAATAAATGGTGCTGGGAAAACTGGCTAGCCATATGTAGAAAGCTGAAACTGGATCCCTTCCTTACACCTTATACAAAAATCAATTCAAGATGGATTAAAGACTTAAATGTTAGACCTAAAACCATAGAAACCCTAGAAGAAAACCTAGGCATTACCATTCAGGACATAGGCATGGGCAAGGACTTCATGTCTAAAACACCAAAAGCAATGGCAACAAAAGCCAAAATTGACAAATGGGATCTAATTAAACTCAAGAGCTTCTGCACAGCAAAAGAAACTACCATCAGAGTGAACAGGCAACCTACAAAATGGGAGAAAATTTTCGCAACCTACTCATCTGACAAAGGGCTAATATCCAGGATCTACAATGAACTCCAACAAATTTACAAGAAAAAAACAAACAACCCCATCAAAAAGTGGGCAAAGGACATGAACAGACACTTCTCAAAAGAAGACATTTATGCAGCCAAAAAGCACATGAAAAAATGCTCACCGTCACTGGCCATCCAAGCATGTCATTTTGTCTAAATGAGCATAAAACCCAAAAACCCTAGTGTTCCTCCACCTATTGGAGCTGTATCACAGGGACCACAACTTTCAGACCTCTCCCCATGCCCTCTTCCACTAACACAGGGAAATTCCAGCCCAGTCCTGAGGAACATGGTCAGGTCGATGAGTTTAATTAATTCAGTATGCAAATGGGCCATGAGGTTTCTTAAAAGAGACGTCTTAAAAGATCCTTTTCTAAATGATGAAATCCCTTCAGCCCCACAGACAAGAATGGGCCCCAAGGCTGGGCGCAGTGGCTCATGTCTGTAATCCCAACAATTTAGGAAACGGAGGCAGGAACTCAAGACCAGCCTGGGCAGCAGAGTGAGACTCTATCTCTACCAAAAATAAAAATTATTTGGCTGGGCGCGGTGGCTCAAGCCTGTAATCCCAGCACTTTGGGAGGCCGAGGTGGGTGGATCACGAGGTCAGGAGATCGAGACCATCCTGGCTAACACGGTGAAACCCCATCTCTACTAAAAATACAAAAAAATTAGCCAGGCATGGTGGCAAGCGCCTGTAGTCCCAGCTATTCAGGAGGCTGAGGCAGGAGAATGGCGTGAACCCAGGAGGCGGAGCTTGCAGTGAGCCGAGATCACGCCACTGCACTCCAGCCTGGGTGACAGAGCGAGACTCCATCTCAAAAAAAAAAAAAAAAAAAAAATTAGCCAGGCATGGTGGTGTGCACCTGTAATCCCAGCACTTTGGGAAACTGAGGCAGACGAGGACTTGAGCCCAGGAATTGAAGACCAGCTTGGGCAGCATAGTGAGACCCTATCTCTACAAAAAAATACAAATTAGCCAGCTACAGCGGTGCACACCTGTAGTCCCAGCTACTCAGAGGCTGAGGTGGGAGGATCACTTGAGCCCAGGGGCTCAAGGCTGGAATGAGCTATGACTGAGCCACTGCACTCCAGCCCAGATGACTGAACGAGACTGTGGTTTTTTTAAAAAAACAAAACAAAACAAAAAAACAAAAACAAAAACAAAACAGAATGACCCTGGAGGTGGAGTTCAGTCCATCCTCCCTCTGCAGCTCACCCAGTGTGTGGTGGGCTTTCCCTTCCTGTGACTTCACTGCTGCAGCCTAGTTCCATGTTCCATGCTTTGCTTACTTGGAACACCCTTGGCTGGCCTCTCCACTCAAAACTTATCTATTCTGTGAGACCCAATGCACACACCACTTCCCCCAGACCTCAAGCTGCGTTCCTGGGCTCTTCTGAGTCTAAAAGGAGGGAGCCAGGCCTTTGAATGCCAGCCCCACCTCATCTGCATGAGGAGGAGACAGCAGCCACCTCCTGGGGCTGGACGAGTCACTGACCTCCCCTGGCGAGGGCCCCAGTACCAGATACAACACAGTGAATCTGCCACACAGATCAGCTTCCCTCCAGGTGTCCACACGGCTACTGGCCAGGAAGAGCACCCGTGGGAGGGAGGGAGGAAGGGACAGTGTTGTGCTCATCTTTGTGCCCTGCTCCCACCCACCTCCCTGCAGGGAGCCCAGCCCGTCCATTGCATGCCTTGGAGGTGCAAGCCAAGGCTTGGTAACACAGCTCCCTCTGAGAAGGGGAGGGATCTGTGAATGAGCAAGTGTCTAGGGTGAGGTCTTAATGCAAGGATTGTTGAAGAGAAGATCCTAGGCTAGGGTTCTGGCTCCCTCGTGCCTGCGTGCATGTTAGATTGAGGTAGGTACCATGCCCTTAAAACCATTTAGGGCCGGGCACAGTTGTTCATGCCTGTAATCCCGGCACTTCAGGAGGCCAAGGTGGGAGGCTCGCTTGAGCCCAGGAGTTCAAGACCAACCTGGGCAGCATAGCAAAACCCCATTTCACACACACTCTCACAGACACAAAACCATTTAGAAGAAGCTAAACTGGGATTGATCTAGAAACGTCAGACACTGGCCTGTGGCCCTGAGTAAAACCTGTCCTGCTCTGAGGGATAGCCTATTTCTCAGGCTCACCTCCTGCCACACCCAGTCACTCCCAGTCCCTGAAACACATGAGCAATTTCCCCTCTGCCTGTAAGGTGCCTCCCAGGAATGCCACCATGATCCCAGGGCTCAGAGCAGATCCATCTCCCAGTCATGGCCACTCCCAACCAATGTGGGACTGTCCTGGAGTTCTAGGATGACAGATAAGGCTGCCTGACTCAGGGATCCTGAATTCCTGGAAAACTAAGCTGTAGCATCAGCCGCCTCTCCTCCTGATCATGGGCACGCAGTGGGTGTTTAATATGCTTTTAATATTTTCTTCAATGGCCAACTGCACGGTCTGCAGATGTGACCCAAGGGTTCAGGAATCCACGTTTAAATCTTTATGAAAATTCTCAATATGTAAAGAGTTCTTGACTGGGCATGGTGGCTCATGCCTGTAAACCCAGCACTTTGGGAGGCCAAGGTGGGTGGATCACTTGAGGTCAGGAGTTCAAGACCAGTCTGGCCAACATGGTGAACCCTCGTCTCTACTAAAAATACAAAAATTAGCCGGGTGGGGTGGCAGGCACCTGTAATACCAGCTTCTCAGACGGCTGAGGCATGAGAATTGCTTGAACCTGGGAGGCGGAGGTTGCAGTGAACCGAGATCACACCACTGCACTCCAGCCTGGGCAACAGAGTGAGACTCCATCTCAAAAAACATGTAAATAAATAAATAAATAGAAAATGCTTAACACGAAAAGAGTTCTCTGTGTAGTAAGCATTGTTTTGTGTGCTGTGAGACGATGACAGCCATTTGGTTGGCAGTAGCTCCTGGGAGGTGTGTTTCTCCACTGTACACACACAATGGTGCTCTCCAGCCGTCTTCCTGCAGCGACCCACACATCCACACTAATGATTGCTGCTGGATTCCATGGTTACCTTTTCAGCAACATCAATTTCATAAGGTTGAGGTTTTTTTTAAAATGTAATAAGTGTTATATTTAAAGACAAATGTGTAGGCAGTGGCTCACACCTATAATCCCAACACTTTGGGAGACCAAGGCAGGATCACTTGAGGCCAGGAGTTGGAGACCAGCCTGGCCTTCATGGAAAAACCCCGTCTCTACTAAAAATACAAAAATTAGCCAGGTGAGGTGGCACCTGCCTGTAATCCCAGCTACTTGGGAGGCTGAAGCAGGAGAATCGCTTGAACTCAGGAGGCAAAGGTTGCAGTAAGCTGAGATAGTGCCACTGCACCCCAGCCTGAGTGAGAGTAACATACAGTAAAAATAAAGACTAAACAACCACTATCTTGAGAGCTGAGGGATTTTTGTGTTTGTTTTGAAGCTTGTTTATTTTTGACAGGAGTGGGAAGAGGGGAAGATCGTATAATAAAAAGGGCACTAAGTTTGAAATCAGGACTGGATTAAGGCATGGCTCTATCATGCATTTTGGGATGCTCAGGCTGGGCATGGTGGCTCACACCTGCAATCCCGGCACTTTGGGAAACTGAGGCAGGAGGACTGCTTGAGGCCAACAGTTTGAGACCAGCCTGGGTGACATAGAGAAAACACTTCATTTTTTGTGGATGAATATCTTTTTTTTTTTTTGGAGACGGAGTCTAATTTTGTTGCCCAGGCTGGAGTGTAGTGGTGTGATCCCAGCTCACTTCAACCTCCGCCTCCTGGGTTCAAGTGATCCTCCTGCCTCAGCTTCCTGAGTAGCTGGGATTACAGGGGTCCATCACCATGACCAGCTAATTTTTGCATGTTGGCCAGGCTGGTCTCAAACTCCTGACCTCAGGTGATCCTCCCACCTCGGCCTCCCAAAGTGCAGGGAGCCACTGCTTCCAAAGTGCTGGGAGCTCACATGCGTGAGCCATTGTGCTTGGCCAACCTCTTGTAAGTTTTCAAAAGGATTGTGTGCAAATGCCTATAATTAGGTCTAGCATTCAATGGGCACAGAACATGCTATGACTGTTCTAAGGCATACTGCCCGCACATCGTCGAGTCCAAAACCTCACTACGGCATGGTCTATTCACCACCACCGTTCCACACCAAGCTCACAGTAAAAAGGATAATAGGAATTTGTGTGCTGGGCTGTAGCAGGCTTTGGGGACCTGCGTGGGGGTGGGGGGTGGTGCATCAGGAGACTAGCTGTCCAGTGGGTGCCTCCCCATGTGCTGCACAACAGAGTACCTGGCATGCCAGGTGGGAGGCACAGAGGGAGACAAGGATGTGGACTGCACAAGGGCCCTGGATCACCAACGTGTGAATCGGAAAGACTGGACTTCAGCTCATCTGTGGGGGTGGTAACTGAGGCTTAAGAAGTGCTGTGTAATTTTTGTTTCTGAGATGGATTTTCACTCTTGTCATCCAGGCTGGAGTGCAGTGGCATGATCTCAGCTCACTGCAGCCTCCGCCTCCCAGGTTCAAGCTATTCTCATGCCTCAGCCTCCTGAGTAGCTGGGATTACAGGCACATGCTAAAACATCCACCTAATTTTTGGATTTTTAGTAGAGACGGGGTTTTGCCATGTTGCCGAGGCTGGTCTCAAACTCCTGACCTCAAGTGATCTGCTGGCCTTGGCCTACCAAAGTGCTGGGATTAAAGGCGTAAGCCACTGCGCCTGGCCAAGAAGTGCTGTGTATTTTGAAATAATAAAGGCTCATCTCTCCAGTGTACCACAGGGGCCTGGCCATGCCCATGTGGTAGGCAAGTCCACGCCACACACAGCCAAGAGCCTGGGTATGTTGTTGGCAGACCAGGGTTTGATTTCCAGCTCCAACATAAAACAGGCCTGAGCCATTGAATCAACCATTGAATCAACCTCTCTGGGCCTCAGCTTTTTCATCTGCAAAGTGGAGCGATACATCTTGGTTGCTGTCAAGATCAAAGCCACGGTGGCAGTTGGAAAACAGTGAAGGAATCGCTGTCTCACCAGCTCCACTTCTCAGATGCAGAAACCCACCAAGCCACTTGGAACCTGGCCCCTGGCCCTTCCTAGCAATATGATAAAATCCAGCATTGTGCACTGGGGCTGGGGGCCACATGGTTGATAGAAAGAATATGTGCTTTGATGGAAAGACAGACTTGGGTTTGAATCTTAGTTCCAGCACACACTGGCTGTGTGACTGGGAGGCAGGTTACTCACATATTGAAGCCTTTGGCTGGGCACAGCGGCTAACACCTGTAAATACCAGTACTTTGGGAGGCCAAGGCAGACAGATCACCTGAGGTCAGGAGTTCCAGACCAGCCTGGTCAACATGGTGAAACCCTGTCTCTACTGAAAATACAAACATTAGCCAGGCATGGTGGCACACGCCTGTAACTGCAGCTACTCAGGAGGGTGGGGCAGGAGAATGGTGTGAACCCAGGAGGCGGAGGTTGCAGTGAGCTGAGATCATACCACTGCACTCCAGCCTGGGCGACAGAGCAAGACTCTGTCTCACACACACACACACACACAAATACTGAAGCCTTGGTCTCTTCGTCAATTAAGTGAGGGTAGTAACTCCCTCCTTGTTGAGCTGTTGTGATTATAAACATGAGAACCTCCTACATCAAGTATCTGACACTGTCTGGATAGAAACCAAGTCAACATCACAAACCTTCACCAATAAATCCAAAGTCAGCACCTTTCTTTCCACCACACCATAGGTTATTCTCCGTCGTGATCAAACCAAGCAGGAAGCAAAGATGTGGAATGTCCTGGAGGACCAGGACACTTAAGCAACATTTAAGACCACAGTGATGATGGCATATTCAAGAACAATCCACTAGCCTGTATACTCTGGTAGTTTACAAGCTAATGATTTAGAAATAAACAATAAACACAGGTCATTAAAAGAATTTTCAAATCGGTGTGCTCTGTAGGACTACAGGCCAATAAAAATCAACCAAAGCTGCAGGGATATGATAGGGTAGTTTTGTCTCACTCGAAGTCTGGCTGCAGAATGTTTTCAAGAGCAAAGCATGGTTTGAAGGGCCACACAAAACATTAGAAGTCAACTAAGACTGACCTGGGTCCAAAACAGACACGTATGCAGGCCAAAGCTTGAGGGTTCTACTTCTTTTTTTTTTTTTTTTGAGATGAAGTCTCGCTATGTCACCCAGGCTGGAGTGTGGTGGCATGATCTCAGCTCACTGCAACCTCCACCTCCCAGGTTCAAGTGATCCTCCTGCCTCAGCCTCCCAAGTAGCTGGGGTTATAGGTGACCTCCACCACGCTTGGCTAATTTTTGTATTTTTAGTAGATGGGGTTTCACCATGTTGGCCAGGCTTATCTCGAACTCCTGACCTCAAGTGATCCACCCGCCTCAGCCTCCCAAAGTGCTGGGATTACAGGCATGAGCCACCACGCCCGGCCCCACCTAGCAAAGTCTCTAAGTGAGGAAAACTAGAGAATCCCTGAAGAAGCCGCTGCCTTGGAGGAAGGGTGTGGGATCCATAGAGGAGAACTGTGGCAGGGGATAGTATGAGATTAAAAGCCAAGATGATAAAAACAGCAACAAGCATTTCTATTCTCCTTTGACTTTATAAAGCCCTTCCAAGTACATCTGCCATTCTGGCTGACAACATCTATCTGAAAGGCTGTCTTGGGGAAGAAAAGTTAGCTGTCTTCTCTCTCCCCACAGTGGAAAACCAGAATGAGCATGTAAATGCTCCAGCACGGCAGATCATGGCTTAGACAGCAGGGAAGCCTGCCTGCAGCAGGGCTATTCAGAGGAAAAAGGTGCTGGCTGCCTTGCTCACCCCTGCTTCACCTGTTCCTTCACTCTGTCAATAAAGTCATTTAAGGAGGTTAAGATGTGCTAGGCAGTGTTCCATCCCATCCTATGGGAGACAGAGATTCCTACTGCTGCTCCCAAAAAGCTTAAGATAGGCCAATGCTTTCCTCCTCTACCTCTCTTGGGTAAATCATGGTGGGGTGTGGGGCAGACTTCCTAGGGAATAAATGCCTACCTGAGATTTTCATATCACCATTGTTGTGAGTAGATAATATATGTGTACAATAATAAATTGTAAATATATAAAAACATACACATTCAATAAGATTGTACAATACAAGATCAATATATGGCTGTGCCTTGAAGATAATGCAGGTTTGGTTCCAGACCACCATAAGAAAGTAAAAATTGACCAGGTGCAGTGGCTCACCCTTGTAATCCCATCACTTTGGGAGGCTGAGGAAGGCAGATCACCTGAGGTCAGGAGTTTGAGACTAGCCTGGCCACCATTGTGAAACTCTGTCTACTAAAAATACAAAAAAAAAAAAAAATTAACCAGGTATGGTGGCACATGCCTGTAATCCCAGCCACTCGGGAGGCTGAGGCATGAGAATTGCCTGAACCTGGGAGGTGGAGGTTGCAGTGAGAGATTGCACCACTGTACTCTAGCCTGAGTGACGGAGTGAGACTCTATCTCAAAAAATAGAAAAAAAAAGGCAAATATGATATAAAAAAAGTAAATATTGCAATGAAGCAAGTCACATAAATTTTTTGGTTTTCCAGTGAATATAAAAGTTATGTTTATATCATAGTCTGTTAAGTATGCAACAGCTCTGTGTCTCAAAAAATGTACATATCTTAATTAAAAAATACTTTATTGCCAAAACGTGCTAACAATTATCTGAGCCTTCAGGGAGTTGTAATCTTTTTGCTGGTGGAGAGTCTTACTTCAATGTTGATGGCTGCTAGACTGATCAGGGTTGTGGTTACTGAAGGTTGGGGTGACTGTGGCAATTTCTTAAAATATGACAACAATGAAATTGGCTACATTAATTGACTCTTCCCTTAACAAAATATTTCTCTGAGTCATGCAATGCTGTTTGATAGCTTTTCACCCACAGTAGAACTTCTTAAAAAATGAGAGTCAATCCTCTCAAACCCTGCCACTGCTTTATCAGTTTATGGAATATTCTCAATCCTTTGTTGTCATTTCAACAACATTCACAGCATCTTCACCAAGAGTAGTTTCCATCTCAACAAGCCACTTTCTTTGCTTATCATAAGAAGCAACCCCTCATCCATTCAAGTTTGATCATGAGGTTGCAGCAATTCAGTCACATCTTCAGGCTCCACTTCAAATTCTAGTTCTCTTGCTATTTCCACGACATCTGCAGTTCCTTCCTCCACTGAAGTCTTGAATCCCTCAAACTCATCCATGAGGGTTGGAATCCCTTTCTTCCAAACTCCTGTTCATGTTGCTATTTCGACCTCCTCCCATGAATCACAAATGTTCTTCATGGAATCGAAAATGGTGAATCCTTTCCAGAAGGAAAGGATTTCTATTTACTTTGCCTAGATCTATCAGAGGAATTACCATCTACAGCAGCTATAGCCATAAAAAAATGTATTTTTTTTTAAACGGAATCTCACACTGTCCCCTAGGCTGGAGTGCGATGGCATAATCTCGGCTCACTGCAAGCTCCACCTCCCGGGTTCACGCCATTCTCCTGCCTCAGCCTCCCGAGTAGCTGGGACTACAGGTGCCCGTCACCACGCCCGGTTAATTTTTTTTGTATTTTTATTAAAGACGGGGTTTCACCAGATTAGCCAGGATGGTCTCGATATCCTGACCTCATGATCCGCCTGCCTCGGCCTCCCAAGGTGCTGGGACTACAGGTGTGAGCCATCAAGCCCGGCCCAAAATGTATTTCTTAAATAATAAGACGTGAATGTCAGAATTACTCCTTGATCCATGGGCTGTAGAAGGCATGTTGTATTAGCAGGCACGAAAACAACACTCATCTCCTTGTACATCTCCATCAGAGCTCTTGTTGACCAGGTGCACTGTCAATGAGCAGTCATATTTTGAAAAGAACCTTTTTTCCGCCCAGCGTGGTGTGGCTTATGCCTGTAATCCCAGCACTTTGGGAGGCCGAGGCGGGTGGATCACGAGGTCAGGAGTTTGAGACCAGTCTGGCCAACATAGGGAAAACCTGTCTTTACTAAAAATACAAAAATTAGCTGGGCATGGTGGTGGGAGCCTGTAATCCCAGCTACTCAGGAGGCTGAGGCAGGAGAATCACTTGAACCCAGGAGGCGGAAATTGCAGTGAGCCGATACTGTGCCGTTGCACTCCAGCCTGGGTGACAAGAGCAAGACTCTGTCATATTAAAAAAAAAGAAAAGAACTTTTATTCTTCTGGGCAGTGGGTCTCAATAGTAATATTCAGTAAACCATGCTGTAAAGAGATGCTGTGATCCAGGCTTTATTATTCCATTTCTAGAGCACAGGCAGAGTAGGTGTAGCTTAATTCTGAAGGGCCCTAGGATTTTTCAGAATGGTAAATGAGCAATGGCTTGAACTTCAAGTCACTAGCTGCATTATGCCTTAACAATAACGTGAGTCAGCCTGCATTTGGAAGCTTCAAAGACAGACACTGACTTCTCTTTAGCTATCCAAGTCCTAGATTGTATCTTCTTCCAAGAGAAGTCTGTTTTGCCTACGCTGAAAATCTGTTGTGTAGTGCCACCACCTTCATTGATTATCTTAGTTAGATCTTCTGGATAACTTGCTGCAGCTTCCAACAAAGCATTTGCTGCTTCACCTTGCACTTTTGTGTTATGGAGATGAATTCTTTCCTTAAACATCATGAACCAACCTCCGCTAGCTTCCAACTTTTCTTCTGTAGCTTCCCCACCTCTCTCAGCCTTCATAGAATTGAAGAGAGTCAGAGCCTTGGATTGAGAGAATTAAGCCCCAATTAAGAGAATTAGGCTTTGGATTAAGAAAATGTTGTAGCTGGTTTGATCTTCTATCCAGACCATCAAAACTTTCTCCCTATCAGAAATAAGGCTTTTTTTAATCATTTGTGTGTTCACTGGAGCAGCACTTTTCATTTCCTTCGTGAACTTGTCCTTTCCATTCACAACTGGGCTAACTGCTGCAAAAAGTCTAGCTTTTAACCTATCTCGGCTTTCAACATGCCTTCCTCATTGAGCTTAATTATTTCTAGCTTTTGACTTAAAGTGAGAGACATGTGACTGTTCCTTTCACTTGATTACTTAAACAGGCCATTGTAGGATTATTAATTCACCTTATTTCAATATTGTTGTGTCTCAAGAAATAGGGAAACCCAAAGAAAGACAGGAAGAGATGGGAAAGAGCTGGTTGGTGGAGTAGTCAGAACCCACTCAATATTTATCAATTAAGTCTGCCATCTTATATGGGACACAGTTTGTGGTGTCCCCAAACAATTAAACAGTAACATCAAAGCTCTCTGACTGCAGATCACCATATCAGACATAATAATAGTGAAAAATTGGAAATGTTGTGGGAATTACCAAAATATGACAAAGAGACATGAAGTGAGCACCTGCAGTTGGAAAAATGATGCTGACACACTTGTTTGACCCAAGGTTGCCAAAAACTTCAATTTGTGAAAAAGCACAGTATCAGTAAAGCATAATAAAGTGAAGCTCAATGCAACAAAGTATCCCTGTATAAAAATCAATTGTCTTTCTATATGTTTGCAATAAATGATCTGAAAGTGAAAGTAAAAAAATCCATTTATAATAGCATCAAAAAAAGAATAAAATGCTTAGGAATAAATTTGGCAAAAGAAATACAAAACTTCTGCCTAAAAACCATAAAACACTGCTGAAAGACACTAAACTAAATGGAAAGATGCCCAGTGTTCATGGATTGGAAGACTTAATATTTTTAAGATGGCAATAGTCATAAAGTTGACTTACACATTCAGGGTAATGGCTATCAAACTTCCAGCTCTTTTTTTTTTTTTTTTTTTGAGACAGGGTCTCACTGTCACCCAGGCTGGAGTGCAATGTCACAACCTTGGCTCACTGCAACCTCCAACTCCCAGGCTCAACTGATCCTCCTGCTACAGCCTCCTGAGTGACGGAGACTACAGGAATGCACCATCATGCTCGGCTAATCTTTAAATTTTTTCTTGTAGATATGAGGTCTCATTATGTTGCCCAGGCTGGTCTCAAATTATTAGGCTCAAGTGATCCTCCCACCTTGGCCTCCCAAAGTGTTAGAATTATAGGCAAGAGCCACTGTGCCTAGACACAGCAGGCTTCTTTACAGAAATTGACAAGTTGATTCTATGATTTATATGAAAATACAAGTGACCCCAAATAACCAAAATAATTTTGAAAAAGAAAAACAAGGTTGGAGGTGTCACACTTCCCAATTTCAAAACTAAATACATTGACTAGAAGTAGTAGTGGCATAAAAAAAAAGGATAAACATACAGATCACTAAAGCCTGGAAAGGAACCCTCATATTATGATCAGCTGATTTTTGACAAGGGTGAAAAGACAAATCAATGGCAAAATAACAGTGTTTCAACAAACGGTGCTGGGACGACTGGATATCCACATGCAAAAGAGCAAAGTTTGATCCCTACCTCACCATATGCAAAAATTAACCCAAAATAAATCAAAGACCAAAATGTAAGAGCTAAAACTATAAAACCTCTTTGAAGAAAACATAGGGATAAACCTTTATGACCTTGGATTAGGGAATGGTTTCTTTGGTATGATGCCAAAAGTACAAATAACAAAAGAAAAATCAATAAATTGGATTTCATCAAATGTAAAATTTCTGTGCTTCTAAAGACATTACCAAGAAAGTGAAAAGAGAGGCTGGGCGCAGTGGCTCATGCCTGTAATCCCAGCACTTCAGTAGGCTGAGGCGGGTGGATCACCTGAGGTCAGGAGTTTGGGACCAGCCTGTCCAACATGGAGAAACCCTGTCTCTACTAAAAATACAAAAACTAGCTGGGCATGGTGGCACACACAACTGTGATCCCAGCTACTCAGGAGTCTGAGGCAGGAGAATGGCTTGAACCTGGGAGGCAGAGGTTGCAGTGAGCCGAGATCGCACCACTGCACCCCACCCTGGGCAACAGGGTGAGACTCTGTCTCAAAAAAAAAAAAGTGAAAAGACAACCCACAGAATGAAAGTTTTGTTAAGGTATTCCAGAATATATAAAGCCCTCTTACAACTCATTAAATAAAAAGACAATTAGCCAGGCACAGAAAGACAAACAGCTCATGTTCTCATGTATTTGTGGGATATAAACATAAAAGCAATTTAGCTCTTGGACATAGAGAGTAGAAGGATGGTTGCCAGAGGCTTGGAGGAGTAGTGGGGCTGGAAATGTGGTATGGTTAATGGGTACCAAAAAAACCCAGGAGGAATGAATTAACACCTATTATTTGATAGCACAACAGGGTGCGTAGAGTCAATAACTTAATTGTTCATTTAAAAGTAATTAAAGAAGAGTAATCGGATTGTTTGTAACACAAAGGATAAGTGCTTTAGGTGATGGATACCCCATTTTCCATAATGAGATTATTACACATAACATGCCTGTATCAAAACATCTCATGTGCCCCACCCCATACATAAATATATATATATGTTGCCACAAAAATTAAAAATAAAAAATTTAATAAAAGTAACTGAATTAGAATATGGGCAAAGGATCTGAATAGAGATTTCTCCAAAGACACAAATGGCCAATAGGCACATAAAAAGATGCTCAATGCCAATACTCATTAGAGAAATGTAAATCAAAACCACGAGATACCACCACAACACATCCACTAGGATGACTATCATCAAAAAGATAAATAGTGGGGCTGGGCACAGTGGCTCATGCCTGTAATCCCAGCACTTTGAGAGGCCGAGGCAGGCAGATCACCTGAGGTCAGGAGTTCGAGACCAGCCTGGCCAACATGGTGAAACCCCATCTCCACTAAACATAACAAAAAAATTAGCCAGCTGTGGTGGCACAAGCCTGTAGTCGCAGCTACTCAGGAGACTGAGGCAGGAGAATCGCTTGAACCTGGAAGGTGGATGTTGCAGTGAGCCAAGATCATGCCACTGCACTCCAGCCTGGGCAACAGAGCAAGACTCTGTCTTAAAAAAAAAATGCTGCTAAGTGTTAGAAAGGATGTCAAGAAATTGGAACACTCCTACATTGCTGACAGAAATGTGAAATCATGCAGCCACTTTGGAAAACAGTTTGGCCACTCCTCAAAATGTTAAAAATAGAGTCACCCTATTAACCAGCAATTCTACTTCTAGGTACATAGGCAAGAAAAAAAAGTTTACCTGCACAAAAACTTGTATATGAATGTTCATAGAAGCATTATTCATAATAGCCAAAAAGAGGGGGAAAAAAACTCCAAATGGCCATTAGCTGATAATTGGATAAATAAAACATGAGACATCCATACAATGGAATATTATTCAGCCATAAAAAGAATGAAAGCAAGTACTGGTATATGCTAGAGCATAGTTGAATATCAAAAGCATGGTTAAGTAAAAGAAGCCAGGAACAAAAAAACTAATATATTATTTGACTTCATTGATATGAAATGTTAAGAAGGGCCAAATCTATAGCGAGAGAAGGGGGAGTCATGGTTGCCAAGGGCTGGGGTTGGGATGAATGAGGAGTGACTACTAGCAGGTATGAGGTTTTTTTTTTTTGGGGGGGACAGAGTCTTGCCCTGTCACCCAGGCTAGAGTGCAGTGGCACAACCTCAGCTCACTGCAACCTCCACCTCCTGGGTTCAAGCGATTCTCTTGCCTCAGCCTCCTGAGTAGCTGGGATTACAGGTGCCCACCACTGTGCCTGGCTAATTTTTGTATTTTTAGTAGAGACAGGATTTCACTAGCTTGGCCAGGCTGGTCTCGAACTCCTGACCTCGTGATCCACCTGCCTCAGCCTCCCAAACTGCTGATATTACAGGCATGAGCCACCGTGCCCGGCTTTTTTTTTCTTTCTTTTTTTTTTTTAGATAGAGTCTCACTGTGTTACCCAGGCTGGAGTGCAGTGGCACAATCTCAGCTCACTGCAACCTCCGCTTCCTGGGTTCAAGCAATTCTCCTGCCTCAGCCTCTGAAGTAGCTGGGATTACAGGTGCCCGTCACTATGCCTGGCTAATTTTTTTGTACTTTTTTTTTTAGTAGAGATGGGGTTTTGCCATGTTGGCCAGGCTGTTCTTGAACTCCTGATCTCAAGTGATCTCCCCGCCTCGGCCTCCCAACGGGTTGGGATTACAAGCCCGAGCCACTGTGCCTGGCCAGGATGAGGTTTCTTTCTGAGCTGATGAAAATGTTCTGGAATTAGGTTATTGGCTTCAAGACTTGGTGAATACACTAAAAGTCATTTAATTGTTAAAAGAAAAGCAAAGAAAAACAAAGTTGATAGTGAAAAGTAGGTCTTCCTCCCATCCACATCCACCTGTCATCCAGCTGCCTGGCCTGGAGATAAGATGGTCTTGGGCATCCTCCCAGAGATATTTATGGATTTACAAGCATCTATAGACATGCACTGTCTTCATTTTTTTTTTTTTTTTTGAGATGGAGTCTTGCCCTGTTGCCTGGACTGGAGTGCAATGGCACGATCTCGGCTCAATGCAACCTCTGCCTCCCAGATTCAAATGATTCTCCTGCCTCTGATTCTCCTACCCTGAGTAGCTGGGACTACAGGTGCCCGCCACCATGCCTGGCTAGTTTTCTGTATTTTAGTAAAGACAGGATTTCACCATGTTGGCCAGCCTGGTCTCAAACTCCTGAGCTCCAGTAATACGCCTGCCTCTGTTGGGGTGATCAGACCCAACACCAGGTCGTGGGGGTGACGAAGTCTGGTGGAGTCAAAGGAATGAGTAAAAGACAGTTTGAGAGAGAAAGTGGGACCAGGGGGCCTTCACCCGTGTGGAGGCTGCAAAGGCCCTGACCTCTGGGAGCCCATGCTATTTATTGGTGTGCAAACAAACAAACAGGTGGTGAGGATGTGGGGATTGAAAGGAAACAGTGTATCAAGTGAATGAGAAACATATGGCTGCTGGAGATAACCGGAGTGCTAGAAGCTAGGAGCCAGCAAGTCTAGCAGACATGCAAGCCCTGCCTCAGCTTCTCTCCCAACACTCAGCTTTTCTCCCAACACACCTCAGCCTATCAAAGTGCTGGGATTACAGGCATGAGCCACCGTGCCTGGCCCTATTTTTTTTTCCAAACACAAATGATAGGCTATTGCAGACACTGCTGTGCATCCTGTGTCTTGCAAGCTTACAGCAAGTTTTAAAGAAGACAAAGATCATCTTTATTTGTGGTGGGAGGGACAGGGCTTCAGTGGGGAGAAGAGGGCTATTTAAAGATGCAGAGACGTGTTCAAACAGAGTGGCCTGA
The DNA here is from genome assembly GCF_028885655.2 of Pongo abelii. Taxonomy (NCBI): domain Eukaryota; kingdom Metazoa; phylum Chordata; class Mammalia; order Primates; family Hominidae; genus Pongo; species Pongo abelii. The sequence continues at coordinate 25,162,820 of NC_071991.2, forward strand.
TCAGAGAAGGGCAGGGGCCTGCTGTGCCTTGGAGCAGAGGAGGTGACTGGGGAGACGTGAGGTGAGGAGGCAGGAAGGAGCCAGCCTGTGGGGAGGGAGGTGCAGGGGACCACGCCTGGGGGTGGCAGCTTGATGCTGAAGGAGAGTCCCTGATGATGTCAGCTGGGGAGGGTCATGAAGTGACCACTTACAACAAGTTGGCAACTGGTGGTAGACAGACCAGTCCAGGAAAGAGAGGGAGGACGCTGATTCCAGCGAGGTTAGGGAAACAGAATTCACAGGGTGTTAGCAGACTGTGGTGGCATGCACCTGTAGTCCCAGGTCCTCGGGAGGTTGAGGTGGGAGGATCACTTGAACCCAGGAGTTTGAGGCTGCAGTGAGCCATGATGGCACCGATGCACTCCAGCCTGGGCAGCAGAGCAAGAGCCCAACACAATCATAATAGTAAATAATAATAATGAGAAGAATTCACAGGATCTAACACTGAACATGGCTTCTCCCAGAGTCCTAGCCAGGGCGACTAGGGGCTGGTTACCTCTCCTGAAATGGGGTATATGGAGGTGCCCATGTTTACATGGGAATTGAAGATTATTAGTTACTGAGGTGCCCAAAGGGAGGCCTGAAGTTGGATGACAGGCCCAGGCCAGAGGCAAAAATTTGAAATTACTAGCCCCAAATGGCCTGGATGAGGTTACTCAGGAGTGTGGATGGGACAGGGATATAGGGAGAGCCCCAGAAGGTTAAATCCTGGAAGAGTGCAGCTATTGAATAGGTTAAAAGATCTGGAGCATTCTATGATCAATAACTAGCTACCAGCTCCTATCCAGCACTGCTTTTATGCCATCATCTTTAAACATGCGCATGCAATGTCTCCGCTCTGCAAGAGAGATTTCCTGTTATATGGATTGGGACAGAGAAGTGGACATGTGATATTGAAGGTCACCCTGGCAAATGATGATGTCAGGATTCAAATCCAGCTCTGACTCCAAGATCAGTGGAAGGCCGAGACGGGTGGATCACGAGTTCAGGAGATTGAGACCATCCTGGCTAACACGGTGAAACCCCGTCTCTACTAAAAATACAAAAAAAAATTAGCTGGGTATGGTGGTGGGTGCCTATAGTCCCAGCTACTCGGGAGGCTGAGGCACAAGAATGGCATGAACCCAGGAGGTGGAGCTTGCAGTGAGCCGAGATCGTGCCACTGCACTCCAGCCTGGGCGACAGAGTGAGACTCTGTCTCAAAGAAAAAAAAAAGCAAAAACAAAAACAAAAACAAAAAGCTCCTGGTATATCACAAGCATTTATTTCTGACCACAAAATTACATTTATTCAACAGAAAACAGTCCGGGTCTTTAAGAGGTTAACTTCTGGAGTGCTTGGCTACACTCCAGCTTGCATTGGAGGGGGTGTTCGGGCGCTGTGGCACCCGGCAGTGGCAGCAGCACCAGGTGGGCGGCCGTAATTAATAGACTGCTGAGAGCGCCCCTTTCCACAGGTGCACGGCTCTTGCCCCTGCTTCCATAGGTCAGGGACTTAGCCTCAACATGTCTGGCTGAAATTCAATTTGGCTTCTCTCTCAACTGTTCATTTCCTATGTTATGCAAGGGTAGATCCCTTTCTGCATGAGCAGAAGAACCAAATCAGCTGCAGCTTTGGAGGAAAAAACATGCTTTTGCACCTGGCCTGAATGTTGAGCCTCGTTCTGATGGGTCCCTAGTTGAGCCGTCATGGCATGAACGTACAGGGAGACACTGTGTGCATCAGGCCTGCAGGTTTTGTCATAAGATATGACAGTACAGCAGCCACATCACCACGGTGACCACCACAGCTGCCACCACTGCCACCTCCACCGCCGCAGAAGGCCCAAGAGCCTGCAGACAGACATGCTGGGTGAGAAGGAAGTTCCCCAGCAAGGGTCCAGGGCAGCAGGCTGTGTTAGGGTCGCTGGAAAGCCTCCCTGTATCCTCCAGCCAGAATGTGTCATCCTGTCCCCAGAGTGCCTGGCCTGCTCCACAGTTGCCTGTCTGGCCCCAAACCCAAAGAAGACCCAGACAACCTCTCCCTACTCCCAGCAGGACACTGGCCTATTTTGCTTGTAGGCATCTAGGAACTGAAGTAGATGCCACACGCAGCACTCAATAAGTACTCATTAACAAGGAAAAGGCGAGAGGCAGGGGGAATTCAGCTAAGAATGTTTTACATAACCGGTTCCATAAGGCAAAGAATAGACACAGCATCTAAGACGAGATACAGGCCCTCAAAGCGTGTACAATCTTACAGAAGAGTGGGCTGGAAAGAGGGGAAGAGGTAACAATGCAATAACAAGAAAACAAGCACCCTGATTAGAAAATGGGCTAAGGTGGCCGGGTGTGGGGGCTGACACCTGTAATCCTGGCACTTTGGGAGGTCAGGGCAGATGGATCTCTTGAGGTCAGGAGTTTGAGACCAGCCTGGCCAACATGGCAAAAGCCCGTCTCTACTAAAAATACAAAAAATTAGCCAGGCGTACTGGTGTGCCCCTGTAGTCCCAGCTACTTGGGAGGCTGAGGCAGGAGAATCACTTGAACCCAGGAGGTGGAGGTTGCAGTGAGCCAAGATCATGCCACCACACTCCAGCCTGGGTGACAGAACGAGACTCCATCTCAAAAAAAAAAAAAAAATTAAAAGGGAGATATAAATGAAGCCCTCTCAGAGATCAGAAGAGGAAGAATCTGTTTCTGGCTGGGTATTTTGGGAAGACTTGGAGGATCTGGCATTTAGAAGGATGGATAAGGCAGGGCATGGTGGCTCACGCTTGTAATCTTAGCACTTCGGGAGGCCAAGGTGGGTGGATCCCTTGAGGCCAGGAGTTTGAGACCAGCCTGAACAACATGGTGAAACCCCATCTCTACTAAAAATACAAAATTAGCCAGATGTGGTGGTACACACCTGAAATCCCAGCTACTTGGGAGAATAAGGCAGCAGCATCGCTTAAACCTGGGAAGCAGAGTTTGCAGTGAGCCGAGATTGTGCCACTGCTCTCAAAAAGAATGGATAAGAGGTAATAATCTCCCTGGCAGGTGGTCATCCAAGCGATTCTCCTGTTTCAGCATCCCAAGTAGCTTGGACTACAGGCACCCACCACCACACCAAGCTAATTTTTTTTTTTTTTTGTATTTTTAGTAGATACAGGGTTTCACTATGTTGGCCAGGCTGGTCCTGAACTCCTGACCTTGTGATCCACCCGCCTTGGCCTCCCAAAGTGCTGGGATTGCAGGCATGAGCTACCTCACCTGGGCAGCTTATCCTATTTTTGAACAGATCTACATTGCTGGGAAACATCCTGTTCGGCTCTGCTGGTGATAGTCAAGCAAAGTACTGCTCCAGTGAGTCTCATGAGGTTTCAGAGCTATGGAGCTCCTTGGGGGAGGATCTGGGTAACCTACTCATTTTACAGATGAGCAAATTCAGGCAGAAAGAGGCCCCGAAACTCGCCCAAGGTCACAGAGGTGGTGGGCAGCAGTGCCTGGAACAGCTGCCTGTCAAATGCTCTTTGGAATGAACCACATGGATGCCCTGTCTTTATTTAGCAATGGCCTTTAGATCTGAATGCTTAAACGTGTTACAACTCAACAGATATGGGCTGCAAGATGGCCAGCAGACTCGTAGTCACTTTTAACTCATTCATACACTGTTGTAGTTTACCCAACTTTCTCTATTTCCCCTATTATTTGATTGGAATCTGTCAAATTGTCCTGCCAGTGTCCATGGGGAATTTGCTTTCTACTGTACCTCTTTGAAAGGGTCTAGTTCAAAGGGGAGACCAAAGGGTCTCCTATAAAGAGACCTAAGGGTTCTGCCTACAAGGCCCTGGCATGACCTGGGTCCTAATATCTTCCTTGGTATTGCTCCCTGACAGGCAAGCCCATCCCTGCAGAGCTCTGGCACTCACTGCCCCCATCTTCCTGATGCTCTTTCCCAGCTCCGAGTGTGGCTGGTTCTCCTTGCTACTTCCCTCTGATGTTCTGTTGTCCTCCCTGGAGAGGCCTCCCTGGATGACTGAGGAAGCTGCTACCACCCCTTCTCGCTCTACCCTGAGATCTAGTGTGTCTCCCTCGCAGTGCCTGGCACCATCTAACATTGCCTTTTGTGTTTATCATCAGTTTCCCTTCATTAGAATAGCAGGGTCCTAGCTGATTGTATTCAACATGACATCTTTAGCTACTGTTTAGCCCATACCTGGAAGCAGGAGGCTCCCGAAAAGGTTGTGTTGAATGAAGACCAGAGAGTAAAACCCAGCCTCTGAGAGCACGTCCTGCATGCAGCCCTGAATTCGGCCAAGCACGCTGCATGTAAGGGAGACATTCAGCACAAAGGGAAGTTTCAGATCATTTCTCGGTCCCTCCCTCAGGCCATATCAGCAGGTGATACTGTGATGAAATTCACAGTTAACCTGGGTCCCACTCCTTCCAACGATGCAGATCTTGGTTGTAGCAAAGCGCATTGACACAGTTATGGATGTACACATGAGACAATGCACCAAACTCCAGAATTTATCTAGGAGGGGCTGGTTAGAAGGGAAGGGGGCTTCAGGCAGGGTTTGCAGAGCACTGTGTGCAAGATGCACATCAATTTTTTTTAATAGAGACATGGTCTTGCTCTGTTGCCCAGGCTGAAGTGCAATAGTTCAATCATAGCTCACTGTAGCCTCAACCTCCTGGGCTCAAATGATCTTCCCACCTCAGCCTCCCAAGTAGCTGGGACTACAGGTGTGTGATAACATGCTTAGCTAATTTTTGCATTTTTTGGTAGAGACGGAGTTTCACTATGTTGCCCGGGCTGGTCTGGAGCTCCTAGGCTCAAGTGATCCACCTGCCTCAGCCTCTCAAAGTGTCAATCAAAGACTGGAGAGGTTGGCTGAGATCAGGGAGGTGATGAAGGCATTGCTTCCTCCCCGCTCAAGCAGTATCAGAGCGCACCAACAGTAGCACTTCTGGGATGCCAGATGGCCCCAGAATCGAGGCCCACTCCTGCCATTATGACCTGTGTGACTTGGGGTCCTCTCTCAGGCTTAGTCCTTTTATCTGTAAGATGGTGATGATGCTTCCATCCACCCAACCTATAAACACTTATTTAACGCTCATGAAGGAGAGGCACTGGGTATACAGAGCTCATAACTTTCAGTAAATAAATCCATATGCATTTCTATTATTAATCTTTTGTTACAACAAAGTGTTATCATATTCTTTCTCCTGTTGATGGCTGCCTGGGTTGTCTTCATATGTTAACTATTTTCAAAATTTCTGAACTGGTTTTCCAGGGCAAACCAGTTTAAGTTTATTTGTCTCTTTAATTTTCTTTTGAAATAGGATCTGACTCTGTCCCCCAGGCTGGGGTACAGTGGTGCCATTAAAGCTAACTGCATTAGCCTCCAACTCCCAGGCTCAAGTGATCCTCCTGCCTCAGCCTCCTGAGTAGCTGGGACTACAGGTATGTGCCACAAAGCTTGGGTAACTTTAAAAAATTTTTTTGGTACAGATAGAGGTGTATGTTGCCCAGCTGGTCTTGAACTTCTGGGCTCAAGCGCCATTCCCATCTCTGCCTCCCAAAGTACTAGGATTATAGGCATGAGCCACCACACTCAGCATGCTTAAGTTTCTTTATATATTTAGGAGTGAAATTGCCAAGGTACAGGTGAGTCTTTATCACCAGATGTGAAATTGGCTTTCAAAAAGGTTAAATCAACTTACGCTCCTGTCTTGACTTTTTAATTTCAGCCAACTTGGTAGGGAGGAATCACTTGCAAATGAGTTATTTTAATCTACATATCCCTGGCTATTATGGAGCCTAACATCTTTTCATATAGTACTGACCATTCTGATGTTCTCTTCTGACAATTATGCTAATGACTTGTACTCCTTCTTTTATTGGTTTTTCCCCCATTGATATATGAGCATTTTGAATATCTTGTGAACATTAATTGTTAATTACAGGTGTGACAACTACCTCCTCCAGATTTGTAAACCATGGCCAAGCTTACCCCACATACAACTGTGGAATGCACAGCCCTAGATGGCACCCTTCACCTCCTGGACATCTGAATCTTTATCACTGTAAACATTGAGGTAAGTGTGAATCTTTATTACGGCAAGTTTCCAACAGGTGATGTGAAAGGTCTTGAGAAAGGCAGACCTTTTTTCTAGTTCACATGAACATACCATGGAGTTAGCAGTGCACTGGACTTATATTTCCACTTTTTTTTTTTTTGAGACAGAGTCTCACTCTGTTGCCCAGGCTGGAGTGCAGTGCCACGATCTCAGCTCACTGCAGCCTCCATCTCCCAGGTTGTAGCGATTCTCGTGCCTCAGCCTCCTGAGTAGCTGAGACTACAGGCATGTGCCACCACACCCAGCTAAACTTCGTATTTTCAGTAGAGACAGGGTTTCACCATGTTGCTCAGGCTGGTCTCAAACTCCTGACCTCAAGTGATCTGCCTGCCTCAGCCTCCAAAAGTGCTGAGATTACAGACGTGAGCCACCACACCCAGCCATCTTTCCACTTTCTTTAGGGTATCTCTCCATGAAAAAAAAGAGCTCCTACTTTAAAATTTTAACGTAGTTCACTGCAACAATCTCTTCTTTTATGGTTTTCTGTTTAAAAAATTCTACCCAGCCCACAGCCAGGTGTGGTGGCTCACACCTGTAATCCCAGCACTTTGGGAGGCCAAGGGAGGTGGATCACTTGAGGTCAGGAGTTTGAGACCAGCCTGAGCAACATGAGGAAACCCCATCTCTACTAAAAACACAAAATTAGCTGGGTGTGGTAGCACATACCTGTAATCCCAGTTACTCAGGAGGCTGGGGCAGGAGAATCATTTGAACTCAGGAGGCGGAGGTTGCGGTGAGCCGAGATCGTGCCATTGCACTCCAGCCTGGGCAACAAGAATGAAACTCCATCTTAAAAAAAAATTAAAAAATAAATAAAACATGGGTTTTCCAGACAGGGAGATCTGGCAGAAATTTTACTCTATCCTAGTAGGAAAGTTATTTAGTCTTAATAAGTTCAAGTGATCGTGCCTATAATTAGGGTAATAGTGACCGCTAGGATTTTTAAACATATTTGTAAATACTTTTGTAAAATATATCCATAGACACGTATGATTGTTATATAGTAGGTATACATATAAAAATTGTTTTATACATACACACAAATATAACAAAATCTAAGTGCCTGCTTGGCACAGGCAAGGCACTAGATAAACTAGAATTTGTTCAATGTGGCTTCTGAATCAAATGACAATTTGTTAACCAGAGTCTTGTCCTCAAATCATGAGAACTGTTATTTCTCTTCTCATTTGGCCCTCAGGATTGATGTATACACTGAATGAGAAAAAAAATAAATAAATAAAATAAATAAATAAATAAATAAATAAAAGAAATGCTACCCAGCCCAAAGTCGTCATCTTTTATATTTTCTTCTAAAAAGTTTAAAGCTTTGCCCTAAGACTTTCCTTGTAATTTGTGTTTCCACACAGAGTAAGGTAGGGCTCCAACTCTAGTTAATTGTTTGTCTGTTTGTTTGCTTGAGACAGGATCTTGCTCTGTCAGCCAGGCTGTAGTGCAGTGGCATGCGATCACAGCTCACTGCAGCCTCCAGCTCACGGGCTCAAGCAATCATCCCACCTCAGCCTCCCAAGTGGCTGGGACTACAGGCATGTGCCATCACACCCAGCTAATTTTTGTAATTTTTTGTACAGACAGTGTTTCACCATGTTGCTCAGGTTAGTCTGTAACTCATGGGCTCAAGGGAACTGCTTGCTTCAGCCTCCCAAAGTGCTGGGATTACAGATAGGAGCCAATGTACCTGGCCTTAACTTCATTTAATCTATAAGGATTTGACAATTGTCAGGGGACCATGAAAAGTCCCCTCTTTTGTCACTGATCCATACCATCTTTGCAATATATTCAACTTCTCTATATATGCATAGGTCAGATTCTGTTTTTTTGTTTGTTTGTTTTTGTTTGTTTGTTTGTTTTGAGACAGAGCCTCACTCTGTGATCCAGGCTGGACTGCAGTTGTGTGATCTCGGCTCACTGCAACCTCCGCTTCCCAGGTTCAAGCAATTCTCCTGCCTCAGCCTCCCAAGTAGCTGGGACTACAGGAGCATGTGACCACACCAGGCTAATTTTTGTATTTTTAGTAGAGACAAAGTTTCACCATATTGGTCAGGCTGATATGGAACTCCTGACCTCAAGTGATCCTCCTGCCTCAGCCTCCCAAAGTGCTGGGATTACAGGTATGAGCCATCACACCTGGCCAGATTCTGATTTTTTTATTGTGTTCCTTTGGTGTATTTATCTCACTCTGTGCCAACTACTGTAGATTTAATAATCTGATAGGGCAATTCCTCCAACTTGTACTGGTTCAATATTTCTTCACTTTATTTTGTTTGTTTGTTTTGCTGACTATTTTCAGTAGTATCCTTTTTAAAAATTACATTTTAAGTTTGCTGCTGATACAGAGGTATATAATTACTTTTGTATACTGATTTTGTATCTAGTAAACTGGTTAAGTGAGGCCCACTTGAAAAATGACAGTTTGATTTCTTCTGTTGTAGTACTTATACTGGATCTACAACAGGGTTACATCCCAATAAACTCATTGTACATTGAAAATATTGTAGTCAAAAATGCATTTAATAAACCTAGCAAACATCATAGCTTAGCCTAGCCTACTTTAAATATATTCAGAACACTTATATTAGCCTATAGTTGGGGAAAATTATCCCAGACAAAGCCTATTTTATAATAATGCATTCAACAGCTCATGTAACTTATTGAATACTGTACTGAAAATTAAAAACAGCATGGTTATATGGGTACTCAAAGTACAGTTTCTCTGCATCATCCTAAAGGTGAACCATCATAAGTCAAGAGCTATCTATACTTTATTTCTTTTTCTTGTCTTCTCTGCTAGCTAAGACTCCCAGTACAATGTTAATTAAAGTAGCAATAGTAAGTATTCTTGTCTTGTTCCTGGTTTTCTGGGAAATTTTTTTTTTTACACCACTGGGTCTGATGATTGATGTATGTTTCTGATAAATAACTTTTGCCAGGTTAAAGAAGTTTCCCTTTATTCCTAAGAAGTTTCCTTCTATTCCTAGTTTGTTGGTAGGGTTTTGTTTTGTTTTGCTTTTGGAGATGGAGTCTTCATCTGTTGCCTAGCTAGAGTGCAGTGGCACAATCTCGGCTCATTGCAACCTCTGCCTCCCGGGTTCAAGTGATTCTCCTGACTCAGTCTCCTGTGTAGCTAGGTTTACAGGCCTGTCCCCACCACAACCAGCTAATTTTTGGTTTTTGTATTTTTAGTACAGACGGGGTTTCACCACATTGTCCAGGCTGGTCTCAAACTCCTGACCACCATGCCTGGCCTGTTGGTAGTTTTTAATCATGAATGGATTTACATTTTATCAAAATATTTTCATATAACTATTGAAATTTTTTTCCTCCTTTAATCTGCTAATGACATGAATTTACATTAATAAATTTTGAAAATTTTAAATGAGACAGCATTCTTCGGATATACCAAGCTTGATGGATTTAATTTACTAATACCTTTGAAAAGACTTCATGTATTTATTCACTAACACTGACTTTTTTTTTTTTTTTTTTGAGATGGAGTCTCGCTCCATCACCCAGGCTGGAGTGCAGTGGCATGATCTTAGCTCACTGCAACCTCTGCCTCCTGGGTTTAAGCAATTCTCCTGCCTCAGCCTCCCAAGTAGCTGGGATTACAGGCACCTGCCACCATGCCTGGCTAATTTTTGTATTTTTAGTAGAAACAGGGTTTCACCATATTGGCCAGGGTGGTCTTGAACTCCTAACCTCAAGTGATCCACCTGCCTCAGCCTCCCAAAGTGCTAAGATTAAAGATGTGAGCCACCACGCCTGGCCAATAAGGCTGACTTTTAATTTTCCTTTCTAGTACTGTTCTTGTCTCGTTTGGGTATCAGGATTATATTAGCCTCATAAAAGGAGTTAAGAAGTGCTCCCTCTTTTTCTATTTTCTGAAGGAGTTTGCTAAGTATGAGAACTCTTTATTTCATGATTAATTGATAAAACTCTATCGGAAAACTGTCTATACTTTATCGAAGTATTTCAGTAATAGTTATGAAGCTATTCAAGTTTTCTATTTCTTCTTTAATCAGTTTTGGTAGTTACACAATTCTAGAACTTTTTCTACTTAAGGATTTATTGGCATAAAGTTGCTTATAACATTCTCTTATTATCTTTTTAATCTCTGCAGCAGCTGCAATATCATCCCCAATTTTATTCCTAATGTATTTTATCTTGATTAGTACAGTGGTTTGTCAAATTGTAGTGATATTTTCAAATAAATGACTTTTGGAATGTTTCTCTCCTGGCTCTTTGTTTTCTTTTTCATTCATTTCTGTTCTTATATTTATTATTATTTTAATTATATTTATCATTTCTTTCATTCTATTTGAACTTATTCTGTTGTACATTTATTTGTTTATTTATTTAATAGAGACAGAGTCTTGCTATGTTAGGCCAGGCAGCTCTCGAACTCCTGGCCTCGGATGATCCTCCTGCCTTGGCCTCCCAAAGTGCTGGGACTACAGGCATGAGCCGTCATACTGGCCTATTTTACTTTCATAAAGCTGATGCTTAGTTCATAGATTGTTAGTCTTTCTTTTCTTCTCTAACACGAGTACTCATGTTATTCCTTAAGACGATATTCCTCCCTGAGGACACTTGCTCCTCTACTACCAAGAGGTTCTCTGAGCCAGCTCCTCATCCCCTCAACCTTCCACACCACGACTCTTCTCAGGAAGAGAAATAAGGATTGGCCAGACAAGGTAGAAAGACAGCATTTTCCTAGAGGGTGTGTGTATTACTTTACTGAAGGGATTGTCTAAATTATTGTTGGACTACAATAAGCTTTAAATTGGACTGAATATTAAGGGTATACCTCCCCCACACCACCCATCAATTTGTTGGGCTTGTGAAACACCCAAAATTAGGTATCATAATCAATCAATCGTGAATAAATAACTCTAATTTCAGTGTGAGTTACATTTTAGGATTTTGTTATCATAATTATAAGTAATCATTTCATTATAATATCTTAAACTTTTATTTATTTGTTTACTTATTTATTTATATGGAGTCTCGCTCTGTCACCCAGGCTGGAGTGCAGTGGCACAATCTCGGCTCACTGCAAACTCTGCCTCCCGAGTTCAAGTGATTCTCATGCCTCAGCCTCCTGAGTAGCTGGGATTACAGGCACACACCACCATGCCTGGCTAATTTTTGTATGTTTAGTAGAGATGGGGTTTCACCATGTTGGCCAGGCTGGTCTTGAACTCTTGACCTCAGGTGACCCACCCACCTCAGCCTCCCAGGGTGCTAGGATTACAGCCGTGAGCCTGGGATGGGGTCTCACTATATTGACCAGGCTGGTCTTGATCTCCTGGGGTCAAGCGATCCTCCTGCCTTGTCCTCCAAAGTGATGGGATGAACAGGCATGATCACCTTTTTAATAGCAACACATCATAATGAAAGGATGGAAGTAAAATATTTTAAAAACCACTTCCAGGTCAGGCGCAGTGGCTCATGCCATGCCTGTAATCCCAGCACTTTGGGAGGCTGAGGTGGGCGGATCACCTAAGGTCAGGAGTTCGAGATCAGCCTGACCAACATGGAGAAACCCCATCTACTAAAAACACAAAAAAATTAGCCAGGCATGGTGGCCCATGCCTGTAATCCCAATTACTTGAGAGGCTGAGGCAGGAGAATTGCTTGAACCTGGGAGGCAGAGGTTGCAGTGAGCTGAGATTGTGCCATTGCCCTCCAGCCTGGGCAACAAGAGAGAAACTCCGTCTCAAAAATAAATAAATAAATAAATAAATAAATACATTAATTAATTAAATAAAAACCACTTCCAGGCCAGGCATAGTGGCTTGAGCCTTGGATGTTGAGACAAGCCTGGGCAACATATTGAAACCGTATCTCTACTAAAAATAGAAAGAAATTAGCCAGATGTGGTGGTGCACATGTATAGTCCCAGTTACCTGGGTTGGGGGAAAGTGGGGGAGTGAGAAGGCAAGAAGATTGCTGAGCCCAGGAGGTAGAGGCTGCAGTAAGCCATGATGTCACCACTGAACTGCATCCTGGGTTATGGAGTGAGACCCTGTCTCAAAAAAAAAAAAACTTTTTAAAATAGAAAATCATAAAACATGATGTAGTGATAGACAGATCTATAGATAGATATATTTCCAAATGTAATGTGTGAACCTGATTGGACCCCAGTTGCAGGGAGGGCAGTTATAAAAGACATCTTAGGTATGATCGGAAAAAATTGATTTTAGATCAAAGAGGAGATGACCTGGAATTACTGTGAATTTTCCCAGGTGTGATATTTGTGGCTATTGTGGTAATGTCAGAGAACGTTAACGTTTTGTTAACTTTGGGAGCCTTCCATGTGCATTTGAGGGGCGCCATGCATGCTTCTGCAACTTACTTCCAAATGTTCAGCAAAAGTGGTGGGTGGGGAGGGGACAGGGGAGGTACAAAGGGTGAAATGTTAACGACTGTGGATCTGGGTAAAGAGCGTACAGGATGGCCAGGCACAGTGGCTCACGCCTGTAATCCCAGCACTTTGGGAGGCCAAGGTGGGTGGATCACTTGAGGTCAGGAGTTAGAGACCAGCCTGACCAATATGATGAAACCTTGTCTCTACTAAAATAACAGAAATCAGCTGGGCATGGTGATGCATGCCTGTAATCTCAGCTACTCAGGACGCTGAGGTAGGAGAATCACTTGAACCTGGGAGGCGGAGGTTGCAGTGAGCCGAGATTGCACCATTGCACTCCAGCCTGGGCAACAAGAGCAAAACTCCATTTCAAAAAAAGAAAAAAAAAAGTGTACAGGTGTTCACTGTACTAATCTTTCCATTTTTATACAGCTTTGAAATTTTTCAATGACAAAGAAATACAAGCAAACACCCCAAAAGCACACTGAACTCTTTGAGCTAGAGAACTAGGAAGCCAGTGGGTCTCTCAAAAGCTGCTGAATAAGTAACGGAACAGGTAAGAACAAATGTGGGTAGGTGTCAGGTAATGGTTTCACTCATCAAGTGCCAGCTTGGAGATGAAGTTCTGAGAAAAAGACGGTTCAAGTCCATCCAAGCCCTGGGATGCAGGTGTCCTGCTGGTCAGACCAAGCTGCGTGCATGGGGGCTGAATGAGGCAGGAAAATGATCTTAAGAGAGGAGCACTGTTCTGCTCTCTAAAATTTCCAGCCATCACCAAACACTGTGTCTTCTTTCTAGGCTGGTCCCTTCTGATGTCCTGAAATTGCCTCTCTGTCTCTGGCTACAATATCCCCTGGCCTCCTTCGTTCACTCACTCCCTGCTCTCGCTCCCAGCTGAAGAATTTCCCAAATGGAAGCCCGACCACTTGCTCTGGAGCTCTGGGCCCAGGAACCCAGCTTTCCATATAAGGCCCACATCACCTGTGTCCCAAGGGAAACCTACTGTATCTCACCGCAGTATCTCTCCTGCCCCTTCCCCCATTTGTAGCCTGTGACTTAGTTGCAAGAAAATGAAATCCCTGCCGGGCATGGTGGCTCACATCTGTAATCCCAGCACTTTGGGAGGCCGAGTCGGAAGGATCACCTGAGGTCAGGAGGTTGATACCAGCCTGGCCAACATGGTGAAACCCCGTTTCTACTAAAAATACAGAAATTAGCTGGGCGTGATGGTGCGCACCTGTAATCTCACATACTTGGGAGGCTGAGACAGGAAAATTACTTGAACCTGGAAGGCAGAAGTTGCAGTGAGCGGAGATCGTGCCACTGCACTCCCGCCTGGGTGACATGGCAAGACTCTGTCTAAAAAAAAAAAAAAAAAAATTCTTACGACTGTTCCAATATGGGCTATTTCAGGGGCTTTAGAAATGTCTTGTTTCCTTTTCTCATCAGCTTAGTATGATTCCCCATTCTGTTTTTCCAACAGGAGAAGGTAAAGAGGTGAGATTCAGTAAATCCTCACCAATACAATTTCTGGCTTACTAAACATCACTCAATCTTTAAACAAAGGGCTGGCAAGGAATGCCACCCACACGGAGCCCAGTCTCCTCTGTGGCTGCTGTTCCCGCTAACAGGTAGCCAGGGCCGATATCCCAGGTGATTTGCCACCCACGTGCCGTCTGCCAGATGGCTCCGTCCTTCTCTGGAAGGATCTGTTAGAAACCGCGTCCTTTTACTGAGCCCAGACTTCCTCCTCGTGGTTTCTGCCCGATGATCTGGGTTTCAAGACTGCGATCAAGTGGCATCCCTGTGCCCCTGCCAGCCTCTCACCAAAGCATAGCACTCACGGCTCACACTCATGGCAGTGGCGGCCCCAGACCAGCGCAGGGAACGAGGCGACTTCCTAGAGGGGACGTATGGGCTCCTAAAAGCTGTGGTGCAAACTACCTGCCCGTTGCCACCACACAGGGCGCTTCTGCTTGGAATCCACCACACCTCTGTATATTCTGAGCATAGGTTCCTTTTCCATGAGGGCTTTCACCAAGGACCCAGTGGAAAATCACATCGCAGAGCACAAAATCTGCATGATGCTAGGTTGGAGCAGCTGGGAAAGCACCATCGGGGCAGCACCTTTTGCCTGGAGTATTTCTTTAACATGAATAAAAAGACTGATTAGCCACAAAGCAAAGGGTGGCTCAGGATAGAAAATGAATAGAAAAGCTTACCTCTCCGTGGAAGCTCTTCAGCAGCGGTGCTACCTCCTTGCGCAAATCCTGGAGCAGGGGGCGGAGGTCAGGAAGCAGCCATTTGCGAAGGAGAAAGAAGGGACACATTGGTTAAGTCCTCCTAAAAACAGCGTGGCAGTCAGTGCCGATTATCATTATCTAAAGCAAGCCTGGGACCTCGCCGGTTCCTGCACTCCTAAAACATAGATAACACCAACTGGCGCTCCAGGATTTAAACTTATTTAAGAATACGAGGTGGTTCTTTTTTGTTGTTGTTGTCGTTATTGTTTGAGACAGAGTCTCACTCTGTTGACCAGGCTGGAGTGCAGTGGCACATTCCCGGCTCACTGCAACCTCTGCCTCCTGGGCTAGAGTCATCCTCCCGCCTCAGCCTCCCAAGTAGCCGAGAATACAGGCGTATGCCACCATGCCTGGCTAACTTTTGTATTTTTTTGTAGAGATGGGGTTTCATCATGTCATCCATGCGAGGGTCAAACTCCTGGGCTTAAGAGATCCGCCTATTTTAGCATCCCAAAGTTCTGGGATTACAGGCATGAGCCACCCCACCCAGCCTACAAGGACGTTTTATTTCTACTAACTCCTGGTCACCTCATTTTGAATGTGCTACAGACTAAAGCTTTTGCTGGTGTCAGTCTAAGTGAGATAATTAATTTGCTTAGAATAAAATAGACTAGAATGGGGGTTTGGCTGCTGTTTCTATCTGAAATGGACCTGGGCCACTGCACTGCATTTTAGCTGCCTTTTTTTTTTTTTTTGAGACGGAGTCTCGCTCTGTTGCCCAAGCTGGAGTGCAATGGCATGATCACAGCTCACTGCAACCTCTGCCTCCCGGGTTCAAGTGATTCTCTCGCCTCAGGCTCCTGAGTAGCTGGGACTACAGGCGCCTGCCACCAAGCCCGGGTAATATTTGTATTTGTAGTAGAGACGGGGTTTTGCCATGTTGGCCAGGCTGGTCTTGAACTCCTGACCTCAAGTGATCTGCCTGCCTTGGTCTCCCAAAGTGTTGGGATTACAGGTGTGAGCCACCACAGCCGGCCCAAGCTGCCATTTTAATGCACCGTTAGTGGGACACACAGCCTGTTTTGAATCCACGTCTGACAAAGTCACAATAAATTTTATCTCAAGCCACCAGTGCCCAATTTGAAACACAAGGACATACCGTAGGTGCTTGCATATGATCTTGTTCAGAGCATTTTATTTAAAATAAAGTAACTAAGAAAGTGCTTCGAATACTTTGAAAAGACCCAACTAAGATAATATCTTATTTACTGAAAATTTAGGCGTTGAAACTATGTTTTGTTTTGTTTTTTTAAGACGAAGTCTCGCTCTGTTGCCCAGGCTGAAGTGCAGTGGTGTAATCTTGGCTCACTGCAACCTCGGTCTCCTGGGTTCAAGTGATTCTCCTGCCTCAGCCTCCTGAGTAGCTGGAACAACAGGTGCCCACCACCATGCCCAGCTAATTTTTGTATTTTTAGTAGAGACGGGGTTTTGCAAGGCTGGTCTCTCAAACTCCTGACCACAGGTGACCTGCCCAACTCAGCCTCCTAAATTGTTGGAATTACTGGCATGAGCCACTGCACTGGGCCTACATTTTAGTTCATGAAGCCTTCTGAGAATCTGAGGAAAGCTACTACCTTGCCCTCAGAAATAAAACTCTGCAAATTATTTTATCAGAGTCTTCCTAAGTAAGACTTATCTCGAGACCCCAGGTGAAGAAGTCTTCTTATTCTATATCAACACATATAGCCATATGTGCTTATTTATATTTAAATACAACTTAGTTAAAATTAAGTAAATTTGGAAAATTCAGTTTCTGAGTTACCCTAGCCACATTTCAAGGATTCGGTAGCCACTTGGCGCTGGTGGCTACCGCATCCAACCATACAGATACAGAACTTTTCCATCATCACAGAGGGATCTACAGGACAGAGCTGTACTGCAAGTTTTTGTTTTCTTGAGACAGCATCTTGCTCTGTCACCTAGCTTAGAGTGTAGTGGTGTGATCATAGCTCACACCACTACACCATTACAGGTGCCCACCACCACATCTGGCTAATATTGTATTTTTAGTGGAGACGGGGTTTCACCATGTTGGCCAGGCTGGTCTTGAACTCTTGACCTCGAGGGATCCACCTGCCTCAGCCTCCCAAAGTGCTGGGATTACAGGCATGAGCCACCATGCCCAACCCCAATATCTTTTTATAAGGTCCTGGTAGCACCAATGAGAGAACAGTAATTATTGGTAAAAGAAAAAATGTTCTTAGTATTTGTTTTCCTGGATGACATGTAAGATAGCTGTAAGTTTCCCTCATCAATGTAAGATGAGGGTCTTACATTAAGACCCTAAGCTAAGCTAAGCTCTTAGCTTAGACCAGGTATGGAGTCTTTAAAAACAAGACAATATATATTATGTGATATGCAGACTGTAGACCTCAACTTAAAATGTAGTTCAGTGAAAAATGAAGTTTCTTTTGTTCCAGGATACAAAAAGTGTCACTTCCCATCTCATCTGAAGATGAACCATATAGCCATCAGTGCGGCATCGTTCTTCTGGTTACTTTTGTAGATGAACACATATTCCTTCCAGTCCTTGTGATAGAAAGGGTAATTTTAAATGGGATTGAAACTGAAGTATTAAATAAAAATTATGTTTCTATACAACAGGAGACAGTAAATATGTCCTGGCAATTTCTCAAAGATTTTAGTTCACAGGTCTGAGAAAAATTCCATTAGCTTTAATTATTTATCAGCAGTCAATTTAGATTACTGTTCTTGACCTGTTTTTACAGCGTATGGGCCACCCGAAATGAAATAAATGAAGTCTTTTTCTACAATGGTTGATTTTCTGAAATAATAGAAATCTGGTTTAAAGGAGGAATGAAACCCCAAACATGTAGTTACCACAATATATAACCTGCCACGCTGCTTTTGTAGTTGGATAAAATGCACATCTTTGTGAGTTTTTTAGTTATTAAATAAGAGTATCTTGAAAGGGATAAACTCACTCTTGCTGTAATTTCTTCCCATTTAAATGTCTTTGTGCCATTTAAGACATGTTCTGTGTCCTGGCAGAAAGTCTCCAATGCTGATGCGGTGGCTTTCATGTGGTTCCTGATATAACTCCACAATGGAAAAGGCTGGCTTTAGGGGACTGGTGGGTTCAGGAGCTGAGATGAGGGTGCAGGATTTCAACACAGGGTGCCTGCTGGGAAGAAGCGAGGGGTACCCTAGAGCCATAGGCAGGGACCCCTGGGTTCCCGAGCAACAGGGAATGTGCAAGATTTGTCTGATGATGAGACTGGGCACAGTGGCTCATGCCTGTAATCCAAGAACTTTGGGAGGCTGAGGCAGGCAGATCACATGAGGTCAGGAGTTCAAGACCAGCCTGGCCAACATGGTGAAACCCCGTCTCTACTAAAAATAGAAAAAAATTAGCCAGGTGTGGTGGTGTGCACCTGTAATCCTAGCTACTCGGGAGGCTGAGGCAGGAGAATCGCTTGCACCCAGGAGGTGGAGGGTCCGGTAAGGTGAGATTGCACCACTGCACTCCAGCCTGGGCAACAGAATGAGACTATGTCTAAAAAAAAAAAAAAAAAAAAAAAAAAGACTTCGATGATGAAAAGTGGGAGTGGGGGGTTATCTAAGTTGTAATGCCCAAATGTGGACTGAGGGGGATAAAGGCTGAGGATGGTGCAAAGGACTTGGAAGAAGGGAAGATATGAACTGCACCAAGGCCGTGATCTGGCAGTATGTGGCCGCAGCTCAGTAGCATTGGCAGAGCCTGGATGCAAATGTCTCTAAGCCAGCGACCCTCAAAGCAGGGTCTGGGGACTCCCAGCTCCCTAGATCCCTTCAAAGGTCCACAAGGTCAAAACTACTCTTGTTACTTGCCTTTTCCTCACCTTCTCCCGCAAGTGTACAGTGGAGTTTTCTAGATGGCTGTGATGTGTGATGATAGCCTCACTCTGACACCAGTGACTCATATGTGTGTGTGTTCCTGTGCTTTGCAGACTCCTAGGCTTTCATGTCTAACACAGTTAATACTGAGAGATACAACACACACACACACACACACACACACACACACACAAACACACACACACACACATACAAGCTCTCGGGAGTCCCCAATTTTAAGAGACTAAAACTTTGAGAAATGGTTGCACTAAGCCTTCTTCTGGTCTCAGAGCTGAAAACTTTTCATTGTCAAGGACAAGGCTGTTTGTCCACTCTGAGATCCTGTGTGTGGTCTCAGGGGCAGCTCAGACAGGACAGCTGGAGCCTCACTGGCATCTGGGGATCAGATATCCCACTGAGAGGGGCATGCAAGCACCAGCTCCAGTAGCCTGGGCTGGCATCTGCCCTGCCTCATTTCCAAAGCCATGTGTCCTGAGCTAGCACACCTGGCACAGGGATTTCCTGCAGGACTCCACGTGGTCAGGGGATCAGTGGTGGGAAATGGGAGAAGCCAAACTCAGGCTCCATTAGTTAATTCTCTTAAATAAGTCTGATTTGCCTCTAGGTCTGATTTCAAAATATTCTTCCAGTTCCCTTTCTGAGTAACTGCTCATGTCAAAACCTCTGACTGGGCACAGTGACTCACACTTGTAATCCCAGCATGTTGGGAGGCCCAGACAGGAGGATTGCTTGAGGCCAGGAGTTAAAGACCAGTCTAGGCAACATAGGGAGACTCCTGCTGTATAAAAAATTTATTAAAAAAAATTACCCAGGCATGGCGGCAAGCACCTATAGTCCCAGCTACTCAGGAGGGTGAGTTGAGAGGATTGTTGGAGCCCAGGAGGTTGAGGCTCCAGTGAGCTATGATCATGCCACTGCACTCCAGGCTGGGTGACAGAGCAAGACTTCATCTTAAAAATAAACAGATCTCTAGTTGCACTTCAGAACTTTGAAAATACAGCTGTGACTTATAGATTTGGAATTTGTCAAAGAGAGGAACAACATGTTATACATAGTATATTTTATTTGTTTTTATTTTTTACTTTCTTGAGACAGAGTCTTGCTCTGTTGCCCAGGCTGGAGTGCAATGGTGAGATCTTGGCTCACTGCAACCTCCACCTCCCCAGCTCAAGCAATTCTCATGCCTTGGCCTCTGAATAGCTGGGATTACTGGTGTGTGCCAGGATACCTGGCTAATTCTTGTATTTTTTAGTAGAGACAGGGTTTCTCCATGTTGGCCAGGCTAGTCTCAAACTCTTGACCTCAGTTGATCCACCCATCTTGGCCTACCAAAGTGCTGGGATTACAGGTGTGAGCCACCGCGCCTGCCCCACGTATTATATTTTAATTTATTCAAAAACCATTTGAGCGTTTACTATGAGCAGTGAATGATACAGTCACAGTCCCTGCCCTCAGAGAGCTTGTGTCTTAGTGAGAGTGGTGAGGTCTCCATTTCTAGGAGACACTTGAGGAGATGTACATTCTATTCCTGCGGCCGTGGATGGTGCTAGGTTCAGGGCAGACACTCAGTGAATACTTGCAGATTGAATGAATGAATGAAGAGATGCTCTTCCCAGACTCATCACCAAGCTAACTTTTTTTTTTTTTTTTGAGATGGAGTCTCCCTGTGTTGCCCAGGCTGGAGTGTAGTGGAGTGATCTCGGCTCACTGACACCTCTGCCTCTTGGGTTCAAGTGATTCTCCTGCCTCAGCCTCCGGAGTAGCAGGGATTACAGGCACGCATGACCATGCCCAGCTAATTTTTGTATTTTTAGTAGGGACAGGGTTTCACCATGTTGGCCAGGCTGGTCTTGAACTCCTGACCTCAGGTGATTCACCTACCTCAGCCTCCCAAAGTGCTGGGATAACAGGTGTGAGCTGCCGCACCCAGCCCAAGCTAACTTTTTATGGACACTGCTGCAAAGGGGACTCCTGTGCTAGATAGTGATGGATCCCAAAGGCATCATTTCAGCTCAGGACTCTGAAACCAACCAGGAGGTGTGACTCTGACTTTTGCCACTGTGTCATTTATTCCAGATCTTAGGCCCTGCTAACATTTAGACATATGGGCTATTTAAAATCAGAATGCAGATGAATCCTCACTCTTAGTACTTTTAGGAGTCTATCCATAAGAATAATCAGAGGTGTAGGCAGAGATTTATTCACAAGAATGTTCAGCATGTGTTTAGAACAGAGAAAAACTAGAAACAATGTGGATTCCAACACCATTGGAGTACTTGTTAGAGAATTCTACTAAAAAAATACAATCACATATTAGATAGTCAGTATAATTATTTCCTTTTTAAGAAATAAGGTCTTGCCCATTCAGTATGATATTGGCTGTGGGTTTGTCATAAATAGCTCTTATTATTTTGAGATACGTCCCATCAATTCCTAACTTATTGAGAGTTTTTAGCATGAAGGGTTGTTGAATTTTGTCAAAGGCCTTTTCTGCATCTATTGAGATAATCATGTGGTTTTTGTCTTTGGTTCTGTTTATATGCTGGATTACATTTATTGATTTGCGTATATTGAACCAGCCTTGCATCCCAGGGATGAAGCCCACTTGATCATGGTGGATAAGCTTTTTGATGTGCTGCTGGATTCTGTTTGCCAGTATTTTATTGAGGATTTTTGCATCAATGTTCATCAAGGATATTGGTCTAAAATTCTCTTTTTTTGTTGTGTCTCTACCAGGCTTTGGTATCAGGATGATGCTGGCCTCATAAAATGAGTTAGGGAGGATTCCCTCTTTTTCTATTGATTGGAATAGTTTCAGAAGGAATGGTACCAGCTCCTCCTTGTACCTCTGGTAGAATTCGGCTGTGAACCCATCTGGTCCTGGACTTTTTTTGGTTGGTAAGCTATTGATTATTGCCACAATTTCAGCTCCTGTTATTGGTCTATTCAGAGATTCAACTTCTTCTTGGTTTAGTCTTGGGAGGGTGTATGTGTTGAGGAATTTATCCATTTCTTCTAGATTTTCTAGTTTATTTGCATAGAGGTGTTTGTAATATTCTCTGATGGTAGTTTGTATTTCTGTGGGATCAGTGGTGATATCCCCTTTATCATTTTTTATTGCATCTATTTGATTCTTCTCTCTTTTTTTCTTTATTAATCTTGCTAGCAGTCTATCAATTTTGTTGATCCTTTCAAAAAACCAGCTCCTGGATTCATTTATTTTTTGAAGGGTTTTTCGTGTCTCTATTTCCTTCAGTTCTGCTCTGATTTTAGTTATTTCTTGCCTTCTGCTAGCTTTTGAATGTGTTTGCTCTTGCTTTTCTAGTTCTTTTAATTGTGATGTTAGGGTGTCAATTTTGGATCTTTCCTGCTTTCTCTTGTGGGCATTTAGTGCTATAAATTTCCCTCTACACACTGCTTTGAATGCATCCCAGAGATTCTGGTATGTTGTGTCTTGGTTCTCGTTGGTTTCAAAGAACATCTTTATTTCTGCCTTCATTTCGTTATGTACCCAGTAGTCATTCAGGAGCAGGTTGTTCAGTTTCCACGTAGTTGAGCGGTTTTGAGTGAGATTCTTAGTCCTGAGTTCTAGCTTGATTGCACTGTGATCTGAGAGACAGTTTGTTATAATTTCTGTTCTTTTACATTTATTGAGGAGAGCTTTACTTCCAAGGATATGGTCAATTTTGGAATAGGTGTGGTGTGGTGCTGAAAAAAATGTATATTCTGTTGATTTGGGGTGGAGAGTTCTGTAGATGTCTATTAGGTCTGCTTGGTGCAGAGCTGAGTTCAATTCCTGGGTATTCTTGTTGACTTTCTGTCTCGTTGATCTGTCTAATGTTGACAGTGGGGTGTTAAAGTCTCCCATTATTAATGTGTGGGAGTCTAAGTCTCTTTGTAGGTCACTCAGGACTTGCTTTATGAATCAAACTGGAAGCATTCCCTTTGAAAACTGGCACAAGACAGGGATGCCCTCTCTCGCCACTTCTATTCAACATAGTGTTGGAAGTTCTGGCCAGGGCAATTAGGCAGGAGAAGGAAATCAAGGGTATTCAATTAGGAAAAGAGGAAGTCAAATTGTCCCTGTTTGCAGATGACATGATAGTATATCTAGAAAACCCTATTGTCTCAGCCCAAAATCTCCTTAAGCTGATAAGCAACTTCAGCAAAGTCTCAGGATACAAAATCAATGTGCAAAAATCACAAGCATTCTTATACATCAATAACAGACAAACAGAGAGCCAAATCATGAGTGAACTCCCATTCACAATTGCTTCAAAGAGAATCAAATACCTAGGAATCCAACTTACAAGGGATGTGAAAGACCTCTTCAAGGAGAACTACAAACCACTGCTCAAGGAAATAAAAGAGGATACAAACAAATGGAAGAACATTCCATGCTCATGGGTAGGAAGAATCAATATCATGAAAATGGCCATCCTTCCCAAGGTAATTTACAGATTCAATGCCATCCCCATCAAGCTACCAATGACTTTCTTCACAGAATTGGAAAAAACTACTTTAAAGTTCATATGGAACCAAAAAAGAGCCCGCATCGCCAAGTCAATCCTAAGCCAAAAGAACAAAGCTGGAGGCATCACGCTACCTGACTTCAAACTATACTACAAGGCTACAGTAACCAAAACAGCATGGTACTGGTACCAACACAGAGATATAGATCAATGGAACAGAACAGAGCCGTCAGAAATAATGCCACATATCTACAACCATCTGATCTTTGACAAACCTGAGAAAAACAAGAAATGGGGAAAGGATTCCCTGTTTAATAAATGGTGCTGGGAAAACTGGCTAGCCATATGTAGAAAGCTGAAACTGGATCCCTTCCTTACACCTTATACAAAAATCAATTCAAGATGGATTAAAGACTTAAATGTTAGACCTAAAACCATAAAAACCCTAGAAGAAAACCTAGACAATACCATTCAGGACATAGGCATGGGCAAGGACTCCATGTCTAAAACACCAAAAGCAATGGCAACAAAAGCCAAAATTGACAAATGGGATCTAATTAAACTAAAGAGCTTCTGCACAGCAAAGGAAACTACCATCAGAGTGAACAGGCAACCTACAAAATGGGAGAAAATTTTCGCAACCTACTCATCTGACAAAGGGCTAATATCCAGAATCTACAATGAACTCCAACAAATTTACAAGAAAAAAACAAACAACCCCATCAAAAAGTGGGCAAAGGACATGAACAGACACTTCTCAAAAGAAGACATTTATGCAGCCAAAAAACACATGAAAAAATGCTCACCATCACTGGCCATCAGAGAAATGCAAATCAAAACCACAATGAGATACCATCTCACACCAGTTAGAATGGCAATCATTAAAAAGTCAGGAAACAACAGGTGCTGGAGAGGATGTGGAGAAATAGGAACACTTTTACACTGTTGGTGGGACTGTAAACTAGTTCAACCCTTGTGGAAGTCAGTGTGGCGATTCCTCAGGGATCTAGAACTAGAAATTCCATTCGACCCAGCCATCCCATTACTGGGTATATACCCAAAGGACTATAAATCATGCTGCTATAAAGACACATGTACACGTATGTTTATTGCGGCATTATTCTCAATAGCAAAGACTTGGAACCAACCCAAATGTCCAACAATGATAGACTGGATTAAGAAAATGTGGCACATATACACCATGGAATACTATGCAGCCATAAAAAATGATGAGTTCACGTCCTTTGTAGGGACATGGATGAAATTGGAAATCATCATTCTCAGTAAACTATCGCAAGAACAAAAAACCAAACACCGCATATTCTCACTCATAGGTGGGAATTGAACAATGAGAACACATGGACACAGGAAGGGGAACATCACACTTCGGGGACTGTTGTGGGTTGGGGGGAGGGGGGAGGGATAGCATTGGGAGATATACCTAATGCTAGATGACGAGTTGGTGGGTGCAGCGCACCAGCATGGCACATGTATACATATGTAACTTACCTGCACATTGGGCACATGTACCATAAAACCTAAAGTATAATAATAATAATAATAATAAAAGAAAAAAATTAAAAAAAAAAAAAAAAAAAGAAAACCCAAATTAAGAGACATTCTAGATAAGCTGTAATATTCTGAAGTGTCAAAATCATGACAGTCAAGGAAAGACTGAAGAAGTGTTCCACACTGAAGTTGTTACTAAAGTGATAACTAAATGCGATGCATGGTTCTGACTGGATTCTTTTGCTTTTATAAAAGTGTTATTAAGACAACTGCTAAAATTTAAACCGGTTCTGAGTATTAGATGGCAACAATGAATCAATTTTAACTTCCTGAAAAAAAAAAAAAAAAAAAAAAAAAAGAAATAAGGTCTTGCTATGTCATCCAGGCTGGAGTGCAGTGGCGCGATCATAGCTCACTGTAGACTGGAGTCAGTATGATTACTTTTTGAAGAATAGGAAAGACTTGGAATGATGCATATGACTTCCATTTATTTGACAGATGTTTGTTGAGTGGCTATTTTGGGCCTTCTGGCCCTGTTTCAGGGGCTCCTTCAATCATGAGCAGAGGTCACAGGCTGCTGTGCCTCCTGGGCTTCTGTTGCATGGCGGGTGAGACATGAGTCAAATCACCACCAACATGCACGACACTTACCTGTGGCTAGTGCTGTAGAAGGGGGCACATGGTGTGAAGGGAGTTTAAGAGGCAGACCTGGCCAGGCACGGGGCACACACCCATAATCCCAGCACTTTGGGAGGCTGAGGTGGGAGGATTGCTTGAGCTCTGGAGCTTGACACCAGCCTGGGCAACATAGAAAGACCCCATCTCTACTAAAAATCAAAAAAATTAGCTGGGTGTGGTGGCACGTGCCTGTAGTCCCAGCTACTTGGGAGGGTAAAGGAGGATCACTTGAGCCTGGGAGGTCAAGACCAGCCTTGGCAACACAGCAAGATCACATCTCTACAAAAAATTTTTAAAAAGTAGCCAGGTGTGGTGGCATGTGCCTGTAATCCCAGTTACTTGGGAGTCTGAGGTGGGAGGACTGCTTGAGCCTGGGGGGGTCAAGGCTGCAGTGAGTTGTGATTGTGCCACTGCACTCCAGCCTGGTGACAGAGTGAGACCCTGCTTCCAAAAATGAAAGAAAAAGAAAAAAAGAGGCAGACCTGTTCTTAGACAGCAGAGAAGACTCCTTTGGGGAGCCTCCTTTGAGGAAGGGGCGCCTGAGCTCAGATCTTGATGCGTAGGGGGCAGATGTGTGAAAGGAGCCACAAACTTTCATAAAGCATGCTTACAGTCTGACCCCAACATGACAACAATGAATCTCACACACATATATGTATTTGGACAACCACACCAGGAAAGACATTGGTATGAAATGGGAGATGTTTCTAAGTGAACACAATTATGGCTTTTGTTTTTCCTTTCTTTGTCCTTAAATAAATTGTACCCTTTTGGCCAGACACGGTGGCTCACACCTGTGATCTCAGCACTTTGGGAGGCCGAGGTGGGTACATCACCTGAGATGAGGAGTTCAAGACCATCCTGGCCAACATTGTGAAACCCCATCTCTACTAAAAATACAAAAATTAGTTGGGCATGGTGGCAGGTGCCAGTAGTCCCAGCTACTTGGGAGGCTGAGGCAGGATAATTGCGTGAACCTGGGAGGCGGAGGTTGCAGTGAGCTGAAATCATGCCACTGCATTCCAGCCTGGGCAATAGAGTGATACTCCATCTCAAAAATAAAATAAAATAAAATCAGATTTCAGGCACGTTCCTTTTGCAGTTCTAGTTTGATTTTCTTTGTTTCTCCACCTGGATGCCTGACTTCACATTTATTCATCACTTGTGTGCAACTAACTTATCTAAAATTAAGCAGCTTGAAAAATATATCCTTTTGTCTTAGGTTCATAATCAGCACCTAATGTTTATTAATATTTACTAGCTTCACATAGCTGCTCAGAGGAATAATTAATAATGAACGATGGGTAAATCTACTTGCAGACACAAGGCACAGTGTATATATTTTCCAGGACACTCACTCAAACACACACATGGAAACAGAGGCAGGATCTTGGCAAGGCACCTGGTAACCCACGTGCAGCCAGAAAGATCTAGGTGGTGAAGTGGCAACCTCACAATTTTTAGATGCTTTTTTTTTTTTTTTTTGGTGGTCGGGGGATACTATAGAGCCACTGGCATCTAAAATGCAGTCCATAATTTCTTAATTTCTAAATGGAATTATTTGTACCATACAGATAGCAACCAAGCCTAAGAAACATGTAACTTAGGGGACAACGAGGAAATTTAAACCTTTGAAACTAGATTTTATGTTTAAAGACATAAAAGACAATGGATTATCCCAACCTAGCAAGTGAAGGGGAAACAAAAACTTCCAAGCAAAGAAAGGCTTCCTGGCCTTCCCTGACTTCCCCAATGGCAGAGCAGCACGCAGCTAGGAAGGGGACCCAATGTCACTGCAGCCAAGCAAGTCCATTCAACGGCACCAAAGAAGCAGCAAAAAGGTGCGTCTAACAGCAACCTGCTGTGAAGGCCACAGAAGTAGGTCTTTTCTGAGCCTGCTGCCCAGGAGAGTTCCAGGGAACCGAACAGAGATAGACACAGTTTAGAAACTGCTGGGTGTGAAGGACACACATGGCTCAGTACCTGTTTTGCAACCTGTCCCTGGAAATGGAGCCACAAATTGTGACTCACTCAATAACAGAATAAAATGGAAAACAGGCTGGGCATGTTGATGCATGCCTGTAATCCCAGCAATTTGGGAGGCTGCGGTGGGAGGATTGCTTGAGCCCAGGAGTTCAAGACCACCTTGGGCAACATGGTGAGACCCTGTCTCTACAAGAAATACAAAAATTAGCGAAGCATGGTGGCATGTGCCTATGGTCCCAGCTACTCGGGAAGCTGAGGTGGGAGGATGGCTTGAGCCCAGGGAGGTCAAGTCTGCAGCAGTGAGCCATGACTGCACCACTACACTCCAGCCTGGGGGACCAAACAAGACCTTTTCTCAAAAAACATAAAATAAAATAAAATGAAATTAGAAGAGTTTGCATATGAGTCTATCAGTCAAGAAAGCAAAGAACCCTCTATTTCTGGAGTGACTAGCCACAGAAAATATGCTGTATACGTGAGCTTGTATCTATGGAAAATTGTTGATGCTTAGAGAATTATTATGTGTTTGGTCAATAACTGCCTTTTGAATACTTCTGGAATTCCTCTAAGCAAGCTTTCTCAGGCTTGTTCCCAAATAGTGACTTTTACAGAGTCCTGGAATTTTCTTCTGGATACACAACATGGCTTCTTTGTAGTGAAACAATTCAGGAAAGAAATACAATTGAAGACATTCTATATCTCTTGGCTGGAGCTGCTGGCCCTGGCAGATGAATCATAGAAGTCCATAAATGTCAAGCAAATTTGCACAGACTTTATTTTATTACCACATATGGCAAATACAGATCTATTTATCTCCAACCATCTTGACATCAGCTTTGGCGTTTTTGTACCTTACTGCCTTTCTTAAAAATTTCTCTGGATCTACATCTCAGCCACACAAGACAGCATGTCCGACGACAGTAAGGACGTTCACAACCCTGGGCTGGTGACTTTTTTTTGGTATGACGGCAGAATGGCAGAATGTTTAAACTGGTAAGTATTTGAAGTAGATCAAAGTACCTAGCTATTTACATTCTTGCTATGTCTTAGCGAACACCACAGGGCTGTAAGGATTTCCACAAGAATTTCACCTAAACAAGCTTTCTCCCCCAAGGAATTAGGTGTTTCTTATCACATATTTGGGAATCAGCTGAAAAACTGTGGTTGGTGCCAACTGCTTTTGATATATTTGTTAAAGAGACGAATACTGAAAATATTTTCAGGATTCGAAAAGCTGACTTTTTGGGAAATTCCATGACTGGCTAAGATGATTTAAGAATTCTCTGGGGGACTGCTTCATTCATTCATTCATTCAACAAACTTGTACTGAGAGACAGAGATACAAAGACGGACAGCCTCCCACTCCCACTCTCCAGGACACAGAATGGACACGGAGATGTGTACCTTCTGGAAGCAGCCAGAGCCATCTCTTCATGACCCCAGGCAGTACCTTCAAGGAGTCCAGCCAGAGAGGATTCAGGGGAAAGTATAGTGACCAGTCTATCTTCTGCTTTCATTGTCGTATTTCCCCATGTAACAAGTACAAAATCTTCAGCTACAACACAGCTGCTGAAGGCCAGGTGTGATGGCTCAAGCCTGTAATCCCAACACTTTGGGAGGCCAAGGTGGGCAGATCACCTGAGGTTGAGAGTTCAAGACCAGCCTAGCCAACATGGTGAAACCCCATCTCTACTAAAAATACAAAAATTAACTGGATGTGGTGGTGTCCACCTGTAATCCCAGCTACTTGAGAGGCTGAGACATGAGAATTGCTTGAACCTGGGAGGCGGAGGTTGCAGTGAGCAGAGATCGCACCACTGCACTCCAGCCTGGATGAGCGAGTAAGGCCCCATACCTTAAAGAAACATTGTAAATAAATAAATAAAATACATTTTTTTAAAAAAGCAAATGTGAAATCAACAATATGGCAATCTATTTTAAAAACCTAATTTGGTGAAATTATTTTAGAATACCCTTTTGAAGAGTCCTTTCCGTAGTCCAAAATCATCTGAAAAAAAAATATATAGTTTAAATTCAAGTGTTGATCAGCCTGGCCAACATGATGAAACCCCGTCTCTACTAAAAATACAAAAATTAGCTGGGGGTGGTGGTGGGCACCTGTAATCCCAGCTACTTGGGAGGCTGAGGCTGGAGAATCACTTGAACCCAGGAGGCAAAGGTTGCAGTGACCGGAGATCATGCCATTGCACTCCAGCCTGGGTGACAAAAGCGAAATACCATCTCTAAATAAATAATAAATTCAAGTGTCTAGGTAAGGTAATAAAAATCCTCCCACCCTGCCACTGAAAATGAGAGGGGTGTACCTCCATGTCCTGCCCTGGCTGGTCACTGACTCCATGACGTAGCTCTGCCACCCACAGGGAGTTGACAGAAAAAGGCAGAAGGCCAGGCTCGGTGGCTCATCTCTGTAATCCCAGCACTTTGGGAGGCCGAGGTGGGCAGATCACCTGAGGTCAGGAGTTCAAGACCAGCCTGGCCAACATGGTGAAACCTCATCTCTACTAAAAATACAAAATTAGCTAGGCATGGTGGCTTATGCCTGTAATCCCATCTACTTGGGAGGCTGAGGCAGGAAAATCACTTGAACCTGGAAGGAAAAAAAAAATAAATAAATAAATACATAAATAGGCAGAAGAGATCATGTTCGTCTCCAAAATTCCATTGCCAGCATATGAGAATAGCAAAACTGAAGAGAAAGACATTGGTGGTCTCAGGGAAGGGGCTGCAGGGGTTGAGTGGCTCCTGCCAGGCAGAGGATCATGAAATCCAAACGTGTCCTTCTCCGAACGCCCACTGCGTTCTCAGTGCTGGACTTGGCCACAATTTGGTGTGACTGCTGGGAGACTTACACCAAATCTTTGGCGTGGATACACCACACAATGATATGTCCAGAGAGGGCTTTCTCCGAACAAAGAGACCATCAATAACAATATAATTTTCCTTTTTTTTTTTTTTTAGACAGAGTTTTGCTTTTGTTGCCCAGGCTGGAGTGCAATGGTGTGACCTTGGTTCACTGCAATCTCCGCCTCCTAGGTTCAAGCAATTCTCCTGCCTCAGCCTCCTGAGTAGCTGGGATTACAGACATGCACCACCACACCCGAATAATTTTGTATTTTTAGTGGAAACGGGGTTTCTCCATGTTGGTCAGGCTAGTCTCAAACTCCCGACCCCAGGTGATCTGCCCGCATTGGCCTCCCAAAGCGCTGGTACCACAGTCATGAGCCACCACACCTGACCATTATAATTTTAGATTTATAAAATTATATCCACGCTTCGGGCTTAGCAACGGAGCACGACTGGCATCTTTCAGAATAGTCCTCACATCCATCAGCAGAACTCCTTCAGTGAGTTTCCTGAATGTCTTTTTGACACCCTGTCATCCTATAAAAGTCCCTCACATGCATGTGACATGTCCCTAAGCACACAGACATGCATTAAGTTAAATATGCACATACATACAAACAAGTTACAGACGATGTCATCTCTACTTCCTTCCTTCCCTTTCCAGGAAGCTACAGGTGTGTACATCATCCGTATGTTGCCTGATATAGAGGAGCCGCCCGATTATGAATTCCATGATACAGTTTTAAGAGATGCTATGCATGGTTCACTCAGTGAATCTCACTTTCTTATGTAAGCACATGTGCAAGTCACTTTTTTTTCTTTTTTTTGAGAAGGAGTCTTCTTGCTCTGTTGCCCAGGCTGGAGTACAGTGGCGTGATCTTGGGTCACTGCAACCTCCACCTCTGGGTTCAAGTGATTCTCCTGCTTCAGCCTCCCGAGTTGCTGGGGCTACAGGCATGCACCACCATGACCGACTAATTTTTGTATTTTTAGTAGAGACGGGTTTTCACCATGTTGACCAGGCTGGTCTCGAACTCCTGACCTCAGGTGATCTGTCCACCCCAGTCTCCCAAAATGCTGGGATTACAGGTGCGAGTTGCCGTGTCCAGCTGCACCTTGCTGTTTTGTATCACAGAATCTAGCGCTGGCAGCAAGGGAGGCTGCCCACCTCACTCTTTCTTTTTTAAGAAGTCCGCTGTTCTGAGAGGTCGGAGCAACCTTTTGTTTTCAAGCTCCCCATGTGTGCTGGGGAGGCTGTCTTTATGTTTTAACATGTACCAACCAGAGATTAAGGTAAGTGAGGCACGGCAGTCATGAAGGCTCACTGAAATTATGCCTGCTAATCTTAAATGGCAAGAACGTTAGGCAGCACAAAAGGAAGGTTAGTAATTCCAAATCTTTTACCTAACTGAGGAGGTTTAAATTTATAGGAACATGTACTAGAGATAAAGAAATCCAAGGTGGTTGGCCAACCTGTCTGCCACCCTGGTGTGCAGAAGGACAGGAGATCCTATGATGAGAGAGAAGGAGTAGAGGCTAGAAGATGGACGGAGGGCCAAGGTTTGAGACCTGGCATGGGCCTGAACTCACTTGAATCATTTTACTTGTAGAAAGAGGCTAGAGGTTGGGTGCAGTGGCTCATGCCTGGAACCTCAGCACTTTGGGAGGCCAAGGTGGGAGGATCGCTTGAGGTCAGGAGTTCAAGACCAGCCTGAGCAACATAGCAAGATCCCACCTCTAAAAGACAGGCTGGGCTCCCTGGTCTGGACTGAGCAATTTCTTTGGCCTTCTTAGAAATGAGCTACTCTGCAGCCCCACATAGCCTTTCTTCAATGTGTACATTAGGGTGCTGTGTGGCCCAGGTGAGGGGTGTCACCTGGCTACATCCGTGGAGGGATCCTAACACCATCATTCATGTGGCCAGTGTCATGACAGCCACTGCACTGTGCTTGCTTCTAGATGCTTCCAAACAGCCCTTCAGGTATGGAATCATCTCTGTCCCATAAATAGGAAATCTGGAATTCCCAGAGGTTGTACATTGCACCTGAGGCCATTTGGCTACAATCCAAACTCTGGGAGCAGCTGGTGCCAAAGCTACTACGCCACACTGCCTTCTAAGCTGCATTTCATCTGGAAGCATCATGGCTGGTGGGACGAGCCTCTGAATGCTGCAATTCAGGTTAATCACCCAGACCTGCTGGAGCACGCAGGGCTGAGGGTTCCCTGTACCTCCCTTCTCTCCCCTGCTGTCTTGATCTCTGACTTTGCTCCTGGTGGGCCTGAACTGCCATGAGTGATCAAGAACCTGAGAGGCCTCTGATCTGCTCCAGGCACATCTGTGCCCACCAGGAAAAACAAAAATCCTGATAAAAGACCTGAGGTGCAAGTCAGGATTCACCATGACTATACAGTGGTCTCACCTTCTGAGAAGCTATTTTGTTCATCGTAAGTAGGCAGTTTGACAATTGCTCAATGTTCGGGCTCTACCCTGTGTCCTGTCCTAGTCAATGTCAGGGAAGGAAAGGTGCCTCGTCTCCAGGCATGTGGGCCCCCAGCAGAGCAGGACAGGCTGGGACTTGGGGTTCTTGGGCTCTTTCAGATGGGGGCTGAACACTGGTCATATTCTGACCTCTAGAGAGGGCAGAGGTGAACAGCCACACACCCTGCACCTCAAGGCTTACATGAGGAGAATAAAGACACACACGCACAACCAAAATACCAGGCAGGAAATGAAATGTGCTGAAAGACAGGCACAGCTAGCCTATGATGGGGGCCCAAGGAATGAAAATCCCTCCTGGCTGGATTGGGGGCACCTGAACTGAGTGACGTTTGCACACAGAGGGTTAAGTAGACGTGGGGGACTTTCCAGAAAGAGACAAGACACAAACAGAAAGAAAAAAGAGGAGATCCAGAGATATAAACAAAGTGCACACAGAGGGGTAAGTAGACGTGGGGGACTTTCCAGAAAGAGACAAGACACAAACAGAAAGAAAAAAGAGGAGATCCAGAGATATAAACAAGGTGAAGCTGATGGAGTAAGCCACGTGGGAGAGGGGGCCAGCTGGGCCAGGCTCCCAGACCACCGAGGCCCCTGGAGGAACCCTAACACAGCCTGAGAGGCAGGTGGATGGCCACCAATCATGCAAAAGATATGCAGAGACCAGACCAGGGTCTGCTTTAGGAAGGTCACTCCTCCTAAAGGACCGGTCAGAGGGGAAAACCTGGAGATGGAAGATACCAGCTGGGAAATAAAAGTCTGGACAAAGGTAAGAGAACCAGAGGTGGCACCTGTAATCCCAGCATTTTGGGAGGCTGAGGTGGGTGGATCACCTGAGGTCAGGAGTTCGAGACCAGCCTGACCAACATGGTGAAACCCCGTCTCTACTAAAAATACAAAAATTAGCCAGGTGTGGTGGTGCGTGCCTGCAGTCCCAGCTACTCAGGAGGCTGAGACAGGAGAATCGCTTGAACCCAGGAGGCAAAGGTTTCAGTGAGCCGAGATTGTGCCATTGCATTCCAGTCTGGGCCACAGAGCTCCATCCCCCCAAAAAAAGAGGTGAATGGTGGCCAGGGAGCAGGGAGGAGGAGGACAATGTTCTCCAGAATTAAAATAAACTGGACTTGGCAAGCAGACTGATGGGAACAGGAGAGAGTAGGGCTTTGTAGAAGTTTAGGACCCAGGTGAGGGTGAGGGCAGCAGCCCCTGCCATGAGCCAGACAGGAGGGGCACAGCCTGGGAACTGATCCAGCAGTGAAAATGATGAGAAATCCACACTGGGAAATACCCAGAGCTGGCAGGACTTCCACAGAGAACCCAGGCCCTGGCACCCAGGGGCTGAGGGTAGGAGGTGAGGAGGTTCTGTGGCCAGGGCCCTTGGAAATGTCCCCTTAACAGGAGAGGAGAAGAGGACAGAAAGGCTGCAAAAACTGAAAACTAAGAGGGGCAGAAGACTGAGACCTGTGGAAGAGCCAAGGGCCTCAGTGAGTGGTTTGGCCTGAGAATGAGCCAAGGGTTTCAAAGAGAGGGCCATGGCTTAGGCATGGGAGGCTGAGGCTGCAGTGAGCCAGGATCGCACCCCTGCACTCCAGCCTGCATGACAGAGCGAGACCCTGTATCAAAAATTTAATCAATAAAAAATGAAATACAAACAAAATAAAAATTCAGAGGCCATCAGTGAAGACCTTGGGGCATCTCGGCTCCAAGCATGGGGTCTGTTCCTTGGATGAGGCCAGCAGCAAAGATGAAGAGAGATCCACCCCGAGGCAGCTCGCAGAGAGCCGCTGCCAAATGGAGGAGGACACCCACATTGATGAAGTCTACAAGAAATACACTTTGCGTGGGAAATCTAAGAAGCAAGGGCTTTCCACTGCATCCCTGCCTGCTCTGTGGCGGGCAGGGATGGCTTCTCGCTCCTCTCACACACCCAGCACAGAGCAGACCCTTGCACCCTTGGCAGTGACACCTGATGAATCCAGTGGTTTTATTCCACATCTGCCCATCACAAACTGTTCTAGATTAAATCAGTTTCTGAAGATGATGGCCCAAACCTATTCACCAATAACCTTATTTTCCCAAAAAGAAAAATCTATTCTAAGGCCGGGTGTGGTGGCTCACACCGGTAATCCAAGCATTTTGGGAAGCCAGGGCAGGTAGATCACCTGAGGTCAGGAGTTTGAGACCAGCCTGGCCAACATAGCGAAACCTTGTCTCCACTAAAAATACAAAAATTTGCTGGGCAAGTTGGCACACACCTGTAATCCCAGCTACTCGGGAGGCTGAGGCACGAGAATCCTTGAACCTGGGAGGCGGAGGTTGCAATGAGCTGAGATTGTGCCACTTCACTCCAGCCTGGGTGACAGCACGAGACTCCATCTCAAAAAAAAAAAAAAAAAAGAAAGAAAAGAAAAGAAAAATCCATTCTACCGGGATTCTGATACAAACTGGCATCCCAGTGTTGTCCTTCAAGGGAGCCCTGAGGTGTGGTCAGCGGAGATCCTGGGGAGGCTTCCCTGTTCAAAGAATAATTAGACCATGGACCTGGCTATTAAAATCCAGTTTTCCAACTGGAGGCTCCAAACTGAAAGAGACCGACTTCTGAGCCAGTGAACCCCCATGGGTCTTTTTCTCTTTACTCCCACATTAAAAGGAGTGAGGTTCTGAAGTGAAACCCCGGGCAGCTTTCTTTGAATGGCTGCAGCTCCACTGGGGTCCTCCTACTTTTTCCTAGGGTCTGCAACTAAAAATGACAGACTTCAGCACCGGCAGCCTTAGCTTTCCAAGCGGGTTTTCTATTGGCTTCCAAAATGAACCAGTTTCTCCAGCTAACCTCATCTACATAGCCGCTCACTCCTCGTGACTTTTCTCTTTGGACCCTCTGGCTTGGTAAAAGCAAAGGGTTTTAGGCTTTTTAGCCTGGGATGCTAATAAGCTGTTCTTACTTCATTGAAAGGGCCTAAGAGGTGCTACACCACTTGTGCCTCCAGAAGCAGGTTCCCGGAAGGATGTGATCTTTCCAGGTCTTTCCAGAGGCTAAGCTGCTGACTGTGTCCCTGAGAGCCCAAGCCTGAGTGGGTGGAGTAGAGAGGAGGGGAAACCAGCATCAGTGTGGTGAAACTTTGGGAATCACGCAGGCAGGAAAACTAGCTTCAAGAAGAAAGAGGCCAGGCACGGTGTGGCTCAAAACCTATGATCCCAGCACTGTGGGAAGCCGAGGCAGGAAGATCACTTGAGGGCAGGAGATCGAGACCAGCCTGGGAAAGACAAGGAGACCAACATCTTTGCAAAAATAAAATATGTAGCCAGGTGCAGTGGAGCACACCTGTGGTTCCAGCTACTTGGGAGGCTGAGGTGGGAACATCGCTTGAGCCCAGGAGCTTGAGGCTGCCGTGAGCTATGATTGCACCACTGCACTCCAGCCTGGATGACAGAGTGAGACCCTTTCTCAAAACAAAACAAAACAAAATGAAAGCAGGCTGGTCTCGACCTCCTGACCTCAGGTGATCCACCTGCCTCAGCCTCCCGGAATGCTGGGATTATAGGGGTGAGCCACCGTGCCCAGCCCAATGGAGATTTTTTTAATGCATCTATGGGAGTTTTCCAAGAGTTCCTTTCTGACTCTATCGAAAGCTAAGTTGTCTGTGACACAGCAAAACCCCTGACTACCAAGTACTTCTGGGTAGAAGCTGATAGAGACTGAACGAGGGTCAGGAGGGGGACCCGAACAGGGGATGACCTGCAGGCCCTGCCTGCAACAGCAGCAGATGCTCTCTCCCAGGGGTCAGCAAGCCGTGGCGAGTTGGCTAAAACCATCCAGCTGCTGGGATTTTTATGGCCCATGAGCTAAGAATGGTTTTTACATTTTCAAACAGTTGCATTTAAAGTGGTTATATAAGTGCCTACATAATATCCTGATTTGGCTCTTTCTCCATCAAGACTAACATATGTAGCACTGGGCCCTTTTAGAGAGTGTGGACCCCTGATCAATTATCTTGTTTCTTTGCTTCTCTACTTGCCACACTGTGCACCTGTCCAGGTGTGTGGCCCTGTGAGGATGGCTGCTTTACATCCCAGGAATCAGGCCACGTGGAAGGAGCCTAGCTCCATGGCCAGGACACCAGACCTCAAGTCTTAGCACCGTCCCTTTCCAAGGCAGGCATAACTCCTGAGCCTCAGTTTCTCCACCTGGGAATGACTCTAGCTCAATGGTGGCTGTGAATACAACCGAGATGTGGGATAGGAATATATTTCTTAAAAGCCCAGAACACTCTTAGAATGAAAATTTTTTGTGATTTATGAGTTGATTTTTCAGCCCAATTTATTTTCTTTATGTTGAAATCCAACATTCTTTCCCAGTCCACATAAATTGAGTATGTGGGAGGAGGGGGATTTGATCCACTGCCAAACAGATGAACTCAAGCCATCCGACCTGTGCTCCCAGCCTCCAATTCCACCACCAGGTCAGGGCAACCTCTTCATTCTAGGTCACTTTCCTTTGTACCTGACTACACCTGGCTGGGCCAGAGGAAGAAAAGTTGCCCCAATCTCATGCTAAAAACCAGAGGTGTGTGGACCTGTAAGGAAGGCTGCTTGGCATCGCAAATCAGGCCACATGGTAACAACTGGGCTCTGGGGCAGGATACCAAAGCCCTGTCTCAGCCCCATCAGGTGAGGATAGCTCACCTGGTCCACCTCGTGCCACTGGGAAAATGTTTCCCACTGCGTCCAGGTGCAGGTGAAGGAAGACAAAAAAATTAAGCTGTGTTTTCTAGGAAACCCAAAACAACTAAACATCTTTATAAAGAGAGAGAGAGAGAGATAAACATCTTTATAGAGAGAGAGAGAGAGAGAGAGAGAGAGAGAGAGAGAGAGAGTGTGTGTGTGTGTGTGTGTGTGTGTGTGTGTGTGTGTGTGTGTGTGTGTGTGTGGAGTTTGTAGAGACAGGGGCCTCACTATGTTGCCCAGGCTGGTTCTGAACCCCTGGCCTCAAGTGATCCTCCCACCTTGACCTCCTGAAGTGCTGGGATTACAGGCCCAGCCTAGAACTAAACATCTTGCAACATGAAGCGAACTGCTGACTGGGAGTGTTCAAGGAGACAGTGATACTTAACATCCTACATCAAGCTAAAACTGGGGTTGCAATGTAAGTTTCATGTAAGTGACATCTTGGCTGCCTTACTGCCTCACAAACACATCTGATTCAATGCCATAGGAGCCCATGAGGCTGCAAACATGCCGTTCCAGGGATGAGAAATCTGAGGCTGAAACCACCTGGGGTGACTTAATGAAGTGGTGGAGCTGCACCAGAGCCGAGGCCCCTAACCCCGGGGAGAGCCCGAGTTCTATCCAAGGTGCAGGAGCCCCTTCCTTCCTCCAGCTCAGACTCGAATCTGAGATCCCCTCCAATTCCAAGTGGCCTTGCAATAAAGCAAACAGTGAATGTCAGGCTGGCACTCCAACCCTGCTCTGGTCACCTTCTGAGCAGCTCCCTTTATTGAGTAACCTCCCTTTATTGTCATATTGTTTATTTACAATAAAACAATGAACACATTCTGACAACAGAACAGTGGGGTGGGTTGGTGGTGGGGGGGTGGTCATCACCAGGCGCTGGGCCTGGTGGGATGGGCTGTGCCTTGCCAGAGACCCCTGCCCCTTGTGGGATCAAGGAGCCTCTCTAAAGAGTCTCTCTGGGCCAGGCACAGTGACTCACACCTGTAATTCCAGCACTTTGGGAGGCCGAGGCAGGCAGATCACCTGAAGTCTGGAGTTTGAGATCAGTCTGGCCAACATGGTGAAACCCTGTCTCTACCAAAAATACAAAAATGAGCTGGGTATGGTGGTGGGTGCCTGTAGTCCCAGCTACTCAGGAGGCAGAGGCAGGAGAATCACTTAAACCTGGGAGGCGGAGGTTGCAGTGAGCCAAGATCACGCTACTGCACTCCAGCCTGGGTGACAGAGTACGACTCTGTCTCAAAAAAAAAAAAAAAGAAAAAGAAAAAAAAATCCCACAAAGACATCCTCTGCACACAGAAGCAGCTAAGATTCTTCTTCCAAGGACTGGAAGGCTTCCACCCAAGGGGCAGATCACAGCTTTAATCACACAGATATGGTGCTAGGGGTGGAGGTGGCAGGATGGACCAGCACCACTTGCAGATCTGCAGAGAGCACTCATGCCCGGGTGGCCTAGAATTCTGCTGTGATGCTCTGACATCAAAGGAGTCTGATCTATAACTCCCAAGTGGGACCTTGCTTCGGACTCAAGCAAACAGGGGAACTGGACTCTTGGAGTATCGTGGTCCAACAGCAAGGCAGCCTTGTACCAATGCCGGAGCAGGAAGGGGATTTGCCACTTAGAACTCTCGCTAGTAAGTACCATATGGGACCTGAGAGCCCCAATCTCTATATAAAGCTCCAGTGGGGCAAAACCTATGAGAAAATACAGGGTGAAAAGTACTGTGGAGCAAAAAACTCACCCAAATCCCAAAGCCATCCATGCAAGAAGTGACCAACCTCAGTTCCTCTCCCCTTGCCCAGAACTCAAGGTGATGTGCAAAAGTTGCAACCACACACACTATATATTTTTTGTTTCTTTCTGAGACAGGGTCTCACTCTGATGCCCAGGCTGGAGTGCAGTGGTGCAACCACAGCTCACTGCAACCTCCACCTCCCAGACTGAAGAGATCCTCCTGCCTCAGCCTCCCAAGTAGCTGGGACTACAGGCATGCACCACTACACTCAGCTTTTTTTTAAAAAAATATTTTTGTAGAGATGGGGTCTCATTATGTTGCCCAGGCTGGTCCAGAACTCCTGAGCTCAAACAACCTACCCGCCTCAGCTGGGATTACCAGCTCAAGCCACCGCACCCAGCTTACTGTCTTGTTTTACATAGAACAGTTCTCTAAACACCTTTTTAGTCACAGTTGTAAATCAATCATATTTTTCCAATGCTATGGCTAAAGGATGAACACTGATGTCTCCAATTTCAGTATCTTTGTGAAAACAGCTAATTAGCAACTAAGCACTTCTGAGCTGGGGCAAGCTCTTGCTGCTTTGAGTACACCTGTGATGAATGTGGCCAGAAGGAAGAAGTGAGTTTTGCTCAGCACACACTTATCAAGTGCCTGTTGGGTGTCCTGCATGTGCATGGCCAGAAGGAACATCCTGACCACTGGTGCTGAAATTCTGCAAAAGAATAAGTGCAAATAATGGCAATAGGGCATTAAAAATGCCAAACAGGGCAGGGTGTGGTGGCTCATGGCTGTAATCCCAGCACTTTGGGAGGCT
Source organism: Pongo abelii (assembly GCF_028885655.2). NCBI lineage: Eukaryota > Metazoa > Chordata > Mammalia > Primates > Hominidae > Pongo > Pongo abelii. The sequence goes on from NC_071991.2 coordinate 25,202,806, forward strand.
GAGGCGAGTGGATCACCTGGGATCAGGAGTTCGAGACCAGCCTGGCCAACATGGTGTAACCCCGTGTCTGCTAAAAATACAAAAAATTAGCTTGGTGTGGTGGCAGACTCCTGTAGTACCAGCTATTCTAGAGGCAGAGACAGGAGAATAGCTGGAATCTGGGAAGCGGAGGTTGCAGTGAGCCAAGTTCATGCCACTGCACTCCACCCTGGGCAAGAGAGTGAGAATCTGTCTCAAAAAAAAAAAAAAAATTAAATAACAAATAAACAAGAGCTTTTCAGTTACAAGACAAGGAACACAAAAATTCAACATAATTTTGGTTAAGAGAGGGAGGAATTGTAAGTCAGCCTCGGTTAACTAGGGCTATTGGGAATACCCAAGGATGCTCATGGCAGGCCCTCCAGCCCATGTCTAGAAGGCAGATAGGTGGGCTTGTTTATTTTTAGAACACCAGGAGCGATCTAGGGTCTTTAATAAATGCAGGACACTAGTCAGAAGCAAATCAGGCCAGGCCTGGTGACTCATGCCTGTAATCCCAATGCTTTGGGAGGCCAAGGTGAGGTGATTACTTGAGGCCCACGAGTTCAAGACCAGCCTGGGCAACAAAGCAAGACTCCACCTCTACAAAAATAAAAATAAAAAGTATTAGCCGGACATGGTGATGTGCACCCACTGTAGTCCCATCTACTCAGGGAGGGTGAGGTGAGAGGGTCCTCTGAGCCCAAGAGTTTGAGGCTGCAGTGAGCTATGATTGCACCACTGCACTCCAGCCCAGGTGACAAAGTGAGATCCTAACTTTTTTTTTTTTTTTTTTGACGGAGTCTCGCTCTGTGCCCCAGACTGGAGTGCAGTGGCGTGATCTCGGCTCACTGCAAGCTCCGCCTCTCGGGTTCACGGAATTCTCCTGCCTCAGCCTCCCGAGATCCTAACTCTTAAAAACAAAAAAAAACAAAGCAACTTTTCCCTTAAATACTAACACTCACCCAACCCACCAGCATTCTTGCACATAAAACCCAACAGAATGAACATTTTACTGAGGGACCAACAATGGCATGAAGGCAAAAACCAGGTGAGGTACACATTAAGCAATTCTGCACAATGGGCTGCAGCCTCAAGGTGCCCACAGGATCTAGCTATTTCTGGAGAAATCTAAAGCTGGGCCAGAGCGATTGATTAGACAAGAATGTTTTCCAATGTCAATGGACATAAAGTATACATTGGTCTGCAAGTATGAAATTGTTTAAAAATCTTTAGAACTCAAGATGCAATCTTCCTTCCACAGGAGGTGGATGAGAAAGAAGCCTGGGTCAGACACTTGCACTTGGGAAAACATTTGGAAGTGGTTTTGTGGACAAGTTGCCTGTTAGAGGCATGCAGAGTCTGATTGCTATTTTAGTGCTAGCATCCAGAAACAAGCCTAATGCAGGGCAGTTGCTTTCCAAAAGAGCTAAACTAGGGTCTCTCTCTCTCTCTTTTTTTTTTTTTTGAGACAGAGTTTCACTCTTGTCACCCAGGCTGGAGTACAATGGTGCAGTCTTGGCTTACTGCAACCTCTGCCTCCCAGGTTCAAGCGATTCTCCTGCCTCAGCCTTCCAAGTAGCTGGGATTACAGTTGCCTGCTACCACACCTGGCTAATTTTTGTATTTTTAGTAGACACAGGGTTTCGCCATGTTGGCCAGGCTGGCCTCGAGCTCCTGACTTCAGGTGATCCTCCCGCCTCAGCCTCCCAAAGTTCTGGGATTACAGATGTGAGCCACAGTGTCCAGCCACTAGGGTCTCTTTAGAACACACGCACACACACACACACACACGCACACACACACACACACACAGACAAACACACACACGTGCACGTGCCACTGACAAAACCAGGCCCTGGTTTGGGACAAAGGATTTCATTTTCTTCCTGAGCCCTCAAACTTTAAAACCTATATATTTTTAAATGAGATCCAATTCAGTACCTTCATCTGTAATCTTAAACCAAGTGGCCCAACTGTGTACCGGGCAGTGCAGACCGCTTTGGAAAGGTTTAATCTTGGAAGCAATTGGGCTGCCAGTGGCCCTGCTGCAGATGAGCCCATCATCCTCTGACAGGGGGGTCTTTTCAGGCAATTTGTCACCAGCCTCAGTAGAGCAGAAGCAGCGCACAGACACTCTAATCATGGGGTGCTTCAAGGAGTGGTGGCAATCCTGCTTTCTAGATGCAGCCAACATCAATCAAAGAAAAGTCGGCTTAACCAAGCTAGTGTATTTGCCAGAGAACTCAGACTGCAAAGGAGTCTTTCGAAGCTCACGGTCTATCAAGTTCAAAGGGCTATGCTTAGGCACAGCCTGCAGGCTCAGCTCACATGAAAAGGCTGGTAGGAAAGATAAAAGTCAGCCAGGTGTACTGGCTCATGCCTGCAATCCCATCACTTTGGGAGGCTGAGGCAGGAGCATCGCTTGAGCCCAGGAATTTGAGACCAGCCTGGGCAACATAGCAAGACCCCATCTAAAAAAAGAAGGTAAAAAAAAGTTTTTAAAAGAAAGACAAAAATCCCTAGAGAGAGGCAGCAAGAGCTGCTGCTTCTAGAAGCACAGCCCAGCCACAGCCATGTGGACTCCAGAGCTGGCCCCTCCTGCTCCCGTGATGAGATTGCTTCCCCTCCCCTCCTGCTGGCCTGGGGACAGGATCTGGTGGCATGGAGGAGGCCAGCATTCTTCCTGCTGTCTGTCCTCGGCAAGCCAGAAGTGTGGCCCGAGGGCCAAGAGGAAACTCTTGCTTTAAAGCCCGGCCATGAACCTGAGCACTCAGGGGCCTGTTTCCTGCCTGCCCTTGGCATAACAGCTCCTTCTACTTAACAAAGGGAGGAAGAGAGAGCTGGACACCTACGTTTGGAGGGAGGAAGCGACTTCCTGCCCAACACAGCATAGCGTCCTCTCCAGGATCCTCTGCCCAAGCCAGAGCCTGCTCTGGCACTGGAGGCCAAGGCCGCTTTCTTGGTCCAAAAAAACAAAAAACAAAAAACAATTTTTTTCACCAGTGACAGGTTCACCTTCAGAAAGGAAATCAGAAAACCGAAAAGCCCCTCTTTCTCTTCTTCCTCAAATGCTATCAGCCTGAGTGGGGTGTGGAAATACTACCTCTCCCCAAAACAGGCTGTGATGCTGGTGGACGAAGATGACAGATGCCCTGCTGGCCGTCCTGCTGAAAAGCGATGGCTTGGGGAACCGCCCAAGCTGGGGAAGATGCCCAGGGTCTTAGATGGTTACCCCTGCCTGACCCTCAGGCTGGACAGGAACTGGCTGTCTCATCTCTGAGTCTTGAAATCCACACTGCACACACGTGGTAAATGTGCAACTGCAGCCCAGGCACAGCCCTGCCATCCACACGGCACACACCCAGTAAACGTGCGCCTGCAGCCCAGGCACAGCCCTGCCATCCACACGGCACACACCCAGTAAACGTGCGCCTGCAGCCCAGGCACAGCTCTGCCATCCGCACTGCACGCACCCGGTAAACGTGCGCCTGCAGCCCAGGCACAGCCCTGCCATCCGCACTACACGCACCCGGTAAACGTGCGCCTGCAGCCCAGGCACAGCCCTGCCATCCGCACTACACGCACCCGGTAAACGTGCGCCTGCAGCCCAGGCACAGCCCTGCCATCCGCACTACACGCACCCGGTAAACGTGCGCCTGCAGCCCAGGCACAGCCCTGCCATCCGCACTACACGCACCCGGTAAACGTGCGCCTGCAGCCCAGGCCCAGCCCTGCCATCCGCACTACACGCACCCGGTAAATGTGCGCCTGCAGCCCAGGCCCAGCCCTGCCATCCACACTGCACACACCTGGTAAATGTGCACCTGCATCCCGGGCACAGCCCTACAATCTGCACTGCACATACCTGGTATATGTGTGCCTGCAGCCCAGGCACAGTCCTGCCATCTGCACTGCGACGCCTACGGCAGTCTTTATGGGGGCTTATGATGGCACAGTACCCAGCTCTGTGCTAGATCCTGGGCTGTGGCAGGAGGGTACATAGCTCCACACTGGACTTTTGCTAAAGGTGCCCAGTTTAAGATACAGGCACTGAACTAAGTGACTGAAACTTGGGGAGCTCATTCTCTGGTGGCACAGGAACCCCTGAGACTCAGGAATATGAGTCAGGCCAGCAAGGACTGCTCTGTCATTGCCCACAGGGCCCAGCAGCACTGGGGTGGAGTCTGGAGTCAGCCTCTGATCCAACAGTGAAAGCTCTCTGAGATCGCAACCATGAGAAGACAGGATCCCAAGAGCTGTCGCGAAGACCCTGTCCCAGATGTTGTGCTCTGCACCTCATGGTTGGGTGGCTTCCACCAGCTTCCTGAACCTGAGCCTGCTCTGCCATCTGTACAATGGGCACAACATCAGCCTCACATGGCTGAGATGAGGCCACGGGACACAAGTAGGTATTAGTGTTTATAAACTGAAAAGTTAGCTGGGCGCAGTGGCTCATGCCTGTAATTCCAGCACTTTGGGAGGCTGAGGCAGGAGGATAATTTGAGTTCAGGAGTTTGAGACCAGGCTCACCAACCTCGTGAAACCCTGTCTGTACTAAAAATACAAAAATTAGCCAGGCTTGATGGTGGGCACCTGTAATCCTAGATACTCGAGAGGCTGGAGCAGGGGAATGTCTTGAACCCGGGAGGTGGAGGTTGCAGTGAGCCATGATTGTGCCACTGCACTCCAGCCTGGGTGACAGGGCAAGGCTCCATCTCAGAGGGAAAAAAAAGAAAAGAAAAGTTATGGAAATGTCCATAGAGACGTGCAGCAGGCTCCGTGCCCGCACTCACTACACTGTTGTGGGGACCCCAGGGAGGCCCACACTACTGCTTTCCCCACTCTGGGGACGGGGAGAACCTGATTTGTCTTTGGTCCACAGGTAGTGAGCGCAAGGGCCCAATTCAGGTCCAGATCGGGGTGCTGACAAGGACTGTGTTTGGGGCTGCTCCCATGCAGACACAGCCCCATGGACAGGCCCTGATAGGTGGTCAGAGGACATAAGACAAAAGCCAAGTAAGCAGCTCTAAGGGCTGGGCTGGAGTGCACACAAGCACCGGGGAGCGATTCCCAGAAGGGCTGCCCTGCTAGGAGACTGCACGGGAATCTCCTAACAGAGGCCATGGTGGGCAGGAATACTGGAAGGGACCCAAGATTTCTATGGGCAGACACAGGGTGGAAGGGTATGTGTGTGGCCAGAGCAGAGGAGAAAAAGAAGACAGCCTGGAGCTGTATTTGACAAAGTCACAAAATGAAAGAAGGTCAATAAAGGGTGTGAGGAAGAGAGGAAGGAAGGGAGGGAGGGAAGGAAACATGGGAAGGATGGATGGAGGGAGGGAGAGAGAGAAATGAGGGAGGGAGGGAGGGGAGTCAAGCATAATTAAGGTTTTGCATTTTAGATCATGAATTCATTTTCTTCCTTGGAAACAACTGTGCACCTGCCTCTGCCTCGGTACCACCACCCCCATGTCTGTTCAGTGTCCCCTCCATGGTCACACCATGCTGGGCAGAGACAAACCGGAAAAACACAACTTGCTGTAACATGCCTGCACAGGGGGGCCTGGCCACCTGGAGACGTGGGCTGTTGTCCACTCCCAAAGGCCAGTGGGTTGGGGGTTGCAGGATAGCCAGCTGGGTTCGAGACAGGATCAGACTCTGGGGAGCCTTCTGTCCTGTGCCTGTGACCAGTACCCACCTGGAGCAGAGGATAGCAACACAGGAAGTATCGGCAGTCACTCTCCTGCCATCCACATGTGCACGCCTTTCTGGGTCCTTGGGGGTGGGGTAAGACATTCTCTTGTAACAAAAGTAACATATGTAACATATCTCTTCTCCCAGAAGGACCCTTTCTGGGTCCATGGGGGTGGGGTAAGACATTCTCTTGTAACAAATGTAACATATGTAACATATCTCTTCTCCCAGAAGGTCAGATATTATCACCAAAATGTAACATATGCAGATGGTCCTGCACCTCTTTTTTTGTTCGTTTTTAGATGGAGTTTCACTGTTTGTTGCCCTGGCTGGAGTACAGTGGCGTGATCTCAGCTCACTGCAACCTCCGCCTCCTGGGTTCAAGGGATTCTCCTGCCTTAGCCTCCCAAGTATCTGGGACTACAGATATTCACCACCATACCCAGCTAATTTTTGTATTTTTAGTAGAGATGGAGTTTCACAATTTTGGTCAGGATGGTCTTGAACTCCTGACCTTGTGACCCGCCCACCTCAGCCTCCCAAAGTGCTGGGATGACTATCGTGGGCCCTGCGGCCGGTCCTGCGTCTCTTTGGTAAATATTAATAAGCATTGGCAAGCTTCCTGCAAACTGCCTACCACTCTGCTTAGTCCCCATACACACAACTCTCTGCTCACCAGGGTGCTGTGCGGATGCCCCTGTGGGACATGGGCCAGCCAATGTTTGGATGCTTCCAAACACCAACAACAGTTTTGGGCGAGTAACTCTAATCCTTGACAACTACCATCTAAAAGATATGTTATAATGGTCTGTGGGATTATTTGTTGCATTTGTTTCTCTATTTAGAGACCAAAATTTATTTCCCGAGTACATTGCTAAGTGAAGTTCCGACAATGTTTATTGTAAATGGCCCTTGTCTTGTAGAAATTTGATGAAGGTCATTGAATCCAAAGGCGTAAGAAAGACCAGAATTCAAGCCACGCAGTGTGAGAGGGTACTGTTTTATAAGAAGGAGGGATAGAGACACATTTATCTTTTTAAATGACAGAAAGAACAGGATGCACCTGGCATGCTTTGTGACTGGGAACAGTTTCTGTGGGTTTCTACCAAGAATCCTTTCTGGAGTTCATGTGGCAGGGATAAGTGAGCCATGACTGCCTGGAGGGGACTCTCAGAAGAGTAGGAGGAGGGTTCCTAAGGCAGCCAGGCAAAATGGCTGGAGTGGGGGGTGTGCCTGAGAGCCCGTCAGCAGCAGTTCCCCACAATCACCCCCAGCCAGGTTTCCAAGCTGCCGTGTTTCTGTTTCTTTCTCCCTTTTTAAATTTTGAGACAGGATCTTGTTCTGTTGCCCAGGCTGGAGTGCAGTGGCACGATCGCAGCTCACTGCACTTGACTTCCTGGGCTCAAATGATCCTCCCGTCTCAGCCTTGTAAGTAGCTGAGACTACAGGCATGTGCCACCATGCCTGGCTATTTTTTTTTTTTTTTTTTTTTTGAGATGAGATCTTGCTATGTTGCCCAAGCTGGTCTTGAACTCTGGGGCTCAAGTGATCCTCCTGCCTCAGCCTTCCAAAGTACTGAAATTACAGGTGTGGGCCACCATGCCTGGCCTTAATATTTCTCTTCTAGACATGTGAGATGACTCTGAGTTCTTGAATGCCCTCCAGAAGATAAACCAAGACCTTCTGGAACATTCTTAGGAGGGAAGTAACAAGCAGGTTCCTGAAGGTGACACCGGAGAGAGTAGAAGCCTTCAGCCTAGGTCAAGAGGCACGGATCTGAGAAGGGAGCTCAAATCTTCTTTTTTGTTGTTGTTGTTTGAGACGGAGTCTCACTCTGTTGCCCAGGCTGGAGTGTGGTGGCGTGATCTTGGCTCACTGCAGCCTCCTCCTCCCAGGTTCAATTCTCCTGCCTCAGCCTCCCGAGTAGGTGGGATTACAGGTGTGTGCCACCACACCTGGCTAATTTTTGTATTTTTAGTAGAGAAGAGGTTTTACCATGTTGCCCAGGTAGGTCTCAAACTCCTAACCTCAGGGGATCTGCCTGCCTTGGCCTCCCAAAGTGTTGGGATTAGAGGCATAAGCCACCATGTCTGGTCTCAAATCTTAGTCTAGTTAAATGTGTGCAAAGCTGGCCAGGAGGTTCCAAAGAAATGACTGTCCAAGTAATGCCAGCTGAGGTCTAGGAGAGAAATAAAGGTGGCAACTGTGGTATGATGGGGAGAGAATGATGGAAGGTGAGGTCCTCAGGAGATGAAATTGGCAAGATGTGGTAACGTGTGAATGAGGAAGGGCAGATGGAGGAAGGGCTCCCATGTGGCTATTCTTGGGCTTGGCTGGGGTGGCCCAGTGGGCACTGCGGCCACCACCAGGGGTAGGAGGTAGGATGCCTGAGTGAGTGGAGACACATGGGCTCTGGGAGTGCTACATCTGCAGCATGAATGGCAGCTGGGCAGGTGGATACAGAGCTGGACGGGTTTGGGGTTGGGAGGACACAGAGAGTAACAGGAGCTCTGGGAACAGCCCAGGAGCACCATGATGGGGAGAGGGGAGCTGAGGATGCCAGGGAAAAGCACAGAGGATGAAGGGGTGGCTCAAACACAGCCTGAGAATGTCCCAGTCTGCATCGGGAGGTTAGGGAGAGGAACCTCCCCTAGTTAGGGAGAGGAAGTTAGGGAGTTAGGGAGAGGAAAAAGCAGCCCTGTCAAACCTGCTCAGAGAGGCTAAAAACCCATGGACACCACGCGGCTAGGTTGTGGAGGCCCTTTTGTTAATCTGCCATGCATGTGTAAAGGAAGAACGAATACATGAATGAATGAACAAACGGCAGTCGCGTAGAGTGGCAGGCACTTTGCTTTATTCCTGCATCAGCAGCTGTGACATACTAGGAAATAAAAAGGTAAGTGCTCCCCTGGGAGGCCTGAGCCACCCCCAGAGGATTCTGCATACACCCACCTCCCTATCAGAGCAGATGCAGCTCTCTCTGACTCCATTTCCCTGATGGCGTGGCTGCCACAGGCCTGTGGCCGTCTCCAGCACACCTTGTTATCTTATTTATTTATTTGTTTATTTATGAGATGGAGTCTCACTCTGTTGCCCAGGCTGGAGTGCAGTGGTGCAATCTCGGCTCACTGCAACCTCTGCCTCCCAGGTTCAAGCAATTCTCCTGCCTCAGCCTCCCGAGTAGTTCGGATTACAGGAACCCACCACACGCCTGGCTAACTTTTGTATTTTTTAGTAAAGACGGGGTTTTGCTATGTTGGTCAGGCTGGTCTTGAACTCCTGACCTCAGGTGATCTGCCTGCCTTGGCCTCCCAAAGTGCTGGGATTACAGGCATGAGCCACCATGCCTGGTCCAAGCCCTTCTTTTTATAAAGACAAAGAGTGGACCCCCCACCCAGGCCACCTAGCCAGCCACCCGGAGCTGGACATGACCAGCAGCAGGATGACCAGGGCCCCCTCGGGGTGGCCAGAGGTTCCCCAGGTCTAGAGGCTGTAAGTGTCACAGACGTATTATTCCCTATTGCAAATGGAACTAGATTGTTGTCTAATCATAGGTCATTACCATGAACAACAACAAAACAACTCCAAATAATACAAGTGTGGCGGGGGGAATCAAAGCTCTGGTGGTCTCACACCCCAAATTGCACCCCTGCTAATAGTATGGCACATTATCTTCCAGAATCCACCACAATGGCCAGACTTCTGCTCACTGGTACCTGAGCCTCTCTAGCCAAGCTGAAATAAAATCTAAATCAATATTGCCCTCTGGGTAATATGGCCGATTGGGAAGCATGTTTTTCTTTATCTTACAAAGATGTGCTGAACACACCCTCCTCCACTGGCTTGGCACAGGGCACATAGGGTGTGGCCCAGGCCTTGGGAGCTCCACCAGCCATGGGCAGGCATCTGTGGTGAGGTTATAGTCTCATTAGCTGACACTTCCCTTCTATGCACACCAGTCTCCCAAATCAAAAAAGAAACAGAGTGGAGTTTAAGTTGGCCACTTTCAATCCTTTTTTGTAGTTTTAATTGCAGAAGACCATTTTCAAATAAAATTTTACATGGATGCATGATACTGCTGAGCAGGTACAAATGGGGTCGCTCTGGTTGAAGATGGGAGGGGGTTGGATTTAGGTCGCCCCCCCCCACCCCATCCCACTTTCCCCTGAGCTTTAAGGAGCTCAGTAGGAAAGCTCTGGCTAGAAGAAGTGTGCCTCTCTTCAAGCCTCTTTCTACCCTGACCTTCTGTGACTGCAGTCACAGTCATCTGATTACACCGTCCACAACTCTAAGATGTGACTTTGGTCGCTTGGCCCATGTGACAATGTCTGGATTAACCTACTGATACATATTTTTGAAATGGAATCTCACCATGTCGCCCAGGTTTGCTTTGAACTCCTAGGCTCAAGAAATCCTCCTGCCTCCCGAGGAGCTGGGACTACAGGCATGTGCCACCATGCCCTGCTAATTTTTTATTTTTTGTAGAGATTAGGGCTTGCTATGTTGCCCAGGCTGGTCTTGAACTCCTGAACTTAAGTGATCCTGCAGCCTCCCAAGTGGCTGGGACTACAGGTATATGCCATGGTGCTTGGCTACTGACTGATTTTTTAAATTATTATTATTATTTTTGATTTGGAGTCTCGCTCTGTCACCCAGGCTAGAGTGCAGAAGCACGATCTCGGCTCACTGCAGCCTCTGGCTCCCAGTTCAAGTGATTCTCCTGCCTCAGCCTCCCAAGTAGCTAGGATTACAGGCACACACCACCATGCCCAGCTAATTTTTATATTTTTGGTAGACAGGGTTTGGCCATGTTGGCCAGGTTAGTCTCGAACTCCTGACCTCAAGTGATCCACCCACCTTGGCCCTAACTGATATTTTTAAAAGATGCAGATGTCACAGAAATAAAAATCCAATACATAGGCTAGATGGCTATGAATTCTAGCAGAAGTTGGGCAACAAAACAGAGACACACATGTCTGCCACGAGCCCTGGTTTCTCTTGCACGCATTTCAGCTGGTGTCCCAGAACTCATCTGCTATGCTGCCCATGACGGTGGTAGTGCAGGGGGACCTACAAAGCTTCGTTTCAAACACTGCTTGTGTTTTGACAGCCTTTTTCTTGTGTATGGCATTTTTAAAGAAGTGAAACTAGAAGTACTGAGTCTCATAAGCCACTCGGGGGAAGCGTTTCCCTTCTGAACCTGTGGGTCTGAACCAGGAGTTCATGACCAGCCTGGCCAACATGGTGAAACCCCGTCTCTACTAAAAATACAGACATTAGCTAGGCATGGTGGTGGGCACTTGTCATCCCAGCTACTCCAGAGGCTGAGGCAGGAGAATTGCTTGAACCTGGGAGGTGGAGGTTGCAGTGAACCTAGATCTCACCACTGCACTCCACCTGGGGGACGAGCCAGATTCCGTCTCCAAAAAAAGAGATGGAGATGGGGTCTGGCTCTGTTGCCCAGGCTGGAATGCAGTGGCACAATCATAGCGCACTACTGCCTTCAACTCCTGGGCTCAAGCAGTCCTCTCGCCTCAGCTTCCTGAGTAGCTTCCTCTACAGGGACTACCATGTCCTGCTAATTTAAACATTTTTTTTGTTTTGTTTTTTAGAGATGGGGTCTTACCATGTCGTCCAGGCTGGTCTCAAACTCCTGGGCTCAAGTGATCCTCTTGCCTCTGCCTGTCAAGTAGCTAGGATTACAGGTGTGAGCCACTGCACCCACCCATTGCCTGTCATTTGCATGCAGATGCTATTCTAACATGAAACCTTTTACTCAAATTTTTATCTACGATGGAGTCTCTCCGGAGTCAAGCCATGTCTCCACCATGGTGAGGCCATCAAGTCATTTAAAGTGGTTTCCCAGAGCAAAGGCTGCACCTATGTGCAAGTGATGCCCACACCAAGTGTGTACGGACACACTTCAGCTGTCTTCTATCAGGTGGGGGTTCCTGCTCCAGGCCCACCTTGTCCATGAGGCTAACCCAGGGCTGACCTTAGCATGTGCCCACTCCTCTGTACACCCAGAATCCAAGGGGTAGGATGGACAGGTGTAGGAGCAGGAAACAAGTGTGTGGTCCAGCTGGAGGAGACGGTCTTGGGGTCAGAACATCTGTACCACCTTCAGAATTCCCCCCAACTCCCTGCAAAAGTCCTGGTGAGAACCTCACCAGTCTCACCTTCCATCCAATGACAGGGCTGAGCTCTCCACCTCCGTGGTGCCTTCGAGCTCTTAAATGCCAGGACCTTAGGTTAAAATTCACATCAGATCACAGTGAAGCAGAGGAATGTTCCACTTGGGTTTGAATTTGGGCTCTGGGACCTTCCATAGGGGCTTAGAGACTTTCCTAACATTTTCCACCTGTGAAATCCAGGGATTATTAAGCTACCCCAGCGGGATGCTAGAGGCTGAGATGAAATCATAGCTGACCAGTGCTGCACACTGAGCCTCAGCACGTGGTCAGGCATGCCTGCTATTTCCATTGTTAGCACTGGTCGGTGCAGACAACATCCCAGGCGAGGTGCCAGTGGGGACACGTGGAACCAGATAGCACCAGAGCTCTCTGGTTCTGCAGTCAGGTAGAAGATGGAGGCCTGCACGCTACATAGTTGGGCAGGACGAGGTGACATCAGTGCTGCGGAAACAGGAAGGAAGGGGGCCGAGGGCTAGGAAGTTTCGTGGAGAGGCAGGCCCCTGAGCCGAGCTTTGGAGGATGAGCAGAATATGATGGAATGAGGAAGGCTTGCTTCCAGTAGGGGATCTGAGTATCCTTCTCCCACAGTTTTATTATTATTTTTTCTTTTTTTGAGACAGAATCTCACCCTGTCTCCCAGGCTGGAATGGCGCAATTATAGCTCACTGCAGCCTCAACCTCCAGGACTCAAGCAATCCTCGCCTTGGCTTTCCGAGTAGCTGGGACCACAGGTGCACGCTACCACACTTGGCTAAATTTTATTTTTTATAGAGACGGAATCTCATTATGCTGCCGAGACTGGCTCAAACTCCTGGCCTCAGGCAATACTCCTGCCTCCAGGTTGGCATGCAGTGGTATGATCTTGACTCACTACAGTCTCTGCCTCCTAGGCTCAGGTGATCCTCCCACCTCAGCCTCCCTAGTAGGAGGGACAACAGGTGTGTGTCACCACATCTGGCTAACCATCTCTATCAAAAAAAAAAAAAAAGCGGCCCAGCACAGTGGTTCACACCTGTAATCTCAGCACTTTGGGAGGCTGAGGCAGGACGATCACCTGAGGTCAGCAGTTTCAGACTAGCCTAGACAACATGGTGAAACCCTGTCTCCAATAAAAATACAAAAATTACATGTCTGTGGTGGCAGGCACCTGTAGTTGCAGCTACTCGGGAGGCCGAGGCAGGAGAATCGCTTGAACCCAGGAGGCGGAGGTTGCAGTAAGGGGAGATCATGCCACCGCACTCCAGCCTGGGTGACAGAGTGAGACTTTCTCTCAACAAACAAACAAACAAACAAAAAACAACAACAAAAAAACAGCACTAAACTAGGAGCCACAAGGCCTGAGAGCAGGCTTGTTAGTCATCAGCTCTGGGCAATTCACCTGTCTTTGTCTGTATTTATTCATCCACCATCCCCAAAAGCACAGAGGGAGATGGGTGAAGGTGTTAACCTTGTGCAGCTCGCGGGCGCATGCGCGCTCCAGGAAGCCCAGCAGCCCCGCCTCCAGTTCCGATTGGCTGCGCGTGGCGGTCGGTACTCTGTGACGCCATAGGAGCGCGCCCCCAGTGACGTCTTAGGGAGCGACTTCAGTGAGGGCTCAGAGGCGCGCCTTCGGCAACGTCATACAAGCTGGCTTTCCGCGACGTCACAGACGCGCGCCTTCTGCGACGTCACAGACGCGCGCCTTCTGCGACGTCACAGACGCGCGCCTTCTGCGACGTCACAGACGCGCGCCTTCTGCGACGTCACAGACGCGCGCCTTCTGCGACGTCACAGACGCGCGCCTTCTGCGACGTCACAGACGCGATGTAATACCTGGAGCTGGTCAGTCTCCTCACAGTGGAGCTTGGTAACCGCGACCTCCTTTCCAGGTCCTGTGTATTGCTGGCTGGAGAAGGGTAGTTGACAAACTCCCACCCAGTACAGTATGTCCGTCAAAAAAAGGAAACAGTGTCCGGTGGCGGCGGAGGCGAGAGGATCCTTTCAGGCCAAGAGCAGCCTGTTAACCTGGCGCGACCCCATCTCTTTAGTCTCACCTCAGCTGCCCAGCTACTTGAACCCCGAGGTTCAAGGCTCCAGTGAGCTATGACCCCACCACAGCACTCCAGCCTGCGAGACTGAGGTAACCCGTGTCTAAAAAAGTAAAAAAGGAAACTATCCAAGTGTGCAACAGGGAGGGACTGCTTAAAGAAAACATGAGGCTGGTTGGGCCCAGTTATCCCAGCACTTTGGGAGGCCGAGGTGGGAGGATGGCTTGGGCTCGGGAGTTCGAGACCCGCCTGGGCAGCAGGATGAAACCCCATCTCTAGAAAAGATACACAAATTAGCTGGGCGTGGTGCACACCTGGCCTGATTTTTTTGTTTTTTTGTAGAGATGGGGGTCTCGCTATTTTGCCCAGGCCGGTCTCAAACTCCTGGGTTCACTGATATTCTCACCTGGGCCTTTAGACTTGTAGAGATTACAGGCGTGAGTCACCGTGTCCCACCTGGGTTATGCTATTTAATAAAATAATGTGTTCCGCCTGGCGTGGTGGCTCACGCCTGTAATCCCAGCACTTTGGGAGGCAGAGGTGGGTGGATCAGCTGAGGTCAGGAGTTCGAGACCAGCCTGACCAATATGGAGAAACCCTGTCTCTACTAAAAATGCAAAATTCACCAGGTGTGCTGTTGCATGGCTGTAATCCCAGCTACTTGGGCCCAGTAATTGAACCCCTCAGACCTGAGGATGAGAAAGCTTGCCTCAGTTCTTCCCCAGGTGATCAGCCCAGGGGTAAGGAAGGAGAGGCCGGAAAAGAGGACCCACGAGAAGGGCCCCCTCCTGGAGTTTGAGGCCCACTCCCTCCTGCCCCGGCCTCTCCTCTGTCCCACTCCCTGCTCTGCCCCACTCCTGTAGCCATGGCCATGAGGGGCTGTGTTTGAGTACAGGCCCCAGCAGCAGCCCTAAGCCAAAAGTGGGCAGGCTCACCTGCAGGGGATCAGAGTAACATGGCAGGAAGTAAGAGTGAAAGCCGCCCTGGAACCGCGCCTCTCTGCCCCCTCACGTCACTTGGGTGCACTCCTCCCTCACCTCACTCAGGCAGCAGCATCATGAGTTCTATGGGAGTGATGTCCTGCTCCCTCTGCTGCCTCTTTTTAGTCTTGGGGCTACCATAACACTTTCCCTTCCCCAGTCCTGCCAACCTGGTGGGACATTGGGCTTCCCTCTCCCAGTGTCCTGGGGACAGACCTGTCCTGTATCATACCCACAGAGAGACCCTTTTTTTCTCCAGGGCTTGAGGATCAGCCAGGTTTCATGAGTTAAATGCAGATCTGAATCATACCAAGCTGAGAGTGGGGTACACACTCTCCTCTACTGAAAAGTAGGGAGAGATTCCAACGTGGTTAGAGGGAGAGTGGGGCAGAACCAGACCAGACAAGGAGTGGTCACCTGGAAAAAGCCTGACATCAAAGGCCTTGGTGAGTGCTGTGTGCGGTGGCTCACTCCTCAGCCCTTTGGGAGGCTGAGACAGGTGGATCACTTGAGGCGAGGAGTTTGAATCCAGCCTGGGCAACATGGCAAAACCCCATCTCTGCTAAAAATACAAAAATTAGCTAGGCATGCTGTGCTCCTGTAATCCCTGTTACTCTGGAGGCTGAGGCAGGAGAATCGCTTGAACTGAGGAGGCGGAGGTCAAAGTGAGCCGACATTGTGCCACTGCACTCCAGTCTGGGAGACAGAGTGAAATTGTGTCTCCAAAAAAAAAAGAAAAGAAAAGAAAAGAAAATGGCCTTGGCAGAAGGACCTGCCTGGCAGTGCCTTTCCTCATTTCCCCTGGGTAGGCCTCTGCCATGAGGAGGTGCTTCCTTCTTCCTTTCCATGGCCCACAGCAAAGGACTGTGTGCTTCTAAGGGGGGTTGGGTGGGGGACTGTTGACAGAACTGGAAACCTTCTTCAGGTGGGGTTTTTGTTGTTGTTGAGATGGAGCCTCACTCTGTCACCCAGGCTGGGGTGCAGTGGGACAATCTTGGCTCACTGCAAACTCTGCCCCACCCTGGGTTCAAACAGTTTCCATGTCTCAGCCTCCTGAGTAGCTGAGATTATAGGTATGTGCCACCACACCCAGCTAATTTTTGTATTTTTTTTAGAGACCGGGTTTCATCATGTTGGCAAGGCTGGTCTCGAATTCCTGACCTCAAGTGATCCACCCACCTGGGCCTCACAAAGTGCTGGGCTTACAGGCGTGAGCCACCATGCCCAGCCCCTTCAGGTGGGTTTTGAGGCTTCAGTACAATACTAGTTTCCCGTGGCTGCTGCAACAAATTACCACACACTAAATGTCAGTGCTTTTTATAAGGTGAAACAGATTATCTTGTGGGGCTTTTGTTGTGATGGTGATTTATTAGATTAGTTTAAAGACAGTAATGCTCAGGTGTTGTAAAATTATAAAAACAATCTTCACATTTCATATTTTTTTCTTGAGACAAAGTTTTGCACTTGTTGTTCAGGCCGGAGTTGCAATCTCAGCTCACCACAACCTCTGCCTCCCAGATTCAAGAGATTTTGCTGCCTCAGCCTCCCAAGTATCTGGGACTACAGGGGTGCGTCACCATGCCCAGGTAATTTTTGTACTTTAGTAGAGACGGGGTTTCACCATGTTGGCCAGGATGATCTTGATCTCTTGACGTTGTGATCTGCCTGCCTCGGACTCCCAAAGTGCTGGGATTACAGGTGTGAGCCACCCCTCAGCCCACATTTTATAACTTTAAAGCAGTGTTAATGGTAATTGCCTTAGGGAAAGATACTTTTGTTGTGATACGTAAGTATTATATTCAAGTATATTGTACAGCAAAAGATATTAAACCTAAGTGAGCAATAATGTATTATATGGTACACTTAAAACTTTAGTACAGATATTCGTGTTTAGCAAATTGACCTTAACACATAATGATGACAAAAAAATGGAGCTGTTCTGATGATACACCATTGGTTATGCCTGAATTTAATACTCTCCATGCTCTTGACTTTTTCATTTTTTTCATTGAAACAGAGTCTTGCTCTGTCACCTAGGCTGGAGTGCAGTGGTGCAATCATAGCTCACTGCAACCTTCACCACTCAGGTTGATCCTCCTATCACAGCCTCCCTAGCAGCTGGGACTACAGGTGATTACCACCATGCCTGGCTAATTTTTGTATTTTTAGTAGAGATGGGGTTTCACCATGTTGGCCCGGCTGGTCTCAAAGTCCTGACCTCAGGTGATTCACCTGCCTCGGCCTCCCAAAGCAGGTTACAGGCATGAGCCACTGCGCCTGGGTGCCTCTTGACTTTTTATAGTTGTTATATTATTTTAATCTTAAGTAAATAAATGTTAGCTGAAATGATGCAGTTCAGGAGAATCTTCTGCTTCTGTTACTAAAAAAAGTTATTTTTATAAGTCCAATAAGGTTACACTAATGTTATGTTTAGAAAATATTACCTTTTCCGGCCAGGCATGGTGGCTCACGCCTGTAATCCCAGCACTTTAGGAGGCTGAGGTGGATGGATCACCTGAGGTCAGAAGTTCAAGACCAGCCTGACCAATATGGTGAAACCCTGTCTCTACAAAAATACAAAAATTAGTTGGGTGTGGTGGCTGGTGCCTGTAGTCCCAGCTACTTGGGAGGCTGAGACGAGAGAATTGCTTGGACCTGGCAGGTCGAGGTTGCAGTGAGCCAAGATCCTGCCACTGCACTCCATCCTGGGTGATAGGGTGAGACTCCATCTCAAAAAAAAAAAAAAAAAAGTAAAAGAAAATATTACCTCTTCCATGTAATGCTATATGTATTAAATAATATTAGCTGGTATGTTTTTCTGGCTTTATAATATGGTTCAGATTTGTGTAGAAATTCTGGCTGTATCTACATTGCCTTAAAGTAATGGGATATTTCTTTTGTTTTTTTTCTTCAGCTGGAGTTTTGCTCTTGTCACCCATGCTGGAGTGTAATGGTGTGATCCTGGCTCACTGCAATCTCTGCCTCCCAGGTTCGAGTGATTCTTCTAGCTCAGCCTCCTGAGTAGCTGGGATGACAGGCATCTGCCACAATACCTGGCTAATTTTTGTATGTTTGGTAGAGACAGGGTTTCACCATGTTGGCCAGGCTGGTCTTGAACTCCTGACTTCATGATCTGTCTGCCTCAGCCTTCCAAAGTGTTGGGATTACAGGTGTGAGCCACTGCGCCTGGCACCTGTGACTAATATTATTTCTAAGATCTGGAGTGCATTTATTACTGAAACAATGCTGACATACACTGCACCTAAAAAGGAAGAACTAGACATTCATTAAAGCCAGGAAAAAGCAGAATTCAGTGTGCTTAAGAACCGCTCCCATGGACAGGTACAATGGCTCATGCCTGTACTCCCAGCACTTTGGGAGACTGAGGTGGGAGTATTCCTTGAGGCTGAGTTCAAGATCAGCCTGGGCAACATAGCAAGACCCCATATCTTTTTTATTTTTTAGACATGGTCTCACCCTGTCATCCAGGTTGGCGTGCAGTGGTATGATCTTGACTCACTACAGTCTCTGCCTCCTAAGCTCAAGTGATCCTCCCACCTCAGCCTCCCTAGTAGGAGGGACAACGGGTGTGTGTCACCACATCTTGCTAATCATCTCTATTAAAAAAAAAAAGTGGCCAAACACAGTGGCTCACACCTGTAATCCCAGCACTTTGGGAGGCTGAGGCGGGAGGACCGCCTGAGGTTAGGAGTTTGAGACCAGCCTGGCTAACATGGTAAAACCCCATCTCCAGTAAAAATAAAAAAATTAGGTGCGTGTGGTGGCAGGCGTCTGTAGTCCCAGCTACTCGTGAGGCTGAGGCAGGAGAATCACTTGAACACGAGAGGTGGAGGTTGCATGGGCCGAGATCATGCCACCGCAATGCAGCCTGGGCAACTGAGTGAGACTTTCTCTCCAAAAAAAAAAAAAATCACTTAACTAGGAGTCACACAGCCTGAGAGCAGGCTTCTTACTGATCAGCTCTGGGCAGATCACCTGTCTGTGCCTGTATTTATTCATCCACAATCCCCAAAAGCTCAGAGGAAGTTGAGGGAAAGTGTAAATCTCTAGATAAGGGCAGGACATCTCTGCTGCAGCCTTGAATCTGGGACTCCCCGTGGGGTGAGGGCCCCTGAGGCCATCTGTCCTTGGCACTCCCAGGGGCGTTAGCATTGTGGTCAGGTGCTGCATCCACAAGCCCACGAGCCAGGAGCATGCTGTGAAGGTCAGCATCACCAGTGGAGGCAGCTTCACCCCCAAGGAGGTGCAGGAGCTGCGAGAAGCCACACTGAAGGAGGTTGACATCCTGCACAAGGTCTCAGGGCACCCCAACATCAGTGAGTGAGGGCCCCAAGCCCCACGGTGGTATGACCCCCTGTGATTCTGCCCTGACAGCCCAAGCCAGGGAATGTGGCCCCACCACTCAGCCAGTTAGAACCACCCAGGCTCAAGGCTCCCAGCTGTACCCTCACTGCTTTGACAGAAGGGGTCCCAGGCAGGGATGGTTGCAGGTGAGGGGATGGGGGTTTGATGTCCCTGGGCTAAATGCGCCAGGTGTGCTGGTGCATGCCTGTAATCCCAGCCACTCAGGAGGCTGAGGCAGGAGCGTCACTCGAGCCCAGTAGTTTGAGGATGCAGTGAGCTGTGATTGCACTTTGCATTCCAGCGTGGGTGAGACTGTGAGACCCTGTCTGTAAAAATAATAACAATAATAATAATAAAGTTGCTTGAGGCTGAGTTCAAGATCAGCCTGGGCAACATAGCAAGACCCCATATCTTTTTTATGTTTTAGGCATGGTTTCACCCTGTCATCCATGTCAACATGCAGTGGTATGATCTTGACTCACTACAGTCTCTGCCTCCTAGGCTCAAGTGATCCTCCCACCTCAGCCTCCCTAGTAGGAGGGACAACAGGTGTGTGTCACCACATCTTGCTAACCATCTCTACTAAAAAAAAAAAAAAGTGGCCAAGCACAGTGGCTCACACCTGTAATCCTGGGCCTGCCCACACCCGGGTTGATATCCTTTGAGCACCCTCCTGATTCCCCTGTCAGCTTTTGAAGTTAGCCGACAGCAGCCTCGGTCCCTGACCCCCGTGCCCCAGCTGCCCCTGCCTGGGCTCCCCTGCTACTTGAGATGAACTAGCCATTTCCATTTCGGTACAGCTGAAGGACACTTATGAGACCAACAGTTTCTTCTCCTTGGGAGACTGAGGCGGGCAGATCACCTGAGGTCAGGAGTTCGACACCAGCCTGGCCAGCATGGTGAAACCCTGTCTGTACTAAAAATACAAAAAATTAGCCGGGCATGGTTGCAGGTGCCTGTAATTCCAGCTACTTGGGAGGCTGAGGCAGGAGAATAGCTTGAACCTGGGAGGTGGAGGTTGCAGAGAGCCGAGATTACACCACTGCACTCAAGCCTGGGGGATACTTTAGTCCCAGCTACTCAGGAGGCTAGTGTGTGAGGATAGCTTGAGCCCAGGAGGTTGAGGCAGCAGTAGCGGCAGCAAGCTATGATTGTTCCACTGCACTCCAGTCTGGGTAACAGAGCGAGACCCCAATCTCTACAAAGAAGCTTTTTTTTCTTTTATGAGCTGGAGTCTTGCCGTGTCTCCCGGGTTGGAGTGCAGTGACGCGATCTCCGCTCACTGCAACCTCTGCCTTCGAGGTTCAAGCAATTCTCCTGCCTCAGCGTCTGAAGTAGCTGGGACTACAAGCGTGTGCCACCACGTCCGGCTAATTTTTGTATTTTTAGTAGAGATGGGGTTTCACCATGTTGGCCAGGCTGGGCTCAAAATCCTGGTCTCAAGTGATCTGTCTGCCTCAGCCTCCCACAGTGCTGGGATTATAGGTGTGAGGCACCATACCCGGCCTCAATTCACAAACGTTTATTTGGAACATTGACTGTAGGCCAGTGTGGTGCCAGGAGATGCAAGGATGAGTGAGAAACAGTTCCAGGCCCCAAGGAGAACATCCCCTGGGGCAGGAGGGCTGACAGCTTCTTTGTGTTCCATTCTCAGAGCCACTCGGAGTTCCCTTGCTGAGGATCTGAGCATGACCCGGGACAAGGCACTGCCGGACTCTCTTTCCGCAAAGGACTTCCATGACAATTATTAGCCCAATGAGATCCTGGGCAGGTAAGGCCCAAGCTTTCCCCATGAAGTGCTGTCCTAGGCTCCAGCAGGCCCTGTAGGCTACAGCCACCTCTGCTGCACAGCAAGTACTGACCCCACTTTCATTCCCAAAGTGCTGTCCACTTGAAGAAACCCTTGGTTTGCGGTCCTGCCCTCCCGAGGCCAGGACAGATAAGAGAAACCTCTCCCAACAAAAAGTTCCCAGGGGTAGGTGCAACGGCTCATGTCTGTACTCCCAGCACTTTGGGAGGCTGAGGCCGGAGGATTGCTTGAGGCTGAGTTCAAGATCAGCCTAGGCAACATAGCAAGACCCCATATCTTTTTTATTTTTTAAACAGGGTCTCACCCTGTCATCCAGGTTGGCATGCAGTGGTATGATCTTGACTCACTACAGTCTCTGCCTCCTAGGCTCAAGTGATCCTCCCACCTCAGCCTCACTAGTAGGAGGGACAATAGGTTTGTGCCACCACATCTTGCTAACCATCTCTATTTAGAAAAAAAAAAAAAAAGCAGCCAGGCACAGTGGCTCACACCTGTAATCCCAGCACTTTGGGAGGCTGAGGCGGGAGGACCGCCTGAGGTTAGGAGTTTGAGAGCAGCCTGGCTAACATGGTGAAACCCTGTCTCCAATAAAGATACAAAAATTAGATGTGTGTGGTGGCAGGCGCCTGTAGTCCCAGCTACTCGGGAGGCTGAGGCAGGAGAATCACTTGAACCCAGGAGGTAGAGGTTGCCGTGAGCCGAGATTGTGTCACCGCACTCCAGCCTGGGCAACTGAGTGAGACTTTCTCTCCAAAAAAAAAAAAAAAAAAAGAAGAGTACTAATCTAGGAGTCACACGGCCTGAGAGCAGGCTTGTTACTCATCAGCTCTGGGCAGATCACCTGTCTGTGCCTGTATTTATTCATCCATCATCCCCAAAGCTCAGAGGACGATGGTGTAAATTGTAATTCTTGTGGCCACTCCCCCATGTATGCGCGCTCCAGGAAGGCTGAGCAGCCCCGCCTTCACTTCCGATTGGCTGCGTGTGAGGGTCGGTCCTCTGTGACGCCATAGGGGCGCGCCTTCGTTGACGTCTCAGAGGCGCCCTTTCCAAAAGTCCTGTGAGCTGGCATTCTGTGACGTCACAGGGGCGGTGTAGTGCCTGGAGATGGTCAGTCTTCTGACAGTGGAGCCTGGTAACCACCACCTCCTCTCCAGGTCCTGTGTATTGCTGGCTGGAGAAGGGTAGTTGACAAACTCCCACCCAGCACAGTGTGTATGTCTGTCAAAAATAGGAAACTGTGTCCAGTGGCGGCCGAGACAGGAGGATTCTTTCAGGCCAAGAGCAGCCTGTTAACCTGGCGCGACCCCATCTCTTTAGTCTCACCTCAGCTTCCCAGCTACTTGAACCCCGGTTCAAGGCTCCAGTGAGCTATGACCCCACCACAGCACTCTAGCCTGCGAGACTGAGGTAACCCCTGTCTAAAAAAGTAAAAAAGGAAACTATCCAAGTGTGCAACAGGGAGGGACTGCTTAAAGAAAACATGAGGCTGGTTGGGCCCAGTTATCCCAGCATTTTGGGAGGCCGAGGTGGGAGGATGGCTTGGGCTCAGAAGTTCGAGACCCGCCTGGGCAGCAGGATGAAACCCCATCTCTACAAAAGGTCCAAAAATTAGCTGGGCGTGGTGCACGCCTAGCCTGATTTTTGTATTTTTTGTAGAGATGGGGCTCTCGCTATGTTGCCCAGGCCGGTTTCAAACTCCTGGGTTCACTGATATTCTCACTTTGGCCTTCAGACTTGTTGGGATTGCAGGCATGAGCCACCGTGCCCCACCTGGGTTATGCTGTTTAATAACGTAAGAAAGTGTTTGGCCCCACATGGTGGCTCACGCCTGTAATCCCAGCACTTTGGGAGGCCGAGGTGGGTGGGTCACCTGAGGTCAGGAGTTCGAGACTAGCCTGGCCAACAGGGAGAAACTCAGTCTCTACAAAAAATAAAAAAATTAGCCGGGTGTGGTGGCACATGCCTGTAGTCCCAGGTGCTCGGGAGGCTGATACTGGAGAATCGCTTGAACTGGGAAGTGGAGGTTGCCGTGAGCAGAGATCACACCAAGCACCCCAGCCTGGGCGACACATCGAGACTAAAGTTTGAGACCAGCCCAGGCTATGTAGTGAAACCCTTTCTGTACAAAAACAACAACAACAACAACAAAAAGCCAACAAAAAGCCAGGTGTAACTGTCCACCTGTGGCCACAGCTACTTAGGAGGCTAAGGCAGGAGGATCACTTGCGGCCAGGAGCTCAAGGCTGCAGTGAGCTATAATCATCCTGCTGCTCTCCATCCTGAGCAATAGAATGAAACCATTTCTCTAGATAGTTAGCTAGCTAGCTAGATAATTGATACGTAGTTTTCTTTTCTTTTTTTTTTTTTTCTTGAGACAGAGTCTTGTTCTGTCACATAGGATGGAATGCAGTCGTGTGATCTTGGCTCACCTGCTCACTGCAACCTTTGCCTTCTGGGTTCAAGCGATTCTTCTGCCTGCCTGAGTAGCTGGGAATTATAGGCACACGCCACCATGCCTGGCGAATTTTTTATATTTTTAGTAGAGATGGAGTTTCACTATGTTGGTCAGGCTGGTCTTGAACTCCTGACCTCATCATCCACCCACCTCAGCCTCCCAAAGTGCTGGGATTACAGGTGTGAGCCATGGTGCCCAGCCAATTATGTAGTTTTCTATCAGAAATTTTTTTCCTGGATTTGAACATGTTTTTCTAAAGTAGCATTCAACACATCAGCATTTTACAGTGTTATTAGTTGTTAATATGATTTTGTTTTTCTAAAATACAGTATCCTTTACAAAAGCAGTTTTGTCTTTCAAAGCACATAGATAAGTCCTCAAGTGAATTGGTCTGATGTTGACGACTTTGGTACCATTTTGTCCACTTGATTGAAACAGTTGGTAATTTCAGGTCACTATTGGCCTTAGAGGAAGAGCCCAAAGGCAGCAAGCCAGGGCGCTGGTGTCCAGTTGCCTTCTAGAAGCATTTTCACCTTCCCTTAAGGTTTCCCTTGATGAATATAGAAGTATTGTATGTAGAATTGACCCAGTGCTGCCCTGGCAACTTTGTAGATTAGGCCAAATTTACATTTCTTACCTTTATGAGAAGCACCCTGGTAGGCTAGTGGATTTACACACAAAGTCTGATCTCAGCTGCACCGTCCAGAAATGCAACATGGTCCAATCAAGTAACATTCTCTGAGCCAGTTTCTTTAGCTGTAAAATAAGAATAACAAGTATACTCATCTAAAAAGACAGCTTATTGTATCTGAGTGGTCCTTTATTTTCTACGAAACTGTCTTTAACACAGTAATTATTTTCATTGCCATACCACATTTTTTGTTTTATTTATTTATTTTGAGATGGAATCTGGTTTTTTGTTTTTGTTTGCGATGGAGTCTCACTGTTGTCACCTAGACTGGAGGGCAGTAGCATGATCTCGGCTCACTGCAACCACCGCCTCCCAGTTTCAAGTGATTCTCCTGTCTCAGCCTCCTGAGATGCTGGGATTACAGGTGGCCACCATCACACCTGGCTAATTTATTTATTTATTTATTTTAGTAGAGATGGGGTTACATCATGTTGCCCAGGCTGGTCTCAAACTCCTGACCTCAAGTGATCCACCCACCTTGGCCTCCCAAAATGCTGGGATTATAGGCATGAGCCACCGAGCCCAGCTCATTTTTAGAAAAGGATTTCTTGGCCAGTCTCAGTGGCTCGCACCTGTAGTCCCAGCACTTTGGGAGGCAGAGGTGGGTGGATCAACTGAGGTCAGGAGTTCGAGACCAGCCTGACCAACATGGAGAAACCCTGTCTCTACTAAAAATGCAAAATTAGCCAGGCGTGGTGGTGCATGCATGTAATCCCAGCTACTTGGGCCCAGTAATTGAACCCCTCAAACCTGAGGATGAGAAAGCTTGCCTCAGTTCTTCCCCAGGTGATCAGCCCAGGGATAAGGAAAGAGAGGCCGGAAAAGAGGACCTATGAGAAGGGCCCCCTCCTGGAGTTTGAGGCCCACTCCCTCCTGCCCCAGCCTCTCCTCTATCTAGGACTCCTCCCTGCTCTGCCCCACTCCTGGATCCATGGCCATGGCGGGCTGCGTTTGAGCACAGGCCCCAGCAGCAGCCCTAAGCCAAAAGTGGGCAGGCTCACCTGCAGGGGATCAGAGTAACATGGCAGGAAGTAAGGGTGAGAGCTGCCCTGGAACCACGCCTCTCTGCCCCCTCACGTCACTCAGGTGCACTCCTCCCTCACCTCGCTCAGGCAGTGGCATGAGTTCTATGGGAGTGATGTCCTGCTCCCTCTGCTGCCTCTTTTTAGTCTTGGGGCTACCATAACACTTTCCCTTCCCCAGCGCTGCCAACCTGGTGGGACATTGGGCTTCCCTCTCCCAGGGTCCTGGGGACAGACCTGTCCTGTATCATACTCACAGAGAGACCTTTTTTTCTCCAGGGCTTGAGGATCAGCCAGGTTTAATGAGGTACATGCAGATCTGAATCATACCAAGCTGAGATTGGGGTACACACTCTCCTCTACTGAAAAGTAGGGAGGGATTCCAACGTGGTTAGAGGGAGAGTGGGGCAGAACCAGACCAGATAAGGAGTGGTCACCTGGAAAAAGCCTGCCACCAAAGGCCTTGGTGAGTGCTGCGTGCGGTGGCTCACTCCTCAGCACTTCGGGAGGCTGAGATAGGTGGATCACTTGAGGCGATGAGATTGAGTCCAGCCTGGGCAACATGGCAAAACCCCATCTCTGCTAAAAATACAAAAATTAGCTAGACATTCTATGTTCCTGTAATCCCAGCTACTCGGGAGGCTGAGGCAGGAGAATTACTTGAACTGGGTAGGCAGAGGTTGAAGTGACCTGAGATCGTGCCACTGCATTGCAGTCTGGGAGACAGAGTGAAATTGTGCCCCCCAGCCCCAAGAAAAAAAAAAAAAAGAAGCCTTGGCAGAAGGACCGGCCTGGCAGTGCCTTCCCTTGAGTTTCTCCTGGGTAGGCCTCTACAATGAGGAGGCGCTTCCGTCTTCCTCTCCATGGCCCACAGCAAAAGACTGTGTGCTTCTGAGAGGTTGGGTGGGGGACTGTTGACAGAACGGAAACCTTCTTCAGGTGGGGTTTTGTTTTGTTTTGTTTTATTTTGTTTTGTTTTGTTTTGTTGTTGTTGAGATGGAGCCTCACTCTGTCACCCAGGCTGGCGTGCAGTGGCACAATCTTGGCTCACTGCAACCTCCGCCTCACCCTGGGTTCAAACAGTTTCCATGTCTCAGCCTCCTGAGTAGCTGAGATTATAGGCATGTGTCACCACACCCAGCTAATTTTTGTAATTTTTAGAGACGGGGTTTCACCATGTTGGCAAGGCTGGTCTCGAATTCCTGACCTCAAGTGATCCACCCACCTGGGCCTCACAAAGTGCTGGGCTTACAGGCATAAGCCACCATGCCCAGCCCCTTCATGTGGGTGTTGAGGCTTCAGTACAATACTAGTTTCCTGTGGCTCCTGCAACAGATTACCACACACTAAATGTCAGTGCTTTTTATAAGGTGAAACAGATTATCTTGTGGGGCTTTTGTTGTGATGGTGATTTATTAGATTATTTAGTTTAAAGACAGTATTGCTCAGGTGTTGTAAAATTATAAAAACAATTCTCACATTTTATATATATATTTTTTTTTGAGACAAACTTTCGCACTTGTTGTTTAGGCTGGAGTTGCAATCTCAGCTCACCACAACCTCTGCCTCCCAGATTCAAGAAATTCTCCTGCCTCAGCCTCCCAAGTAGCTGGGACTACAGGGGTGCATCACCACGCCCAGGTAATTTTTGTACTTCAGTAGAGACGGGGTTTCACCATGTTAGCCAGGATGGTCTTGATCTCTTGACGTTGTGATCTGCCTGCCTCGGACTCCCAAAGTGCTGGGATTACAGGTGTGAGCCACACCTCAGCCCACATTTTATAACTTTAAAGCAGTATTAATGGTAATTGCCTTAGGGAAAGATACTTTTGTTGTGATATATAAGTATGATATTCAGGTATATTGTACGGCAAAGGACATTAAACCTAAGTCAGCAATAATGTGTTATATGGTACACTTAAAACTTTAGTACAAATATTCGTGTTTAGCGAATTGACCTTAACGTATAATGATAGCAAAAAAAATGGAGCTGTTCTGATGATAGACCATTGGTTATGTCTGAATTTAATACTCTCCGTGCTCTTGACTTTTTCTTTTTTTTCTTTGAAACAGAGTCTTGCTCTGTCACCCAGGCTGGAGTGCAGTGGTGCAATCATAGCTCACTGCAACCTCCACCACTCAGGTTCAAGTGATCCTCCCATCACAGCCTCCCTAGTAGCTGGGACTACAGGTGATTGCCACCATGCCTAGCTAATTTTTGTATTTTTAGTAGAGATGGGGTTTCACCATGTTGGCCCGGCTGGTCTCAAAGTCCTGACCTCAGGTGATTCACCTGCCTCGGCCTCCCAAAGTATTTGGGTTATAGGCATGAGCCACTGTGCCTGGCTACCTCTTGACTTTTTATAGCTGTTATATTATTTTAATCTTAAGTAAATAAATGTTAGCTGAAATGATACAGTTCAGGAGAATCTTCTGCTTCTGTTACTAAAAAAAGTTATTTTTATAAGTCCAATAAGGTTACGCTAATGTATATGTTTGGAAAATATTACCTTTTCCGGCCAGGCATGGTGGCTCACGCCTGTAATCCCAGCACTTTGGGAGGCTGAGGTGGACGGAGCTCCTGAGGTCAGGAGTTCAAGACCAGCCTGACCAATACGATGAAACCCCGTCTCTACAAAAATATATAAATTAGTCAGGTATGGTGTCGGGTGCCTATAGTCCCGGCTACTCAGGAGGCTGAGACAGAAGAATTGCTTGGACCCAAGAGGCGGACGTTGCAGTGAGCCGAGATTCTGCCACTGCACTCCATCCTGGGTGATAGGGCGAGAGTCTGTCTCAAAAAAAAAAAAAAAGAAGTAAAAGAAAATATTACCTCTTCCATTTAGTGCTATATGTATTAAATAATATTAGCTAGTATGTTTTTCTGGCTTTATAATGTGGTTCAGACTTCTGTAGAAATTCTGGCTGTATCTACATTGCCTTAAAGTAATGGGATATTTCTTTTTCTTTTCTTTTTCTTTTTTTTTTTTTTTTCAGCTGGGGTTTTGCTGTTGTCACCCATGCTGGAGTGCAATGGTGTGATCCTGGCTCACGGCAATCTCTGCCTCCCAGGTTCAAGTGATTCTCCTAGCTCAGCCTCCTGAGTTGCTGGGATGACAGGCACCTGCCACAATGCCTGGATAATTTTTGTATGTTTAGTAGAGACAGGGTTTCACCTTGTTGGCCAGGCTGGTCTTGAATTCCTGACTTCATGATCTGTCTGCCTCAGCCTTCCAAAGTGTTGGGATTACAGGCATGAGCCACCATGGCCAGCCTGTCTTTTTTTTTTTTCAAAGCCACCCTTGGTAATGAAATGTAAAATATGCACCAGTGAATATTACTTTGCTGAATATTGCCTAGTGAATATTAAGTATTCTCACCCTTCAGACATGAACTTATGAATTCAACACGTGAAGACTTACAACTTGATAAACCAGCTTCAGGCAGTAGGTCTGCAGTCTTAAGTCAGATTAGAAGATTATGTGAAATAATTATTTAATGCTTAACAATGATTTTTTTAATGGTACCTTTCACATGAAATAATATCCCTCTTACTTTTAATTATGTTCCAGGACAGGAGAATTCATGTTGTCAAAATTCTAATACTCTCTTGAACAATAAACTCATTTTCTTTTTATTAACCCATTATAAATACATGTAAGTGTTGCATTTATGGGTAGACAGAACTAAAAGAACAATATTTGTCCTGCTTTTCAGATGCAAGATTTATCTGACATTATGCACTGAACAGTTTATTATTGAAGTCTACACTAGCCAACTGAACAGGCATTCATCAAATGTCCACGATACCCAGGACATAAGAAGGTTCCTTTTAGAGCATGGAGCCATGCGTATCATCTCTTAATTGTTAAGTGTGTTTTGAAAGAAATAGAAATATGATTGATTTTCTTGTTTTGGCTCTAGAGTGGAGTGCAGACAAAAAAGAATGGGATCACACTGTTTAGATTTACTAAAATGGAAGGATTGCCAGCAAGATCGTATCCCTAGTCTCCCCATAGCAAATGGCACCTGCTAGCTGTTTGCTGTTCTTTTTTTTTTTTTTTTTTTGAGGTGGAGTTTTCCTCTGTTGCCCATACTGGAGTTCAGTGGTGTGATCTCAGCTCACTGCAAGCTCCACCTCCTGGGTTCAAGCAATTCTCTCTGCTTCAGCCTCCCAAATAGCTGGGATTACAGGCACCTGCCACCACACCTGCCTAATTTTTTATTTGCAGTAGAGTTTGGGTTTCACCAT
Source organism: Pongo abelii (assembly GCF_028885655.2). Taxonomy (NCBI): domain Eukaryota; kingdom Metazoa; phylum Chordata; class Mammalia; order Primates; family Hominidae; genus Pongo; species Pongo abelii. The sequence continues at coordinate 25,232,317 of NC_071991.2, forward strand.
GTTGGCCAGGCTGGTCTGGAACTCCTGACCTCAGGTGATCTGCCCACCTCAGCCTCCCAAAGTACTGGCATTACGGGCATGAGACAACCTGTCCTGCCTGCTAGTGGTTCTTGAACACACTGAGTTCTGCTTTTTCCTAGCTTTAATGAATGTCTGGTTCTTTTTTTGTGCAGTGTATGTCAGCATTGTTTCGGTAATAAATACATTCTGGATCTTAGAAATAATATTAGTCACAGGTGCCAGGTGCGGTGGCTCATGCCTGTAATCCCAGCACTTTGGGAGGCTGAGGCGGGTGGAGCACTAGGTCAGGAGATTGAGACCCTCCTGGCTAACACGGTGAAACCCTGTCTCTACTAAAAATACAAAAAATTAGCCGGGCGTGGTGGCGGGCGCCTGTAGTCCCAGCTACTCAGGAGACTGAGGCCGGAGAATGGCATGAACCCGGGAGGCGGAGCTTGCAGTGAGCCGAGATCGTGCCACTGCACTCCAGCGTGTGTGACAGAACGAGACTGCATCTCAAAAAAAAAAAAAATAGTCACAGGAAAGAAAAATACTGCCTATTTTATAATAATATTTAATAACCCAAGTTATTAAACCCATTAGATTGAGAAAACTTGTGTTCCTGTGATTTTGATGGGGAAGGAATATGGTATGCCAGAATCACTAAATGATGGAAAATGATGGATCAGCTTTTTTGCAAAAAAATTTGATAAGTCTGTTTTTTTCCCCTTCAACTAAATTATATTACTGAGTAATGTTTTTTATAATGTTTTATTTAGGAAAGTAAATACAATGGGTAGGACTCAGCTTCAGTTTTCTCTTACTGTTCTGTTTTTGAGACAGAGTTTTGCTCATGTTACGCAGGCTGTAGTGCAGTGGTGTGGTCTCAGATCACTGAAACCTCCACCTCCCAGGTTCGAGTGGTTGTCCTGCCTCAGCCTCCCAAGTCGGTGGGATTACTGGCACCTGCCACTATGCCCAGCTAATTTTTGTATTTTTAGTAGAGATGGGGTTTCACCATGTTGGTCAGGCTGGTCTCGAACTTGTGACCTCAGGTGATCCACCTACCTCAGCTTCCCAACATGCTTGGATTGTAGGCATGAACCACAATGCCCAGCCTCTCATACTGTGTTTTTTTGTTTTTTTTTTTTTTGAGATGGAGTCCAGGCTGGAGTACACTGGTGTGATCTCGGCTCACTGCAACCCCTGCCTCCTGGGTTCAAGTGATTCTCCTTCCTCAGCCTCCTGAATAGCTGGGATCACAGGCATGTACCACCACACCCAACTAATTTTTTTTGTATTTCTTGTAGAGACAGGGTTTCACCTTGTTGGCCTGGCTAGTCTTAAACTCCTGACCTCAGGTGATCCACCCGCCTTGGCCTCCCAGAGTGCTGAGATTACAGGTGAGAGCCACTGCACACGGCCAGGAGTGGATTAATTTTATGGTTCACCTTTTAGACCATACAGAACAACTTTCTGACATTGCCATGGCATTTGTAAACTGCCATGGAGTTGATGGGAGTATCGCAGTGAGGACGAGCAGAGGTCACTCTCATGGTTATCTTGGTTTTGGCTGGCTTTTTTTACTGCAACCCATTTTATCAGCAAGGTCTTTATGACGTGTATATTGTGCTGACCTCCCTCACCCTGTGACTTAGAAAGTCTTAACCATCTGGGAATGCAGCTCAGTAGGTCTCAGCCTCATTTTACCCAGCTCCTATTTAAGATCGAGTTGCTGTCTTTCAAATGCCTCTGACAGTATTGCTGCTTTCTTTAAGGTTCCTGAAAGGGAGAGAGGAAATCTTAGATTTTTCATTGCTGTGAACCACTGCAAGTATTGAGGAAATATTTACACTTCCAGCCTCATAATCCTGCAGTCATTTGGCACCTGTGAGTGAGGTGCGGGGGAACTGCCCCATACATTCTGGAGCATTCGATCTGGTGGGGAAACATGTAGTAAGTAGGAGATATTTACAGTGTAAGGTGTTAAGATCTGGGGTAGAATTAAGTAGAATAAGGGGATGGGGAGGTAGGGGGTGTGATTGGGGCAGCCTTGATGATATGTAATGAGCACATTCTGCAGTTGGCCTCACCTCTTTCTAAAACTTCCACTTTTTTTACTCTCAACTTCAACAATTGGTGCTTTTTTATTTTATAGCAAATTCGTTGGAATTAGGTTTATATATTTTCTTGAATTAACAGAATAATTTAATTTAACATCACTCTCTAGTGTGACTGAAAGCCTTTAATCCTTTACTGTTTTTTGTTTATGGGCATATTTGTTTGTACAGCTATAATAATTATTTTATTTTGTGTGGTTTCTCAAAAACACGTTTCTTATATCAAAGAGTCTCTGTACTAGAGTCCTTCAGATTTGGTGCTAATAACATTAAGTAAGAATTTAAGACAAGTCTTGAGATGTTAGAGGAAAGCCAATCTAAGAACACAGAAATTAATTATTAATTTATTTTGAGTTGACATTTAAGTTGAGGTGTGGAGGTGGAGGAGACAGTTGAATAAATGAGTTTGGAAGTAAGGAGAAAGATCTGGGAATAGGTATAATTTTGGATTTTATAGTTGTGTTTTGATAGCAATTGTTGATATTGCCAAAATAATTCATCAATGAGCTCCCTGACAGCTCCCCAACCTTTCTTTCTAAAGAAACAGGATTGACCTGATGTGGTGGCCCATGCCTGTAATCCCAGCATTTTGGAAGGCAGATCACCTGAGGTCGGAGAAACCAGCATGGAGAAACCAGCATGGAGAAACCCCATCTCTGCTAAAAATATAAAATTAGCTGGGTGTGGTGGTGTGTGACTGTAATCCCAGGTATTCGGGAGGCTGAGGCAGGAGAATAACTTGAACCCAGGAGGCAGAGTTTGCAGTGAGCCGAGGTTGCACCATTGCACTCCAGCCTGGGCAACAAGAGTCAAACTCCATCTCAAAAAAAAAAAAGAAACAGGGTCTTGTTATGTTGTCTGGGCTGGACTAGAACTCCTGTGCTCAAGTTATCCTCCTGCCTCAGTCTCCTCAGTCTCCTAAGTAGCTGGGGCTACAGGCACATGCCAGCATGTCCAGCTTTGAGCCACTCCCACCCATCATGTTGCAAAATATTTAAATGTTACAGAGGTGTGAGGGAGAGGTGTATATAAACAGCGCCATGTAAATTGCTTGAATCTTTTTTTTAGAGTTCTGTTTGGATGTGGCTTCAGAGCAGGGATTAGTCAATTCATTTATACTTTTTTCTTTCTTTTTTTTTTTTTGAGGTGGATTCTCACTCTGTCGCCCAGGTTGGAGTGCAGTGGCAAGATCTCAGCTCACTTCAGCCTCCACCTCCTGGGTTCAAGTGATTCTCTTGCCTCAGCCTCCTGAGTAGCTGGGACTACAGGTGCCTGCCACCATACCTGGCTGATTTTTTTTGTTTTTTTGTATTTTTGGCAGAGACAGGCTTTCACCATGTTGACCAGGCTGGTCTCGAACTCCTGACTCATGGGATCCACCTGTCTCGGCCTCCCAAAGTGCTGGGATTACAGGTATGAGTCACTGCGCCTGGCTGTTTTAGTTTACATTTTTAAATTACAATTTTTATACCTATTCAGAAGTAGAGAAAATAGTACAGTGACTGCTAAAATACCCATTCCTCAATTTCTGTGATCTTTAAGATTGTCCCACATTTTGTTCTTCTGTTCTTTTACCTCCCTTTGCAGGAATATTGTAAAGCAAATCAGTCATCACATCATTTTATCTGTTCAGTGTGCATCCCCGAACAGCATTTATGTATTCCTACACAGCCACTATCTCATCACATCTGACAAAATGAACAATGATTTTTTGGTATCAGCTCATATGCAGCTCTTAGTTGAGTTTCCTCACTCTTTTCTTTCTTTTTTTTTTTGAGACAGAGTCTTGCACTGTCGCCCAGGCTGGAGTGCAATGGTGTAATCTCGGCTCACTGCAACCTCTGCCCCCTGTGCTCCAACGATTCTCCTGCCTCAGCCTCCTGAGTAGCTGGGATTACAGGCGCATGCCACCACACCCGGCTAATTTTTGTATTTTTAGTAGAGATGGGGTTTCACCATATTGCCAGGCTGGTCTTGAACTCCTGACCTCAGGTGATCCTCCCACCTCGGCCTCCCAAAGTGCTGGGGTTACAGGTGTGAGCCACTGCACCTAGCCAGGTTTCCTCACTCTTACCTGAACAGTATCTCATTTTCTTATTATCTGAAAAATTTTGCTTTAAATCTGGATCCAAACAATCTTCATGTGCTAACTTTGGTTGTTATGCTTCTTGTAATCTAAACAGGCCTCTGCTTACTTTTTAAATTTCCCATTCCATTAATTCTTTGTGCAAATTTTTTTTTTAATAGCATGCTCACAAGGTTGAAGGAGTAAAGAAGATTGATCTTGTTGTTCCTGTGTAGATGAAAGTTTAGCCTGAAATGTGCCAGTTTGCAGCAGCCAATGGAGGAGGGTTATTACGGTCATGAGCAGTTAGTAGCAAAAGGCTGCTTCCAAATAGTATTTGCAGGCCAGGTGCAGTGGCTCATGCCTGTAATCCCAGCACTTTGGGAGGCTGAGGTGGGTGGATCACTTGAGGTCAGGAGTTTGAGACCAGCCTGGCCAACATGGTGAAACCCCAACTCTACTGAAAAGTACAAAAATTTTAGCCAGGCGTGGTGGCAGGCACCTGTAATCTTAGCTACTCAGGAGGCTGTGGCAGGAGAATCACTTGAACCCAGGAGGCGGAGGTTGAAATGAACCGAGATCATGCTACTGCACTCCAGCCTGGGTGACAAAGCAAGACTCCGTCTCAAAAAAAAAAAAAAAAGAAAAAGCAAATAGTATTTAGGTTGTATTCTTTATTGTCTATAATGATTTTCTTTCTCTTTCTCAGGATATTGAAAAATAGTGTTTAGTCTTTTAAGATCTTAGAGTTATTAAGATTGTCTTGGGACCAGGACAGTTAAATTTGCCAAAATCTGGCTGTTAATGATGGGTCATTTATTGTTATTTATTTATTTATTTTTGAGATGGAGTCTCACTCTGTCAACCAGACTGGAGTGCAGTGGCATGATCTCTGCTCACTGCTAGCTCCGCCTCCCAGGTTCACACCATTCTCCTGCCTCAGCCTCCCAAGTAGCTGGGACTACAGGCATCCACCACCACACCTGGCTAATTTTTTGTATTTTTAGGAGAGATGGGGTTTCACCATGTTAGCCAGGATGGTCTCGATCTCCTGACCTTGTGATCCGCCCACATTGGCCTCCCAAAGTGTTGGGATTACAGGCATGAGCCACTGTGCCTGGCTATTTTTATTATTATTATTATTTTAATTTTTTAAATATTTATCAGCCTTGGGATTCTGATATGTAAAAATGCAAGAATCTTCAAAGATAGAAAACATATACAGTTATCATTAAAATGGGAGAACTCAGAATGTACAATCATGGAGCAGTGCCGTCCACTAGCTCCCCCGCTAACTACAGCTGCAAGCATGATTCTCATGCTCTCTTGTACCTAGTGTTCAACTAGTGACACAGCTTCTTCACTCATGGGGAAGGGCTATCAGCAAATGGCACTGAAGCATGGGGGCTTGAGAAAGATCCCACACACTCGAGGCCATGTTAGACATTTCATGAAAGGATTTAGGTGGGTTACCCCTGGTTTTCTGCCCCAGAGTTTATCAAGACTGATATTAAAGTAAATGCATTGTAAGCCACACATACAAGTTGTGGAGTGAAGGAAACAGAGTGACATTTTTGTTTGTCCTGTTTTATAGGCTCTAATTAAATTGTGGCCTTGTATTGGGGGCAGCATTTTGTGATTATTATTATTTTTATTATACTTTTAAGTTCTGGGGTACATGTGCAGAATGTGCAGTTTTGTTACCTAGCTATACACATGCCATGGTGGTTTGCTGCACCCATCAACCCCTCATCTACATTAGGTATTTCTCCTAATGCTATCCCTTCTTTAGCCCTCCACCCTCTGACAGGCCCCGATGTGAGATACTCCACTCCCTGTGTCCATGTGTTCTCATTGTTCAACTCCCACTTATGAGTGAGAACATGCAGTTTTTAGTTTTCTCTTCTTTAGTCTGCTAAGAATGATGGTTTCCAGCTTCATCCATATTCCTGCAAAGGACATGAACCCATCCTTTTTTACACCTGGCTAGTATTCCATGGTGTATATGTGCCACATTTTCTTTATCCAGTCTATCATTGATGAACTTTTGGGTTAGTTCCAAGTTTTTGCTACTGTGAATAGTGCCACAATGAACATACTTGTGCAGGTGTCTTTATAGTAGAATGATTTATAATCCTTTAGGTGTATGCCCAGTAATGGGATTGCTGGATCAAATGGCATTTCTGGTTCTAGATCCTTGAGGAATCGCTACACTGTCTTCTACAATGGTTGAACTAATTTACACTCCCAAAAAATAGTGTAAAAGCGTTCCTATTTCTCCACATCCCCTCCAGCATCTGCTGTTTACTGACTTTTTAATGATCGCCATTCTAACTGGGGTGGTTTTTATTTGCATTTCTCTAATGACCGGTGATGATAAGCCTTTTTTTGGTATGTTCTTTAGCTGCATAAATGTCTTCTTTTGAGAAGTGTCTGTTCATATCTCAACACTTGATTTTTTTTTTCTTGTAAATTTGTTTAGGTTCTTTGTAGATTCTGGAAATTAGCCCTTTATCAGATGGATAGATTGCACAAATTTTCTCCCATTCTGTAGTTCGCTTGTTCACTCTGATGACAGTTCCTTTTGCTGTGCAGAAGGTCTTTAGTTTTAGTTAGATCTGATTTGTCAGTTTTGGCTTTTGTTGCCATTGCTTTTGGTGTTTTAGTCATGAAGTCTTTGCCCATGCCTATGCCCTAAATGGTATTGCCTAGGTTTTCTTCTAGGGTTTTTAGGGCTTTAGGTCTTACGTTTAAGTCTTTAATCCATCTTAAGTTAATGTTTGTAGAAGGTGTAAGGAAGGGGTCCAGTTTCAGTTTCTGCATATGGCTCAAGCAGTTTTCCCAACACCATTTATTAAATAGGGAATCCTTTCCCCATTTCTTGTTTTTGTCAGGGTTGTCAAAGATCAGATGGTTGTAGATGTGTGGTTTTATTTCTGAGGGCTCTATTCTGTTCCATTGGTCTGTATATCTCTTTTGGTACCAATACCATGCTGTTTCGGTTACTGTAGCCTTGTAGCATAGTTTGAAGTCAGGTAGCCTGATACTTCTAGCTTTGTGCTTTTTGCTTAGGATTGTCTTGGCTCTGTGGGCTCTTTTTTGGTTCCATATGAAATTTAAAGTAGTTTTTCCCAATTCTGTGAAGAAAGTCAATGGTAGCTTGATAGGGATAGCATTGAATGTATAAATTACTTTGGGCAGTATGGCCATTTTCACAATATTGATTCTTCCTATCCATGCCCATGGAATGTTGTTTCATTTATTTGTGTCCTCTCTTATTTCCTTGAGCAGTGGTTTGTAGTTCTCCTTGAAGAGGTCCTTCACATCCCTTGTAAGTTGTATTCCTAGGCATTTTATTCTCTTTGTAGCGGTTGTGAATGGGAGTTCACTCATGATTTGGCTCTCTGTTTGTCTTTTGTTGTTGTGTAGGGATGCACATTGATTTTGTATCCTGAGACTTTGCTGAAGTTGCTTATCAGCTTAAGGAGATTTGGGACTGAGACGATGGGGTTTTCTAAATACACAATCATGTCATCTGGAAACAGAAATTTGACTTCCGCTTTTCCTATTTGAATACCCTTGATTTCTTTCTCTTGCCTGATTACCCTGGCCAGAACTTCTAATGCTATGTTGAATAAGGGTGGTGAGAGAGGGCCTCCTTGTCTTGTGCCAGTTTTCAAAGGGAATGCTTCCAGACTTTGCCCATTTGGCGTGATATTGGCTGTGGGTTTGTCATAAACAGCTCTTATTATTTTGAGATATGTTTCATCAATATCTAGTTTATTGAGAGTTTTTAGCATGAAGCGGTGTTGAAATTTTTCGAAGGCCTTTTTCTGCATCTATTGAGATAATCATGTGGTTCTTATCACTGGTTCTGTTTATGTGATGGATTACGTTTATTCATTTGTGTATGTTGAACCAGCCTTGCATCCCAGGTATGAAGCTGACTTGATCGTGGTGGATAAGCTTTTTGATGTGTTGCTGGATTTGGTTTGTCAGTATTTTATTGAGGATTTTTGCATCGATGTTCATCAGGGATATTGGCCTGAAATTTTCTTTTTTGTTGTGTCTCTACCAGGTTTTATCTGGGTGACGATGGCCTCATAAAATGAGTTAGGGAAGAGTCCCTCTTTTTCTATTGTTTAGAATAGTTTCAGAAGGAATGGTACCAGCTCCACTTTGTACTTCTGTTAGAATGTGGCTGTGAATCTGTCTGGTCCTGGACTACTTTTGGTTGATAGGCTTATTAATTACTGCCTCAATTTCGGGACTTGTTATTGGTCTATTCAGGGATTTGACTTCTTCCCGCTTTAGACTTGGGAGGGTGTATGTGCCCAGGAATTTATCTGTTTCTTCTAGATTTTCTAGTTTAGTTGCATAGAGGTGTTTATAGTATTCCCTGATGGTAGTTTGTATTTCTGTGGGATCAGTGGTAATAACACCTTTATCATTTTTTATTGTGTCTGTTTGATTCTTGTCTCTTTTTGTTAGTCTGGCTAGCAGTCTATCTATTTTGTTGATCTTTTCAAAAAATCAGCTCCTGGATTCATTGAATTTTTGAAGGGTTTTTCTTGTCTCTATCTCCTTCAGTTCTGCCCTGATCTTAGTTATTTCTTGTCTTCTGTTAGTTTTTGAATTTGTTTCCTCTTGCTTCTCTAGTTTTTTTAATTTTGATGTTAGGGTGTCAATTTTAAATCTTTCCTGCTTTCTCTTATGGGCCTTGAGTGTTATAAATTTCTCTCTAAACACTGCTTTAAATGTGTCCCAGAGATTCTGGTATGTTATGTCTTTGTTCTCATTGGTTTTGAAGAACCTCTTTATTTCTGCCTTAATTTTGTTATTTACCCTCTAGTCATTCAGGAGCAGGTTGTTCAGTTGCCATGTAGTTGTGTGGTTTTGAGTGAGTTTCTTAATCCTGAGTTCTAATTTAATTGCACTGTGATCTGAGAGACTGTTATTATTTCTGTTTTTTTGCATTTGCATTTACTTCCAATTATGTGATCAATTTTAGAATAAGTGCGATGAGGTGCTGAGGAGAATGTATATTCTGTGGATTTGGGTGGAGAGTTCTGTAGATGTCTATTAGGTCTGCTTTGTCCAGCACTGAGTTCAAGTCCTTAATATCCTTGTTAATTTTCTGTCTCGTTGATCTGTCTAATGATGGGTCATTTATACTTGCCTTTGCTTTAAGTCTGTTTCAATAGTTAGTAAATATGTTTCTAGAGTTTTTCCAATTAAAAAAAAATTGACCTGCACCTTGCTTTGGAATGTACTAAAATCTGATTTCAACACAAACATAATCTTCTGAATTGTTTTGGTTGTGTTCAGCTGAAGCCTTGGGGAGCGCTGAAGCCAAGGCTGTATCATACCAAAATTTGAAGCACGTGTGAATGATCTGAATGTGGAAGGACTACCAGAAAACATTCCTTTCAGAAGACCCTCATGGTATGGAATCCCAAGGCTGGAAAACATCTTTCAAGAGGGCAATCAAATTAAATTTGTTATGAAGAGGTAAGATGATAATCTGCAGAAACCAATTCATTGTCTTCCCTAAGGAGAGATTAATTTGACAAAGATGGGCCTTTTGTTCCCCTTTCATCATGACTTCTTTATATTAAAATTAACATTTAGATTCATTTATTGAACAAACATTTATTTAGTATAAGCATCAGATGTGCAAATTTGGGTCTAGCAAGAACCCTGTCCTTGGGAGGCTTAATACTAAGAAAAATGCAATGAAGATTTATTGAACATTTTTTGGGGAGAAGGCAAGGATGGCACACCCAGATCAGTCACTTGTGCATCCAGAAGGGAGGCAGTGTGTTTCAAATATGAGTAAAGGCAGAGAGGAGTCAAATATGCTCACATCTCTCACATCTTCACATACATTACACATTCTTTGTGGAGTGAGGAGTGCCATGTGGTTGTGGTGGGATTGCTTAGATAGACTTTTGTGGCCAGAGGAAGGCCTTGGCTCCTACAGAAGCAGTGGCAGTCATTAAATGGTCTCATAGCAGTTTCCTCTTAAAATAATTTGGATCTGCCCTTTAGAAGAGTTATTCTGGCTTGATTTTGAATGGAAACACATGGGTAGTTTGAGTGTTGGGGGTAGGAAGAGAAGGCCTCTCTGTTCATGGAAGGAATGTTGAAGTGGGTAGAGTCTTGCTTACTGATTGAGGTTGTGCATCTGTGTATATTCGTTGGTACTGAGTTATAAGGGAGAGGAAAGGTTTAAGATGATACAGCAAGCACCTTCTGGCTGTGCTGTGGGACAGTTCATCTTAAGATTCAGAAATATAATTGAGCTGGTTTGGGGGAAAAGTGACTTTTGCATATTTATCTTACAAAAAAGATGACTTTGGAGACATCCAGTGGTTTCACCTGAATGTCTGAAAATTGCTATTTTCAAAATTCAAGTCACCAAAATGATTTTTTTTCACTGTAAAATGAAGGCAGAATGGATTATGTTTAAAAACTGGCCAGGTGCAGTGGCTCATGCTTGTAATCCCAGCCCTTTGGGAGGCTGAGGTGGGTGGTTTACCTGAGGTCAGGAGTTGAAGACCAGCCTGGCCAACATGGCAAAACCCTGTGTCTACTAAAAATACAAAAATTAGCCAGGTGTGGTGGTGCAAACTTGCGGTCCCAGCTACTCGGGAGGCTGAGGCAGGAGAATAGCTTGAACATGGGAGGCGGAGGTTGCAGTGAGTCAGGATTGTGCCACTGCACTCCAGCCTGGATGACAGAATGAGACTCTTTCTTAAATAATAATAGTTAGCAGTGCAAAACTGTGTGAGAAAGACCTGTAAATATCTTCTAAATGTTTTATTATAATATTAATATCAACTCTTTTTACAGACCAGAACTTCTTACTCACAATACAACTGAAGTCACTCAGCCAAGAACAAATACAACAGGTAAGATAGTTGTGAAATCGTTTTTAAAAGCACAGATTAATCTTGAAGCTTTTAAAAATTAATCTTTTAAAATGATGGAACTGCTCCTTCCTTCACCTCCCCAAGAAATCTTTTGCAGAAGCTCAATATAGGCACTCTGTGATTTATCAATATGAACAGATGCAGTGTAGGGGTAACCCAAGCTTTTTTTTTTCTTTCTTCCTTTTTTTGATACAGAGTCTCACTCTGTCACCCAGGCTGGAGTGCAGTGGTGTGATCTAGGTTCACTGCAACCAGGCTCAAGCAATTCTCCTGCCTCAGCTTTCCGAGTAGCTGGGATTCCAGGTGCATGCCACCATGCCCAACTAAATTTTGTATTTTTGGTAGAGATGGGGTTTTGCCATGTTGGCCAGGCTGGTCTTGGACCCCTGTCCTCAAGTGATCCGCCCACCTCAGCCTTGCAAAGTGTTAGGATTACAGGCATGAGCCACCGTGCCCGGCCTAGTTTCTTTATTAGAGCTCTAAGTGTACCTTTCTTTCTTTCCCATCTTTTTGTTTGCCATTGTGCATTGTCAGAGTAAGTGGCCACAATTTGTAGATCATCCACTACCTTAGGAACTTATGTTGCCAAGAACTAATAAATGGCCATTTAGTATGAAGTTTTGTATTGTCAGGAAATAAGTGTTGGGAATCAAGTATGAATTATGTGTATGTATTAGGTGTTTACAAATTTGTGCAGTTAATCATTCTCATGAATACTAAAGTGAATAAATGTTCTCAAGTTGGGTTAATGGGTGTGTCCTTAAATACTGCTCCTTCAGCTCTCACAGTACCTGGGGGCAATTACTTAAGGTCAGTCAGTGTGGCAAATAGATTTTTTGTGGATTATGGCATGGAAAGTGGTTGAGAAATTCTGTAGTAGGGTAAGAAAATTATCCTTGTCCGGGAGTTCTGCAGTGGAGAAGACAAAACTCAGTGCTTAACTCATAGGTTAAGCACGGGTTTTTTTGTTTGTTTTGTTTTGTTTTGTTTTTGAGTTGGAGTCTCGCTTTGTCTCCCAGGCTGGAGTGCAGTGGCATGATTTTGGCTCACTGCAACCTTCGCCTCCCGGGTTCAAGCAATTCTTCTGTCTCAGCCTCCTGAGTAGCTGGGATTACAGGTGCATGCCACCATGGCTGGCCAATTTTTGTATTTTTAGAAGAAATGGGATTTCACCATGTTGGCCAGGCTGGTCTCAAACTCCTGACCTTGTGATCCGCTCACCTCGGCCTCCCGAAGTGCTGAGAGTACAGGTGTGAACCACCACACCATGCCCTCAGTATGCTTTTGATTTAGCCAAAGTATCAAAGCATTGGTGAAGAATTTAAGATTGGAAGTTACACATTTTTTGCTAAGGGAAGTAATAGAGAAATAAAAATATTACTGGAGGTAGATCTTCAGTTTGCATTGGTCTGAAGATGATGAAACCTGTAGAAAACTTCATTTCTGAAGACAAAGCTCAAATTCAAGGTTGTGAGGAGTACAGTCACCGCTTTCATTAGGGGCAGATGTGACAGTGTTTACAGAAACCGTGAATGTGAAGCCTGTATTACATAAAGAATGTGCAAGTGCCATAGAAGACACTGCAAGGATTTGGTGCTGGAGCAGTGCTGGACCTGCCATCGTCACCAGAGTGCAGCAGGTGTCACCAGAAGGAGAATCTCCACTCTTGCCATCACTAACAGCACTCGACTTTCTCCCACTCATAAAAGATCTTGGAAGGAATTAAAGGTACTTGCTGGTTTGTCATTTTAACATAACCTTACTTGGCCTGACCGTGGACCATGCATTAGTCTTTGGACAGGACAATTCAAATCACAGACCACATGACAGAATTTTGTGGCCATCAGAACTGTCTCCTTAAACACACCATGGGTGCACTGTGTCCTCAGCTTGGTGAAAGGTAGAGGTCACACGTGAGAAGGCAGTGGAGCCAGGCAGGTGATGGAGCCTCGAAGAGTGGGAGGTGGCACCTGGCTCTGTGAGGAGGCTGTGAAGTCCTCCATGGGAGAAACAGATGCCAGAAAAGGAGGTGAGGATGGGCAGAAGAGGAGGCTGAGCAGCAAGTGAATGAAGCGCTCGACCTCAGAGGAGGAGAGTCCCATGTCTTTATTGGTAGTACTCCAATGTGGTTGATACTGGAGTTATTTTCTGTGGCTGAATGGTTCAACTACTCTGAAATCCATGGGGGAAAAGAAACAACTGCTACTAAACCTTTGAGATGCTGAGTTTTCTTTTAAAGTGAAGGAAATATTACAAGATTTTCTGAAACTACCAACCTTTAGCAATATTTTCAGACCTTCTCCAACATTTTCCTTTGTCAGCAAACAGAGATGACCTCTACACTGAGGCGAATTTTCCACTCCCTTTACCCTTTTCCTTTTCTCTCTTTCCCTCCTTTCTTCATCCAGTAACTCCAGTTAGCCTCCATTGTCTCCAAGTCGACTTTCGTCCTCATCCATAACTCCTCCACACAAGCCCTGAACACCTGTCCATGTAAGTGACATCGTATATGCCTTTATTTTTATTTTATTTTATTTTTGAGACAGAGTCTCGCCCTGTTGCCCAGGTTGAAGTGCAGTGGCATGATCTCGGCTCTCTGCAACCTCTGCCTCCCAGGTTCAAGGGATTCTCATGCTTCAGCCTCCCAAGTAGTTAGGTCTACAGGCACGCACCACCATATGCAGCTAATTTTTGTAGTTTTTGGTAGAGGTGGGGTTTCACCATGTTGGCCAGGCTGGTCTTGAACTCCTGACCTCAGATGACCCACCTGCCTCAGCCTCCCAAAGTGCTGGGATTACAGGTGTGAGCCACGGTGCCTGGCACATGATTTACTATTTATAAGAACATGAGCTTACTACTTGTGTAACATTTATTCCTGTATTTTAGTTGGAAGTTACTGAGGTGGTATGAGGTTTGTTGACTACATCTGGCCTCTCAGGGAAATGGCCAAGTTGTTCAGATTTTCAACTGTATTTATGTGAAGTTGTTCATCAGCTTCATTGCTTACTACTGTGAAATAAGTTATAAAGGGAATTTTTTTTATAAAAAGAAGGAGATTCAGGCTGAGTGTGGTAGCTCATGCCTGTAATCCTAGCACTTTGGGAGGCCAAAGTAGGTGGATTGCCTGAGCTCAGGGGTTTGAGACAACCCTCAGCAACATGGTGAAACCCCATCTCTACTAAAATACACACAAAAAAAATTATCTGGGGATGGTGGTGGGTTCCTGTAGTCCCACCTACTGAGGAGGCTGAGGCACGAGAATTGCTTGATCTTGGGAGGCAGAGGTTGCAGTGAGCTAACATTGTACCACTGCCAGCCTGGGTGACAGAGCAAGACCCTGTCTCAAAAAAAAAAAAAGAAAAAAGAGAAATAGATTTACTCAGGGGAGGGGTCCATTGTTAGTAAAATATATCTAGTACCAGATGCTTTTTGGTCTCCTAGTGACCTATCAAATTGCAGGGTTTTTGGCTTTGTAATATATTCAGTTCTACATTTATTCATTCAAGAATTGAAGATTTTTATATCCCCATTATGTGCCAAGTACTGGGTGGGACAGTAGGTGACAGAGGTGAACAAATCCCTGATCCCAGGATTTCACAGTATATGTTGGAATTTAGTGCCATTTGGCTTCATTCCATTCTGCAGTAGTCCCAAGATTTTCCAAGATCATCCTGTCCTCCAGTGTCCAGTTGATTCAACTTCAGAATATATCCCAGAGTCTGTCCCTCTTCACTCCTCACTGCTGCCACCCTGGACCCATCTGCCATCATCTTTCACCTGGATTGTCTCCGTAGTCTCCTAACTGGTTTCCTTGTTTCCATGCTTGCCTCTTTCAGTCTACTCTCTCTCTCTTTTTTTTTTTTTTAATTTAAGACGGAGTCTTGCTTTGTCACCAAGGCTGGAGTGCAATGTTTTGATCTTGGCTCACTGCAGCCTCCACCTCCTGGGTTCAAGTGATTCTCCTGCCTCAGCCTCCCTAGTAGCTGAGATTACAGGCATGAGCCACCAGGCCTGGCTAATTTTTTGTATTTTTAGTAAAGACAGAGTTTCGCCATGTTGGCCAGGCTGATCTTGAAGTCCTGGCCTCGAGTGATCCACTTGCCTCGGCCTCTCAGATGTTGGGATTACAGGCTTGAGCCACCCTCCCCTCCCAGTCTACTCTAAGTACAACAGCTAGAACAATCCTTTTACAGTGGAATTCAGAACATGTTTACCTGTCTGTTCAAACTCTCGAGTGGCTTTGTTTTCTACATGATCTGGCCCCTACGACCTGTCTCACTGCTTCCTGCTACTCTCCTGCTCTTACTCCTCTGCATAAACACTGAGCTCATGGTGTTTCCTTTAACATGCCAGGCATGCTTGACCCTGTCCTGTCTCTGGGCCTTGCTGTTCCCTCTGCCTGGAACATTCTTCCCCTAGTGTCTGCATGGCTCACTCTGCAGTGCTTTGGATTTTGGCTCAGAAGTCACCTTATCAAGGGACTCCAGGCTGCTCTGCATAAAATATATCCTCAACTCATATTTCCTATTTGATATCTGACTCCTCTTCCTCTTTCTCTAAAACGTAAGCTCCATGAGGGAAGGGATTTTGTCTGTTTTGTTCTCTTGTATACCTAAATACCTAGAAAGGTGCTCAGCAAATATTTTTTGGTTGAATGACTAAATCAGCCTATTATTGAATCAGTCAGTGTCCTCTGTAGAAGGGAGTTCTCATACCAGTGGTGCATATCTGTATGATAGCTGGTGTAGGGAGGAACATGGTCAGAGTGGCTCTGTGTGGAATAGTTTTTGCTTAGCATAATCCCAGCAGGCTCCTATTGGGGTTAAGCCACAGTTTTAGCTTTATTAGTATCACTTTTTTTTTTTTTTTTCTTTTGAGGCAGAGTTTTGTTCTTGTTGCTCGGGCTGGAATGCAAAGGTATGATCTCGGCTAACCACAACATCTGCCTCCCAGGTTGAAGCAATTCTCCTGCCTCAGCCTCCCAAGTAGCTGGGATTACAGGCACGCACCACCACACCTGGCTAATTCTGTATTTTTAGTAGAGACAGGGTCTCTTCATGTTGGTCAGGCTGGTCTTAAACTCCCCACCTCAGGTGATTTGCCCACCTCAGCCTCCCAAAGTGCTGGGATTATAGGCATGAGCCACTGCAGCCTTTAATCATAAAGTCAGAGGATGTTAAGATTGGAAGGGATCTGGGAGAGTATTTGGTCCACTTTTCTCATTGATGAGAGAATAACAGAGCCTTGAAAAGTAAGTTAATTACTCACAATCATAAAGGTGTATGGGTCAACCTGAAATTAGGCTTCTGACATCAGATTCTGTAGTCTTTCCTACATGTGTTCTCCCTAGACTGAGATAGTTCATGGGCTTTCAGGTTTGACAATTTTCTCTCCAGTCTCTAAACAGGAGCTTTTATCTGGACATTCTAGTTTAGCATAGATGGACGATGACCCTGCAATGTGTAGAAAATCCCAAAGGTTGACCACTGTCAATGGGAACTACCCCAGATGTGTCAGGAGCACCACAGGCATGCTCACACCTCCATTCACTGGAGCTGTGTAGGGTGGAAAGGAAACCCAAATCAAGACCCTTTGCTGCTTTAATTCTTGTATTGCATGTCACGGTCCAGTGTGTCTCCATTTAAATTAAGATTTTTTGATAAATGGTCAGAAGAGCTGCAGGCCCTTTGGGCCAGAAGTCTTGATCTTACCAACTCTTCATTTTCTTTTCTTTGTTTTCTTTTTTGAGATGGAGTTTCACTCTTGTTGCCCACACTGGAATGCAATGGTGCGATCTCAGCTCATTGCAACCTCCGCCTCCCAGGTTCAAGAGATTCTTCTACCTCATCCTCCCAAGTGCCACCACGCCCAGCTGATTTTTTGTATTTTTAGTAGAGACAGGGTTTCTCCATGTTGGTCTCAAACTCCCAACCTCAGGTGATCCACCCGTCTCAGCTTCCCGAAGTGTTGGGATTACAGTCATGAACCACTGTGCCTAGTCAACTGTTCATTTTCTTGATAAACTTCCTTCAGGCATTTGTGTGTAGCCAGTCTATTGTGGAGTTGTCAGGGGGGTGTAGAGCCCTCTTTTTGGGATAGTCAGTTTTCCCTGTGCAGCATGTCCTGAAGCTGCCCTGTTTTCATCCTCTTTCTAAGTGTGTGTGGTCTTTTGTTAAGCAGGTAAAGTGAAAGAGGACTCCTAAAGAGAGAAAAACTCCTCCAGCATTTGCTGAAACATGTTTGTGAATTGACCAAGATGTAATTAATTGAGATGGCATGAAAAAGACCAAAATTTATTTAATTTCTTGCCATCTGGTTTGTGATATATGGTGCCCCAAACTGAGTTTAGAAGGAACTTTGGTCGTAAGTCAAGAGGTGTCATATTTGTTTTTGTTTGTTTGTTTGTTTGTTTTGAAACAAGAGTTTTGCTCTGTCACCCAGGCTGGAGTGCAGTGGCACGATTTTGGCTCACTGCAAACTCTGTCTCCCAGGTTTCAGTGATTCTCTTGCCTCAGCTTCCCAAGTAGCTGAGATCACAGGTGCCTGCCACCACACCTGGATAATTTTTGTATTTTTAGTAGAGACAGGGTTTCACCATGTTGGCCTGGCTGGTCTGGAACCCCTGACCTCAGGTGATCTGCCCACCTTGGCCTCCCAAAGTATTGGGATTACAGGCATGAGCCACTGCACCCGGCTGAAGGTGTCATATTTACTTCTACTCCCCATGACCTCTCTTACAATACGAATCATGCACGAAACCCACGGTTTTGCTGCATCTAGTTTTACTCAAGCAAAGACTCTGGACTTTCATACTGTACACCGATGTATTCTAGTTTGCATCTGAAATGTACTCTGAGGATGGTGACTTGTAGATAGCCATTTTTGGGTCAAGGGAAGTTGAAGTCTGCTGAGTATAGTAGCCATACCACCTAGAGAACTTAATTTTGGTTTGGTTATAAAATTTATTTTAGCTTAGTTTTCTTACATTAGGTGGGCAAAATAAGAAAGAGCAGAAGGCTCAGTGCGGTGGCTCACGCCTGTAATCCCAGCACTTTGGGAGGCCGAGGCAGGTGGATCACCAGAGGTCAGAAGTTCAAGACCAGCCTGGCCAACATGGTGAAACCCTACCTCTATTAAAAATAAAAAAGTCAGGCCGGGCGTGGTGGCTCACGCCTGTAATCCTAGCACTTTGGAAGGCTGAGGTGGGCAGATCACGAGGTCAGGAGATCAAGACCATCCTGGCTAACATGGTGAAACCCCATCTCTACTAAAAATACAAAAAAATTATCTGGGTGTGGTAGCGGGTGCCTGTAGTCCCAGCTACTTGGGAGGCTGAGGCAGGAGAATGGCATGAGCCTGGGAGGCGGAGCTTGCAGTGAGCCGAGATTGTGCCACTGCACTCCAGCCTGGGTGACAGAGCGAGACTCTGTCTCAAAAAAAAAAAAAAAAAACCCAAAAATCAGTCAGGTGTGGTGGTGGGTAACTACTCAGGAGGCTGAGGCATGATAATTGCTTGAACCCAGCAGGTGGAGTTTGCAGTGAGTGGAGATTGCACCACTGCACTCCAGCCTGGTGGATAGAGTGAGACTATCTCCAAAAAAAAAAAGCTTAGAGACACCCAGCAAAACTGTAAGGCCTAGAATTGGAAACTGGGAATTACTCTGTTTATAGATTCTTTCTTTCCAAGATGGACTAGTGGAGTTTCTGAGCAGCAGCTACATCCTCCTTTCACATCATCAGGTTTTATAAGGTTGCCTTTAGCCCTCTGAGTGATCAGATCTGCCTCACAGTCTCTCATGGGAGCTGTTGATCTCGACAAAATGGATCTTGAGTAGCTAATTTCAAACAACTGAGGTGGCAAGGAGGGATCTCTTCCTTGGTTCTTATATGTATTTTTTTAATCGGAGAGCTGGAGAAGCAATGTCAAGGTCAGGATAACTCACCCTGATGTTGTCACTTGTCAGGGATTGTGCTGGATTCTGACTTAGGTTCTGCCATCAAACACAGAGTGCCCTGATCCTTAGAGGTAGAGGCAGCTCTTCAGCCTATGGGGTAAGTAACCAGGGAATGGAATTCTCACCATAGCATATTTTCTATGCTAAAAGTTTTACTGTAAGATTTGGACCACCTTCTTTCTTTTTTTTTTGAGATGGAGTTTCACCCTTGTTGCCCAGGCTGGAGTGCAGTGGTGCAACCTCAGCTCACTGCAACCTCTGCCTCCTGGGTTCAAGCGATTCTGCCTCAGCCTGCCGAGTAGCTGAGATTGTAGGCGTGCACCACCACGCCTGGCTAATTTTTTTTTTTTTTTTTTTTGGTATTTTTAGTAGAGTCGGGGTTTTACCATGTGGGCCAGACTAGTCTCGATCTCCTGACCTTGGGTGATCCACCCGCCTCGACCTCCCAAAGTGCTGGGAGTACCGGAGTGAGCCACTGGACCTGGCCTGGACCTGCTTCTTTCTTTCTCTTTTCCTTTTTTCCAGTAGCAGCTTAAAATTGGTGCCTTATTTAGACACAAGCAAAAGGATAGTAGCCCAGCTTTGGAAATAGGTGTGAGGTCACATATGATTTTCCTAGTTTCTCTTCTCCCTTCACTTTTTGCTCTCTTGATAGTATGTTAATTGTATTCTGTCTCTGAATCTTTTTTCCCCATTTCTTTGGCAGACATTTTTACTTGTCTTTGAAGAGTAGGGGAAGAGCTGTTTTTAGGACTCTTTAAAAGGTACAGTATGGATGACGGTCTTGGCTAATGGTAACCAGATCCATGGAGCTGGGGTCAGCGTGAGCTGGAATGTGTTCAAATTAGAAAAGCACTGGCGCTCAGTGGCAGGAATACAAGTGACTGCAAAGTATTAAACACATCTGCAAAGGGATACTGACATCATCCTCAGAATCTGTGGGAAATACACATAGCGTGTAGACCCATTCCTCTTTGACCCTATAAAGATTCTTTAAAGAGTAATACCTTGAGTGGTTTTCTAGCCAGCTTGCCTGCTCATTTATCTTTGAGGACAACATGACTCAAGCACCACAGGCCTCAGAGATGAATGGATTCTGCATTTGAAAGTGCTGACGCTGAGAGACCGGGTCTTGGTGGACCCCAAGAGGTCTGCTTTTCCTCTACTCATTGTCCCTACTGTTCCTGGCAGCTGGCATTGGTATTTAAATGGGTTGTTCTTTGCTGTTTTAAGTTGTTTGGTAGTGGTGTGTCAGGATTTGGGTTTTCTGAATACTTTCTCAGCTGGTTACTTGAGTGGTGGTTAGGGAGGAGCTGTCTTGGGGCTGTTCTGGAGCTGTTGAGGTTGGGTGTCTGTCTGGATTCTCACAGCTCATGTTTTGAGGAGAATGCTGCCTTTGGTGGTGCTGTGTATGGCTCTTTTTTTTTTTTTTTTTTTTGAGACAGAGTCTCACTCTGTCGCCCAGGCTGGAGTGCAGTGGCATGATCTCAGCTCACTGCAAGCTCTGCCTCCCGGGTTCATGCCATTCTCCTGCCTCAGCCTCCTGAGTAGCTGGGACTACAGGCGCTCGCCACCGTGCCTGGCTAATTTTTTGTATTTTTAGTAGAGACGGGATTTCACTGTGTTAGCCAGGATGGTCTCGATCTCCTGACCTCGTGATCCATGTGTGTGGCTTTTTAGATGTGGGTGCAGGTGAGTTGGGGGAGTTAATGAGATCATTTTTAGGTGTTTTGTACAAAGTAGTCTGCACTACAGGATTCATTGTGACTTTTTTCCTTAACCTGCACATACTTCTCTGCTAGACTTTGCTGTCTTTCTCCTGCCTTTGATTTTCCCAGCTTCTCTTGGTTGAATTTACATAAGGGCTCTGCTATGGTTTAAATGTGTTGGAAGTTTATGTGTTGGAAACTCAATCCTCAATGCAACAGTTGGGATGTGGGGCCTAATAAAGAGAGCCCTCATGAATGAATTAATGTTATTGTGGTAATAGTTTAGTAATCACAGGAGTGGGCTTATTGTAACAGAGTTGAGTCCCTTTTGTTTTCTCCCACTCTCTTGTCCTGCCATGGGATGATGCAGCAAGAAGACCGTCACCAGATGCAGGCCTTTCAACCTAGGACTTCCTAGCCTCCAGAACTGTACAAAATAAATTTCTTCCTTTCCTTTCCTTTCTCCATTCTTTTCCTTCCCCTCCCTCCCCTCCCTCCCCTTCCCTTCTCTCCATTCCCTCCATCCCTCCTTTCCTCCTTCCCTCCTTTTCTCCTTCCCTTCCTTCGTTTCCCTTTCCCTTCCCCTTCCCTTTCCCCTCCTTCCTTTTTTCTTCCTTTCTCTCTCCTTCCTTACTTCCTTCATTCATTCCTTTTTGTAAATTATGCAGTCTGTGGCATTCTTTTATAGCAGCATGAAATGGACAAAGATGGCTCCATTTTCAAGAGCAAGCCGTTTTGTAGTTTCTGAGCCAATTATGACTGCAAAGGAAGTTCTATAGGTAGCCTCAGATCCATCACCTAGGAAACATGCTACCAAGCAGACCTAGGATCTAGGATTTGATCAAGTGTTGGGCAACATGATACCTCTGCAATTTAGCACCTGTCTATATATCTCCAGTTGGCTCAGCTTATCAGGGCTAAAACTACCCCTCATATCCTAGTGTCTCTTGTAGGCAGAAGCCTTTCCTAAACCCTAAGCTGCTTAGCTCACATTGTCTTGTGCTTTTTTTGGGAGGGGGTTCAAATATACACAAAAGAAATAAGATGAACCTCCATGTATCCAATCCCCAGATTAAACAGTTATCTCCATTTTGCCAGATTTGTTTCATCTTATTCAATCTCCCTAAAAATTTGTCGGTACAGGAAAAACTGGATACATACCAAATTCTCCACCCTACCTCCTATTTTAAGTCACTTTTCAGAGTAATGAGTTAGTGACCTAGTAACCTCTACTCTAGTGACCAATAGTTTTTTTCCTGAATATCATTGTGAACTCATAGATTATTGTTTGCATTTGATGTATTTTAGACCATTGCAGTTATTATTTATTAATTGTTTTGGATGCATACATTGTCTCATTTAGGTTAATAATTATCTCTTCAAGTTGACTCTCATGTCTTTTTGATGTGATCTTTTTGGACTTTGATGGCTTCATTGCTTTCTAGCATAAAAGATGTTCCATGATCTGTATACTGCACCATACAAGAAGTCAGCCATTTCTGTAGGGAGCCTTGATTCCTTTTAGTAGAGAACACAGTTTGGGCTGTTGGTCTGAATTACTTTTGTGAACCTCCTCTCCTGAGACTACAGCATGCATCAGTGCTTATAGCCAGTATGGAGCTCTTGCTGGGCACCAACAGATCTCCTAAAACTGCTATGTAGCTCTGCCTCACTCTTAAAAAGATTGATCTCTTGAGAGTTTTGTGCTCTACCCCCAGATGTGGTCTTTCTTGTTCTGAAGCTTTTGCTTCAGTCACCCTGAATTTCACCAGTCCTATGCATGCCATGCCTTGGATTGCAAACCTGCCCTCACTGAAGCCAGTTTCTCTGGTTAGAATCATTGCCCCAACCCATGCCTAATACTCTAGTAAACAAGGTCCTACCTGGGCTTAGGTTAACGGTCACGCAGGACCATGCTTATACTTCATTATATCAAATGGGAGATCCAGTAATTTATAGCCTATTATTTCTGCAGTCTGGGGATGGCTTTGCATAAGCTTTGCTGAAGCAGATTTTATTACATTAGAAGAGAACATAGCTTGTTGCATCCAACACTGGAAGCTTTTAGATGCTAATAAGGAGGTCATGTAAACGTCATGGAATGACTCTGGAATCCATTCCCCTCCCTACCAAGCAAGAATAATGACATTCTAGGTTGACCTCTTTTTATTTCCCTTTGATTTTGAGTAATAAATTCCCTCCTTGCTTTCTATCTGAACAGTTTGGGAGTCTGTATTCCCTAGAAAGACTCTGGTCACATACCCATCAGATTAAATTAGGTGAAACCTCTTTGGCATTAATGAATGTTGAAGGATTTCAAAGGGCTAATGGAAATTGTTCTAGAAGGAACAATTTACATTCTATTGATGAGATCATCCTGAATCTCTTAGATTATTTTATACGGCAAACCAGCCAGCATTAGGTTTTCTTTGCTAATAGATGACAAGGAGAATATAGACACTTGGAATCTATGGAGAATCCCTAAGTTGCATTTTAGCCTCCGTGTTATGTCTCTTTTCCTAACCCTTTTACCAGAGCTGATCATGGGAAATAGATTTGTATGACTTATCTTCGTGCCTCCTCCCTTCATTCTTATAGAAAGTGATAAGTACTGCCTGCCAGGTAAAATCTTGGTGGCAAAATCCAAAGTCAAATCCAGAGTTATAAGCATAGCCCCCACCCAAATAGCTTCCAAAGAAAAGAAAGAGGCCAAGTGTGGTGGCTTACACCTGTAATCCCAGCACTTTGGGAGGCTGAGGCAGGCAGGCCACCGGGTCAGGAGTTCAAGACCACCCTGGCCAACATGGTGAAACCTTGTCTCTACTAAAAATACAGTGAGATTGCGTCACTGCACTCCAGCCTGGGTGGCAGAGCAAGACTGTGTCTTGGGGAAAAAAAATGAAAAGAAAACGAGTGTTGTGCAAAATCTTGCTTCATTTCCTTAAAATTGGGTACTTACTGAGTTATTGCATTAGATTTGTGCTTTGTGGTAGTTGTTGTACTACTGTTGATTGATTTCATTCTGTATTCATGGAACACCAACAATGTTCCTGGTACTGTCCTGATCACCTGAGATAAAAAGATAAACAGGAGTTGGTCCTTGCCACTTAGAGCTCAGAGTCTACTACTGGGAGAGTGTGGGAAGGTGTGATAAGAGCTATAGTGATCTTGCCACATAATTTGCATTTGTATCTTAAAGCCAGTGGGAAGCCATGGAAATGTTTTAAGCAGGAGAGTGACACGATTCAATGATTCATTTGTGTTTTACTTTTTCTTTTGAGATGGTGTCTCACTCTGTCACCCAGGCTGGAGTGCAGTGACACAGTCTCGGCTCACTGCAATCTCCGCCTCCTGAGTTGGAGTGATGCTCCTGCCTCAGACTCTGAAGTACCTGGGACTACAGGCATGTACCACCATATTTAGCTAATTTTTGTATTTTTGGTAGAGATGGGGTTTCACTGTGTTGGCCAGGCTGGTCTCAAACTCCTGATGTTAGGTGATCTACCCGCCTTGGCCTACTAAAGTGCTGGAATTACAGGCATGAGCCCCTGCTCCCTGCGTACTTTTTTCTTTTTTTGAGACAGAGTCTTGTTCTGTTGCCCAGGCATAAATGCAGTGGTGCAGTCATAGCTCACTGTAATCTCAGACTCCTGGGCTCAGTGATTCTCTTCCCTCAGTCACTCAAGTAGCAGGGACTACAGGTGTGCACCACCACACACTGCTAATTTTTTTTTTTTTTTTGAGGCAGGATCTTACTCTGTTTCCCAGGCTGGACTGCAGTCGCATGATCATGGCTCACTGCAGCCTCACCCTCCTGGGTTCAGGTGATTCTCCTGCCTCGGGCTCCCAAGGTGCTGCAATTACAGGTGTGAGCCACCATGTTTGGCCCCATTTGTATTTTTGAAAGGTGACTAGTGATAGTGAAGATACCAGTGAGTTGAAGGGAGTGAGATGAGAGGCAATAACAGTTCAGATAACAGATATTTTTTGAGCCCCTGCTAAGTTCCAGGCACATATCTAGGTCCTGGGAACTAAGGGAGAATGAGTAAGTCAGTCTCTGTTCTCGGGGAGCTTCCATTCTAGTGGTGGTGTGGTGGTGGGGAAGCAGGCTATGTACATGCAACAAATGATATTTTTTCAGATGGTGATAAGTAATTTGAAGAAAATAAAAAGAGCTGTGGGAGTTATGGGCGTTGGAATGGGTACTGACCTATTGGGGTGGGCAGTGAAGACCTCTCTGAGGAGGTGACATTTGAGCTGAGGCAGCTCGAAGAAGATCTGGTCAAGATCTGGTCTGGTCCTGCTGGGTAGAATATCAAGGGCAGGGACCTGAGATGTTAACAGACTTGGCATAGTGTTGAAGCACCATAAAGATGGTCAGGGTGGCTGGAGCATAGTAGACCCTGGAGGAGCAAGTAATATTCAGATGAGGATGGACCTTCTAGGCCATGGAAAGGAATCTGGATGAATTCCAGTGGAGTAAGAAGCATTGTGATTAAATCAGGGGTCGACAAACTACGGCCCATGGGTCAAATCTGGCCTGCTGCCTATTTTAACGAATAAACCATATTGAACACAGTCTCACCCATGGGTTTACATATTGTCCACGGCTGTTTTTAGTGTTACAAGAGCAGAGTTGAGTAGTTTCAACAGAGAACATATGGCCCAGAAACCTAAAATACTATCTGGTTTTTATAGAAAAAGTTTACTGACTTCTGAATTAAATGATCTAATTTAAGTTGTGAGGAGGAGACACTCTGGATATTGTTTAGGGAATGAATTGTAAGTAAGAGTCAAGAGTATACCTGAATAGTTCATATAAGAAATAACTAGATTTTAGCCGGGTGTGGTGGCTTACTCATGTAATCCTAGCACTTTGGGAGGCTGAGGTTGACGGATCACAAGGTCAGAAGTTTGAGACCAGCCTGGCCAACATGGTAAAATCCCATCTCTACTAAAAATAGAAAAACTAGCTGGGCGTGGCAACGTGTACCTGTAATCCCAGCTACTTGGGAGGCTGAGGCAGGAGAATTGCTTGAATCTGGAAGGCAAAAGCTGCAGTGAGCTGAAATCAAGACACTGTACTCCAGCCTAGGCAACACAGCAAGACTTCATCTCAGGCAAAAAAAAAAAAAGAAAAAACTAGATGTTTAGCCATCAGAAAACAAAGATCACACTGTTTTTATTCTGTTTTAAAACACCTAGCTATGCTTCATACTCATTAAATATTGTTGAATGAGTGATGAGATGCTGAATAGGGGGTGCCAGTGAATATGAAGGGAAAGTGAGTTTTTGAGAGTATTTAGGAGGTAAAATATCAGGACAGCTTATTGTTAACACAGTGAATAGAAATAGGAGGAGGGCAGAAGGAGGAGTGTAGGATGCCCTTCAGGTTTCTGGTTCAGGTATCTTGGTGCATGGCAGTGTCATTAACTGAGACAGGGAAAGTGGAGAAACAAAGAACATGTTGTCAGGGAGAAGGAATTAATCTTTGGACATAAGATGCTCAGGACATCCAGGTAGACATGTCTAAAAGGTAGTTGGAAAGACAGAGCTCAGTGACATGATATCTAGATTCATGGTAACCAGAATTCCAGAGTCATCAGCTAGTGTGGGCTCTCCTAGAAAGGGTGTGTGATAAGGAGGGCAGGGATAGATCTCATGTGGCGTTCATTTCCAGTACATCTTGGATCTAGGGAGGAGGCAAAGGTCAACTAGCTGTGTGGACAGTTTGCATCAGTCAGTCAGGTCATCCCATGACCATGGAATATTTTTTCTGCAGAACCTGATGGGCTTAAATGAAGGCTTGCCTTACCTAAACCTCTTTCTCTTAGTTGGGTTGACTGGGGCAGCTGTGGAGGCTTCTTCTAGGCTCCCTGCTAACATTGGAACATTTGTGGCCTTTTAACTCTGTAGGTGATTCACATTTGCATTTATCTTTTTATTTTTTAAGAGACAAGGTCTCATCTTGTTGTCTGGGCTGGAGTCCAATGGCACAATCATAGCTCACTGCAGCCTCAACCTTCTAGGCTCAAGTGATCCTCCCACCTCAGCCTCCCCAAGTAAGTGGGATCATAGGTACATGCCACCAAGCCCAGCTAATTTTTTAATTTTTGTAGAGGCAGTGTTTCCCTATGTTGCCCAGGCTAGTCTCGAATTCCTGGGCTCAAGTGATCTTCTTACCTTGGCTTTCCAAAGTGCTGGAATTGCTGGGTGTGGTGAGCCTGTAATACCAGCACATTGGGAGGCTGAGGCAGGCAGATCGCCTGAGCTCAGGAGTTCGACACCAGCCTGGGCAACATGGTGAAACCTCATCTCTACTAAAAATACAAAAAAATAGCCAGGCGTAGTAGCGTATTCCTGTAGTCCCAGCTACTCAGGAGGTTAAGGCAGGTGAATCACTTGAACCCAGGAGGCAGAGGTTGCAGTGAGCCGGGATCACGCCACTGCACTCCAGCCTGGGCAACAGAGCAAGACTCCAGCTCAAAAAAACAAAGTGCTGGGATTACAGGCATGAGCCAACATGTTTGCATTTATCTAGTTGAGGCTACACTTCTGCTGAAAGTGGTCTTAAAATAGTTGTAACCCAGGCTGGGGGCAGTGGCTTATGCTTGTAATCCCGGGACTTTGAGAGTCCGAGGCAGGTGGACCACTTGAGGTCAGGGGTTCAAGACTAGCCTGGCCAACATGGTGAAAATCCATCTCTACAAAAAATACATAAATTAGCTGGGCATGGTGGTGGGCACCTGTAATCTCAGCTACTTTGGAAGCTGAGGCAGGAGAATCACGTAAGCCCAGGAGGCGGAGGTTACAGTGAGCCAGGATTGCACCACTACATTCCAGCCTGGGCAGTAGAGTGAGACTCTATCTCAACAAACAAACAGAAACCTATAGTTGTAATCCTAGACCTGGATGCAAATCTACCCTCTTTACAAAAGTCCATTATGAAAAGCCAAGGATGAAATCAAACTGTAAAGGGAGCAGGGAAGGGGGACCACTGTCTTGCTCTTCCACACTCCTCATAGATTTTTTTAGCATATTGTCACACCTGCGCTGTTCATACATTTTTTAGAAGATGTGTTTTAAACATATTTTAACCGAGTCTTGCATATAACTTTCAAATTTTAGGGGCCCACGTGTTTTATCAGTTTTTCCTTTTTTTTCTTGAGACAGAGTCTCGCTCTGTCACCCAGGCTCTAATGCAGTAGTGTGATCTCCGATCACTGGCAGCCTCTGCCTCGCGGGTTCCAGACATTCTGCTTCAGCCTCCCGGGTAGCTGGGATTGCAGGAGCTCACCATCATTCCTGGCTAAGTTTGTATTTCTCGTAGAGATGAGGTTTTACCACGTGGCCAGGCTGGTCTTGATCGCCTGACTTCGTGATCCACCTGCCTCAGCCTCGCAAAGTGCTGGGATTTCAGGCATGAGCCACCTCGCCCAGCCAATCACGATTTTAAAAAACCACCATGGCCTAGTTAATGTTTATTAGCTCATCTCTACTAATCACTGTGCACACTCACTTGCTATATCAGAGGCGCAAAACTGCCCAATTTCTTTTTTGAGATGGAGCCTTACTCTGTCACCCAGGCTGGAATACAGTGGCACAATCTCGGCTCACTGCAACTTCTGCCTCCTAGGCTCAAGGGATTCTCATGCCTCAGCCTTCTGAGCAGCTGGGATTACAGGTGTCTACCACCACACCCAGCTAATTATTGTATTTTTTAGTAGAGATGGCGTTTTACTATGTCAGCCAGGCTGGTCTCAAACTCCTGACCTCAAGTGATCCACCCGCCTTGGCCTCCCAAAGTGCTGGGATTACAGGGGTGAGCCACCGTGCCCGGCCTAAACTGCCCAATTTTAAAGGGATAATTGGGAAAACACTTGTTTAAAAAGGAAATGAAGGAGTTGCCATGACTGTACTTAGCAGTGTGAAGACCCTAGAAAACCTGTGTTAACTCCTGGAGGTTCACAGTCTACTGCCTCTTCAAGAGCCTTAGCAGACTTAGATGTACATGTTAGGAGACCAGATCTGAAAGCTTCCCAGGATTGTCTAAACTTCTACAATAAGTTCCATGATGCCTAATGAGTAGTTCCACCTTTTCACAGTAGACATGCTATTGCTGCCTCCTTCCTTATCATGAAAAGAGCAGAAGATGCAGATGATATCTGAAGCAGGAAGACAAAGGGGAGACACTGAAATTGTCACCTACCTTTGGATGCCCCTCATGCCTCATGTTTCCCATTGAGCCTCACTTATCAGTGACACAGAGGGTGGTTTCTTTGCTCTCCCCTTTCCCTGTGGCTGCCTGGAAGTAGGGGAGGCACTTGCTGACATTATGTTGCTGTGGATTTGTTGAGGACAGGAACAGGAAGTTTTCCTGGTGGTGTATCTGTCACAGAATCACAGGGGTACTTTTTAATCTCACTGGCCTCTGTGATTCTGTGACCCTGGTTATTATGTGTTAGTGTCAGCTTATTTGAAGGGGATACTCTTACTTTTTATTTAAACATTGCCAAAGACCATCATACTTTTTTTTTAAATTGAAACATTTTTGTATTATTTATTTTTTGGAGACAAAAGTCTCACTCTTTCATATGAACATGAAGGGACTCATAGTCCCTTCCCCTACAGTGTGTCTTTAGTAACATATCAATGAAGGGTCATGTCTGAATGAATTACAGAAGTTGAGGACCTAAAAACAGAAGGTCCCAGAAGCCAGGCTTTGGTTTATTTCTACTACTACATTTGCTATTGAAACCAAGCAGACGACTTCATTTCTCTCGGATTCAGCTTTCTCATGTGTCAGAATGGGAGAGGAAGGGAGGCGTTGGGTAAGTGTCATTCTGCTGTCTGTATTTCTAATCTGGCTAACACACGTGTGGCAAATACTTAGATTTATTGACAGCGGTTTCCTGTAGTGCTGTCTCGAATGATTCTGAGGAGGCTCAGCAAGAAAGTGTGTTTCAGTTGATTGGGTGTGTCCCTCATGGAGAAGGAAGCAAGGAGTGGGGAGCACTCACAGCATTCCCAGGGCGTTCGTGTCCATTATCTCAGTACCTGATGTTGACGTTTCCTTTCCTTATCAGAAATCCTGACTGCTCTGTGTCTGATGACTCGAACTTACTGAGCGCTGCTTAGTTGCATCATAGAAACCACCTGTCTTTGCACAGCTACCCTGCCTCTTGATGA
This sequence comes from Pongo abelii, assembly GCF_028885655.2. Taxonomy (NCBI): domain Eukaryota; kingdom Metazoa; phylum Chordata; class Mammalia; order Primates; family Hominidae; genus Pongo; species Pongo abelii. The sequence goes on from NC_071991.2 coordinate 25,262,290, forward strand.
GAATGGAAAGGCTACCAGGGACCACTGCTGTGTGGAGAATGGCCTTCAGTCATTTCTGCTTAGAACACAGAGGCCATTTTGACTAATAACATAACTCTGCTTTTGATTGAAAGTGTTAAAAATGGGCCTGGTGCAGTGGCTCACGCCTGTAATCCCAGCACTTTGGGAGGCCAGGGCAGGCAGATCACAAGGTCAGGAGATCAAGACCATCCTGGCTAACATGGTGAAACCCCCGCTTACTAAAAATAGAAAAAATTAGGCATGGTGGTGTGTGCCTGTAGTCCCAGCTACTGGGGAGGCTGAGGCCGGAGGATCACTTGAATCCGGGAGGTGGAGATTACAGTGAGCTGAGATCATGCCACTGCACTCCAGCCTGGACAACAGAGCAAGACTCCTTCTCAAAAAAAGAAGTGTTAAATGTATCTTTTAAAAGTGCTTATCTTTTAGGCTTGTTCTTCAGATTTGCCAAATAGCCTAAGCAAAACGCCTTCAATATGAAGTGGATATTGCTCGATTGTAGGGAACTTGTCCATAATGTACTTGAGAATGCAGATACAAATAAAAGAATGTCTGTGTCAAATTTTATCTTCCACAAACCGTTCTCTTGCACTTTCAGCTCAAGCTGTTGGGCTCGCTGAGGCAGTAAAAGTACCATATTCTGCGTTTGAATCAAACCCCGAGTTCCTATATGTAGAAGGCTTGCCAGAGGGGATTCCCTTTCAAAGCCCTACGTGGTTTGGAATTCCATGACTTGAAAGAATCATCCATGGGAGTAATAAAATGAAGTTTGTTGTTAAAAAGTAAGTTCTAAGCTGGGTGTGGTGGCTCATGCCTGTAATCCCAGCACTTTGGGAGGCTGAGGTGAGTGAATCACCTGAGGTAAGGAGTTCGAGACCAGCCTGGCCAACATGGTGAAACCCCATCTCTACTAAAAATACGAAACATTAGCCAGGCATGGTGGCTGGCACCTGTAATCCCAGCTACTCGGGAGGCTGAAGCAGGAGAATCACTTGAAGCTGGGAGGCAGAGGCTGCTATGAACTGAGATCACAGCACTGCACTCCAGCCTGGGCAACAGAGTGAGACTCTGCCTCAACAACAACAACAACAGTAAAAAAAGTAAGTTCTATTTGCCACTGAAGTCATTTCTGGAATTAAAACAATAAAATGACATTTCTACTAAAATGTTTTTCTAGCTAGAGGTGACAAGTGTGGCTGTAAGTCCTTCATGGAAAAGCCTGGCTCTGAGCTGCAGTCCTGGCACTCTCCATTGCCCCTGAAGTTCCCCATGCTGTCCACAGCCATCTTCATCAGTGCAAGAATAGTGACCACTGCCTCCATGGTGTTTAGAGGCACCATGGTGGCTCACAGTACACCTAAGTACTTGAATGAAGTCTAATTTGCTGGGTTTTATCTTCTCTGTTACTCCTGGGTCAATCTTGAGTGACTAAATATTGATGATTGAGTTTCTTTTCTTTTCTTTTTTTTTTGAGGCAGAGTTTTACTCTCGTAGCCCAGGCTAGAGTCCAGTGGTGTGATCTCCACTCACTGCAACCTCCGCCTCCTGGGTTCAGGCGATTCTCCTGCCTCAGCCTCCTGAGCAGCTGGGATTACGGGAATGCGCCACCATGCCTGGCTAATTTTTGTGTTTTTAGTAGAGATGGAGTTTCACCAAGTTGGTCAGGCTGGTCTTGAACTCCTGAACTCAAGTGACCCACCCACCTCGACCTTTCAGTGTGCTGGGATTACAGGCATGAGCCACCATACCCGGCCTGATGTGATGATTGAGTTTCTTACTATATCTATGTTTCTGCAGAATTTTAGTGGCTGAAGAAAATACACTAGTGTTAATTTTCTTTTTCATGAAAGAAGTAATTTATTCTTCATACAATTACTTGCCAGTTATGGGAAGGAAAAGTCAGGGTTTTTGTCCACAATGATAGGAATTATTGTTACATTACAGGGTGACTCTGCGAACTCCTTTTGGAAAAAACTCTCATCAGGACTGTTTTACTAGCTGTTAGACCACCATTGTACTGGCTACTGTAACATTTCTTGGTATTCTTTCTTGGCTTGAACTAATTATTTCCTACTTGCCACACTAAAGGTAAGAGATTACATGTACTTCCTGTTATATTTCACTACCTTAAGACATTCTTTATCAGCATTTTATAAAATCATAGAGAATCATTGGCCAATATCTTTGTGGGACTTGCAGTTAGTTTCTTAGCTTTTTAAGGTGTTTTATTTAATGGACCTCTTTTTCTTTTTAAAAAAAAAATTTCACTGGAAATGTCACATTTGCAATCCTACTTTATTCATGTTTCTATGGCTTTTTTGAGCCGCCTTTGGAGGATTACACTACAAGTTTAATTCTGCAGGTTTCTTTGAAAAGAGTCAAACTGTATGAAGTTTAATACTCTACTCTTATAAAACATCTCCTTTTGTATTTTTTTTCCTACAATACACTAAAGTAATTCTGTGCTTATTTTACAACTTTCAGTCCCCCAAAAGACCATGAAGTCCTGAGAGTAATGAAAAGCTTCCTGAAATTGAGGTCACTGTGGAAGGTAAGGGCCAGTCATTGGCATGTTTCTGTTGATTCTTCAGTTTAATAGTTATGCCAATTCACTAGCTATGTGTTCATACAGATGAAGTTAACCAAACTAGTTTTACATGTGAATAGCTGCCTTTGATAAAGCTAAATTTCTGAAAGTTTTTAATTCAAATTTTGAAAATCATTAGCAGAAAATAAATAACTTGGATCACATCATAAACTGCACTCAAGAAAATCTCCAAAATGCTTTTCCTTTATTACAACAAATGAGAGTGGAGAGGGTCACCTGGAATGTTTCTTGATCTTTTGTGCTCTTTTGTTTTTTCTGTTCTTCTAAGGAAAGAAAGTTTAGGGGTAGTTTAACAGCAGTGCCTGGAATGAAAATATTTCCTACAACACCCTCTAATGTACTTCCTTTTCTCCAAGCCCACAGGGTCTCCAGGATTCTCATCTTTTCATGTTTACAATATTAAAATACTTCATACAATACCAAAGACAGTTCCCAGCCAACCATCAAATATGGGTATTTCTTCCATCTCCTCATGAATGCAAAAGGAAATAACTGCATTAGGATCATTTTTTTTTTTTTTTGAGACAGGTTAGGGCTGTAGGAATAGTGTTACCAGGAATAACTTGTGGATTGTTTACTACTGCAGCCAGCTGTGATTTTCCAAATAGGGAGATGCCTGTTTTTCTCACATAAAAGTAATTGTGCTGGTAGGCTGAGGCTGACATTGGTTCAGTTGCTCAAACATGGTAAGACTGGCTTCCCTGTGCTGCTCTTCACTTTTCTTTCTGGTGCACGGTGATGGAGGGAGCTCCTGTCATCATGTCTCCATCCAAGCTGGACATAAATAAGTAAAGAAAATGCAGCATGAGCCCTGCCTGCACCCATGGTCAGGAAAAGCAAGAGGATTTTTTTGAATCCTAGCACAATTTTGCATAAGTCTCTTGGTTTTAAAAAGATGAATTTTAAAATAATAAAATAATATAAGGCACAAATTCTGAGGCCAAAGTGATAGGGTTTAAATCTGCACTCTGCCACTTAGGAAAATTGCTTCAATTCTCTGTTATTTAGGTTGCACACCTGTAAAATGGGAGGAGGAAAATAATATTTGACTCACGGTTTTTAAAAATTTAGATTTTTTTTTCTTTCTGAGATGGAGTTTTGCTCTTGTTGCCTAGGCTGGAGTGCAGTGGTGTGACCTCGGCTCACTGCAACCTCCGCCTCCCAGGTTCAAGCGATTCTCCTGCCTCAGCCTTTTGAGTAGCTGAGATTAAGGTGCCCGCCACCATACCCAGCTAATTTTTTGTATTTTGAGTAGAGGCAGGGGTTTCGCCATGTTGGCCAGGCTGTTCTCCAACTCCTGACATCAGGTGATCTGCCCGCCTTGGCTTCCCAAAGTACTGGGATTACAGGCATGAGCCACCGCACCTGGCTGAGATGTTATTTCTTTCATAAACAACTGCTGTGATTTCAGACCACTTGCTATTTAGGCAGTTAGGAATTTTTCACTAGAAGGCATGTAAAGAAAGATAATGGGCATTTGTAATGGATTTAGCATTCATCATTTGACTGCATGACTGACCCCCAGAGCTATGATTTTATTAAAGAATTTTTCAGAAGCCACTTAGCTAGGAACTGAGCCTAACCAGCTACCCACCCTCACCATTCAGTGCTCTTTTGTTCTTCTCTGTTTCTCCTCAAACTTTATTACTCTCACAAAATGATAAAAACTTGCATTTCTTTTCTTTCCTTTGTAGATACAGGGTCTTGCTCTGTTACTCAGGCTGCAGTGCAGTGGTGTGATCATGGCTCGCTGTAGTGTCAAACTCCTGGGATCAAGCAATACTCCCACCTCAGCTTCCCAAGGAGCTGGGACTACAGACGTACAACAGCATGCAAAGCTAAATTTTTTATTTTTTATTTTATTTGTTTGTTTATTTTTATTATTTGTTTTTGAGTTGGAGGTTTTTTGTTTTCGTGTTTTTTTTTGTTTTTTTTTTTTAAAGACAGGGCCTCACTGTGCTTCCCAGGCGGGTCTCAAACTCCTGGCCTCAAGCAGTCCTCCTGCCTTGGCTTCTGAAATTGCTGGAATTATAAGCAGGAGCTACAATACCTGGCCTCCGTTGGTCCTATGTTCTCTAGCCTTCTCTTTGTTTTTTGGTAGCCAATCTCTCATTATGCTGTTGCCCTGTTATAATTAATACTTTTTTATTTTGAATTTTACCACTTTAAATTTTCGAGTGGTTTGTGTCTCCTGATTGGACTCCTACAAATAAAGAATTGATGCTAGGAAGGGTACCACGAGATAGACCCACACAGATGGGATTTGGGCATAGGTTTGGTTATCCAAGGGGCAGTGCTGAGCTCCTTGCCAGTGGGATATGGGATGCTGGTCATTTCCAGGAAGTGACCTCACAATGACTCAAGCTACCACTTACTGTTGATTGTGATGAATTGCCAGCTGAGGCACATACCTTGGGAGCTAAGTAGTTGCTGCACTTGACCACTATGAAGACTGGTGTGGGAAGGGCCTTTTTGGATGCACTTGAGCAGGGGCCCCTAATCCCTGGGTCACAGGCCTGTATTGGGCCACACAGCAGGAGGTGAGCAGCGGGTGGGTGAGTGAAGCTTGAACTGTATTTACAGGCACTCCCCACATTACTGCCTGATCTCTGCCTCCTGTCAGATCAGCGGCAGCTTTAGATTCTCATAGGAGCGTGAATCCTATTGTGAACTGTGCATGTGAGGGATCTACCTTGCTCTGTTCTTATGAGAATCTAATACCTGGTAATCTATCACTGTCTCACATCACCCCCAGATGGGACCGTCTAGTTGCAGAAAAACAAGCTCAGGACTCCCACTGATTCTACATTATGGTGAGTTACATGATTATTTCATTATATACTACAATGTAATAATAATAGAAATAAAGTACACAATAAATGTAATTTACTTGAAATATTCCAAAACTGACCTGCTGCACCCAGTCTGTGGAAAAATTGTCTTCCACAAAACCGGTCCCTGGTGCCAAAAAAATTGGGGACCGCTGCACTTGAGCACTTACAGAGAGAAAAACAAAAAGCTCAAGTCTACCTCTCAGCATAAGTCACGGTCTAAGATCCAGAGAGCTTCCATGATAGCGCAAACACAATTCCTTATTTCTTGTATCCGCAGGGCTGATGTTATTGAAAATCAAACACAAACTTAAATGTGCGGGTTGCTGAATTGCAATGACAGTTGAATTCACCTACCCTCCAGCCACACGGAATGTCAGTTTCCTTCCGGGACTTTACTGGTCCTTCAGGAAACCCTCTCCCTACTCCCATCATCACTCTTTCATTCTCATCTTTGCTCATCTTTAGCCGCAGCTGAGATGTCTCACCCCGCTCTCTATGATGCAACAAGAAGCCCCTTGGGAGCATTTCATTCCCACTCTATACTTCTGTCATTGTGCTCATCACAGTCTGGTAAGTGTTGACATACAATTCCTGTATTAGTCCATTTTCCATTGCTATAAGGAAACACTTGAGGCTGGGTGGTTTATAAAGGAAAAAGGTTTATTTGGCTTACAGTTCTGCAGACTATACAAGTAGCATGGTTCCAGGCTGGGCCATGGCCCACACCTGTAACCCCAGCACTTTGAGATGTTGAGGCAAAAGGATTGCTTGAGCCCAGAAGTTTGAAACAAGCCTGGGAAACATGGTGAGACCTTATCTCTACTGAAAATAAAAAAAATAACCAGGTATGATGGTACACTAATGCACGCCTATTGTCCCAGCCACTTTGGAGGTCAAGGTAAAAAGATCTGGGAAAGTGCTGGGATTATTGGCATGAGCGACCACATCTGGCCAGTTTATTTTCTATTACTGGCTCAATGTAAAGGCTGCATCTCAGGAACAGCCAATGAAAGAGATGCACAGGGTAAGGTAAGTGGGAAGGGGCACTTCCATGCCTCTGTTGGGCACACTACCCTCCCACCACCGCCTTGTGTTCAGCAACCCGTAAGCTCTCCAAACCGTATTGTTTAGGGTTTTCATGGAAGCATGATAAAATCATTGGCCATTGGTCGTTAAGTCAATCTCCAGCCCCTTTTGCCTCCTGGAGTTCAGCGAGTGAGGCTGAAAGTTCCAAGCCTCAAAAAATGTGGTTGGGGCCAGATGCAGTGTCTCAGCCTGTAATCCCAGAACTTTGGGAGGCCAAGGTGGTGGATCGCTTGAGTTTAGGGGTTCAAGACCAACCTGAACAACGTGGTGAAACCCGGTCTCTACTAAAAAAACAAAAATTAGCTGGGCATGGTGGCGGGCACCTGTATGTAGTCCCAGCTACTCAGGAGGCTGAGGCAGGAGAATCATTTGAACCCAGGAGGCGGAAGTTTCAGTGAACCGAGATTGCGTCACTGTACTCCAGCCTGGGTGACAGCGAGACTCTGTCTCAAAAAAAAAAAAAAAAAAAAAAATTGAAAAAAAAATTAGCCAGGTGTCTCAGCTCCTAGGGAGGCCAAGGCAGGAGGATTGTTTAAGCCTGAGAGGTTGAGGTTGCTGTGAGCTGTGACTGCACCACTGTACTTTATCCTGGGCAATAGAGCAAGACTGTGTTTCAAAAAGAAAGAAAAAAATGAGCATGTTGGGAATGGGAACAGATGGCAATGTTAAGTAGAGTGGTCAGGGTTGGCCTTATAAGTGAAAATTGAGCAAAAGTTTGAAGCAGGGGATGGAGCTGGCTGAGGTGCTGAGGGAAGAGCATTGTAGGCTGAATCAACGGATAAAGGCATTGGGAGGAAACTGCCTGGTGTGTCTGAGGCTCTGGAAGGAGGCCAGTGGAGCAAAGAGATAGAGGGAGAGAAGTAGGGGAGGAGCCAGGGAGTTGCTGGGCTGGGATCAGTACAGATCATGTAAGCCCTGGGAGGCCATTGCTGGGGCTTTGGCTTTTCCTCTGACTAAAATGGGAACTGCGGGGTGGTTCTGAGCAGAGAGGCAACATGATCTGTCTCCTGATTTAAAAGCACCCCCTGGCTGCTGAGTTGAGAAAGACTGTGGGAAGATTTGGGTGGAAGCATGGGGGCCAAGCTGTGGCAACATCCGGGTGGGAGATGGTAGAGGTCCTGACCAGGGTCATGGTGGTGGTGAGAGATGGTCAGAGCCCGGATACGTGTTGAAGTCAGTCAATAGGATTTCCTGACAGACTGGATGTGAACTGCGAGAGAAGGCAGGAGTCAAGCTTGAGTTTGATTCTAATTGAATTATTAAGTAATTAAAAAAAAAACACTCCTACCTTTCCCAGTCCTACTAAGTAAAGGATGCAAGATTAAAGAAATCTCAAGTCAGGCCAGATGCAGTGGCTCACACCTATAGTTCCAACAGCTTGAGAGGCAGAGATGGGAGTACGTTTTAAGGCCATGAGTTCGAGAGCAGCCTGGGCAACATAGCAAGACCTCCTCTCTACAAAAATAAATTTAATAAAATAAATATAGCTGGACATGGTGGTGTGTACCTGTGGCCTCAGTTACTCAGGAGGCTGAGGTAGGCAGATCTCTTGAAGCTAGGAGTTTGAGGCCAGCTTGGGCAATATAGCAAGACTTCTCTCTTTACAAAAATTAAAAAAATAATAGCGTGACATGGTGTTACTTGCCTGTATTCCCAGGTGCTGGGGCAGCTGAGGCAGGAGCATCTCTTGAGCCCAGTTGGTGAAGGCTGTAGTGAGCTATGATTATACCACTGCACTCCAGCCTAGGTGACAGAGTGGGACCCTGTTTCAAAATACAAATACAAATGAAATGAAATCTGAAGTCAGACCAGTCCTTTCTAGGCTATGCAGTCCTTGCAACCGCAGAGCTGTGTGATCGGGTTTGTGTGGCTGTGGATGAGGAGACCTCTTTCCAGTTGCTGTTGGCTACATAATCAGTTTATTTTTAAATATAGTAATCAAATATGTTTCCTCATACTTGCTCATCTCAGATATGTGTGGGTTTTGAAATTCTTCTTGAAAGAAATTGTAACATCTTATTGGCTCCATCATTCCATAATTTTTTTTATCTGATCAGTTTTTTAAAAGATCAGAATTGATATTAGACTACCAAATCAGTTTTGATTAATGAGAAAATGAAATTGCGTTGTTTGCACTTTATCCAAGATTGGTGTCATATTGGCTAAATCAAATCAAAATGCAAAATTAGAACTTTTTTTATCATGAAACTATGTCATTCTTGAAGAAGATGCCATTTCTTTTTTTTTTTTTTTTTTTTTCGACAGAGTCTTGCTTTTGTCGCCCAGGCTGGAGTGCGATGGCATGATTTTGGCTCACTGCAACCTCCTCCTGCTGGGCTCAACCAATTCTCCTGCCTCAGCCTCCCGAGTAGCTGGGATTACAGCCACATGCTACCACACCCAGCTAATTTTTGTATTTTTAGTAGAGACAGGGTTTCACCATGTTGGCCAGGCGGGTCTCCAGCTCTTGACCTCAGGTGAACTGCCTGCCTAGGCCTCCCCAAGTGTAGAGATTACAGGCGTGAGCCACCATGCGTGGCATCCATTTCTTTTTTGTAGTCTTTAATAAATAGCTGCTATCATTGCAGACTTCCTATTCAGACACTTAGGAATTTTTCACTAGGAGGCATGTAAAGAAAGACCGTGAACATTTGTAATGAATTTAGCATTCATTCTTTGACTGCATGGCTATCCCCAGAGCTGTAACTTTACTAATGAATTTTTTAGAAGCTGATTAGCTGGCAACTGAGCCTAACCAGCCACTCACCCTCATTATTCAATGCCCTTTTATTCTTGTCTATTTCTCCACCAACTTGGCTACACTCACGAAGTGATAAAAACTTGCATTTCTTTTCTTTCCTTTTTAGAGACAGGATCTTGCTCTGTTACCCAGGCTGCAGTACAGTGACATGATCATGGGTCACTGTAGCTTCAAACTCCTGGGCTCAAGTAATCCTCCCATGTCAGTCTCCCAGGTAGCTGGGACTACAGACGTGTGCCACCATGCCCAGCTAATTTTTTTAATTTTTTTATCATAGAGACGGGATCTTTCTAGGTTGCTCAGACTGGGCTCAAACTTCTGACCTCAAGTGATCTTCCTGCCTCAGCCTCCCAAAGAGCTGGGATTACATGCAGGCATGACCACCTGTGCCCAGCCCCTTATTATTATTATTTAAAATAATAGCTTTATTAAAATACAATTCACATACCATTCACTTTATTTATTGAAATCTGCAATTCAGTAGGTTTTAGAATATTCCCAGAGCTGTACGTCAATCACCACAGTCACTTTTAGAATCTTTCATTACCCTATATGAAAGGAGAAATCCGCACCCCTTAGCCACTACCTCCTACTCCCCCCACCTGCCTTGGCTGCCAGCGTTAGGCAACCATTGATTGATTTTTTGTCACTATAGATTTGCCTAACCTGGACAAATAGAATTGTATAATATGTGGTCTTTTGTGGCTTTTTTTCCCCTCTTAGCACAATGTTTTCAAAGTTCCTTTATGTCATAGTGTGTATCAATATTTCATTCCTTCTATGTCTGAATAATATTCTGTGTTAGAGACACACTGCATTTTGTTTATCTGTTCATCAGTTGGTGGACATTTGGGTTTTTTCCATGTATTGGCCGTTATGAATAATGGTGCTGTGAAGATTGCTGTACAAGTTTTTGTGTGGACATATATTTTTATTTCTCTGGGATATATGCCTAGGAGTGAAATTGTTGCATTATATGATGACTGTACACTTAGCATTTTGAGACACTGCCAGACTGTTTTCTAAAGTGGCTATACCAGTTAGGTGCAATGGCTCACACCTGTAATCCCAGCTACTCAGGAGGCTCAGTTGGGAGGTGGCTTGAGCCCATGAGTTCAAGACCAGCCTAGGCTAGATAGTGAGACCCTGTCTTGATTTTTTGAAAAATCCAATTAAAATGACAGGAAAAGAAATACCCAAACAAATTGGTTACATGATTTTATGTTCCCACCAGTAATGTATGTGGGTTCCAATTCCTCCACGTCTTCACTGACATTTTTTTTTTCTAGACAGGGGCTTGCTCTGTGTCTCAGGCTGTAGCACAGTAATGCCATCACAGTGCACTATAGCCTTGACCTCCCAGGCACAAGTGATTCTCTCATGTCAGCATCCTGAGTAGCTGGGAATTACAGGTGCACACCACCATGCCTGGCTAATTTTCATATTTTTTTGTAGTAATGGGGTTTTACCATGTTGGCTAGGCTGGTCTCGTACTTCTGGCCTCAAGTGATCTGCCCACCTCAGCCTCCCAAAATTCTGGAATTACAGGCTGAGCCACTGTGCCCGGCCTTCACCAACATTTGTTATTATCTTTTTTTTTCCTTTATACCTTAAAGCAGTGTAAGAACAACTGTCTTCAATTATTCTAAACAAAAATTATAATCCCAGGGCATTGGGAGGGTGAGATAGGAAGATCTCTTGATGCTGGGAGTTTTTTTTTGTTTGTTTTTGTTTTTCTTTCTTTGTATTTTTTTTTTTTTTTGAGACAGTCTCACTCTGTCGCCCAGGGTGGAGTGCAGTGGTGCGATCTCGGCTCACTGCAGCCTCCGCCTCCCAGGTTCAAGTGATTCTTCTGCCTCAGCCTCCCGAGTAGCTGAGATTACAGGCACATGCCACTACTGCCCAGCTAATTTTTGCACTTTTAGTACAGATGGGGTTTCACCATGTTGGTCAGGCTGGTCTCAAACTCCTGACCTCAGGTGATCTGCCTGCCTTGGCCTCCCAAAGTGCTGGGATTTACAGGCATGAGCCCTCATGCCCAGCCTGATGCCAGGAGTTTTAGACCAGCCTTGGCAACCTAGCAAGACCTCATCTCTGCAGAATATTTAAAAATTAGCCAGATGTGGTGGTGTGGTGGTGCCTGCCTATAGTCTCTCTCTTTTTTTTTTTTTTTTTTTTTTTTTTTTACTTTTTGAGACATGGTCTGTTTCTATCACACAGGCTGGAGTGCAGTGGTGTGATCATGACTGATGGTAGCCTGAAACTGCTGGGATTCAGTGATCAATCCTCCCATCTCATCCTACCAAGTAGTGGGCACCACAGGTGCATGCCACCTGGGTCTCGCTATGTTGCCCAGGCTGATCTTGAGCTCCTGGCCTCAAGCGATCCTCTCACCTTGACCTCCCAAAGTGCAAGGATTACACGTATGAGCCACCATGCCTGACCCCTACCCTGCCTCTTGAGAACCAAAAGAAAGAAGGATCCAAATTCTCCTTAGCTCAACCCCAGCCATTTCCCGATTGTGTCATCAGCAAGGAGCTGGTTATTGGGCTGTCCAGGCCTCCCAAACTGCACAGAAATGAGGTGAGGGAGTTTTCCTGCTGCTCCACTCTGAGGAGTTGGAGGATGATGTTTACTCGTTTGCAGAGAGAGATGCATTGTAGGCACCTTAGGATGGAGGGGATCCTGATTCCAATGTCCTTTTTTTTCTTTAGAAACAGGACCTTGCTGTGTCACTCAGGATGGAGTTCAGTGGTCCTATCATGGCTCATTGTAGCCTCAAACTCCCAGGCTCAAGCGATCCTACCACTTCAACCTTCCCAGTAGCTGGGACTACAGGTAAGCACTGTGACACACGGTGATTATTATTATTATTTTTTTGGTAGAGATGGGGCCTCTCACTATGTTGCCAGGGCTGGCCTTGAACTCCTGCACTCAAGGGAATTTCCTGCCTTGGCCTCCCAAAGTATTGGTATTACAGGTATAAACCATTGTGCCCACCATCTCTGGTTCTTAACTTTCTGCCTCCCTCTTCCACATTTAAAGAGCACTTGTAATTACATGGGCTCTTTTAGATACTCCAGGATAATCTTGTTTTAAGGTCAGCTGATTAGCCACATTAATGTCATCTGCACTCTTAATTCCCCCTTCCTATGTATTTGTGCATTGTAATATAGGACATGAGCAATTGGTGGGGGCGGTCGTTACTTTGGCCACCACAGTAACTGTTTTGTGCCAGGCACTCAGCTAAGCACTGGTGAATTAAGCATGAATAACACATACTCGCTAATCTCCATCCATTCATGGGAGGAGCACTTCACCTCCCATGCTCCTGAGAATCTGGAGAGTCAAGGAAGGCTTCCAGGAGGAGGTGATGCCAAAGTGGACAAGTGACAGGAGCCAAAACTAGCCAGGAAGAGAGTAGAGATTTAAGGGGAAGTGTACTCTAAGCAGAGGGCATCACCTACTTCAGAGACTCCCAGAGGGGAAAGAATGTGGATTCAGGATTCAGCTCCTTATGAGAATCTAATTCCCAATTCAGGGGGCAGATGAGGCTCAGTTGGACTCCACAGCAGGTAAAATGGAGAAGGGCAAGCAGTGAGGCTGCCTTGCAAGGCAGGGCAGAGCAGGGGCTTTTAAGGAGTTTGGACTTAATCCCCGAGACAAGGAGAAGTGATGTAAATGGGGGAGTAACGTGACAAGATTAATGGATTAGAGACATGGCTCAGGCTGCTGTGTGGAGAAGGCACCAGGGGGAGCAGATGGCTCAGTGGGTATGCTGGAGACCTAAAGCAGGGGACACACTGAGTTTAGGGAGAGGTTTTTAAAATAGAAGAAGGTTGAGTAATTTAAATGATGGTGGGAAGGAGCTAAAAGCGGGGGATAGGTTAAAGATACAGGGAAGTGGGAGGAAGAACTGACAAGTGAGGTTCCAGAGAGGGCCGGAGGAGATTCCCATAGGGGGATTAACACTTTTATTTTATTTTATTTTATCTCATCTTACCTCATCCCATCTTGTCTTATCTTATCTTATCTTATTTCTAAGACAGGGTCTCTGTTGCCCAGGCTGGAGTGCAGTGGCAGGATCTTGGCTCACGTAGCCTAGACTTCCAGGCTCAAGGGATCCTCCCACCCTTGACTCCCAAGTAGCTGGAACTACAGGTGTGCACCACCACCACACCTGGCTAATTTTTTTCTTTTCTTGGTAGACACAGGGTCTCACTATGTTTGTCAGACTGGTCTCCAACTCCTGGCCTCAAGCGATCCTCCTGCCTAGGCTTCCCAAGTTGCTGGGATTACAGGCTTGAGTCACCATGCCTGGTCTCTGCTAGTTGTGTATTCTCTAGAGTTGTCTTTAATTTGTGCTAGTGTGTCCCTCAGTATGCTGATCCTCTGTTAAAATTAATTTTTTTTTTTTTGAGATGGAGTGTAGCTCTTGTTGCCCAGGCTGAAGTGCAATGGCGTGATCTCGGCTCACCGCAACATCCACCTGCAGGGTTCAAGCGATTTTCCTGTCTCAGCCTCCCAAGTAGCTGGGATTTACAGGTATGTGCCATCACGCCTGGCTAATTTTATATTTTTAGTAGAAACGGGGTTTCTCCATGTTGGTCAGGCTGGTCTCGAACTCCTGACCTCAGGTGATCTGCCTACCTCTACCTCCCAATGTGCTGGGATTACAGACGTGAGCCACTGCACCTGGCCAAAATTAATACTTTTTATATTAAATTTACATATATTGTTTTTCTTCTTCTTCTTCTTCTTTTTTTGAAATCGGGTCTCACACTATCACCCAGGCTGGAGTGCAGTGGCACAATCTCTGCTCACTGTAACCTCCACCTGCCAGGCTCAAGCAGTTCTCCTGCCTCAGCTTCCTGAGTAGGTGAGATTACAGATATATGCCACCACATCTGGCTAGTTTTTGTGTTTTTTGTAGATGGGGTTTCACAATGTTTCCCAGGCTGGTCTCAAACTCCTGAGCTCAAAGCGATCCACCCACCTTGGCCTCCCAAAATGCTGGGATTACAAGTGTGAGCCACTTTCCTCATTCTAGTTTAAACTTTTGAGTGGCTTGTGTCTCCTGATTGGACTCCTACGAATACAGAATTGATAATAGGAAGGATCCCGGGAGATAGATGCACACAGATGGGATTTGGGCATAGGTTTGGTTATCCAAGGAGCAGTGCTCAGCTCCTTTCCAGTGGGACATGGGATGCTGGTCATTTCCAGGAAGTGACCTCACAATGACTCAAGCTACCACTTACTGTTGATTGTGATGAAATGCCAGCTGAACCATAGGCCCTGCGAGCTTAGGAGTGCTACACTTGACCACTGTGGCAGTAAAGATGACTCTGAAGAATGGCATGGGATGGATCCTTTCGGATGCACTTGAGCAGGGGTCTCCAACCACAGGGCCACAGAGCCGGAGGTGAGCAGTAGGCGAGTGAGGGGAAACTTCGTCTGTATTTCTAGCCCTCCCATCACTTGCATGACCACCTAAGCATCATGTCCTGTCAAAGCAGCAGCAGCATTAGACTCTCCTAGGAGCACGAACCCTGTTATGTGTATGTGAGGGATCTAGGTTTCGTGCTCCTTATGAGAATCTAATGCCTGATGATCTGTCACTGTCTCCCATCACCCCAGATGGACAGTCTAGTTGCAGGAAAACAAGCTCAGCAATCCCACTGATTCTACATTGTAGTGAGTTGTAAAATTATTTTATTATATATTACAACATAATAATAATAGAAATAAAGTGCACAATATGTGTAATGCATTTGAAACATCCTGAAATCATTTCCTTCACCCCCAGTCTGTGGAAAAATTGCCTTCCACACATTCACTCTGTTATTTTTTGGTAGAGACAGGGCCTTAGTATGTTTTCCAGGCTGATCTCAAACTACTGGCCTCCAGTAATATACCTCTCTCAGCCTCCCAGGGTGTTGAGATTACAGGCATAAGCCACCACGCTCAACCAACACATGAGTTTTTTAAACCAAATAAAAATTAAATGAGATTACCTGAGCCCAGGTGGTCGAGGCTGCAGTGAGCCCTGATTGCACCACTGCACTCTAACCTAGGTGACAGAATGAGACTCTGTCTCAAAAAATAAAATAAAATAAAATACAAATTAATCCTTTATGACATTCCCAGTAACTTTCCCTCCTAAGTGTTCCCCAGAAGCCTTTGAATTTTGTTAAAGTTTCACATACCATTTAAAACATTTAAGAACTTATGTCTGTCTGTGTCATCGTTCTATTTCAAAAGAATGTCTTTTTGTCAACTTCCAGCTGGATCTACCATGAAAGACTTCAGAGTCCAGGAAGAGAGACTGACTGGGCAACATGTTATTCAGGTACAAAAAGACTTGGAATAGAACTCAAAAATGATCAAATAATAGTGCATGCATCAAGTGCAATGGGAAGCTCTTCTGGAGGGTGAGAGAAGCTTCCAGTTAAGGTGACCTTTGAAACCAAGTCCTGAAAGATGAGGAAGAGTTGTATGAGAATGGGGAGGGAAGGGGGGAGGTGGAGGGATGGGGAAAGGGCTGGGATGGGATGGAGTGAGCTGCCCAGGCAGGGAAACCAGCACTGTAATGACCTGAACAATGAAGCTGGCACATTTTTTTTTCAGGAAATGGTGAATTAAGTGTGGCAGTAATGCTTTGTAGCGACAATAAATTTGATTGTATGGAATTTTGCCTGAGAGACCTCACTACAGTTTCTAATGTTTTGATGTTATCATCCATCCCTGTCCTTGTCAAATAATTTGGAATAGGTATAATGATCACAATAACACCAAGCGTAATAATATCTCATTAATTCTCACAAAATCACAGGTAGGTGCCACAGTTATCCCCATTTTATGAATGAAGTGATGAAGACTTAGGAATAATGAATGATTTGCCCAGGCTCACCTGGATATTAAGACTGAGTCAAATGTTGGGTCTGGTCTGACTTTAATGCTTGCTTTGTTCATGAGCACCACGTATTGCCTCTCCTATGCAGTTAAGCAGGTAGACAGGTGACAGAAAAGCCTGTGTTTGTCTCTACTCACGCACTTTTGACTGAACGTGTGTGTGGAGTTTGTACACCAAGTTCTCCAGTGTTCTGGATATTAACTGGGTATCCCACAATTTTATTCTGACACTACCTGGAGTTAGCACAGACCCCAGAGGTTAGGGGCTTAGTCCCACAAGACTATCCTCACTTCAGATGCAAATGGCAAGTCCTGGGTTGTCACCTGTACTTTTGTCCAACCTGTTACAAATCAGGGGTTCCCATGACCCTCTTCTTGGGTTTAATAATTTGCTAGAATGGTTTACAGAACTCGGAAAAACAGTTTATTTTCTTTTTTTCTGAGAGACAGGTTCTCATTTTGTTGCACAGGCTGGTGTGCAATAGTGCAGTCATAGCTCACTGCAGCATCAACTGCCTGGGCTCCAGTGGTCCTCCCACCTCAGCCTCCCTAGTAGCTGAGACTACATGCCTGCATCACCACATCTGGCCAATTTCTTTTATTTTTTGTACAGATGGGGTCTTGTTGTGTTGCCCAGGCTGGCCGCAAATTCCTGGGCTCAAGTGATCCTCCCACCTCAGCCTCTTAAAGTGCTAGGATTACAGATGTGAGCCACTGTATCTGGCCAGTTCATTTCCTATTACTGGTTTATTGTAAAGGATACATCTCAGAAACAGCCAGTGAAAGAGACGTACTTCCCGGATGTGGTGACTCATGTCTGTAATTCCAGCACTTTGGGAGGCTGAGGTGGGAGGATTACTTAAACTCAGGAGTTTGAGATCAGCCTGGGCAACATGGTGAAAACCCATCTCTACAAAAAGTTAGAAAAATAAAAATAAATACCTGGGTGCAGTGTTGTGCACCTATTATTCCAGCTACCAAGGAAGGTGAGCCAAGAGGATGCCTTGAGCTGGGGACTGGGGAGGCTTAGGTTGCTGTGAGCTGAGATTGTGCCACTGCACTCTAGCCTGGACAAAAGAGCCAGACCCTGTCTCAAAAGAAAAAAAAGATGCCCAGGGCAAGGTAAGTTAGGAGGGGCACAGAGCTCCCATGCCCTCTGTTGAACATGCCACCTTCCCAGCATCTCCTGTGTTCAGCAACCCCAGAAGCTCTGCAAACCCCATTCAGGGTGTTTATGGAGGCTTTATTATGGAAGCATGATTGATAAAATCTTTGGCTACTGGTGATTAAGACAGTCTTCAGCCCCTCTTCCTCCTGGAGTTCAGTGCATGAGGCTGAAAGTTCCAAGCCTCTAATCATGTGGTTGCCCCCAAAGTTCTTAGAGGCTGTTGTATTAGAAACCTGGGACCAAGACTAAATATTAAAAACAAAAGACGCTCCTATCATGTCTATCACTGAGGTCTTTGTAAGAGCTTTAGAAGCTCTGTGCCAGGAACCAGGGACAGAGATTAAATATGTATTTATTTTCTTTTTTTGAGACAGAATCTTCCTGTGTCATCCAGACTGGGGTGCAGTGATGTGATCATAGCTCACTATAGCTTTGACCTCCTGAGATCAAGCCATTCTCCCTCCTCAGCCTCCCAAGTAGCTGGGACTACACATGCATGTCACTGATGCCCAGCTCATTTTCATAGAGATGAGATTTAAGTTATGTCACCCAGGCCGATCTCAAACTCCTGGGCTAAAGTGATCTTCTCACCTCAGCCTCTCAAGTAGCTGGGACTACAGGTGCACACCACCATGTCTGGCTAATATTTATTTTAATTTTTTTCTAGAGGTGGGGTCTCACTATGTTGTTCAGTCTAGTTTCGAACTTTGTGCTTCAAGTGTTTCTCCTGCCTTGACCTCCCAGTGTTGGGATTATGGGTGGGAGCCACCATGCCCAGCAATCACAAGGATCTTTATGAAAGAAAGAGGGTAGGAGAGTTAGAATTGGAGCAGGAGATGTGGTGATGGAAGCAGAGGTCAGAGAGGGAGATTTGAAGATGCTTCACTTCTAGCTTTGAAGATGGAGTGAAGGGCCATGGTCCAAGGAATGTGGGTGGCTTCTAGAAGCTGGAAAAGCTAAGGGAACGCTTTAGAGTCTCCAGAGGGAATGCAGCCTGCTGACACCTTGACTTTAGCCTTAATAGACCTATTTTGGGCTTCTGGCCCCCAGAACTGTAAATGGTAGATTGGTGGTGTTTTAAGCCACTAAATGTAAGAAACTGCAAACTGTTGCAGCAGCAAGAAGAAATGAACATGAAGCCAGTCATGGTGGCTAATGCCAGCAATCCCAGCCCTTCAGGAATTTAGACAAGAGGATCACTTGAGGCCAGGAGTTCAAGACCAGCCTGGGCAACATGGTGAGACCTTGTCTCTATGAAAAATAAAAGAATTGGCTGGGCACGGTGGCTCATGCCTGAAATTTCAGCACTTTGGGAGGCCGAGGTGGGTGAATCACCTGAGGTCAGGAGTTCGAGACCAGCCTGGCCAACATTGCAAAACCTTGTCTGTACTGGAAATACAAAAATTAGCCAGGCGTGGTGACAAGCACCTGTAATCCCTGCTATTGGGAGGCTGAGGCAGGAGAATCACTTGGATCCAGGAGGTGGAAGTTGCAGTAAAGCTGGGATTGCACCATTGCATTCCAGACTGGGCAAGAAGAGTGAAACTCTGTCTCAAAATTTAAAATAAAATAAAATAAAATATATAAATAAAATAAAAAAATATATAAAAAATAAAATAAATAAAATAAAATAAATAATAAAATAAGGAAAATGAGCCAGGGATGATAGCATACACCTGTAGTCCCAGCTACTAGGGAGGCTGAAGTGGGAGGACCGCTTGAGCTTGGGAATTTGAGGTTACAGTGAGCTGTGATTGCACCACTGCACTCCAGCCTTGGTGACAGAGTGAGATCTTGTGAAAGAGAGAGGGACTGAAAGAAGAAAGAAAGAAAAAAAGAAAAAAAAGAGAAGACATGAGCATGGTGGGCATGGGGACAGATGGCAATGTTAAATAGAATGGTCAGGGGTGGCCTCCTAAGTGAAAATTGAGCAAAGACTTGAAGGAGGGGAAGGAGTTGGCCAAGGTGCTGAGGGAAGAGGATTATAGGCAGAAAAACAGAATAAAGTGTCTGAGGTGTGTCTAAGGCTCTGGAAGGAGGCCAGTGGAGCAGAAGGATAGAGGGGGAGAATTAGGGGAAGGGATCAATACATATCACATAAGCCCTGGGAGGTTATTGCTGGGGGTTTTTGGCTTTTACTCTGACTGAGATGGGAACTGTGGGAGGGTTCTGAGCAGAGAGGCGACATGATCTGTCTCCTGATATAAAAGCATTCTCTGGCTGCTGAGTTGAGAAAGGCTGTGGGAAGATGTGGGTAGAAGCATGGGGGCCAAGCTGTGTCAACATCAGGCAGGAGATGTTAGTGGTCTTGACCAGGGTCTTGGTGGTGGTGAGAGATGGTCAGAGGAGAGAAGTAGGGGAGGAGGCCAGGGAGTTGCTGGGTGGGGATCTTCAGTACGTGTTGAAGACAGTCAACAGGATTTCCTGACAGACTAGATGTGGGGTGTGAGAGAAGGCAGGGGTCAAGGTTGAGTTTGATTCTTACTGAATTATTAAGTAATTTTAAAAAACACTACTGCCTTTCTCAATCCTACCAAGTATGGGATGCTAGATTAAAGAAATCTCTTCATTCTCAGTGCAGTGGCTCATGCCTCTAGTCCCAGCTGTTTGGGAAGCAGAGATGGGAGTATCTTTTAAGGGCAGGAGTTCAAGACCAGCGTGGGCAACATAGCAAGACCTCCTCTCTACAAAAATGTTTTTCAAAATTTAATAAAATAAATGTAGCTAGGCATGGTGATGTATACTTGTAGTCCCAGCTACTCAGGTGGCTGAGGTGGGCAGATCTCTTGAGGTCAGGAGTTTGAGGCCAGCTTGGGCAATATAGCAAGACCCCTCACTCTACAAAAAATTTAAAAAATAGCCAGGTATGGTAGCACTCAACTGTAGTACCAGCTACTGGGGAGCTGAGACAGCAAGATGGCTTGAGCCCAAGAGATTGTGGCTGCAGTGAGCTGTAAGTACACAACTGCACTCCAGTCTGGGTGACAGAGCACGACCTGTCTCACAGTACAAACAGAAATACAAATAAAATAATGAAATCTCAAGTTAGAGCCTTTTGTCTCTGCAGCCCTTGCAACCTCAGAGCCGTGCAGTGGGGTTTGTATTTCCGGGAATGAGGAGACCGCTGCCCAGTGTTGTTGCCTGACTAATCAGTGTTTTTAAAAATGTATTAATTGGGGTGGGTGCAGTGGCTCATGCCTGTAATCCTGGCACTTTGGGAGACCAAAGGGGATGGATCACCTGAGGTCAAGAGTTCGAGACCAGCCTGGCCAACATGGTGAAACCCCGTTTCTACTGAAAAAACACAAAAGTTAGCCGGGCATGGTGGTGGGCACCTGCCCAGCTACTTGAGAGGCAGAGGCAGGAGAATCACTTGAGCCTGGGGATGGAGGTTGCAGTGAGCCGAGATTGCGCCACTTCACTCCAGCCTGGGTGAAATAGCGAGACTCCATCTCCAAAAAAAAAAAAGAGTATTAACATGTAATGATTTTATTATTAATATGTAATGAATATTAAATATTTTTAAAAATTTGTATTATATCAACATGTAATGGTTTTATTAATATGTAATAATATTTTTAAAATTTAGTTATATTTTCTAATTTTAATATATTTATATAAAGAAAAAGTCTTAGAGATCTTCAATAAAGTTAAAAAATGTAAAAGGATGCTAGACCCCAAAAGATTGAGAACTTCTAGTTTAGAAATATTCAAAGTAAGGCACATGGAACTTGCTACTTAATCTATTTTCTTTTTTTCTCTTTTCTTTTAGGAGATGGGATCTCACCCTGTCACTCAGGCTGGAGTACAGTGGTGCCATCACAGCTCACTGCAGCTTTGAACTCCTGGGCTAAGGATCCTCCTGCCTCAGCCTCCTGAGTAGCTGGGACTGTAGGTATACATGATGACACCTGGCTAATTTTTAAATTGTTTTGTAGACATGGGGTCTCACTTTATTGGCCAGGCTGGTGTCAAACTCCTGGCCTCAGGTGACCCTTCCACCTCTGCCTCCCATCCTAGAGGTATGAACCATGACAACAAGCGCTTGTTCAATTTTCTAAAAAGATAAAAAATGTCTAAAGGCTGTGGGATGATGGCAGGAAAAGTAGAAAAACAGAAGAGTAAGTTCAAATAACTTATTCACACATATTCTTTCGACAGCAAGAAGAACTTGTAGTATATATGTTCCTTACAGAAAAAAAAAGGCAAATAAACTGTTGTATAAGAACTTCAACACACACTGTACAATATTCCCACTTTGCTGACATCACTTATGGAAATTCTTCGTGGTTTATTGACTATCGCTATCAGTATTTTGCTTCTCTGATCATTTTTATCAACTTCCTCATCGGTTAACTTTTCTCCAAGGTATGTCGTATTGCGACATACTGCTGCTGCACAAACATGGCTAGCATCTTCTTATTAGACATATAGAATGCTTCCCTAATTTCTTTTTTTTTTACCATCTATCTCTGTGTTTTGCATTTTTCTTACCTTTATTGTCAGAGACTCCAAAAAGTCCGTTGTACTAATTTATCATGATTTGCTTCATTAATATATATTTTGCTTATATGGAGTTTTACCCAACAAACCTCATTAGATAATTTCTAACCTGTTTTTTTTCCCCCCCCAAGACAAGGTCTTGCTTGGTTGTCCAGGCTGGAGTGTGGTGGTGCTGTCACAGCTGTCTGTAGTCTCAACCTTCCAGGCTCAAGCAATCCTCCCACCTCAGCCTCCCAAGTGGCTGAGACTATAGGTGCTTGCCTCTATGCCCAACTCATATTTGGACTTTTTCTGTATGTGGGTTCCAGAGGGATGACTGCGAAATGTGAGTATGCATAGATTTTGATATATGCAGAGATAGGTGGCTGGAACGAATTCTCTCTGTATACCAAGGGACAACTGTATGTGGTTTTACAATTATGCTGTAGGACACATACTGTTCTGTAGCCTTTAAAATAATAATTTGTAACGACAAATAATTTTTAATAGGGTGGAATAATAATATTGATAAAAGTAGCAGCTGGCCAAGTGTGGTTGCTCACACCATTAATCACAATACTTTGGGAGGCTGAGGCAGGAGGATGGCTTGAGGTCAAGCGTTTGAGACAGGTCTCGGAAACAAAGGGAGTCACCATCCCTACAGAAAAATACATGAATTAGCCTAGTGTGGTGACGTGTTCCTGTAGTCCCAGCTACTTGGGAGGCTGAGGTGGGAAGATCGCCTGAGCTCAGGGAAGCTGAGATTGTAGTGAGTCATGATCAGGCCCCTGCACTCCAGCCTGAGTGACAGAGTGACATTCCGTCTCAAAAAAGTAGCAGCTAACATGAAGTGACCTTTTACTAGATGCCTATAAATATCATAGTTTAGTTTCTTATAACTGTTTCTTATTTCACTTAACTACTCTGTCTTCAATCACTCCTAGATTTTCACTTGTTTGTACAGTTGACCTTTTGTTTAGATTGAATTGCCTCCCTAAGGTATTTCCAGAAGTAAGATTACTGTGAGTCATGGTGAATGGACATTCTGTTTGCCCTTGATGTAAACTGAGAAGGTTTTGGGTGCCTCCCAGCTATAATCCCAGCCCTTTGGAGGCTAAGACAGGACAATTGCTTGAGGCCAAGAGTTGGAGGAGGCAGTAAGGTGAGACCCTGTCTTTATTATTTTAAAAAATTGCCAAGCTTTACCCTGGAAGGCTATGTACTACTTAAAACACCCCTCATAATATAAGAAAGTGTCCATTTCACTGCACCTCTGCCAGCACAGGGTATTATAATTTAATAAGTTTTTTTTCAGTGTTTTAAATAGATAAAAGACCTCATGTTACTTTATTTGTCACATTTTAACATCTTTCCATAGCTTATTAGCTCTATTTCCTTTCTGTCTGTAAATGGTTGTTGTTGTTTTGTTCTTTGAGACAGGGTCTTGCTGTGTCACCCAGGCTTGATGACTGTAATGGCATAATCATGACTCACCGCAGCCTTGACCTCCCATGCTCAAACTACCCTCCCATGTCAGCTTCCCGAGTAGCTGGGACTGCAAGTGTGCACCAGCACTCCCAGCTAATTTTTTTCTTTTTTTGGATAGAGACAGGGTCTTGCTGTGCTGTCCAGGCCGGTCTCTAGCTCCTGGCCTCAAGCAGTCCTCCTGCGTTGGCTTCTGAAATTGCTGGAATTTCAGGCATGAGCCGTGATGTCTGGCCTGTACTAGTCTTTTATTTTCTAGAGTTCTCTTTAGTTTGTGCTAGCCAATCTCTCATTGTGCTGTTCCCCTGTTATAATGAATAATTCTCTGTATTAAATTTTACCACTTAAAACTTTTGAGTGGTTTATGTCTCCTGATTGGACTCTGACTAATATGCTAGGAAGGGTCCCAGGAGATAAACCCACACAGATGGGATTTGGGCATAGGTTTGGTTATCCAAGGGGCAGTGCTGAGCTCCTTGCCAATGGGAAATGGGATGCTGGTGATTTCCAGGAAGTGACCTCACAATGACTCAAGCTACCACTTACTGTTGATTGTGATGAAATGCCAGCTGAGGCACATGCCTTGGGAGTTAAGTGGTTGCTGCACTTGACCACTATGAAGAGTGGTGTGGGAAGGGTCCTTTTGGATGCACTTGAGCAGGGGTCCCCAACCCCTGAGCCATGGAGCTGTAAGGAGCCACACAGCAGGAGGTGAGTGGTGTCGAGTGAGGGAAGCTTCATCTGTATTTACAGCCACTCCCCTTTGTTCACATTTCTGCCTGAGCTCCGCCTTCTCTCTGATCAGCAGCAGCATTAGATTCTCATAGGAGCTCACACCCTATTTGTGAACCGTGCATGTGAGAGATCTAGGTTGCGCTGTCCCTATGAGAATCTAATGCCTGATGATCTGTCACTTTCTCCCATCATGCTCAGAGGATGGGACCATCTAGTCACAGGAAAACAGGCTTAACACAGCCACTGATGCTACATTATGGTGAATTCTATGATTTCATTATATCTTACAACATAATAGGGGAAATAAAGTACCTAATAAATGTAATGTGTTTGATTCTTTTGGCCCAGCTCCTGCCTCCCAGCAGCCTCTTCAGGCCTAGAACTTTCTCCAGTCAGCCTCTACAGACCAAGCTCATGGCACCCAATGTCCTATTTAGTCCCATACCCTACCTCACGACAGTCTCTGCAGATGAGGCTACTGCCTCACGGCAGCCTCCACAGGCGTGGCTCCATCATTACAATGGCCTCTTTAGGCTCAGCTCCTGCCTCCCAGCCTTCTCTCCAGGCCCAGAACTTTCTCAAATTGACCTCACCAGGCCCAGCTCCTGCCTCTCATCAGCCTCCCAAGGGCCAGCTTTTGCCTCACAGCCACCCTCCAAGACCCAGCTCCTGTTTTACAGTGGTGTCTTGAGGCTCACCTTCTGCCTCCCGGCAGCCTGTACAAGCCCAGCTCCTGCCTTAAAACAGCCTGTTTAGTCCCAGCTCCTGCCTCTGGGTGGCCTATCCAGGCCCAAAATGTCCACAAGTCGGCCCCTCAAGGCCCAGCTCCTGCCTTCTGTCAGCCTCCCAGGCCCAGCTGCTGCCTCCAGGTGGCCTCTACAAGCTGAGCTCTTTCTTCTGGCTGTGCCTGGAGGCCCAACTTCTGCCTCACAACAACCTCTTTTGGCTCAGCTCCTGCCCAGCTCCTAGTGGCCTTTGTAGGCCCAAAACTGCCTCAAGTCAAGCTTTCCAGGCCCACTTTCTGCCTCTCAATGTCCTGGACAGGCCCAGCTCCTGCGTGAAAATGGCCTCTCCAGGCCCAGCTCCTGCGTGACAATGGCCTCTCCAGGGCCAGCTCTTACCTCCCAGCAGACTCTCCAGGCCCAGCTTTTGCCTCACGGAGGTCTTCGCTGAACAGTTTCCTACCTGCCTCCTGGCAGCCTTGATAGGCCCAGATCCTGCCTCACACTAACGTCATTAGTGCCAGCTTATGCCTCACGGTGGCTTCTCCAGGTCCAGCTCCTGCCCCCCAACAGGCTGTCCATGCCCAAAACTTCAAGTCGGCCTCTTCAGGCAGAGCTCCTGCCTAACACTGGCCTCTTTAGGCATGGCTCATGCCTCTCGGTGGCCTCTCCAGGCCTAGCTCCTGCATCCTGGTGGCTTCTCCAGACCAAGAACGTTCTCAAGTCTGCCATTCCAGGTCCAACTCCTGCCTCTACAGGCTCAACCTCTGCCTCACAGCAGACTCTCCAGGCCCAGCCTCTGCCTCACCGCAGCCCCCCATGCCAATCTGCTGCCTTTCAGCAGCCTCTACAGGTCCAGCTCCTGCCTCCCAATGACCTCTCTAGACCAAGCTTATGCCTCACAGTGGCCATTCCGGCCCAGCTTTTGCCTTTTGGCAGCCTCTCCAGGCCCAGAACTTCCTCAAGTGGGCCTCTCCAGGCCCAGCTCTTCCTCCTGGCTGCATCTCCAGGCCCACCTCCTGCCTCACAACAATGTGTTTCCACTCAGCTCCTGCTCAGCTCCTGGTGGCCTTTGTAGGCCCAAAACTTCCTCACATCAAGTTCTCCAGCACACACTTCTGTCTCCCAGTGGCCTGAACAGGGCCAGCTCCTGCGTGACAGTGGCCTCTCCAGGCTCAGCTCTTGCCTCACGGAGATCATCCCCGGCCAAGTTCCTGCCTGCCTCCCAGCAGCCTCGACAGGCCCAGTTCCTGCCTCACATTGTTGTCATTAGGCCCAGCTCATGCCTCACGGTGGCCTCTCCAGGCCCAGCTCCTGTCCCTGACAGGCTTTCCAGGCCAAAATTTTCCTCAAGTTGGCCTCTCCAG
The DNA here is from genome assembly GCF_028885655.2 of Pongo abelii. Taxonomy (NCBI): domain Eukaryota; kingdom Metazoa; phylum Chordata; class Mammalia; order Primates; family Hominidae; genus Pongo; species Pongo abelii. The sequence goes on from NC_071991.2 coordinate 25,288,471, forward strand.
GCTAATCTCTTGCCTCACACTGGCTTCTTTAGGCCCAGCTCATGCTTATTGGCAGCCTCTCCAGGCCCAGCTCCTGCATCTTGGTGGCCTCTCCAGGCCCAGCTCCTGCCTCCCATCGGCCTCACAGCAGATTCTTCAGGCCCAATATCTGCCTCACTGCGGCACCCCCCCAAGCCAAGCTCCTGTCTTTCAGCAGCCTCTACACACCCAGCTCCTGCCACTCGGTGGCCTTCTTAGGCCAAGCTTATGAGTCACAAGGGCCTTACCAGGCCCAACTTTTGTCTCATGGCAGCCTTCCCCTGGTCAGGTTCCTGCCTGTCTCCCAGCAGCCTGGACAGGCCCAGGTCCTATCTCACACTGGCCTCTACACCCAGCTCATGCCTCATGGTGGCCTCTCCAGGCCCAGCTCCTTCCCTGGGATGTCATCTCCAGGCCTAAAACTTCCTTAATTCAGCCTCTCTAGTCCCAGCTACTGCCTCCTGGCAGCCTCTGAAGGCCCAAAGGCTCCTTAAGTTGGCCTCTGCAGGCTCAGTTCCTGCCTCCTATCGGCCTCTACAGGCCCAGCCTCTGCCTCAGGGTGGCTTCTCTAGGCTCAGCTCTTCCTCGTGGCTGAGTCTGCTGCCTCACAACAACCTCTTTAGGCCCAGTTCCTGCACAGCTCATGGCAGCTGCGGTAGGCCCAAAACTTCCTCAAGTCAAACTCTCCAGGCCTACCTGCTTCCCAGTGGCATGTTCAGGCCCAACTTTGACTTGAGAACAATCTTTGCAGGGCCTGCTCTTGCATCCCAGGAGCCTCTCCAGGCCCAGCTCTTGCCTCATGGCAGCTGCCCCAGGCCAAGTTTCTGCCTGCCTGGCAGCAGCCTCAACAGGCACAGGTCCTCCCTCACACTGGGCTGTTTAGGCCCAACTCATGCCTGTCGTCGCCTATCCAGGCCCAATTCCTGCCTCCTGTGGACTCTCAGAGCTGCAAACTTACTCAAATCAGCCATTTCAGGCCTAGCTCCTGCCTTCTGTTGGCCTCTACAGGCCCAGCCTCTGCCTCACAGTGGAACCTTCAGATCCAGCTCGTGTCTCACTGTAGCATCCTCAGAACAAGCAGCTGCCTTTCAGCAACCTCTACAGGCCCAGCTCCTGCCTCTGAAAGGCCTCTTTAGGCCAAGCTTATGCCCCATGGTGACTTTTCCAGGCACAGCTTTTGCCTTTTGCAGCCTCTCCAGAATGTCCTCAATTTGGCATCTCCAGGATGAGCTCATCCTCCCGGCTGCGTCAATGGGCCCATTTCCTGCCTCACAACAACCTCCTTTGGCCCAACTCCTGCCAAGTTGCTGGCAGCCTCTGTAGGCCACAGAATTCTTAAAGTCAAGCTTTCCAGGCCCACCTTCAGGCTCCTGGCAGCCTCGACAGGACCAAATATTCCCTCACGGCAGCTTCTGAAAGCTGAGTTTCTGCCTGCATCACGGCATCCTCCGAAAACTGAGCATTTGCCTCATGGTGGCCTACCCGGGCCACAAATCTGCCTGCCTCCCAGCAGTCACGACAAGTCCAGGTGCTGCTTCACAATGGCCCCTTTAGGCCCAGCTCATGCGAAAAGGCGGAATCTCCAGGCACAGCTCTTGCCTCCTGGCAGCCTCTGCAGGCCCAAATTGTCCAAAGACGGCTCCTCCCAGCCCAATTCTTGCCTCACATCGGCATACACAGGCCTACACTCTACCTCACAGTGGACCCTCCAGGCCCACCACTTGCCTCATCGTGGCCTCCTGAGGCCAAACTCCTGCTTTTCAGGAGCCTCTACAGGTCCAGCTCCTCCCTCCCAATGTCCTCTATAGGCCAGGCTCAGGCCTCTCGGCGGCCTTTGCTTTTTGACATCCGCTCCAGGCCCACAGCTTCCTGCAGTCGGCATGTCCAGGCCACGCTCTTCCTCTGAACAGCTTCTGCAGCCCAAATCGTCCTGAAGTCAGCCTCTACAGGCTCAGCTCCTGCATCCCAGTGGCCTCTGTAGGGCAACCTCATGCCTCACAGCGGCCTGTACAAGCGTAGCGTTGGCTTCTTTGCATCCTCTACCGGCCCTGAACTTCCTCCAGTCAATCTCTACAGGCGAAGCTCTTCCTTCCAGCGACCTTTGCAGGCTGAAATAGTGGTGCTCATCTCAGCTTCTACAGGGCTAGCCTCCTGCATCCACGTGGCGGCTGCAGGCCCAAATTTTCCTGAAGTCCGTCTCTCCAGGAGGAGCTCTTGCCTCTCAGTGACCTCTCCAGGAGCAAAACTTCCTCAAATCAGCCTCTCCAGGACCAGCTCCTGCCTCTTGATGGCCGCTTTAGACCCAGCTCACTCCTCACAAGGGCCTTTCCAGGCCCACTTTGTCCCTTTTGGCGGCCTCTCCACGACCAGAACCTCCTCAAGTAGGCCTCTCCAGACCCAGCTGGAGCCTCCCGGCCTCCTCTCCAGGCCCAGCTGTTCCCCCCAGCTACATCTACAGGCACAACTGCTGCCTCACAGCAACCTCTTCAGACTCAGCTCCTACTCAGCTCCTAGCAGTCATTGTAGGCCCAAAACTTCCTCAAACAAAGCTTTCCCGGCCCACCTCATGCCTCACGGAGGCCTCGCCAGACTCAGCTCCTGCCCTCCAGTGCGGGTCTTCAGGCCCGCAAACTTCATCCGTTCGGCTTCTCTAATCCCAGATTGGGCATCTTGACAGCCTCTGCTGGCCCAAAGCGTCCTGAAGTCCGCTTCTCCACGCCAAGATCCAGCCTCCCGGCAGCCTCTCCAGGTGCAACATGTCCTCAAGTGGGCCCATCTGGTACCAGCTCCTGAATCCCGTCGGCATCTAGAGGCCAAGACTCTTTCTTGTGCGTGGCGACCTCTCCAGGCCCAGGTGTTTCTCGTGTTTGCATCAACAAGCCAACCTACCACCTCACAACAGACGTCTCTGGGCTAAGATACTACCCCGATAATGCCAGCCTTTGTAGGCACAAGCCTTTCTCAAGACAAGGATCTGCAGGAACAAACTTTTCTTCCGACAAACCTATGTAGGCCCAACTTATACCTACAGGGGGCCTGAACGGATGCAACTCTGGCTGCCGAACAACACCTACAGACCCCGCTTTTGCCTCCCAGGGACTTCTCAGACACAGCTCTCGCCTCACAGGTGCTTCCCAGGGCCAAGTTCCAGCCTGCCTCCCAGTGACCTCGACAGGCCCAGTTCCTGCCTCCCGATGGCCTCTTCAGGCCCAGCTCATTCCTCATGACGGCCGTTCCAGGCCCAGTTTGTCCCTTTTGGCGGCCTCTACAGGCGAAGTAACTCCTCAAGTCGGCCTCTCCAGACCCAGCTGCAGCCTCCCGGCATCCTCTCCAGGCCCATCTCTTCAACCCGGCTGCGTCCGTGGGCCCGGCTCCTGCCTCACAGCAGCCTCTTTGGACTCAGCTCCTGCCCAGCTCCTGGCGACCTCTGTCGGCCCAAAATTCCCTCAAGCCAAGCTCTCCCAGCCCAGCTCAGCCCTCGACGGTGGCCTCTCCGGGCTCAGCTCCTCGCCCTCCGACGGCGTCTCCGGGCCCCCAGACTTCCTCCAGTGGGCACCTCTCGGCCCAGCTTGGGCCTCCTGGCGGCCCCTGCGGGCCCAACTCGTCGTGAAGCCGGCCTCCCCGGGCCCAGGTCCGGCCTCCCGGCGGCCTCTCCGGGCGCAGCACGTCCTCGAGTGGGCCCCTCCAGGGCCAGCTCCTGCCTCCCGTCGGCCTCTAGAGGCCCAGCCTCTGCCTCCCTCATGGCGGCCCCTCCGGGCCCAGCTCTTCCTGGTCCTCCTGGCTGCGTCGACAGGCCCAACTCCTGCCTCCCAAGCAAAGCAAACAACCTCTCTGGGCTCAGCTCCTGCCCGGCTCCCGCCAGCCTTTGTGGGCCCAGCCCTTTCTCCAGCCGAAGCTCTGCAGGCCCGCCTTCTGCCTCCCGGTGGCCTGCGCAGACGCAGCCCTGGCTGGAGAACAGCCCCTGCAGGCCCGCTCCTGCCTCCCAGGGGCCTCTCCGGGCCCGGCTCTCGCCTGGCCTCACGGCGGCTTCCCGGGGCCAGGTTCCTGCCTGCCTCCCAGCAGCCTCGACAGGCCCAGCTCCTCCCTGACGGTGGCCTGTTTCGGCCCGACTCATGTCTCTGGCAACCCGCCCAGCGGTGTGAGCTCCTGCCTCACACTGGCCTGTGCGGGCCGAGGTCCTCCCTCACGCTGGGCCGTGGAGGCCCGGCTCGTGCCTCTCGTGGCCTCCCCAGGCCCAGCCCCTGCCTGTTGGCGGCCTCTCCCGGCCCAGCCTCGACCTCGCAGTGGGCCCTCCAGGCCCACGTCTTGCCTCGCCGTGGCCTCCTCTGGCCAGGCTCCTGCTCTTCGGCGGCCTCTGCAGGCCCAGCTCCTGCCTCGCAGGGGCCTGCGTAGGCCAAGCTCCTGCCTCCACGGCGGCCTTTCCAGGCCTGGCGTTTGCTCCTTTGCATCCTCGCCAGGCCCTGAACGTGCTCCAGTCGGCCTCTCCCGGCCCAGCTCTTCCTCCCGGCGGCCTCTGCAGGCCCAAGTTGTCCTCCAGTGGGCCTCTCCAGGGCCAGCTCCTGCCTCCCGCCGGCCTCTGCGGGCCCAAGTCGTCCTCCAGTCGGCCTCCCCCGGCCCAGCTCTTGCCTCTCGGCGGCCTCTCCAGGTGCACAACTTCCTCCAGTCGGCCTCTCCAGGCCCAGCTCCTCCTGCCTCCCAGTGGCCTCTTTAGGCCCAGCCCGGCTCACGCCTCCCGGCGGCCCTCCCAGGCCCCGCGTTTGACTTTTGGCGGCCTCTTCAGGCCCAGAGCTCGACCTCCGGTCGGCCTCCCCAGGCCCAGCCTCCTGCCTCCCGAGGGCCCGTAGACAGGCCCAGGCTCTGCCTCACAGCGGAGTCTCCACGCCCCGCTCTTGGCCTCCCTGCGGCCCCCCACAGTCCGACGCGCCTGCCTTCCGGCGGCTTCGACAGGCCCAGCTCCTGCCTCCCGACGGCCTCTTTCGGCCCAGCTGGCTCCTCACGACGGCCTTCCCGGGCCCGGTTTGTCCCCTTTGGCGGCCTCTTCAGGCCCAGCACCTCCTCAAGTCGGCCTCTCCAGACCCAGCTGCAGCCTCCCGGCGTCCTCTCCAGGCCCAGCTCTTCCTCCCGGCTGCGTCCACGGGCCCGGCTCCTGCCTCACAGCAACCGCTTTGGACTCAGCTCCTGCCCAGCTCCTGGCGGCCTCTGTCGGCCGAAAACTTCCTCAAGCCACGCTCTCCCGGCCCAGCTCAGGCCTCGACGGTGGCCTCTCCGGGCTCAGCTCCTCGCCCTCCGACGGCGTCTCCGGGCCCCCAGACTTCCTCCAGTGGGCTCCTCTCGGCCCAGCTTGGGCCTCCCGGCGGCCCCTGCGGGCCCAACTCGTCGTGAAGCCGGCCTCCCCGGGCCCAGTTCCAGCCTCCCGGCGGCCTCTCCGGGCGCAGCACGTCCTCGAGTGGGCCCCTCCAGGGCCAGCTCCTGCCTCCCGTCGGCCTCTAGAGGCCCAGCCTCTGCCTCCCTCATGGCGGCCCCTCCGGGCCCAGCTCTTCCTGGTCCTCCTGGCTGCGTCGACAGGCCCAACTCCTGCCTCCCAAGCAAAGCAAACAACCTCTCTGGGCTCAGCTCCTGCCCGGCTCCCGCCAGCCTTTGTGGGCCCAGCCCTTTCTCCAGCCGAAGCTCTGCAGGCCCGCCTTCTGCCTCCCGGTGGCCTGCGCAGACGCAGCCCTGGCATGAGAACAGCCCCTGCAGGCCCCGCTCCTGCATCCCAGGGGCCTCTCTGGGCCCGGCTCTCGCCTGGCCTCACGGCGGCTTCCCGGGGCCAGGTTCCTGCCTGCCTCCCGGCAGCCTCGAGAGGCCCAGCTCCTCCCTGACGGTGGCCTGTTTCGGCCCGACTCATGCCTCTCGCAACCCGCCCAGCGGTGTGAGCTCCTGCCTCACACTGGCCTGTGCGGGCCGAGGTCCTCCCTCACGCTGGGCCGTGGAGGCCCGGCTCGTGCCTCTCGTGGCCTCCCCAGGCCCAGCCCCTGCCTGTTGGCGGCCTCTCCCGGCCCAGCCTCGACCTCGCAGTGGGCCCTCCAGGCCCACCTCTTGCCTCGCCGTGGCCTCCTCGGGCCAGGCTCCTGCCCTTCGGCGGCCTCTGCAGGCCCAGCTCCTGCCTGCCAGTGGCCTGCGTAGGCCAAGCTCCTGCCTCCACGGCGGCCTTTCCAGGCCTGGCGTTTGCTCCTTTGCATCCTCGCCAGGCCCTGAACGTGCTCCAGTCGGCCTCTCCCGGCCCAGCTCTTCCTCCCGGCGGCCTCTGCAGGCCCAAGTTGTCCTCCAGTCGGCCTCTCCAGGGCCAGCTCCTGCCTCGCGCCGGCCTCTGCGGGCCCAAGTCGTCCTCCAGTCGGCCTCCCCCGGCCCAGCTCTTGCCTCTCGGCGGCCTCTCCAGGTGCACAACTTCCTCCAGTCGGCCTCTCCAGGCCCAGCTCCTCTTGCCTCCCAGTGGCCTCTTTAGGCCCAGCCCGGCTCACGCCTCCCGGCGGCCCTCCCAGGCCCCGCGTTTGACTTTTGGCGGCCTCTTCAGGCCCAGAGCTCGACCTCCGGTCGGCCTCCCCAGGCCCAGTCTCCTGCCTCCCGAGGGCCCGTAGACAGGCCCAGGCTCTGCCTCACAGCGGAGTCTCCACGCCCCGCTCTTGGCCTCCCTGCGGCCCCCCCCAGTCCGACGCGCCTGCCTTCCGGCGGCTTCGACAGGCCCAGCTCCTGCCTCCCGACGGCCTCTTTCGGCCCAGCTGGCTCCTCACGACGGCCTTCCCGGGCCCGGTTTGTCCCCTTTGGCGGCCTCTCCAGGCCCAGCACCTCCTCAAGTCGGCCTCTCCAGACCCAGCTGCAGCCTCCCGGCGTCCTCTCCAGGCCCAGCTCTTCCTCCCGGCTGCGTCCACGGGCCCGGCTCCTGCCTCACAGCAACCGCTTTGGACTCAGCTCCTGCCCAGCTCCTGGCGGCCTCTGTCGGCCGAAAACTTCCTCAAGCCACGCTCTCCCGGCCCAGCTCAGGCCTCGACGGTGGCCTCTCCGGGCTCAGCTCCTCGCCCTCCGACGGCGTCTCCGGGCCCCCAGACTTCCTCCAGTGGGCTCCTCTCGGCCCAGCTTGGGCCTCCCGGCGGCCCCTGCGGGCCCAACTCGTCGTGAAGCCGGCCTCCCCGGGCCCAGTTCCGGCCTCCCGGCGGCCTCTCCGGGCGCAGCACGTCCTCGAGTGGGCCCCTCCAGGGCCAGCTCCTGCCTCCCGTCGGCCTCTAGAGGCCCAGCCTCTGCCTCCCTCATGGCGGCCCCTCCGGGCCCAGCTCTTCCTGGTCCTCCTGGCTGCGTCGACAGGCCCAACTCCTGCCTCCCAAGCAAAGCAAACAACCTCTCTGGGCTCAGCTCCTGCCCGGCTCCCGCCAGCCTTTGTGGGCCCAGCCCTTTCTCCAGCCGAAGCTCTGCAGGCCCGCCTTCTGCCTCCCGGTGGCCTGCGCAGACGCAGCCCTGGCTGGAGAACAGCCCCTGCAGGCCCCGCTCCTGCCTCCCAGGGGCCTCTCCGGGCCCGGCTCTCGCCTGGCCTCACGGCGGCTTCCCGGGGCCAGGTTCCTGCCTGCCTCCCGGCAGCCTCGACCTCGCAGTGGGCCCTCCAGGCCCACCTCTTGCCTCGCCGTGGCCTCCTCGTGCCAGGCTCCTGCCCTTCGGCGGCCTCTGCAGGCCCAGCTCCTGCCTCCCAGGGGCCTGCGTAGGCCAAGCTCCTGCCTCCACGGCGGCCGTACCAGGCCTGGCGTTTGCTCCTTTGCATCCTCGCCAGGCCCTGAGCGTGCTCCAGTCGGCCTCTCCCGGCCCAGCTCTTCCTCCCGGCGGCCTCTGCAGGCCCATGTTGTCCTCCAGTCGGCCTCTCCTGGCCCAGCTCTTCCTCCCGCCGGCCTCTGCGGGCCCAAGTCGTCCTCCAGTCGGCCTCCCCCGGCCCAGCTCTTGCCTCTCGGCGGCCTCTCCAGGTGCACAACTTCCTCCAGTCGGCCTCTCCAGGCCCAGCTCCTCTTGCCTCCCAGTGGCCTCTTTAGGCCCAGCCCGGCTCACGCCTCCCGGCGGCCCTCCCAGGCCCCGCGTTTGACTTTTGGCGGCCTCTTCAGGCCCAGAGCTCGACCTCCGGTCGGCCTCCCCAGGCCCAGTCTCCTGCCTCCCGAGGGCCCGTAGACAGGCCCAGGCTCTGCGTCACAGCGGAGTCTCCACGCCCCGCTCTTGGCCTCCCTGCGGCCCCCCCCAATCCGACGCGCCTGCCTTCCGGCGGCTTCGAGAGGCCCAGCTCCTGTCTCCCGACGGCCTCTTTCGGCCCAGCTGGCTCCTCACGACGGCCTTCCCGGGCCCGGTTTGTCCCCTTTGGCGGCCTCTCCAGGCCCAGCACCTCCTCAAGTCGGCCTCTCCAGACCCAGCTGCAGCCTCCCGGCGTCCTCTCCAGGCCCAGCTCTTCCTCCCGGCTGCGTCCACGGGCCCGGCTCCTGCCTCACAGCAACCGCTTTGGACTCAGCTCCTGCCCAGCTCCTGGCGGCCTCTGTCGGCCGAAAACTTCCTCAAGCCACGCTCTCCCGGCCCAGCTCAGGCCTCGACGGTGGCCTCTCCGGGCTCAGCTCCTCGCCCTCCGACGGTGTCTCCGGGCCCCCAGACTTCCTCCAGTGGGCTCCTCTCGGCCCAGCTTGGGCCTCCCGGCGGCCCCTGCGGGCCCAACTCGTCGTGAAGCCGGCCTCCCCGGGCCCAGGTCCAGCCCCCCGGCGGCCTCTCCGGGCGCAGCACGTCCTTGAGTGGGCCCCTCCAGGGCCAGCTTCTGCCTCCCGTCGGCCTCTAGAGGCCCAGCCTCTGCCTCCCTCATGGCGGCCCCTCCGGGCCCAGCTCTTCCTGGTCCTCCTGGCTGCGTCGACAGGCCCAACTCCTGCCTCCCAAGCAAAGCAAACAACCTCTCTGGGCTCAGCTCCTGCCCGGTTCCCGCCAGCCTTTGTGGGCCCAGCCCTTTCTCCAGCCGAAGCTCTGCAGGCCCGCCTTCTGCCTCCCGGTGGCCTACGCAGACGCAGCCCTGGCTGGAGAACAGCCCCTGCAGGCCCCGCTCCTGCCTCCCAGGGGCCTCTCCGGGCCCGGCTCTAGCCTGGCCTCATGGCGGCTTCCCGGGGCCAGGTTCCTGCCTGCCTCCCGGCAGCCTCGACAGGCCCAGCTCCTCCCTGACGGTGGCCTGTTTCGGCCCGACTCATGCCTCTGGCAACCCGCCCAGCGGTGTGAGCTCTTGCCTCACACTGGCCTGTGCGGGCCGAGGTCCTCCCTCACGCTGGGCCGTGGAGGCCCGGCTCGTGCCTCTCGTGGCCTCCCCAGGCCCAGCCCCTGCCTGTTGGCGGCCTCTCCCGGCCCAGCCTCGACCTCGCAGTGGGCCCTCCAGGCCCACCTCTTGCCTCGCCGTGGCCTCCTCGGGCCAGGCTCCTGCCCTTCGGCGGCCTCTGCAGGCCCAGCTCCTGCCTCCCAGTGGCCTGCGTAGGCCAAGCTCCTGCCTCCACGGCGGCCTTTCCAGGCCTGGCGTTTGCTCCTTTGCATCCTCGCCAGGCCCTGAACGTGCTCCAGTCGGCCTCTCCCGGCCCAGCTCTTCCTCCCGGCGGCCTCTGCAGGCCCAAGTTGTCCTCCAGTCGGCCTCTCCAGGGCCAGCTCCTGCCTCGCGCCGGCCTCTGCGGGCCCAAGTCGTCCTCCAGTCGGCCTCCCCCGGCCCAGCTCTTGCCTCTCGGCGGCCTCTCCAGGTGCACAACTTCCTCCAGTCGGCCTCTCCAGGCCCAGCTCCTCTTGCCTCCCAGTGGCCTCTTTAGGCCCAGCCCGGCTCACGCCTCCCGGCGGCCCTCCCAGGCCCCGCGTTTGACTTTTGGCGGCCTCTTCAGGCCCAGAGCTCGACCTCCGGTCGGCCTCCCCAGGCCCAGTCTCCTGCCCCCCGAGGGCCCGTAGACAGGCCCAGGCTGTGCCTCACAGCGGAGTCTCCACGCCCCGCTCTTGGCCTCCCTGCGGCCCCCCCCAGTCCGACGCCCCTGCCTTCCGGCGGCTTCGACAGGCCCAGCTCCTGCCTCCCGACGGCCTCTTTCGGCCCAGCTGGCTCCTCACGACGGCCTTCCCGGGCCCGGTTTTTCCCCTTTGGCGGCCTCTCCAGGCCCAGCACCTCCTCAAGTCGGCCTCTCCAGACCCAGCTGCAGCCTCCCGGCGTCCTCTCCAGGCCCAGCTCTTCCTCCCGGCTGCGTCCACGGGCCCGGCTCCTGCCTCACAGCAACCGCTTTGGACTCAGCTCCTGCCCAGCTCCTGGCGGCCTCTGTCGGCCGAAAACTTCCTCAAGCCACGCTCTCCCGGCCCAGCTCAGGCCTCGACGGTGGCCTCTCCGGGCTCAGCTCCTCGCCCTCCGATGGCGTCTCCGGGCCCCCAGACTTCCTCCAGTGGGCTCCTCTCGGCCCAGCTTGGGCCTCCCGGCGGCCCCTGCGGGCCCAACTCGTCGTGAAGCCGGCCTCCCCGGGCCCAGGTCCAGCCCCCCGGCGGCCTCTCCGGGCGCAGCACGTCCTCGAGTTGGCCCCTCCAGGGCCAGCTCCTGCCTCCCGTCGGCCTCTAGAGGCCCAGCCTCTGCCTCCCTCATGGCGGCCCCTCCGGGCCCAGCTCTTCCTGGTCCTCCTGGCTGCGTCGACAGGCCCAACTCCTGCCTCCCAAGCAAAGCAAACAACCTCTCTGGGCTCAGCTCCTGCCCGGTTCCCGCCAGCCTTTGTGGGCCCAGCCCTTTCTCCAGCCGAAGCTCTGCAGGCCCGCCTTCTGCCTCCCGGTGGCCTGCGCAGACGCAGCCCTGGCTGGAGAACAGCCCCTGCAGGCCCCGCTCCTGCCTCCCAGGGGCCTCTCCGGGCCCGGCTCTCGCCTGGCCTCACGGCGGCTTCCCGGGGCCAGGTTCCTGCCTGCCTCCCGGCAGCCTCGACAGGCCCAGCTCCTCCCTGACGGTGGCCTGTTTCGGCCCGACTCATGCCTCTGGCAACCCGCCCAGCGGTGTGAGCTCCTGCCCCACACTGGCCTGTGCGGGCCGAGGTCCTCCCTCACGCTGGGCCGTGGAGGCCCGGCTCGTGCCTCTCGTGGCCTCCCCAGGCCCAGCCCCTGCCTGTTGGCGGCCTCTCCCGGCCCAGCCTCGACCTAGCAGTGGGCCCTCCAGGCCCACCTCTTGCCTCGCCGTGGCCTCCTCGGGCCAGGCTCCTGCCCTTCGGCGGCCTCTGCAGGCCCAGCTCCTGCCTCCCAGTGGCCTGCGTAGGCCAAGCTCCTGCCTCCACGGCGGCCTTTCCAGGCCTGGCGTTTGCTCCTTTGCATCCTCGCCAGGCCCTGAACGTGCTCCAGTCGGCCTCTCCCGGCCCAGCTCTTCCTCCCGGCGGCCTCTGCAGGCCCAAGTTGTTCTCCAGTCGGCCTCTCCAGGGCCAGCTCCTGCCTCCCGCCGGCCTCTGCGGGCCCAAGTCGTCCTCCAGTCGGCCTCCCCCGGCCCAGCTCTTGCCTCTCGGCGGCCTCTCCAGGTGCACAACTTCCTCCAGTCGGCCTCTCCAGGCCCAGCTCCTCTTGCCTCCCAGTGGCCTCTTTAGGCCCAGCCCGGCTCACGCCTCCCGGCGGCCCTCCCAGGCCCCGCGTTTGACTTTTGGCGGCCTCTTCAGGCCCAGAGCTCGACCTCCGGTCGGCCTCCCCAGGCCCAGTCTCCTGCCCCCCGAGGGCCCGTAGACAGGCCCAGGCTGTGCCTCACAGCGGAGTCTCCACTCCCCGCTCTTGGCCTCCCTGCGTCTCCCCCCAGTCCGACGCGCCTGCCTTCCGGCGGCTTCGACAGGCCCAGCTCCTGCCTCCCGACGGCCTCTTTCGGCCCAGCTGGCTCCTCACGACGGCCTTCCCGGGCCCGGTTTTTCCCCTTTGGCGGCCTCTCCAGGCCCAGCACCTCCTCAAGTCGGCCTCTCCAGACCCAGCTGCAGCCTCCCAGCGTCCTCTCCAGGCCCAGCTCTTCCTCCCGGCTGCGTCCACGGGCCCGGCTCCTGCCTCACAGCAACCGCTTTGGACTCAGCTCCTGCCCAGCTCCTGGCGGCCTCTGTCGGCCGAAAACTTCCTCAAGCCACGCTCTCCCGGCCCAGCTCAGGCCTCGACGGTGGCCTCTCCGGGCTCAGCTCCTCGCCCTCCGACGGCGTCTCCGGGCCCCCAGAATTCCTCCAGTGGGCTCCTCTCGGCCCAGCTTGGGCCTCCCGGCGGCCCCTGCGGGCCCAACTCGTCGTGAAGCCGGCCTCCCCGGGCCCAGGTCCAGCCCCCCGGCGGCCTCTCCGGGCGCAGCACGTCCTCGAGTGGGCCCGTCCAGGGCCAGCTCCTGCCTCCTGTCGGCCTCTAGAGGCCCAGCCTCTGCCTCCCTCATGGCGGCCCCTCCGGGCCCAGCTCTTCCTGGTCCTCCTGGCTGCGTCGACAGGCCCAACTCCTGCCTCCCAAGCAAAGCAAACAACCTCTCTGGGCTCAGCTCCTGCCCGGTTCCCGCTAGCCTTTGTGGGCCCAGCCCTTTCTCCAGCCGAAGCTCCGCAGGCCCGCCTTCTGCCTCCCGGTGGCCTGCGCAGACGCAGCCCTGGCTGGAGAACAGCCCCTGCAGGCCCCGCTCCTGCCTCCCAGGGGCCTCTCCGGGCCCGGCTCTCGCCTGGCCTCACGGCGGCTTCCCGGGGCCAGGTTCCTGCCTGCCTCCCGGCAGCCTCGACCTCGCAGTGGGCCCTCCAGGCCCACCTCTTGCCTCGCCGTGGCCTCCTCGGGCCAGGCTCCTGCCCTTCGGCGGCCTCTGCAGGCCCAGCTCCTGCCTCCCAGTGGCCTGCGTAGGCTAAGCTCCTGCTTCCACGGCAGCCTTTCCAGGCCTGGCGTTTGCTCCTTTGCATCCTCGCCAGGCCCTGAACGTGCTCCAGTCGGCCTCTCCCGGCCCAGCTCTTCCTCCTGGCGACCTCTGCAGGCCCAAGTTGTCCTCCAGTGGGCCTCTCCAGGGCCAGCTCCTGCCTCCCGCCGGCCTCTGCGGGCCCAAGTCGTCCTCCATTCAGCCTCCCCTTTCCCAGCTCTTGCCTCTCGGCGGCCTCTCCAGGTGCACAACTTCCGCCAGTCGGCCTCTCCAGGCCCAGCTCCTCTTGCCTCCCAGTGGCCTCTTTAGGCCCAGCCCGGCTCACGCCTCCCGGCGGCCCTCCCAGGCCCCGCGTTTGACTTTTGGCGGCCTCTTCAGGCCCAGAGCTCGACCTCCGGTCGGCCTCCCCAGGCCCAGTCTCCTGCCCCCCGAGGGCCCGTAGACAGGCCCAGGCTGTGCCTCACAGCGGAGTCTCCACTCCCCGCTCTTGGCCTCCCTGCGTCTCCCCCCAGTCCGACGCGCCTGCCTTCCGGCGGCTTCGACAGGCCCAGCTCCTGCCTCCCGACGGCCTCTTTCGGCCCAGCTGGCTCCTCACGACGGCCTTCCCGGGCCCGGTTTTTCCCCTTTGGCGGCCTCTCCAGGCCCAGCACCTCCTCAAGTCGGCCTCTCCAGACCCAGCTGCAGCCTCCCAGCGTCCTCTCCAGGCCCAGCTCTTCCTCCCGGCTGCGTCCACGGGCCCGGCTCCTGCGTCACAGCAACCACTTTGGACTCAGCTCCTGCCCAGCTCCTGGCGGCCTCTGTCGGCCGAAAACTTCCTCAAGCCACGCTCTCCCGGCCCAGCTCAGGCCTCGACGGTGGCCTCTCCGGGCTCAGCTCCTCGCCCTCCGACGGCGTCTCCGGGCCCCCAGAATTCCTCCAGTGGGCTCCTCTCGGCCCAGCTTGGGCCTCCCGGCGGCCCCTGCGGGCCCAACTCGTCGTGAAGCCGGCCTCCCCGGGCCCAGGTCCAGCCCCCCGGCGGCCTCTCCGGGCGCAGCACGTCCTCGAGTGGGCCCGTCCAGGGCCAGCTCCTGCCTCCTGTCGGCCTCTAGAGGCCCAGCCTCTGCCTCCCTCATGGCGGCCCCTCCGGGCCCAGCTCTTCCTGGTCCTCCTGGCTGCGTCGACAGGCCCAACTCCTGCCTCCCAAGCAAAGCAAACAACCTCTCTGGGCTCAGCTCCTGCCCGGTTCCCGCTAGCCTTTGTGGGCCCAGCCCTTTCTCCAGCCGAAGCTCCGCAGGCCCGCCTTCTGCCTCCCGGTGGCCTGCGCAGACGCAGCCCTGGCTGGAGAACAGCCCCTGCAGGCCCCGCTCCTGCCTCCCAGGGGCCTCTCCGGGCCCGGCTCTCGCCTGGCCTCACGGCGGCTTCCCGGGGCCAGGTTCCTGCCTGCCTCCCGGCAGCCTCGACCTCGCAGTGGGCCCTCCAGGCCCACCTCTTGCCTCGCCGTGGCCTCCTCGGGCCAGGCTCCTGCCCTTCGGCAGCCTCTGCAGGCCCAGCTCCTGCCTCCCAGTGGCCTGCGTAGGCTAAGCTCCTGCTTCCACGGCAGCCTTTCCAGGCCTGGCGTTTGCTCCTTTGCATCCTCGCCAGGCCCTGAACGTGCTCCAGTCGGCCTCTCCCGGCCCAGCTCTTCCTCCTGGCGACCTCTGCAGGCCCAAGTTGTCCTCCAGTGGGCCTCTCCAGGGCCAGCTCCTGCCTCCCGCCGGCCTCTGCGGGCCCAAGTCGTCCTCCATTCAGCCTCCCCTTTCCCAGCTCTTGCCTCTCGGCGGCCTCTCCAGGTGCACAACTTCCGCCAGTCGGCCTCTCCAGGCCCAGCTCCTCCTGCCTCCCAGTGGCCTCTTTAGGGGCAGCCCGGCTCATGCCTCCCGGCGGCCCTCCCAGGCCCCGCGTTTGACTTTTGGCGGCCTCTTCAGGCCCAGAGCTCGACCTCCGGTCGGCCTCCCCAGGCCCAGCCTCCTGCCTCCCGAGGGCCCGTAGACAGGCCCAGGCTCTGCCTCACAGCGGAGTCTCCACGCCCCGCTCTTGGCCTCCCTGCGGCCCCCCGCAGTCCGACGCGCCTGCCTTCCGGTGGCTTCGACAGGCCCAGCTCGTGCCTCCCGACGGCCTCTTTCGGCCCAGCTGGCTCCTCACGACGGCCTTCCTGGGCCCGGTTTGTCCCCTTTGGCGGCCTCTCCACGCCCAGCTCCTCCTCAAGTCGGCCTCTCCAGACCCAGCTGCAGCCTCCCGGCGTCCTCTCCAGGCCCAGCTCTTCCTCCCGGCTGCGTCCACGGGCCCGGCTCCTGCCTCACAGCAACCGCTTTGGACTCAGCTCCTGCTCAGTTCCTGGCGACCTCTATCGGCCCAAAACTTCCTCAAGCGACGCTCTCCTCGCCCAGCTCAGGCCTCGACAGTGGCCTCTCCGGGCTCAGCTCCTCGCCCTCCGACGGCGTCTCCGGGCCCCCAGACTTCCTCCAGTGGGCTCCTCTCGGCCCAGCTTGGGCCTCCCGGTGGCCCCTGCGGGCCCAACTCGTCGTGAAGCCGGCCTCCCCGGGCCCAGGTCCGGCCTCCCGGCGGCCTCTCCGGGCGCAGCACGTCCTCGAGTGGGCCCCTCCAGGGCCAGCTCCTGCCTCCCGTCGGACTCTAGAGGCCCAGCCTCTGCCTCCCTCATGGCGGCCCCTCCGGGCCCAGCTCTTCCTGGTCCTCCTGACTGCATCGACAGGCCCAACTCCTGCCTCCCAAGCAAAGCAAACAACCTCTCTGGGCTCAGCTCCTGCCCGGCTCCCGCCAGCCTTTGTGGGCCCAGCCCTTTCTCCAGCCGAAGCTCTGCAGGCCCGCCTTCTGCCTCCCGGTGGCCTGCGCATACGCAGCCGTGGCTGGAGAACAGTCCGTGCAGGCCCCGCTCCTGCCTCCCAGGGGCCACTCCGGGCCCGGCTCTCGCCTGGCCTCATGGCGGATTCCCGGGGCCAGGTTCCTGCCTGCCTCCCGGCAGCCTCGACAGGCCCAGCTCCTCCCTGACGGTGGCCTGTTTCGGCCCGACTCATGCCTCTCGCAACCCGCCCAGCGGTGTGAGCTCCTGCCTCACACTGGCCTGTGCGGGCCGAGGTCCTCCCTCACGCTGGGCCGTGGAGGCCCGGCTCGTGCCTCTCGTGGCCTCCCCAGGCCCAGCCCCTGCCTGTTGGCGGCCTCTCCCGGCCCAGCCTCGACCTCGCAGTGGGCCCTCCAGGCCCACCTCTTGCCTCGCCGTGGCCTCCTCGGGCCAGGCTCCTGCCCTTCGGCGGCCTCTGCAGGCCCAGCTCCTGCCTCCCATGGGCCTGCGTAGGCCAAGCTCCTGCCTCCACGGCGTCCTTTCCAGGCCTGGCGTTTGCTCCTTTGCATCCTCGCCAGGCCCTGAACGTGCTCCAGTCGGCCTCTCCCGGCCCAGCTCTTCCTCCCGGCGGCCTCTGCAGGCCCACGTTGTCCTCCAGTGGGCCTCTCCAGGGCCAGCTCCTGCCTCCCGCCGGCCTCTGCGGGCCCAAGTCGTCCTCCAGTCGGCCTCCCCCGGCCCAGCTCTTGCCTCTCGGCGGCCTCTCCAGGTGCACAACTTCCTCCAGTCGGCCTCTCCAGGCCCAGCTCCTCCTGCCTCCCAGTGGCCTCTTTAGGCCCAGCCCGGCTCATGCCTCCCGGCGGCCCTCCCAGGCCCCGCGTTTGACTTTTGGCGGCCTCTTCAGGCCCAGAGCTCGACCTCCGGTCGGCCTCCCCAGGCCCAGCCTCCTGCCTCCCGAGGGCCCGTAGGCAGGCCCAGGCTCTGCCTCACAGCGGAGTCTCCACGCCCCGCTCTTGGCCTCCCTGCGGCCCCCCGCCGTCCGACGCGCCTGCCTTCCGGCGGCTTCGACAGGCCCAGCTCGTGCCTCCCGACGGCCTCTTTCGGCCCAGCTGGCTCCTCACGACGGCCTTCCCGGGCCCGGTTTGTCCCCTTTGGCGGCCTCTCCAGGCCCAGCACCTCCTCAAGTCGGCCTCTCCAGACCCAGCTGCAGCCTGCTGGCATCCTCTCCAGGCCCAGCTCTTCCTCCCGGCTGCGTCTACTGGCCCGTTTCTGCTCTTCGCTCTCCGACGGCATCTCCGGGCCCCCAGACTTCCTCCAGTGGGCTGCTCACGGCCCAGCTTGGGCCTCATGGCGGCCCCTGCGGGCCCAACCCGTCATGAGTTCGGCCTCCGCCGGCCGAGGTCTGGCCTCCCATCGGCCTCTCCGGGCGCAGCCCGTCCTCGAGTGGGCCCCTCCAGGGCCAGCTCCTGCCTCCTGTCAGCCTCTAGAGGCCTAGTCTCTGCCTCCCTCATGGCGGCCCCTCTGGGCCCAGCTCTTCCTCGTCCTCCGCGCTGCGTCGACAGGCCCAACTCCTGCCTCTTGTCCTCCATTCCTCCTGTCGGCTCTCCCAGGACCCGCGGTTGACTTTTGGCGGCCTCTTCATGCCCAGAAGTCGATCTCCGGTCGGCCTTTTCATGTCGAGCCTCCTGCCTCCGAGGTTCACGTAGACTGGCGTAGGCTCTGCCTCCCAGTGCAGTCTCCACGTCCAGCTCTTCGCCTCCATGTGGCCCCCTTAGTCCGAGACCCCTGCCTTCTGGAGGCTTCGACATGCCCAGTTATTGCCTTGGGATATGCTCTTTAGGCCCACTTGACTTCTCAGCTCAGCCTTTCTATGCTGAGTTTTTTTCTTTTCTCTGCCTGTGTATGCTGAGAACTTTCTGAAGTTTGCTTCTCCAAATCCAACTGCAGCATTGTGGCATGCTCGTCTGGCCCATCTCCTGTTCTCACGTGCATCTACTTGTTCATGTTTTCCTCACAACTACCTCTTTTAGACTCTGTTACTATCCGGCTCCTGGTGTCCTTTGTATATCAGAAGCTTTCTGAATTCCAGCCCTCCAATTTCACTGCCTTCCTGGTTTCAGGCTGAACAGGCCGAGATTTTGCGTGACAATGGCTTCTTAAGGCTGCCTCAACCAACCCAGCTCCTGCCTGACACTGGCCTCTCTAGGCCCATCTGCTGCCTCTCGCTGTCCTCACCTGGCCCATCTGTTTCCTCATGTCTGCCTCCCGAGTCCCAGCTCCTGTCTCACTGTGATCTCATTCATACCAGCTCCTGTCTCATGATGGCCTCTTCTGGCCCATCTTTGACCTGATAGTGATGACTCAAATCCATCTTCTTCCTCATCCCAGCCTCTTCTGGCTTTGCTCATTCTTCGCATTCACCTCTTCCAGATCCAGATTTTTAGTCTTTGATGGTCAACAGCATCAAGGAGCCTAAAACTTCCCCAGACTGTTTTTTGTTGGTAACTTCACAGCAGAGTGCCTTAGGAAGACACCTGTCTCTTCTTTTAACCTTGACAGTGGATTTCTAACCAATTTGTAATAAATTTTGCCTGCATGGTTTCACAGTGATTTTTGTTTTATTTAGTGTCTCGTCATTTTTATTGTCTTCTTTCAGTGGCAATGAGAATGAGCCTCTGCTTGGGCCCTTTCTCTTCACTCTGGACATGGCATCTTCTCACTTCATGTCTTCTATGTTTATATTTTTTACTGTTATCTTTTTTGTTTTGTTAAGGTCTTGCTCTGTCAGCCAGGCCAGAGTGTAGTCGTATCATCATCGCTTACTGCAGCCTTGGTCTTTTGACGTGAAGTGATTCTCCCAACTCAGCATCTTGTGTAGCTGATACTACAGGCACATGCCACCACGCCTGGCTAATTGCTGATTCTTTTTCTGAGAGGTTGGTTCTGAGCCTCCCAATGTGCTACAATTACAAGCATGAGCCACCATGCCTGGCCTGCTATTTGCTTGGCATGAACTATTAAGAATTTAGTTTTTGATTAATATACTATTTCTATATAGATTCATGTATATATAGATACTTTAAATTTTTCATGGATACCTCTTTTTCAGGATGGAGTGTGGTGTTATTATCCCAGCTCACTGCAACCTCTTCTTTCTTGGCTGAAGTGATCCTCCCACCTCAGCCTACTGAGTAGCTGGGAACCCAGGTACGAGCCACCATGCCCAGTTAATTTTTATATTTCTTGTGGAGAGGGGGTCTCACCATGTTTCCCAGGCTGGTTTGAAACTCCTGGGCTCAAGCCATCCACCCCCTCAACCTCTTGCAGTGCTGGGATTACAGGTGGGAGCCACCAAACCTGGTCTACCATTTTCTTTTCATGGATTATTAATAATTTCCTTTATGCCATCACCGTGGCTCACGCCTGTAATCCTAGCACTTTAGGAGGATGAATTGGGTGGATTACAAGGTCAAGAGTTCAAGACCAGCCCATTCAAGATGGTGAAACTCTGTCTTTACTAAAAATACAAAAATTAGCCAGGTGTGGTGGCAGGCATCTGCAATCCCAACTACTGCAGAGGGTGAGGCAGGAGAATTGCTTGAACCTGGGAGGTGGAAGTGGCAGTGAGCAGAGATCGTGCCTCTGCACTCCAGCCTGGGCGACAGAGTGAGTCTCCATCTCAAAAAAAAATGAATTTACTTTTTAATAGTATAATGTAAATATATAAATATCTGTGTGTATATATTCATATGTGAGTATATGTGTGTATATATTTTCATAGCATACACACACACACACACACACACACACTCATATACATTGTGAAAGAGATATTTGGAATACCTAGAAATTGATAGGCTTCTTCCAGGTTTTGAAAGCACCCTTAGCACAAACATGAAAGAAGTATAAACTATCATTATTAATGACCATGAACCAAGATGACCATGAGTCAATATTACTTTGCACCTCAACCACCTTCCAGCAGAGCATCTCAAAGTGCTGGATATATCTGAACATCACACCGTTTCACATAGACTTGGATGGTTTGTAATTATTACTCCTTTTAAGACCTCAGTGTGATCTTTGTCAGGCTGAAATCAAACTATTTCTCAAGTCATAGAGATATTGAATAACAGCTTTGGTCAGGAAATAGGTATTGCATTTGGTTTGTCATGACAATCTCCTGGCCTAGGCAGATATAATATAGCAGAAATGTGTGTGTGTGTGAATATTCTTGCTCATAGATGTGGGGTTGGAAGTGGAGGGGTGTTGAATTTGATAAAACCAGCAAGGTACAGGCTGCTGGGAAGAGGGAACTTGTTTTGGCAGCAGCTGTGTAACTCTAGAATTAACAAATGCTTGTATTCCACAGTTTTGTCTCCTGGAAAATAAAGATTATAATTCCTGCCTTGATATGTGGACTAGGTTATCCACTATATGCAAAATATCTAGTATATAATAAGTGCTGAATTAATACTACTTTCTGTACCTCATTCTTAATCAGTTTAATTTTGAAAAGTTTAGAATGACTACTTGTTTTGTAAAAATTATTTGTAATTATTATATAAAATCTTAAGTCCTATAGAAAAATACAAAGCAGGCCGGGTGCTATAGCTCACACCTGTAATCCCAGCACTCTTGGAAGGCAGGGTAGAAGGATTGCTCAAGGTGAGGAGTATGAGTCCAGCATGAGGAACATAGCAAGATTTCATCTCTATAAAAAATTAAAAACCAGTTATGGTAATGTGCACCTGTAGTCCCAGCCACTCAGGAGGCTGAGGTAGGTGGATCACTAGAACCCAGGAGTTTAACACTGCAGCCTGGGTAACAGAGTGAGACCCTGTCAAAGAGAGGGCATGGGGGAGAGAGAAGAGAGAGAAAAACAATAAAAGTACAAAGAAGCAAGTAATAAATCATGAAATTTTCAACCACCAAGAAATAACTCTTAACATTACATGATACGGCCAGGCCTGATAGCTCATGCCTGGCTGAGGCATGAGAGTTGCTTGAGCCTCAGAGGCAGAGGTTGCAGAGAGCCAAGATTACACCATTCGAACTCCAGCCTGGGTAACAGAAAGAGACTCTGTCTCAAAAAAAAACTGAAAAAACAAAGTGAAATTCCTACCTCTTTTTGTGCAAATAGGTAGTTAGGTAAGTAGATATATTAATGGATTAAAAGTAACTTTGCCTGGTATGGTGGCTCACACCTGTAATCCCAGCATTTTCAGAGGCCAAGGCAGGCAGATCACGAGGTCAGGAGATTGAGACAATCCTGGCCAACATGGTGAAACTGTGTCTCTACTAAAAATACAAAAATTAGCTGGGTGTGCTGGCGGTTGCCTGTAATCCTGGCTATTTGGGAGAGTGAGGCAGGAGAATCACTTGAACATGGAAGGCATATGTTGCAGTGAGCCGAGATCAAACCACTGCACTGCAGCCTGGCAACAGAGCGACACTGTCTGAAAAACATAAATAACTACTTTTTTTTAATGTGTTTTAGTTTAAATATACATAATTTTCATTTTGCTTGATACCACAGAAGCTGAAGAAACTAAGGTAGGAGAATTTCTCAACTTCAGATAAATGCCTATGTGAAAGTGATATTGTGTCCAGAATTGGTGGGTTCTTGGTCTCACTGACTTCAAGAATTAAGCCGCCGACCTTCGTGGTGAGTGTTACAGTTCTTAGAGGCAGCATGTCCGGAGTGTGTTCCTTCTGATGTTCGGATGTGTTCGGAGTTTCTTCCTTCTGGTGGGTTCATGGTCTCGCTGGTTTCAGGAGTGAAGCTGCAGACCTTCGCGGTGAGTGTTACAGCTCTTAAGGTGGCGCATCTGGAGTTGTTCATTCCTCTTGGTGGGTTCATGATCTCGCTGGCTTCAGGAGTGAAGCTGCAGACCTTCGTGGTGAGTGTTACAGCTCATGAAGGCAGTGTGGACCCAGAGTGAGCAGCAGCAAGATTTATTGCAAAGATCGAAAGAACAAAGCTTCCACAGTGTGGAAGGGGACCCCAGCGGGTTGCCATTGCTGGCTCAGGCAGCCTGCTTTTATTCTCTTATCTGGCCCCACCCACATCCTGCTGATTGGTCCATTTTACAGAGAGCTGAGTGGTCTGTTTTGACAGGGTGATGATTGGTGTGTTTACAATCCCTGAGCTAGACACAAAGGTTCTCCACATCCCCACTAGGTTAGCTAGATACAGAGTGTCCATACAAAGGTTCTCCAAGTCCCCACCAGAGTAGCTAGATATAGAGTGTTGATTGGTGAATTCACAAACCCTGAGCTAGACACAGGATGCTGATTTGTGTGTTTACAAACCTTGAGCTAGATACAGAGTGCCAATTGGCATATTTACAATCCTCTAGCTAGACATAAAGGTTCTCCAAGTCCCCACCAGAGTAGCTAGATACAGAGTGTTGAATGGTGCATTCACAAACCCTGAGCTAGACACAGGGTGCTGATTGGTGTGTTTACAAACCTTGAGCTAGGTACAGAGTGCCAATTGGTGTATTTACAATCCCTTACCTAGACATAAAGGTTCTCCAAGTCCCCACCAGACTCAGGAGCCCAGCTGGCTTCACCCAGTGGATCCCACACTGGGGCCACAGCTGGAGCTGCCTGCCAGTCCCTCGCCATGCACCCGCACTCCTCAGCCCTTGGGTGGTTGATAGGACTGGGCGCCATGGAGCAGGGAGCAGTGCTTGTCAGGGAGGCTCGGGCCACACAGAAGCCCATGGAGGGGGAGGGAGGCTTAGGCAAGGCTGCAGGTCCTGAGCCCTGCCCCGCAGGGAGGCAGCTAAGGCCCGGTGAGAAATTGAGCACAGCAGCTGCTGGCCCAGGTGCTAAGCCCCTCACTGCCTTGGACTTGCAGTCCAGCCAGCCGCTTTGAGTATGGGGCCCGCTGAGCCCACACCCACCTGGAACTTGTGCTGGCCCACAAGCACTGCACGCAGCCCTGGTTCCTGCACATGCCTCTCCCTCCACAACTCCCTGCAGGCTAAGGGAGCTGGCTCTGGCCTTGGCCAGCCCAGAAAGGGGCTCCCACAGTACAGCGGTGGGCTGGCCAGAGTGGGTGCCAAGGCCGAGGAGGCGCTGAGAGCAAGTGAGGGCTGTGAGGGCTGCCAGCATGCTGTCACCTCTCAATATCTTTTTATTCAACATTCATTAAAATTATGAAAAAAGACAATAAAAGTATCATGATTCTTTTTAACCTGCAGTTTCTATTGTCACCCACAGCTGCTGTAGTTTTGGAATTGATGCATGTTTGAGAGTTTCTGTTTAATGTGTTTATACTTGGATAACTATTCTACTATTCTATTTTTTTTTTTTTTTTTTTTTTTTTTGAGACAGAGTCTTGCTCTGTCACCCAGGCTGGAGGTTGTCCATTTCCAAGACAAAGTGTTTTAAATCAGGTTAGGTCAGCAAACTACAAAATAAAGCATATATACTAGGCTGCTGCTTGGACACCGAATGCCTGCTTGTCACCACCCTCACCCTTTTAGTTGCCCCCACCTGAACCAAAGAAGTTTAGTCTAAGATGAAAGTTTACTAGCCTGCAAAACAGCAGTTTTTTTCTGTTCTTATCAGCCTGCCCAGCTACTTGGGTCATTAGTCAGATATTTGAAGAGGCTCTGAGCTAACTAGGATTTCAACACATTGTGGGCTGCAACAAAATGCAGCAGGACAACCGTCAAAAGTAGAAAAGTTTCTCTTCAAATCTCATCTTGGTTTAAACATAAAATAATAGACACTAGTAATAATAGCTCCTTACTCTAAAGCCTCCTATTAACTATTAGTTCTTACACTTTAGCCCACTGAGTTGCTTGGCTTACTCAGGCATGTCTGGACAGGCCCAGGCAAGTCTTAGCTCACAGTTTATGCCCCTTCCTTATTTGGAAATGTTACTGCTTCCTTAAACCTTTCATAAGCAACTTCCTCTCCTTCTTTGTTCTTCCCTGCACTTACCTATTTAGAAAAGTTTTAGGCTATTAGCAAATCGGATATCAGTTTAAGATTGTGAGGTTCAGCTGCAGCCAATGGATGCAGGACACAGCAGTAAGGATGACCCAAATGGATAAGGGATAAATAGATCTGCTTTTCCTTTGCTTGGGTGTGCTCTTGCCATTGTTCCATCTGTGATTGAGCACCCTTTCTGCAGAAAGTAAAGATTGCCTTGCTGAGAGATCTTTTGTCCTCATGTTGACTTTTCTTCATGGCACCAATTATCTATTTCTAACAATTTTGGTATTTCTAACAACAATCCTAAACAAAACACCTAAAGCCCCTACCCAACAACCAATAGGTGACATCCAGGAATATTGTGACCCCATAGTACTCAGCCTATGAGGAACTGGGGGAGGGACCTGCACATGAAGGGTTAAATTGCTTTTTGGAACTGTGCTGGGTGTGCCTGGTGCCAGACACCTGATCCTGCAAGACCATCATTAAGAGTCTCACTTTCACTGTTCTCTGGGTCCCTGAGTCCATTCTTTGGGTTTGGACAGGTGAGTTTGTTTCTGACACTGGGTGTGGTGGTGCATGCCTGCAATCTCAGCTACTCAGGAGGCTGAGGCAGGCAGATCACTGGAGCCCAGGAATCTGAGGCAGCAGTGAGCTATGATTGTGCTGTGGTGTGATCTCTGTTCACTGCAACCTCTGTCTCTCAGGCTCAAGTGATTCTCCTACCCTAGCCTCCCAGGTAGCTGGGATTATAGACACCCACCACCATACCCAGGTAATTTTTGTATTTTTAGTACAGACCGGATTTCACTATGTTGGCCAGGCTGGTTTCAAACTTCTGACCTCAAATGATCTGCCTGCCTCAACATCCCCAAGTACTGGGATTACAGGCATGAGCCACTGCACCTGGCCTCAAAAATCATTTTTTTAATTAAAAAATATACAGTCTTAGCCAGGTGCGGTGGCTCACACCTGTAATCCCAGCACTTTGGGAGGCCGATCGCCTGAGGTCAGGAGTTGGAGACCAGCCTGGGCAACATGGTGAAACCCTGTCTCTATTAAAAATACAAAAATTAGCCGGGCATGGTGGCAGATTCCTGTAATCCCAGCTACTCAGCTGAGGCAGGAGAATCACTTGAACCCAGGAGACAGAGGTTGCAGTGGGCAGAAATCATGCCACTGCACTCCAGCCTCTGTGACAGAGCAGAACTCCATCTCAAAAAGAAGAAATAAAAAATAAAAATAAATGTTTAAATTATTTTAGACAAAGAATAGGATGGCAGGGTTGTGAGAAGTCATGGGCTTCAGGGTTCCTGAAGGTAACTGAGCTCTGAGACTAAGTTTAGGCTTGTGGCCAGGGTCTTGTTTATGCCTGTCTTAAAGTATTTTCAGGGTCCCAGTGCCGAAGTTCACAGAGCTTGGAGGGAGAGGACCCTAGTCAAGACACATCACAGAGGCCTTGGGAGGGCAGTGTGCAGTGAAGTCTCTGCACACTTTAGGATTTAAGCCTAGGTCTAGCCTGCTGCAGAGCACAGGGGAGCTCCCTCTGTTTCACCTTGAGGCAAGAACAAGGGAACACCCTGGCCCTTGATTAGACTGATAAAACAGAGGCAGTGGGTTGGGAAATAATGCATTCATTATATTCTGGGAATGAACAGAACCTCCACATCAAATTGAGTGGTGATTTATTAAAAGGACGCCAAGGCCGGGCATGGTGGCTCATGCCTGCTATCCCAGCACTTTGAGAGGTTGAGGAGGGTGGATCAGGAGCTTGAGACCAGCCTGGCTAACATGGTGAAACCCTGTCTTTACTGAAAATGCAAAAATTAGCTCGATGTGGTGGTGGGTGCCTGTAATCCCAGCTACTCGGGAGGCTGAGGTAGGAGAATTGCTTGAACCCAGGAGACAGAGATTGCAATGAGCCGATATCATGCCACTGCACTCTAGTCTGGGCAACAGAGCAAGACTCCATCTCAAAACAAAACAAACAATAAAACCCCCCAAAAATTAGCTGGATGTGGTGGCAGGCACCTGTAATCCCAACTACTTGGGAGCCTGAGGCAGGAGAATCGCTTGGATCCGGGACATGGAGGTTGCAGTGAGCCAAGATTGCACCATTGCACTCCAATCTGGACAACAAGAGTGAAATTCCATCTCAAAAAAAAAAAAATTAAATAAATAAATACCAGGAAGCCACATGGAGGGGTGGAGAGGGAATACTAGCATCACATGGGCTTTGGTGCTAATTGAAGCTCTACCTTTTACAGTAATTGGGCAAGTTACTCAACCCTCTGAGATTGACTTTTCTATGTAAAGTAGCTATTCCTGTGGATGTAGCTTAAGGGGAGTGGAAACAAAGGTCATCAGAGTTGATGTATGACTCAACTCAGAGTTGAGGATGAAAAGTGGGGATAATAACACCTGCCTGTACCCTGGTACAGATCATAAAATGTTTATTTATTTATTTGTGGAGACAGGGTCTCGCTCTGTCACCCAGGCTGGAGTGCAGTGGCACAATCATGGCTCACTGCAGCCTTGAACTCCTGGGCTCAAGCAATCCTCCCACTTCAACCTGCAGGGATTTACAGGCATGAGTTACTGTGCCTGGACAGATCCCATGAAGTTTAAATATGACATAGCATCTGGAAGGTAGACTTGCCTAATGGAGGCCTCTTTTTTGCCTGGTGGGTCAGCGGGTCCTGTGTGTACAAATGATGTTTACTGGTCCACTCCTCCTCCAGGTTTTTAAAAATGAGCATTTTCTCTGTACTGACAATCATGAAATAAGGAAACTGAGGCTCAGAGAGGCAATAGAGCCTCCCAAAATCACATGGGTAATAAGTTTCAGAACCAGAATTCAAACTCCAAGTCTACCTCCTGGACCCAATCTCTTAACCTCTGTGCTATGAGCTAATAGCACATGGAGAATTTTGATTACTTTCCTTAGCATTTACCACCATATAATATAATATGTATTATACTTATTTATCTTGGGATGTCAGTTCTGGGATTAGGTTACAAAAAGGACTGTGATCTCACTCTCTCTCATTTTCTTTTTTTGTCTCTTCCTCTTTCCCCTCCCTAGCCCTGGGGTAAGCCAGCTGCTTCTTATGAAAAGGTGCAAGTGGACAGGAACTGATGTCTCCAGCCAACAGCCAGAGAGCACCTGAGGCCTGCCAGCAGCCGTGGAAGTGAGTGTGAAAGAGGATTCTGAAGGCTTGAGAGAGCTGCAGCCCTGGCTGACAGCTTGATTGTATCCTCGTGAGAGCCTGAGCCAGAGGACACAGCTAACCCTAACCAGATTCCTAGCCCATGGAAACTGTGAGAAAAAAAAAAAGTTTATTGTTTATTAAGCTGCTGAATTTGGGGCAATTTTTACCCAACAATAGATAACGAATACAAGGATATTGCTTATTACTCAAAATCAATATATAAAGCCCCTGAAAAATTGAAAGCTGCAACCAGGGAAACACTGAAAATCTCCAAGAACACTTTTTTCTTAAAGACAGTGAGAAAAGCACATACATCTGTTTTCCTTTTAGTTTTGGCCACCAGGAAGCTCAGAGCCAAATTTATGATGCAATCTTAATAATTGTGTAAGCCCCTATGGCCTGCTTATCTGTGTTCTTATTCCTGGCCTTTCATTTTACTCTGTCTTTTTGTTTTCTTTGTCCTGATTGTATTAGCTCATCTTTATAGTTTCCTATATTGTGTGAATTATAGCAAGCCACCTCAAATTCAGCTTACAGAAAAGCAAAGCATTCGTATTTTTTTTTTTTTTTTTTTTGAGACTCTCACTCTATTGCCCTGGCTGGAGTGCAGTGGCACGATCTCAGCTCACTGCAACCTCTGCCTCCTGGGTTCCAGTAATTCTCATGCCCCAGCCTCTCGCGTAGCTGGGATTACAGGCGCCCACCACTACACCTGGCTAATTTTTTTTGTTGTTGTATTTTTATTAGAGACAGGGTTTCACTATGTAGACCAGGCTCGTCTCAAACTCCTGACCTCAAGTGATTCACCTGCCTCGGCCTCCCAAAGTGTTGGGATTACAGGCATGAGCCACCGCGCCCGGCCCACAAATCATTTTTTTAAAACAGTTTTTTTTTAATTTAAAACATAGTTTTGCACATTAAAAAAAAAAGTTTTGCACAGGTTGAACACAGAGTGCCTGGAGTTGGTAGTGGGAAGATGGGGTCATAGGAGTGTGTTTAAAGCTCCAAGCATTGGCCAGGGTTGATTTGGATTGGGTCAGAAATATCAAGTGATAACGACAAAAAAGGGAAAAAGGATGGCAATTGATTGCCATCCCCAGAGGGAGGGGCCGAGGCCTCACCCAGTCACCCACAATGGCATCCTTGCAATGCGTTCCTTGCACCGCTCCCCTAAGTCCCTCCCGCCCCGGCCAGCCCGGCCCCGCCCCTCCCTCCCCCGGGCCCCACCCCTCCCGGGCCCCAGGCCTGGCAGCCGCAGTCTCAGCGGGCAGATGGGACCTCCCTGGCGGTTGAGCGCTCCGCCCACTCCCTCCGCATTGGCGCGCGCCTTCCTCGCCCCGCCCACCTCACTCCTTTCGGGACAGTTGGGCCGCACGCCTGTCGGGGCGGGGCCTGGAGCAGGCGACCAAGCCAATGGGTCGCGGCGGCGGCGGTGGCTGTTGCCGCTGCAGCTGTCCCGGGCCCAGACTGGCGGCGGCGGCTGAGGTGGAGGCGGGTGTAGCAGGGTGGAGGCGGAGGGAGGCGGCAGCGGTGGAGCTGGAGAAGGAGTGGGACCTCGAGCACCGGGCCCTCTGAGACCTGGGACCCTGAGTGAAGTGCTCCGCTGCGCTTGCCTCCAGGTAGCCGCCGTGGGAGAGTGGGCCGGGAGCGGCTGAGGGGGATGAGGGCGGTGTCTGGGGCTGGGGAGCGCGCGGCGGGAGCTCGGGCCTGGAGGCGTCGGGGACGGGCCGCGAGGGGACTGATGGGGTCAGGGTCGGGGCCGGGCGGGGGGCGGCGGCCGGGCGCTCCTGCCCGGGCCGACCCGAGCCCAGGTCGCGGGGAGGAGTTGGGGGGGCGCGAGGCCGCCGGGGAGGGATGAGGTGGCAGAGTGCAGCCGGGAGGCTGGGGCAGACAGGGAACGGTCGGGCGGGCTAGGCAGGAGCGCAAGGGGGCTGCAGAGGGTGGGTCCCGGCCGGCTTGATAGGTTTCCTGGTTCTCGGGAGGCGGGCCGGGGGTGTGGGACCCTGTGCGCCGCACCCGCCAGACAAGCGGCCGCCTCTTGTCCCCCCATCGCTGCATCGGAGGCTTTGGGGCCACCCGGACCCAGGGAGGGTTGCGTTTCCCACTGTCTTCCTGATGCTAGGACAGGTGTTTCCGTGGTCAGGCCTCTTTGTACTCCAGGGCTGGTGAGAATTTGCAGACTTACTGGGACGGTGACATTTGTGGGCAAACACGAATTTGACCCTACTCTGGAAGAAGATAGTGGCACTTAACAGATCTGATTTCTTGGATTCCCCCTCTTATATTTCAGCGTGCCAGGAGGGGGAAATGGTCTGAGTTCGAGTCTAGTTTAAGCTTCATTGGAGTAAAGGACAAGTATGTTACGTATATGGCGGTGTTTTAGGCATTGGGATGACTTTTAAACATTGTTGCTTATTAGTATAATAGGATACCCACAACAGATGAAAAACACATGCTTTGCGAAACTAGAGCGATTGGTTTGTGTTACTGGGACTGCTAATTTTTGTATTTTTAGTAGAGACAGGGTTTCACCATGTTGGCCAGGCTGGTCTCGAACTCCTGACCCCAGGTGATCCACCCACCTTGGCCTCCCAAAATGCTGGGATTACAGGCATGAGCCACTGTGCCTGGCTTCCTTATTTCTTTATTTAACTTTATTTGTACCAATTTTCCATAGAGGTTGTACTAATTTACATTCCCACCAACAGTGTCTAAGGGTTCCCATTTCTCTGTATCCTTGCCAAATTATGTTATTTATTTATTTTTATTATTTTTTGAGATAGTGTTTCACTCTGTCACCCAGGCTGGAGTGCAGTGGCACAATCTCGGCTCACTGCAGCTTCGACCTCCCAGGCTCAACTGATCCTTCTGCCTTAGCCTCTTGAGTAACTGGAACTATAGGCACATGCCATGATGCCTGGCTAATTTTTAAAATTGTTTGTATAGATGGGGTCTTGCTGTGTTGCCCAGGCTGGTGTCAAACTCCTGGTCTCAAGTGATCTTACCACATTCACCTTCCAAAGTGCTGGGGTTACAGACATGAGACACTGTACCTGGCCTGTTATTTTTTATCTTTTTAACAATAGCCATTCTGATTGAGGTAAGATGTATCTCATTGTGGTTTTACTTTGTATTTTGGTGTTCTGAAAAATGTCTATTCATGTCCTTTGCCCACTTTTTAATGCAATTATTTGTTCTTGTTGCTGTTATTGTTTAGTTGCTTGCGTTCTTTGTATATTCTGGATACTAGTCCTCTGTTGGATGCACCCAGCTTTCCTCTATGTTTACATTTTGCATAACCATAGAGTAAAGCATGAGCCTTATTATTCATTTGGAATTAATATCTTTGTATGGACATGTTATCAAGTTTTTCTTTATCACTATAGAAAACTGCTTAGCATACATGTTAACTGTTAAGTGGTCAAAAAAAGCAGGCTTCAGATTTTATTAAACTGTTATGCTAAATGTATAAATTATTTTTTTAGCTACCAACCAATAGTTGACCACATAGATGCCCAATTTAAGGCCTATCTTCAAGAATAACTGAAGATTAAGCGTTCCTTGAGTACCATGATTCTCGTGTCCACATGTGTCTTTACTTCATTTCACCTACAGGACATTCCCTGAAGTCTCTTGATCTATTAATAATGAAGAACCTTGACAGTAAAGCATGCTTGGTAAATCCACCAAGCTTTCTTTTTTTTTTCTTTTTTTATATTTGAGGCAGGGTCTTGCTCTGTCACCCAGGCTGGCGTGCAGTGGCACCATCATAGCTCACTGCATCCTCAATCTCTGGGCTCAAGCAGTCTTCCCACCTCAGCCATCCAAGTAACTGGGACTGCAGGAGCTTGCTACCAAGCTCAGCTATTTTTTATATTTTTTATAGAGATGGAGTTTCACTATGTTGCCCAGGATGAACTCGAACTTCTGGGCTCAAGTGATCCACCCATCTTGCCCTCCCAGAGTGTTGGGATTACAGGCGTGAGCCATTGTTCCTGGTCCCAACCTTTCACGATGTAATATTAATTTTGAGATAATAACACATCTTGAAGGCACATGCATGCAAGTGTAGTTACCTATCCTTAGGTGATTTCATCATTATGCAAACATCATAGAGTGTACCTACACATACCTAGATGATATAGCCCACTACACACCTAGACTATACCTAGACTATAGTCTTTTATGGTATGGCTTATTGCTCCTAGGCTACAAACCTGGACAGCATGGTACTGTATGGAATACTGTAGAATTATAACACAATGGCAAGTATCTGTTTATCTATTTTTATTTTATTTTATTTTATTTTATTTTATTTTGAGATGGAGTCTTACTGTCTCCCAGGCTGGAGTGCAGTGGCGTGATCTCAGCTCACTGCCACCTCCGCCTCCTAGGTTCAAGTGATTCTCCCGCCTCAGTCTCCTGAGTAGCTGGGACTACAGGCCTGTGCCACCAGGCCCAGCTAATTTTTGTATGTTTAATAGAGACAGAGTTTTGCCACGTTGGCCTGGCTGGTTTCGAACTCCTGACCTCAAGTGGTCTGCCTGCCTCGACCTCCCAAAGCATGAACCACCGCACCCAGTTGTATCTCTGTATCTGAACAAAAAAAGATACAGTATTAGACAGAAATAATAGGCACTGGGCCATTTGTAAGGGGGAAGGGTGGGAGGAGGTTGAGATTTGAAAAATTACCTATTGGGTACAATTCTCATTAGTTGAGTGATGAGCACACTAGAAGCCAAAACCTCACTAATATGCAATGTATCTAAGTAACAAACCTGCACATATATCCCCTGAATCCAGAAATTAAATAAATAGATGTATAAATAGCCAGGCGTAGAAGCTCACACCTGTAATCCTGGCACTTTGGGAGGCCAAAGTGGGCAGATCACCCGAGGTCAGGAGTTTGAGACCACCCTGGCCAACATGATGAAATCCCGCCTCTACTAAAAATACAAAAATTAGCCAGGCGTGGTGGTGTGTGTCTGTAATCTGAGCTACTCAGGAGGCTGAGGCAGGAGAATTGCTTGAACCTGGGAGGCGGAGGTTGCAGTGAGCCAAGATCACACCACTGCACTCCAGCCTGGGTGACAGAGAAAGACTCCGTCTCTAAATAAATAAATACATGTATAAATAAATAAATGATAACAACAACAAAAAGCAAAGGTACAGTATTATAATATTATGGGACCACCATCATATATGTGGCCCAGCATTTATTGAAATGCCATTATGCATGTGCATGACTGTACCTGTTATTTTGTAATATATGTATATATCCTAATTATTTTTTTCTGTTAATTGTTAAGGCATTTGCATTAGTGTGTTAGGGCTGGGATAGCAAAATGCCATACACTGGGTAGTTTAAACAATGAAAAATATTTTCCCACAGTCTTGGAGGCTAGAAGTCCAAGATCAAGGTATCAGAAGATGTGCTTTCTTGGAAAATCTCTGTCCTTGTCTGGCAGATGACAACCTTATCTCTGTTTTCTCACATGGTGTTTTCCCTGGTGTCTCCTGGGTGTCCACATTTTATCTTTTTTTTTTTCAAGACGGAGTTTCACTTTTTTTGCCCAGGCTGGAGTGCAGTGCTGAAATCTCAGCTCACTGCAACCTCTGCCTCCTGGGTTCAAGCAGTTTTCCTGTGTCAGCCTCCTGAATAGCTGGGATTACAGGCATGCACCACCATGCCTGACTAATTTTTTGTGTTTTTAGTGGAGACAGGGTTTTACCATGTTGGCCAGGCTGGTCTTGAAATCCTGACCTCAGGTGATCTGCCCGCCTGAGCCTTCCAAAGTGCTGGGATTACAGTCATGAGCCACTGCACCCAGCCCTACATTTTATCTTCTTATAAGGGCACCAGTCAGTTTGGATTGGGCTCCACTATAACTGTCTCAGTTTTTTTTTTTATGCTGAGGCTGGAGTGCCGTGGGATGATCTTGACTCACTGCCACTTCTGCCTCTCAGGTTCAAGTGATTCTCCTGCCTCAGCCTCCTGAGTAGGTGGGATTACAGGCATGTACCACCACACCTGGCTAATTTTTGTAGTTTTAGTAGAGATGAGATTCCACCATGTTCGCCAGGTTGGTCTCAAACTCTTAACCTCTGGTGATCCACCCACCTCGGCCTCCCAAAGTGTTGGTATTACAGGCATGAGCCACTGTGCCCAGCTCAGTCTCACTCTTTTATCACCTCTTTAAAGCCTTTATCTACATTAAAATGACATTCTGAGGTACTGGGGGTTAGGGCTTCAGCATACAAATTTTTTGGTTGTTGTGGGAGACAATTCACGTTTGATAGATTTCTATCTTGACTTACCTTCCAGATCATGGCCATTTGCCTACAGAGTAGCACCCTTGGGGGTAAGTTGCAAGATCCCCAGTGGATGCCTGAAAGCATGCGTGGTACAGAGCCCTATATATACTATATCAGCTAATTTTTTATTTGTAGTAGAGACGGGGTTTCTCCATGTTGTTCATGCTGATCTCGAGCTCCTAAACTCAGGTGACCTGCCCACTTCAGCCTCCCAAAGTGCTGGGATTACAGGCGTGAGCCGCCACACCCAGCTGGGATACACACTCTTAATTTCATGTTCACTTGTTATTATCAAGCCATTTTCCAGAATATAAAATCTCTAATTTTCACAAAACCATTATATAAAGGGATAGGCAAGAGTATATGGCTACTGTCTTTTTCTTTTCTCTTTCTTTGAGACAAGATCTCACTCTGTTGCCAAGGCAGGAGTGCAGTGACATGAACCAGGCTCACGGCAGCCTTGATCTTCCAGGCTCAAGGAATTCTCCCACCTCAGCCTCAAGTAGCTGGGACCACAGGCGTGTACCTGCATGCCTGGCTAATTTTTAATTTTTTATAGAGAGAGGGGTATTGCCATATTGTCCAGATGGGTCTTGAACTCCTGGGCTCAAGCAATCTGCTGGTCTCAGCCTCCTAAAGTGCTGGGATTGCAGGTGTGAGCCACCATGCCCTGCTTGTCTTCTTTTTCAAGTTGGTCAGTTCTCCTTGCAATGAATGCCTTTCCCCTTAAATCTGAACACCTGAGGAATTATTGACATAGAAAGTTTCCATTTCTTTCTTTCTCTCTCTCTCTTTTTTTTCAAGACAGAGTCTGACTCTGTGGCCCAGGCTGAAGTGCAGTGGCACAATCTTGGCTCACTGCCACCTCCACCTCCTGAGTTCAAGAGATTCTCCTCCCTCAGTCTCCCATGTAGCTAGGATTACAGGCACCTACTACCATGCTTGGCTAATTTTTGTATTTTTAGTAGAGATGGGGTTTCACCCTGTTGGCTAGGCTGGTCTCAAACTCATGACCTCAGGTGATCCGCCCACCTCAGCCTCCCAGTGTTGGGATTACAGGCCTGAGCCACCGCGCCCAGCCGAAAGTTTCCATTTCTTTATGTTAATGATTTACCATCACTATGTTGTGTCATGTCAAATTCAAGGCTGGCTGGAGCTGCCTCAAAAGTGGCGCAGAGGAATTCCCACAAAAGAGTGCCCCAAATGGTCCGGAGATGGGGCTGGTTTGAATTCCACAGGGCGAACTACTAAAATGCCAGGATGATCAGTCCAAAGCCTTTATGAGGGAGCTTACAGAGTGCTGTGGCAGTCCTCATGATGGACAGTGGGAGAAAAGAGGTGACCTATCCAGCTTTTTCATAGCGAGGAGGTCAGGTTATGGAGCTTTTGTTGTTTGGTTTTTGTTTCTTTGTTTTTGTTTTTTGTCAGATCACGGCTCACTGCAGCCTCGACTTCCTGGGCTCAAGTGATCCTCCCACCTTAGCCACCTGAGCAGCTGGGGCTACAGGTGCTGCCAACACACCTGGCTAATTTTTTTTTTTTTAGACGGAGTTTTGGTCTTGTTGCCCAGGCTGGAGTGCAATGGCATGATCTTGGCTCACTGCAACCTCCGCCTCCCGGGTTTAAGTGATTCTCCTGCCTCAACCTCCCAAGTAGCTGGGACTACAGGTGCCCACTACCATGCCCAGCCAATTTTTGCATTTTTAGTAGAGACAGGGCTTCACCATGTTGGCGAAGCTCGTCTCAAACTCCTGACCTCAGGTGATCCACCCACCTCGGGCTGCCAAAGTGCTGGGATTACAGGCATGAGCCACTGTGCCCAGCCTGTCCATGGATTTTTTGAAAAATGTGCTTTGAGCAATCTAAAACAAAAGCAGTCTGGCTAAAATTTATATTTATATATTTGTACTGTATTACACATACTGATTTTGTGGAGCTATAATTTAATAAGATATTTTAACAGTAATAAAACATTTTATAATTTTGTATAGTGTTATTTTCTAAAAAGTTTATTTAAGTGCAAATGCAAAACACAGGAGTGATCATGTTGAAGCACTAGGAAAAAACGTTGTGGGTAAAAATTCAACCTCAAATATGCAACTATTCAACTTCCAATGTAGAAATTATGTCTTTTTACAAAAGAATGAATATATTTGTTTGCAAGGTGCTCTTACACACACATACACACATACACACACACACACAGCCTTTAGACTATGGTAACCAGGCTGGGTGTGGTGGCTCACACCCGTAATCCCAGCACTTTGGGAGGCTGAGGTGGGCAGATCACCTGAGGTCAGGGGTTCGAGACCAGCCTGGCCAACAAGGAGAAACCCCATCTCTACTAAAAATACAAAAATCAACCGGGTGTGGTGGCATGCCTATGTAATCTCAGCTACTCAGGAGGCTGAGGCAGAGACTCGCTTAAACCTGGAAGGTGGATGTTGCAGTGAGCCAAGATCATGCCATTGCACTACAGCCTGGGTGACAGAGCAAGACTCTGTCTCAAAAAAAAAAAAAAATTCTTTTTAGGTGGTCTTTGGAAAACAAAATCAAATCTATCTGCAAACACATCTAGGTGGGGCAAGAGTATATGAAAATGGGACATTAATTAAGATTAATTGATGGAAAAAGTAGAAAGACAAAATCTCTTCCACAATTTTGATGAAACCATTCAATTTGTCTTTAATCACTCAGCTTTATAAGAAAATTGAAAATAAATAATTTACATTGTCCTACTATTTATGTTTTACTAACTCCATATGTGTAGAGGTGTAAGGGATTTTTAAAAGAGAAACAATGTTGAGACTTGTAAACCTGAATTTAGATAAAAGATGAATCTCAAAAGTATTGATAATTTTGGAAAATAATTTTTAAGAAAGGCATGACAGCCAGTGATTATCTAGTTACACAATTTGTCAGAGATTGTGAAGGCTTTACTGTAAAAACTATAGCATGAACAATGAATCCTTGATGCTGAGATTTTGTCATCTTTCTTAATAGGTGAACATTATACCGCTGATTGCCAAAGCAGACACAATTTCCAAAAATTATTTACAGACTTTTAAGAGTAAGATAATGAGTGAATTGATTAGCAGTGGCATCCAGATATATCAGCTCCCAACAGATGAAGAAGCTACTGCTCAAGCGAACTCCTCAATTAACATAAGTTTCAGTAACAATATCTGACAAAGAGGCTATAAATGAGTTTTTATCCAGAATCCAGTGTGAGAATTATTTTATTTTTTTATTTTGAAAAACTTCTGCTGAGAATTGATTCTTTGTAAACAGATTTATTTAGATTTAATTCATACACCATATTCCTCAAGGATATTGGCTTATAATTTTCTTCTTGGAAGTATATTTTCTTGCTTGGATATCAGGGGGATGCTTGCCTCGTAAAATGACTCTGAAGGTGTTACCTCCTTTTTCTATTTTTTCAAATAATTTGAGGATGTTTTATATTAAATTTTCTTTTAAAGTTTGGTAGAATTTGCTCATGAAGTAATCTGGTACTAGGCTATGTTTTGGAGTTTTAGAAAATTACTTCTTTATATTCTCTATTTGTTAACAGTCTCTTTTAGCTATCTATTCTCCATTCAATATTGGCAGGTTATGTATTTCTAGTAATTTCACCATTTCTTCTAAGTTGTCAAATTGGTTACTGTATAATTGTTCATAGTAGTCCCTCATAATTCTGTTTATTTCTGTAAGAAATTGTAATGTCTTCTCTTTCATTTCTTATTTTACTAACATATTCTCTCTTTTTGTTCTTAGTCTAGGTAATGGCTTTGATTTTGATTTATTTTTCCATATCAAGTCTTAGCTTCATTGATTAATTTTTTTTTTTTTTTTTTTGAGACAGAGTCTCACTCTATGCCCAGGCTGGAGTGCAGTGGCAGGATCTCAGCTTACTGCAATATCCATCTCCAGGGTTCAAGTGATTCTCCTGCCTCAGCCTCCCAAGTAGCTGGGATTACAGGAGCATGACCCCACGCATGGCTAATTTTTTTATTTTTAGTACAGACAGGGTTTCACCATGTTGGCCAGGCTGGTCTCAAACTCCTGACTTCAAGAGATCCACTGAGATTACAGATGTGAGCCACTGTGCCCGGCTGATTAAAAAAATATTTTATTCTCTATTTCATTTATTTGTGCTCTAATCTTTGTTATTTCTTTCCTTCTAATTTTTGGTTTAAGGTTTTTTTTTTTTTTTTTGAGGTATAAAGTTAGGTTGTTTATTTGAGATCTTTTTCTTTGAGATGAAGTCTCCCTCTGTCACCAGGCTGGAGTGCAGTGGTGCAATCTTGGCTCACTGCAACCTCCACCTCCCAGGTTTGAGCGATTCTCCTCCCTCAGCCTCCTGAGTAGCTGTAACTACAGGTGTGCACCACCACACCCTGCTAATTTTTTTTTTTGTATTTTTAGTAGAGATGAGATTTCACCATGTTAGCCAGCCTGGTCTCAAACTCCTGACCTCAGGCAATCCACCTGCCTCAGCCTCCCAAAGTGCTGGGATTACAGGTGTGAGCCACCACTTGTGGGCAAGATCTTTTTAAAAAGGATGTAGGTGTTTGCTACTATAAACTTCCTTTGTTTTTTTATTTTAGATTCAGAGGGTATATGTGCACATTTGTCAAATAGATATATTGCATAATGGCGAGGTTTGGTGTCTAGTGTACCTATCCCTGAGATAGTAAAACATTTTACCCAACAGATCTTTTTTTTTTTTTTTTTTTTGAGATACAGTCTCACTCTGTCGCCCTGGCTGGTGTGCAGTGGTGTGATCACATCTCACTATTAACAGATAATTTTTTGACCATCAGCCCCCTCCCAAACTCTCCCTTTTGGAGTCTCGCTATCTACTGTTTCCATCTTTATGTCCTTGTGTACTCATTATTTAGCTCCTGCTTATAAGTGAGAACATATGGTATTTGATTTTCTGTTTCTGAGTTATTTCACTTAGGATGATGTCCCCCAGCTCCATCCATGTTACTGCACAGAGCATGATTTCATTTATTTAATGGCTGTGTGATATTCCATGGTGTATATATACCACATTTAAAAAATCCAGTCCACTGTTAATGGACATTTAGGGTTAATTCCATGACTTTACTATTATGAGTAGGAATGTAATACACATATGAGTGAAAGTGACTTTTTTATATAATATTTTCTTTCAGGTAGATGCCTAGTAGTATAATCACTGTGTCAAATGGTAGCTCTATTTTTAGTGCTTTGGGAAATCTCTATATTGTTTCATAGAGGCTGTGCAAATTTATAGTCCCACCAGCAGTGAATAAGCATTCATTATTCTCTGCATCCACACCAACATCTGTTGCGTTTGTAATAGCCATTCTGACTATGTAAGATGATATCTTATTGTGTGTGTGTGTGTGTCTATGTGTGTGTGTTTGAGTCAGAATCTCACTCTGTCACTCAGGATGGAGTTCAGTGGTGTGATCTTGGCTCACTGCAAACTCCACCTCCTAGGTTCAAGGGATTCTCCTGCCTCAGCTTGCCAAGTAGCTAGGAGTACAGGCGCCTACCATCATGCCCAGCTAATTTTTGTATTTTTAGTAGAGATGGGGTTTAACCATATTGGTCAGGCTGGTCTTGAATTCCTGACCTCAGGTGATCCACTCACCTTGGCCTCCCAAAGTGCCAGGATTACAGGTATGAGTCACTGTGCCCGGCCTTTATTGTGGTTTTAATTTGCATTTCTCTGATGATTGGTGGTGTTGAGCAATTTTTCTTTTTCTTTCTTTTCTTTTTTCTTTTATTATTATTATACTTTAAGTTTTAGGGTATATGTGCACAATGTGCAGGTTAGTTACATATGTATACATGTGCCATGCTGGTGTGCTACACCCATTAACTCATCATTTAGCATTAGGTATGTCTCCTAAAGCTATCCCTCCCCCCTCCCCCCACCCCACAACAGTCCCCAGAGTGTGATGTTCCCCTTCCTGTGTCCATGTGTTCTCATTATTCAATTCCCATCTATGAGGGAGAACATGCGGTGTTTGTTTTTTTGTCCTTGCGATAGTTTACTGAGAATGATGATTTCCAATTTCATCCATGTCCCTACAAAGGACATGAACTCATCCTTTTTTATGGCTACATAGTTTTCCACGGTGTATATGTGCCACATTTTCTTAATCCAGTCTATCATTGTTGGACATTTGGGTTGGTTCCAAGTCTTTGCTATTGTGAATAGTGCCACAATAAACATACATGTGCATGTGTCTTTATAGCAGCATGATTTATAGTCCTTTGGGTATATACCCAGTAATGGGATGGCTGGGTCAAATGGTATTTCTAGTTCTAGATCCCTGAGGAATCGCCACACTGACTTCTACAAGGGTTGAACTAGTTTACAGTCCCACCAACAGTGTAAAAGTGTTCCTATTTCTCCACATCCTCTCCAGCACCTGTTGTTTCCTGACTTTTTAATGATTGCCATTCTGACTGGTGTGAGATGGTATCTCATTGTGGTTTTGATTTGCATTTCTCTGATGGCCAGTGATGGTGAGCATTTTTTCATGTGTTTTTTGGCTGCATAAATGTCTTCTTTTGAGAAGTGTCTGTTCATGTCCTTCGCCCACTTTTTGATGGGGTTTTTTTTTTTTTTTTTCTTTTAAATTTGTTTGTGTTCGTTGTAGATTCTGGATATTAGCCCTTTGTCAGAAGAGTAGGTTGCAAAAATTTTCTCCCATTTTGTAGGTTGCCTGTTCACTCTGATGGTAGTTTCTTTTGCTGTGCAGAGCTCTTTAGTTTAATTAGATCCCATTTGTCAATTTTGACTTTTGTTGCCATTGCTTTTGATGTTTTAGACATGAAGTCCTTGCCCATGCCTGTGTCCTGAATGGTAACGCCTAGGTTTTCTTCTAGGGTTTTTATGGTTTTAGGTCTAATGTTTAAGTCTTTAATCCATCTTGAATTAATTTTTGTATAAGGTGTAAGGAAGGGATCCAGTTTCAGCTTTCTCCATATGGCTAGCCAGTTTTCCCAGCACCATTTATTAAATAAGGAATCCTTTCCCCATTTCTTGTTTTTCTCAGGTTTGTCAAAGATCAGATAGTTGTAGATATGCGGCATTATTTCTGAGGGCTCTGTTCTGTTCCATTGGTCTATAGCTCTGTTTTGATACCAGTCCCATGCTGTTTTGGTTACTGTAGGCTTGTAGTATAGTTTGAAGTCAGGTAGTATGATGCCTCCAGCTTTGTTCTTTTGGCTTAGGATTGACTTGGCAATGTGGGCTCTTTTTTGGATCCATATGAACTTTAAAGTAGTTTTTTCCAATTCTGTGAAGAAAGTCATTGGTAGTTTGATGAGGATGGCATTGAATCTATAAATTACCTTGGGCAGTATGGCCATTTTCATGATATTGATTGTTCCTACCCATGAGCATGGAATGTTCTTCCATTTGCTTGTATCCTCTTTTATTTCATTGGGCAGTGGTTTGTAGTTCTCTTTGAAGAGGTCCTTCATGTCCCTTGTAAGTTGGATTCCTAGGTATTTTATTCTCTTTGAAGCAATTGTGAATGGGAGTTCACTCATGATTTGGCTCTCTGTTTTTCTGTTATTGGTGTATAAGAATGCTTGTGATTTTTGTACATTGATTTTGTATCCTGAGACTTTGCTGCAGTTGCTTATCAGCTTAAGGAGATTTTGGGCTGAGACAATGGGGTTTTCTAGATATACAATCATGTCATCTGCAAACAGGGACAACTTGACTTCCTCTTTTCCTAATTGAATACCCTTTATTTCCTTCTCCTGCCTAATGACCCTGGCCAGAACTTCCAACACTATGTTGAATAGGAGTGGTGAGAGAGGGAATCCCTGTCTTGTGCCAGTTTTCAAAGGGAATGCTTCCAGTTTTTGCCCATTCAGTATGATATTGGCTGTGGGTTTGTCATAGATAGCTCTTATTATTTTGAGATACGTCCCATCAATACCTAATTTATTGAGAGTTTTTAGCATGAAGGGTTGTTGAATTTTGTCAAAGGCCTTTTCTGCATCTATTGAGATAATCATGTGGTTTCTGTCTTTGGTTCTGTTTATATGCTGGATTACATGTATTGATTTGCGTATATTGAACCAGCCTTGCATCCCAGGGATGAAGCCCACTTGATCATGGTGGATAAGCTTTTTGATGTGCTGCTGGATTCGGTTTGCCAGTATTTTATTGAGGATTTTTGCATCAATGTTTATTAAGGATATTGGTCTAAAATTCTCTTTTTTTGTTGTGTCTCTGCCAGGCTTTGGTATCAGGATGATGCTGGCCTCATAAAATGAGTTAGGGAGGATTCCCTCTTTTTCTATTGATTGGAATAGTTTCAGAAGGAATGGTACCAGTTCCTCCTTGTACCTCTGGTAGAATTCGGCTGTGAATCCATCTGGTCTTGGACTCTTTTTGGTTGGTAAGCTATTGATTATTGCCACAATTTCAGAGCCTGTTATTGGTCTATTCAGAGATTCAACTTCTTCCTGGTTTAGTCTTGGGAGGGTGTATGTGTCGAGCAATTTATCCATTTCTTTTAGATTTTCTAGTTTATTTGTGTAGAGGTGTTTGTAGTATTCTCTGACGGTAGTTTGTATTTCTATGGGATCAGTGGTGATACCCCCTTTATCATTTTTTATTGGGTCTATTTGATTCTTCTCTCTTTTCTTCTTTATTCGTCTTGCTAGCAGTCTATCAATTTTGTTGATCCTTTCAAAAAACCAGCTCCTGGATTCATTAATTTTTTGAAGGGTTTTTCGTGTCTCTATTTCCTTCAGTTCTGCTCTGATTTTAGTTATTTCTTGCCTTCTGCTAGCTTTTGAATGTGTTTGCTCTTGCTTTTCTAGTTCTTTTAATTGTGATGTTAGGGTGTCAATTTTGGATCTTTCCCGCTTTCTCTTGTGGGCATTTAGTGCTATGAATTTCCCTCTACACACTGCTTTGAATGTGCCCCAGAGATTCTGGTATGTTGTGTCTTTGTTCTCGTTGGTTTCAAAGAACATCTTTATTTCTGCCTTCATTTCGTTATGTACCCAGTAGTCATTCAGGAGCAGGTTGTTCAGTTTCCATGTAGTTGAGTGGTTTTGAGTGAGATTCTTAATCCTGAGTTCTAGCTTGATTGCACTGTGATCTGAGAGATAGTTTGTTATAATTTCTGTTCTTTTACATTTGCTGAGGAGAGCTTTACTTCCAAGTATGTGGTCAATTTTGGAATAGGTGTGGTGTCGTGCTGAAAAAAATGTATATTCTGTTGATTTGGGGTGGAGAGTTCTGTAGATGTCTATTAGGTCCACTTGGTGCAGAGCTGAGTTCAATTCCTGGGTATCCTTGTTAACTTTCTGTCTTGTTGATCTGTCTAATGTTGACAGTGGGGTGTTAAAGTTTCCCATTATTATTGTGTGGGAGGTATTGAGCAATTTTTCATATGTTTGATGGCCACTTGTATGTCTTCTTTTGAGAAATGTCTGTTTATATGCTTTGCAGTCTTTTTAATGGGGTTGTTCTTTGTTGTTGTTGAGTTGTTTGTGTTCTTTGTAGATTCTGGATATTAGTCCTTTGTCAGATGCAAATATTTTGTTCCTATTGTGTAGGTTATCTGTTTGTTGATTATTTCTTTTGCTGTGCTCTTTAGTTTAAGTCCCGTTTGTGTATGTTTAGTTTTGTTGCATTTGCTTTTCAGGTCTAATTTATGAATTATTTATCTAGGCCAATATGTAGAAGAGTTTTTCCTAAATTTTCTTCTAGGATTTTTATAGCTTCTGGTCTTTCATTTAAGTCGTTAATGCATCTTGAGTTAAAGTTTGTATATGATAAGAGATGGGGATTCAGTTTCCTTCTTTTGCCTATGGGTAGCCAATTTTCCCAGCACCATTGATTGAACAGAATGCCCTTTCCCCATTGTTTATTTTTGCCAACTTTGTCAAAGATCACTTGGTTGTAGGCATGTGGCTTTATTAGTGGTTCTTTATTCTCTTTTCTTTCACAATTTTTTTGTCCTTTTTTTAGCTGTATCCTTCCTAACAGTGAACTCTCTATTCTGTTCCATTAATCTAACTATTTTTGTACCAATTCCATACTGTTTTATTTAGTATAGCATTAGCACTATAGTATAATTTGAAGTCAGACACATGATGCCTCTGGCTTGGTTCTTTTTGCTTAGGATTACTTTGGCTATTTAGATGCTTTTTTGGTTTCATATGATATTTAGGATCGCTTTTTCTAATCCTATGAAAAATGATGTTGGTAATTTGATAGGAATTGTGTTGAATCTGTAGATTGCTTTGGTTAGTAAGGTCTTTGTAATTATATTTATTCTTCCAATCCAAAAATTCCATAAATTTTTGGGATAGTTTCAGTAAGATTGATACCAGCTCTTCATTGTACTTCTTGCAAAATTTGGCTGTAAACCCATCTGTTCTTGTTTTTTTTTTTTGTTTGAAATTATTTTATTACTCAGTCAATTTTATTACTTCTTATTCGTCTATTTTGGGTATCTATTTTTTCCTGGTTCAGTCTTAAGAGGTTTTATGTTTCCAGGAATTTATCCATTTTCTTATTTTTTAAAGGAATATAAAACTACTATTCACCACTGTTCACCAGTATTTACAATAAGGTAGACAATATACAGTTGGATAACATCCTGATTAACACAAAGTTGTTTTTCCTGGCTTTTGCTGGAGGAGTAAAGCAAATACTGAAAAGATTGAGCCTACATGTAAGGAATGAGTTGGGGTAAAGAAAAAACATGCAAGTATTTTAGTTAACTTTTGTAATTTAAGCTATGAAGAGGGCTTTTTTTTTTTTTGAGACGGAGTCTCACTCTGTTGCCCAGGCTTGAGTGCAGTGGTGCCATCTTGGCTCATTGCAACATCCACCTCCTGGATTCGAACAATTCTCTAGAAGAGGCCATTTTTTATTGCAGATCTGAAGAGCTATTATTCACTGCCTTCAAGCTGCTCTGGGTCAAAGGTCTGTGGCATCTCTGGCCCTGTGCCCCTCCTGCTTGAGCCACATCTGAGCAGGGAGGGACGAATTTAACCATTTTATCTAGGTTTTCTAGTTTGTATACGTAAAGATACTCATATTAGTCTCTGATGATCTTGTTTTCTGTGGTATCCATTGTAATGTCACATATCACTTCTGATTGTGCTTGTGCTTACTTGAAT
Organism: Pongo abelii; assembly: GCF_028885655.2. Lineage (NCBI taxonomy): Eukaryota > Metazoa > Chordata > Mammalia > Primates > Hominidae > Pongo > Pongo abelii. Next base: position 25,332,806 of record NC_071991.2, read on the forward strand.
CTTCTCTCTTTTTTCTTGGTTAATCTAGCTAGCACCATATCAATTTTCTTTCTTTTATTTGCTTTTTTGAGACAGAGTTTTGCTTTGTTTTCCAGGCTGGGGTGCAGTGGGGCGATCTTGGCTCACTACAACCTCTGCCTCCCAGGTTCAAGCAATTCTTATGCCTCAGCCTCCTGAGTAGCTGGGATTACAGGCATCTGCCACCATGCCCAGCTGATCTTTTGTATTTTAGTAGAGATAAGGTTTCACCATCATGCCCAGGATGGTCTTGAAATCCTGAGCTCAGGTGATTCACCTGTCTCACCCTCCAAAAATGGTAGGATTACAGCATGAGCCACTGTGCCCAGCCTGGCACCATATCAATTTTCTTATCTTTTCAAAAAACAAAACAGGTTTTTTGAACTAACACAGTCAGACAAAAAATAAACAAAATTTAAATAAGAGTTCAAGAAATAAGAAATTATGTAAAGCAACCAAACTTATGAGTTTTAGGCATTCCTGAGAGAGAAGAGGAAAAGGTAAAAAGATTAGAAACATATTTGAGGGAATAATCAAGAAAATTCTCTTGGCCTTGCTAGAAAGGTACACATCCAGATGCAAGAAGCTCAGAGAATACCTGGAAATATTTTGCAAGATGAACTTCACCAGACTATCCAAACTCAACTAGAAAGAAAATACTCTGAAAGAAGCAAGAGAGACTTTTCAAATCCTCTATAAAGGAAATCAACATTAGACTAACAGCAGACTTCTCAGAAGAAACTTTACATGCTAGAAGGTATTGGGATCCTATTTTCTGTCTGTCTTCTGGTTAGTCTAGCCTATTGTTAAAGCTTTCAACTGTAAACCAGCCCTTCAGTGTGTTTTTCATTTCCAGAAATTCCATTGTTTTTATTTAAAGATATCTGTACTTCGCTCACATTCTGCATTGTTATGATATCTTTGTGTTGATTTTCAACTTTCTCTTGGATCTCTTTGAGCTTCCTTATAATCCATATTTTGAATCATTATCTTTCACTTCAGAATTTTCATTTTGGTTAGTTAGGATCCATTGCCAGAGAGCTAGTGTGTCCTTTGGTAGTTTCAAAATATTCTGCTTTTTTTTTTTTTTTATTCATGATGCCAAAGTTCTTATGATGGTTTCTTCTCATGTGGGAAGGTTGCCAATTCTTATTTTTGAATTTATTTTAATTTAGATGGGGCCTTTCCCCCTTGTGGGTGTAACTATAGCATATATCAGGTAATGGGCTTTGGCTTTGTTTCTTTAGCCCTGTGCCCTTCTGTCAGTAGACTTTTTATTGGTTTGTGCAGTTTAACCTGCATGCCAGTAAGTGGAAATTATGAATAAGAGCCAGCTATGGCAGAAGCAGATAGTGTGTGTTTGATCTTTGTTTACTGTGATTTCCTCTCTGTAGTTTCAGGTGATAGGCTGGTCTATGCAATGCCTAGACTCTGAGTTGCCTGTTCAGCAAAGAGGGGAAGACAAAGCTGGGCAGAGCTGGACCACAAAGCTTACCCACCAACATCTCAATGATGAATGTGAACAGTAGCCTTTACAGGAGTGGCTGGGGCAGCTCTTAGTGAAATGCTCACAGGTCTCTGTAGGGAGGGAGGAGTTGTACCAGCTCTATCTCCTGTGTAGGTAGGAAAATGATCTGTTTCCCTATCATACCCCTGTCCCAGAGCTCATGACTCTCAGTTCAGACAGACACTGTCATCTATCTCCAGGTCATAATGTAGCCAAGAGCCATTGAAAATGCCTGTCTTGTGGCTCTTCTTAGGAGCAACCTCAGGGTAGGACCTCTTCCCTCAGCCCAATACAGACAGCCCTGTGGCTTGCCTGTTCTCTCATGCAGGAATGCTGCTACTTTGTGTACATAGGGGAAGCAGCTTCACCTTTCAGCACATGAGGGTGGATTTCAGCTGTTGTAGTGTTGGCTAGCTGGGTCAGCACAGCCTTAGTCTCCAGAGGGAGTGATCAGGTGCCAGTGGTGGACTAGGCTAGCCATTTTTTTGATTCTCAGATCCCTATATGGTGCTCTGGATGGCATGCATAAGTACTGGAGGGACTGCATCAGGAAAAGGCTGGCATATGTGTCCTCAGGTACCCAGGGTTCAGGTGCTGGCTGTGATAGAGAGGGGCAGGTTGGCCCCCACACAGCTGGCAATAAACTTAGGCAGGGGCAGGAAGAATGCTCAGGCAATTGCAGAATGCTAAAGCGACAGCAGTGCCAGGGCAGATTACCTGGGGGCTAGGCTCTCAGAAGAGTGCAAGGCCACAGCTGAAATGATCAGATGGGAGCATTGTTCTTTATTCTTTTTTTTTTCTTTTTTTGAGACAGAGTTTTGTTCTTGTTGCCCAGGCTGGTGTGCAATGGTGGGGCCTCAGCTCACTGCAACCTCTGCCTCCTGAGTTCAAGCAATTCTCCTCCCTCAGCCTCCTGAGTAGCTGGCATTACAGGCACCCACCATCTCACAGGCTAATTTTTGTATTTTTAGTAGAGACTGGGTTTTGCCATGTTGGTCAGGCTGGTCTTGAACTCCTGACCTCAGGTGATCTGCCTGCCTCAGCCTCCCAAAGTGCTAGGATTACAGGCATGAGCCACTGCACCCAGCCTGTCCTTTATTCTTAAAGGACAGTTGTTTGGGGGTAAAGTATTCCTTTTGTTCTTTCTCTTTCTTCTAGTACATTGAATCATCCCACTATTTCTTGACCTGCAAGATTTTTGTTGAGAAATCCATTGATAGTCTATTGCAGGCTCCCTTATATGGGACAAGATGTTTTCCTCTTGCTGCTCTCAAAATTCTGTTTGTGATATAGGTAAGGGTATACAAAGATTCAGTTTACAAAATGAATAATTTCTTTTGTCTTCTTTTTTTTTCGAGATGGAGTCTCATTCTGTCACCCAGGCTGGAGTGCAGTGGCGTGATCTTGGCTTACTGCAACCTCCACCTCCTGGGTTCAAATTATTCTCCTGCCTTAGCCACCAAAGTATCTGGGATTACGGGCCTGCACTACCATGGCTGGCTATTTTTTTTTTTTTTTCGTATTTTTAGTAGAGATTTTCACCATGTTGTTCAGGCTGGTCTGGAACTCCTGACCTCAGGTGATCTGCCTGCCTCAGCCTTCCAAAGTGCTGGGATTATATGTGTGAGCCACTGTGCCCAACCTAAAAACAATTTTTAACTTTTATTTTAGATTCACTGGGTGGAAATTTAATAAATGTGTAGTACCATGTATTTTTCTTTTAATTTGCAATTCCTTGAGGATGTATGATGTTGATTATCTTTTATACATCTTAATTTGTTATCTGAATGTCTTTTTTGTTGGGGTGACTATTTGGATCTTGTGCCCATTTTTAATCGGGTTGTTCATTTTATTGTTGTTGAGTTCTAAGAGTTCTTTGTATATTTTGGACATCAGTCCTTTATCAAGTGTGTGTTTTACAAAGATTTTCTCTCTCAGTCTATGGCTTACCTTGTTATCTTTAACAGTGTCTTTGACTACCAGAAGTTTTAGTGTTTCATTTTGTTTTGTTTTTTTCTGAGATGGAGTCTAATTCTGTCACCCAGGCTGGAGTGCAATGGTGTGATCTTGGCTCACTGCAACCTCCCCCTCCCAGGTTCAAGCAATTCTTCTGCCTCAGCCTCCTGAGTAGCTAGGATTACAGATGCCCACCACCATGCCTGGCTAATTTTTGTATTTTTAGTAGAGATGAGGTTTCACTATGTTGGCCAGGCTGGTCTTGAACTCCTAACTTTGTGACCCACCTGCCTCAGCCTCCCAAAGTGCTGGGATTACAGGCATGAGCCACCACACCCAGCCCAGAAGTTTTAGTTTTAATGAAGTGCAACTCATCAATTCTTTCTATTCATCGATCATGTTTTCAGTGTTATATCGATGAAGTCATTGCTAAACCCAAAGTCTCCTATATTTCCTTTTATGTTATCTGTTGTGAGGGAGTGATGACTATCTGGACTGGTGGCACAGGCATAAAGAATTTACCTTGTTAAGGCAGAGGTTGCAATGAGCCAAGATTGCACAACTGCACTCCAGCCTGGGTGACAGAGTGAGACTCTCTCTGGAAAAAAAAAAAAAAAAAAAGAAAGAAAGAAAGAAAGAATTTACCTTGTTGTAGGTAGGGGAGGTAGATTTATTAAAGAAAGTAGAAAAACACATTGCTAGGGAGGCAATGGGCAGCTTGCAAGAAAGCAGCTGACTGCAAACCAACAAAGGATTGCTGGAGATTATATAGGATAGTTCTTAGGCTGTATGCTGAAGAGGGCTTTGTGTAGTGCTGATAACGCCAAGGTTGTGATGCAGGATTCCTCAGTCATTCTCAGCCAGGGACCTCTGGCCAGTGACGCCCCCACCTGGGCCTTTCTTGGGCATGCTACCTGCCACACAGGAGGCTCCCTGTCCACTTGGCCCAGTCTGGCTTGCACAGTGGCTCAGCATGTGGCTGGGCAATCATGCCCTAGCCTGCTTGTGTTATAGCTTCTACCTGAGATCAGCGATTCATGAGCTTTTTTCCCACATCCAAGAAGAATGAGGATACCCTGACAATTGAAGGATGAGGAAGGCAGAGAAGAATTTTATTGAGTGATGGAACAGCTTTCAGTGGAGAGGGGACCTGTGGGTGGTTTCTCTCCTTGTGTGACTAAGCCCAGGGCTTTTGTGGACTCAGAATAGGGGAGTGCATGCTGATTGGTTTGTGAGTATGCAAAAAGATTAAAACAAAGGCACCACCCAAAGGTGGGCACAACTATATAAAAAAAATTAGGAAGCATAGGTATATGTAAAACAGCTGAAGGGTGGGGATCAGTCAGAGGAATGTGCTCCAAGCAGGAAGACAGGTTCTCAATCCAGTCCATGGATTTGACTTGTAGCTTGGCTTTCAGGCTTTAAACTGTCTTTGGCTTGGAGGTGGGATTTCCCTGGGGACTTGCCTCTGTCTGCCTAGGCATTTGTCCACCTCCTGCCACTATCAGTGGCAGTGACTTAACTTGCAATTTTTTGTATCAGCCAAGGGTCTGCTTATACCTAGACACAGGAAGATTGTGAGTTATTTGTGCAGGAGGGCTGTGTGTTCTGGATTATGAAGAAAGGCAGACTTGTAGCTTATCTGCTTTTTTTTTTCTTTCCTCTGCTCCCACAAGCCTGACTCCCCTTCCCTAATTGGGACTCTACATTATCTTCTAGGAATTTTGTCATTTTATGCTATACATTTAGGCCTATGATCCAATTTGAGTTAATTTTGTGAAATATGTAAGGTCTGTTTATAGATTATTATTTTTGCATGTGAATATCCTGTTCCAGCACCATTTGTTGAAAAGAATACCTTTTCTCCATTCAATTCCCATTGCTTCTTTGTCAAATATCAATTGACTCTGTTTGCATAGGCATATTTCTGGGCTCTCTACTCTGTTCCATTGATCTGTTTATCTGTTATTTTGCCCATGCCATGCTGTTTTAATTACTATGGCTTTGTGGTAAATTGTTGTTCTTCAGTATTGTGTTGGCTATTCTAGTTCTTTTGCCTTTTCATATAAATTTTGGAGTTAGTTTGTTATTATTTGTTTGTTATTACATGTTATTTGTTATTTTGTTATTTGTTATTTGTTATTCACAAAATAATTTGGTGAAATTTTGATTGGGATTGTGGTGAATCCATAGGTTAAGTTATGGAAAATTGACATCTTGACAATATTGAGTCTTTCTATCCATGTACATGGAATATCTTTCCATTTATTTAGATAGTCCCTGAGGTTTTCCTTTTTTTTTTTTTTTTTTTTTGTATTTTTAGTAGAGATGGTGTTTCACCATGTTGGCCAGGCTGGTTTTGAACTCCGGACCTCAGGTGATCCACCTACCTCAGCCTCCCAAAGTGCTAGGATTACAGGCATGAGCCACGGCACCAGGTCTGTCCCTGATTTTTTCAATAGTGTTTTATAGTTTTTCTCATCTAGAACCACTATGAAAAACAGTATGGTGGTGATATGGTTTGGCTGTGTCTCCACCCAAATCTCAACTTGAATTGTATCTCCCAGAATTCCCACGTGTTTTGGGAGGGACCCAGTGGAAGATAATTGAAACGTGGGGGGCGGGTCTTTCCCACGCTATTCTCATGATAGTGAATAAGTCTCACAAGATCTGATGTATTTATCAGGGGTTTCTGCTTTTGCTTTTTCCTAATTTTCTCTTGCCGCTGCCATGTAAGAAGTGCCATTCACCACCCATGATGCTTTTAAGGCCTCCCCAGTAAAGTGGAACTGTAAGTCCAATGAAACCTCTTTTTCTTCCCAGTCTCAGATATATCTTGATCAGCAGCATGAAAATAGACTAATATAGGTGGTTTCTCCAAAATTGAAAATAAAATTACCATGTGATCTAACAATCCTCTTTCTAGGTATATATCTGAAAGAATCGAAAGTAGGGACTTACTTAGATATTTGTAAAGCATATAAATCGCATTATTATTCACAGTAGCTGAGAGATGGAAGCAACCCAAATGTCCATCAACAGAAGAATAGGTAAGGGAGGATTAACCCTGGACTCTGTATTTGATTCCATTGGTCTACATGTCTGTCTTTATGCTACTTCCAAACTATTTTGATTACTGTACCTTTGTAATATATTTTGAATTCTAGAAGTGTGAGATCTCTAAATTTAGTCTTTCTTTTCAATATTTCTTTGGCTATTCAGGTCCCTTGGGATTACATTTGAATTTTTGGATGGGTTTTCTCTGTTTCTTGGCCTGTTTTCCCTCCAAGGCAAAATCTCTGAGACAGGGTTCTGGAATTATGAGTGGAAACAATGGCAGGTTACACCCCCGCCCTGAAGCTTCAGGCACCGCTGGTAACTGAGAGCTCATTGTGGAGGATCAGCAGTCTGAGGTTCTTTGGATTGCTTCCCCACACAATGAGCTACTGCCTCATGAACTAGGCAAGGTTGGTTAGGGCCCCCATCTTCTCTGTTTGCTGCACCCAAGGAAGGGCCCCTATTTCACAAGTAGGTCTTGAGTGGTAAAAGGGAGCCTCCAACTCTCAAATGCACTTGCCAAGGACTTAGCCTCCAAAAGAGTAGATGGGGCTTGGATGCAGAATGCTGTATTGTCTCTGGCTTTAGAATCAGGGCAGTAGTAAAGATGACTAAACTCTTTATTTGTGTAAATATTTTATGCTAGTAAATACCTCAAATATTAGCTTAAAATTTGAAAGATGATTTTTTTTTTTGAGATAGAGTCTCACTCTTGTTGCTCAGGCTGGAGTGCAGTGGTGCAATCTTAGCTCACTGCAACCTCTGTCTCCTGGATTCAAGCAATTCTCCTGCCTCAGCCTCCTGAATATCTGGGATTACAGGTGCCCACCACCACGTCCAACTAATTTCTGTATTTTTAGTAGAGATGTGGTTTCATCATGTTAGCAAGGCTGGTCTCGAACTCCTGACCTCAGGTGATCCACCCACCTCGGCCTCCCAAAGTGCTGGGATTATAGGCATGAGACACCATGCCCAGCCAAAAGATGATAAATTCTGAAAGTATATATATAGATTTAGATTTCCATCCTAGCTTCTCTACTTAAAAGCCAAAAGATCCTGCACAATTCACTCATCTTCCCTGAGACTGTTAACTTATCTATGCTATGGGATCAATGACATCTCTATTAAGGGTTTTTTTTTTTTTTCTGGAAGTATAAGTGCCAAAATCTTTGTGAAGGATCTGACACACAGAGTCTAGAATGTAACAGGTAACTGTAACTGATAACTTAATTCCATTTCTTCCATTTCTCTTTTCCTATGATTTACACCATCTTTATTTTAAGATACCTCAAACACTAAATAGATTTTTGAATTTAAATGCTAAGTACTGTAAAATTTAAAAAATTCTTTTGGCCGGGCACGTGGCTCACACCTGTAATCCCAGCACTTTGGGAGGCTGAGGCTGGCGGATCACCTAAGGTCAGGAGTTTAAGACCAGCCTGGCAAACATGATGAAACTTGGTCTTTACTAAACAATACAAAAATTAGCTAGGTGTGGTGGTGGGCACCTGTAATCCTAGCTACTTGGGAGGCTGAGGCAGGAGAATCACTCAAACCTGGAAGGTGAAGATTGCAGTGAGCCAAGCTCATGCCACTGCACTCCAGCCTGGGTGACAGGGTCAGACTCTGTCTCAAAAAATAAACATAATTTATTGAGATGTATACCATATTGTTTATTAATACATTTTATATTGTATCCATTAATTATTATAATAGTGGTAGTCATTTTTAATATTTTGTCTTTTAACTTTTATACCAGAGTTAAAAGTTACTTGTGTGTTATTTCTTCAACATTCAGGGTAAAGATGGTTCACGGTAAAGATAGTGTGAGAAAAATGATGTCTACTAAAAATCTTTTTTCTTTGTGTTTCCCTCAGCAGGATACCTTGCTTTAGGTTCTGCTCAGTAGACAGTTTCCAACTGTGTGCACCGCCTGCGACTGATGCTGACAGAAACCAATTAGTGCATACTGTCAAGTCTTAAAATGAAACACAGGGTAGATCCCTAATTAAATTTATTACAATATCATCATCGCTGTCATTTTTATAACAGGAGTGAGAGTAATATAGTAAGCTTTATTGGTGCTAGAGAATTCAATTCATATCATTCTTGTTTTCTAGGGACTGTTACCGTTTGCTGTGGTAGGGAGTATGGATGAAGTGAAAGTTGGAAAAAGGATGGTCAGAGGCTGTTACTACCCTTGGGGAGTTTTGCAAGATAAATATGAAAGAGGGCAGACTGTGGAATGATTAAGTTCAATATATGTGTATCATTCATAGTCTCAAAGTAACATTTTAAATTGAGCTAATATTCGTAACTCTTGCTAATCTGTAAGTTAACAATTACTAATGAGGAAGGCAAACTATGTTTTATGTAAATTAATGCTTACTGTGACAATGACTCATTCTCATAGAAGTTTGCTGAACGCTGCTTTAAGCCAAAATCTCCAGAGGCTGGGAAGAACCTCTTTGTTTATCCCAATGCTCCCAATGTGCCACGTGCATATTATCTGTCTTTGTATAAATTATGACATTGAGAATGCTGGAAAGCACTTTAAACAAAATGCAAGCAAAAATACTAGTGTGTAGATGTGTTGCATAAACTCATTGCTAGCTAATGTAGAAACCATTTTAAACTGGTCACTAGAAAAAAGAATGATAAACTTTTTAAAACAAAGTACAATTTGCCTTTGGCTAAAGATTATACCTTTGACATTTGTATTATTATTTAGCATCATAATGAGTTAGAATAGTGTAGTAAGCAGTAATTTATTATCTTTTTCATATACTTATGGTAGTAATTATTGGGGAATGGAAGATTTCTACTTATACTGGTTTCCAAATGATATTTTTGGTTTTTTTGTTTGTTTTTTGAGACAGATTTTTGTTCTTGTCACCCAGGCTGGAGTGCGAGTGGCATGATCTTGGCTCACTGCAACCTCTGCCTCCCAGGTTGAAGTGATTCTCCTGCCTCAGCCTTCTGAGTAGCTGGGATTACATGTGCCTGCCACCACACCTGGCTGATTTTTGTATTTTTAGTAGAGATGGGGTTTCACCATGTTAGTCAGGCTGATCTCAAACTCCCGACCTCAGGTGATCCACCTGCCTTGGCCTCTAAAAGTGCTGGGATTATAGGCATGAGCCACCATGCCCAGCCCCAAATGATGTTTTTCAAAAATTGACATATTCGAAATTTTAAAATTTGTTAAACATACTTAAAACTTAATGTTTTAATATATATTATGTTTTATTATATATTAGTATGTGTTATAAAATATATATCTGTACTATATGTTGATGTGTAAAATTTGGTCACAGTATTAATCACAATAAACCATATATTATCAATCTTCTGGACATGATAAACACAGGAGAGAGCCATACAGATGATTTTTCATTAATTAATCTTAATTGATAAAATTGTATGTACTTATCATATACAACATGATGTTTTGAAATACATATACATTGTGGAATGGCTAAATTGACATAATTAACATGTGTATCTCAATTATTTTTGTGATGAAAGCTTAAATCTATCTTAGCAATTTTCAGGAGTATAAAATATTGTTATTAACATAGTCACTATGTTGTGCAGTAGATCTCTTTAACTTGTTCTTACCTAACTAAAAGTTTGTATCCTTTGACTAACATCTCTCCTACCATACCCTCTACCTAACTCATGTAACCAGCATTCTACTCTCTGTTTCTACAAGTTTAACTTTTAAAAATTTGATATGTTAGTGAGATCATTTACTATTTGTCTTTCTGTGCTTGGCATATTCACTTAGTGTAAAGTCCTCCAGTTCCATCCATGTTGCTGCAAATGATGGATTTCCTGATTTGTAAGGCTGAATAGTATTCCATTGTGTATATATACCACACGTTTTTTCTTCATGCATCCATACATGGACACTGAGATTGCTTCCATATCTTGGCTCTTGTGAGTAATGGTAGTGTAGGTATCTCTCCAACATACTGACTTCATTTTGGGGAGGTAATATATCCAGTAGTGAGATGGCTGGATCATATGGTAGTTGTTTTATTTTTAATTTTTTGAAGAAACTCCAATACTGTTTTTCATAATGGCTATCCTAATTTACATTGCCACCAACAGTGTACAAGCATTCCCTTTTTTCCACATCCTCACCAGCACTTGTTTGTCTTGGTCATTTTAGCATGGGTGAAGTAACAGCTTATTGTGTTTTTAATTTTTTTTTTTTTGAGATGGAGTTTAGCTCTTGTTGCCCAGGCTGGAGTGCAATGGTGTGATCTCGGCTCACTGCAACCTCTTCCTCCTGGGTTCAAGCAATTCTCCTTCCTCAGCCTCCCTAGTAGCTGGGATTACAGGCACATGCCACCATAAACAGGTAATTTTTTTTTGAATTTTTAGTAGAGATGGGGTTTTGGCATGTGGGGCAGGCTAGTCTCAAACTCCTGACCACAGGTGATCTGCCTGCCTCAGCCTCCCAAACTGCTAGGATTACAGGCATGAGCCACCACACTGGGCCTGTGTTTTTTAATTTTTAATTTTTATGGATACACAGTAGGTGTATGTATTTATAGGGCACATGATTATAGGGCATTCAATGTGTAGTACTCACATCAGGGTAAATAGAGTACCCATCACCTCAAGCATTTATCCTTTCTTTGTGTCACAAACAATCCAAGTATACTCTTTTAGTTATTCTAAAATGTACAATAAATTATTGTTGACTGTAGTCACCTTCTGTGCTATCAAATACTAGATCTCACTCATTCTATGTAACTATTTACTTGTACCATCAACCATCCCCACTTCTCTCCCTCCCCAGTCCTTTCCTAGTTTCTGGTAATAAACATTCCACCCTTTATCCCTATGGGCTCAATTGTTTTAATTTTTAGCTCCACAAATGAGTGAGAACATGTGAAATTTGTCTTCCTGTGTCTTATTTCACTTAACATAATATCCTCGGTTCCATTCATGTTGTTGCAAATGACGGGATCTCATTATTTTTTATGGCTGAAGAGTACTCCATCAGGTATATGTATCACATTTACTTTATTCATTCATCTGATGATGGATACTTAGGTTGCTTTCAAATTTTGGCTATTGTGAATACTGCTGTAACAAACATGGGAGTGGAGCTATCTCTTTAATATACTACTTTCCTTTCTTCTGAGTATATACCCACTAGTGGGATTGCTGGATCATACGGTAGTTCTATTTTTAGTTTTTTTGAGGAAACTCCATACTGTTTTCCGTAAAGACTATACTGATTGACATTCCTGCCAACAGTGTACAAGGATTCCTTTTTCTCCACATCTTCACCAGCATTTGTTATTGCCTGTCTTTTGGTTAAAAGCTTTTTTAACTGGGGTGAGATGATATCTCATTGTAGTTTTTATTTGCCTTTCTCTGGTAATCAGTGATGTTGAGTACCTTTTCATTTGCTTGTTTGGCATTTTAAAACACCCACAATGAGCAGTTACTTCACACATGTTAAAACGGCTATTATCAGTAAGACAAAAGAAGACATTTTCATGTCTTCTTTGGGGAAATATCTATTCAGATCTTTTGCCCATTTTAAATTGGATTATTAGATTTTTTCCTATTGAGTTGTTTGAGCTTCTTAAATATATTCTGGTTATTAATCTCTTGTCAGATAAATCATTTGCAAATATTTTCTCATTGTGTAGGTTTTCTCTTCACTTTGTCGATTGTTTCCTTTGTTTTGCAGAAGCTTTTTAATTTGAGATGATGCCATTTGTCTATTTTTGCTTTGATTGCCTGTGCTTGTGGGGTATTACTCAATAAATGTCCTGAAGAGTTTCCCCAATGTTTTTTATAGTAGTTTCATAGTTTGAGGTCTTAGATTTAAGTCTTTAATCCGTTTTGATTTGATTTTTATATGTGGTGAAAGATAAAAGTCTAGTTTCTTTCTTCTGCATATGGATATCCAGTTTTCCCAACACCATTTATTGAAGAGCTTATCCTTTCCCCAATGTATGTGCTTGGCACCTTTGTTGAAAACGAGTTCCCTGTGGCTGTATGGATTTATTCCTGGGTTCTCTATTCTGTTCCATTGGTCTGTGTGTCTGTTTTTATGCTGGTACCATGCTGTTTCACTTATGGCTTTGTAGTATAATTTGAGGTCAGGTAATGCGATTCCTCCAGTGTTGTTATTTTTGCCCAGAATTGCTTTAAGTATTTTTTTGGTTCCATATACATCTTAGGATTGTTTTTTCTTTTTCTTTGAAGAATGTCACTGGTATTTTGATAGGTATTGCATTGAATCTATAGATTGCTTTGGGTAGTATGGACATTTTAACAATATTATTGATTCTTCCAATCCATGAACATGAACTCTGTTTTCATTGTTTTGCATCCTTTTCAATTTCTTACATCAGTATTTATAGTTTTCATTGTAGGGATTTTTCATTTCTTTGGTCATGTTTATTTCTAGGTATTTTATTTTATTTATAGCTATTATAAATTGGATTAGTTTTTATTTCTTTTTCAGATTTTTCACTGTTGGCATATAATAATGCTACTGATTTTTGTAGGTTGATTTTGTATGTTGTAACTTTATTACTTTTGTTTATCTGTTCTAATAGTTTTTTTTTGATGGAGTCTAGGTTTTTCTGCATGGGAGATGATATCATCTGCAAGCAAGGATAATTTGACTTCTTCCTTTCCAATTTGGAAACCCTTTATATCTTTCTCTGGTTTTATTGCTCTAGCTAGGACTTCCAGTTGAATAACAGTGGTGAAAGTGGGCATCCTTGTCATTTTCCAGATCTTAGAGGAAAAGCTTTAAGTTTTTTCCCATTCAGTATGATACTAGCTGTGAGTCTGCCATACATGGCTTTTATTATGTTGAGGTATGTTCCTTCTATCCCCAGTTTTTTAAATTTTTTTATGATGAAGGGATATTGAATTTTATCAAATGCCCTTTCAGCATCAATTGAAATGATCATATGGTTTTTGTCCTTCATTCTGATAGGAATGTACCATACTGATATGATGTACCATATTGATTGATTTGTGTGTGCTGAAGCATCCTTGCATCCCTGGGATAAATCCCACTTGGTCATAATGCATGATTTTTAATGTGTTGTTGAATTCAGTTTGCTAGTATTTTTTTGAGGGGTTTTTCATCAATGTTCCTCAGAGATATTGGCCTGGAGTTTTCTTGTTTTGATGTGTCTTTGTATGGTTTTGGTATCAGGGTAACACTGGCCTTGTTGAATGAGTTCTGATTTATTCCCTTCTCCTGTATGTTTTAGAATAGTTTGAGTAGAATTAGTATTGGTTCTTTAAATGTTTGCTGAAATTCATCAGTGAAGCCATCAGATCCTGGACTTGTCTTTGCTGGGAGACTTCTTATTATGATTTTGGTCTCATTATTTGTTATTTGTCCATTCAGGTTTACAATTTCTTCATGGTTCAATCTTGATAGTATGTATATGTCTAGGAATTCATCAATGTCTTCTATGTTTTTTAATTTATTGGCATATAGTGGCTCACAGTGGCCTCTAATGAGCCTTTGGATTTCTGCAGCCTCAGTTGTAATGTCTCCTTTTTCTTTCTTTCTCTTTTTTTTGTCTTTAGAGATGGGGGTCTCACTATGTTGCCCAGGTTGGTCTCAAGACTCCTGGCTCAAGCAATCCTCCTGCCTCAGCCTCCCAGAGTGCTGGGATTACAGGCATGAGCCACTGCACCTGGCCATTATGTCTCCTTTTTCATCTCTGATTTTATTTATTTGGATCTACTCTTTTTCTTTCTCAGTCTGGGTAAAGGTTCACAGATTTTGTTTATATTTTCAAAAAATAAACTTTTCATTTCATTGATCTTTGGTATATTTTCATTTCTTTCTGCTCTGATTTTTATTATTTCTTATACTAATTTTGGCTTTGGTTTGCTCTTGCATTTCTAGTTCTTTAAGATGCATTGTTAGATTGTTTATTTGATGTTTTTCTACTTTTCTTGATGTAGGCACTTATTGCTATAAACTTTGTTCTTGTTACTGCTTTTGCTGTGTCCCATAGGTTTTGGTATGTTATATTTCCATTTTCATTTGTTTCAATAAATTTTAAAATTACCTTCTTTATTTCCTCATTGACCCACTGGTCATTCAGGAACATATTGCTTAATTTCCATGTGTTTGTGTAGTTTCCAAAGTTCCTCTTGTTATTGATCTATACTTTTATTCCATTGTAGTCAGGGATAATACTTGATGATTTCATATTTTGGATTGTTTAAGACTTTTTTTGTCACCTAACATATGCTCTATCCTTGAGAATATGCTACATGTGGAGGAGAAGAATGTGCATTCTGTAGCCATTGGATGAAATGTCCTGTAACTATCTTTTAGGTCCATTTGGTCCATACTGCAGATTAAGTCGGGATTTTTTTGCTGATTTTCTGTCTGGATGATCTGTCCAATGCCAAAAGTGGAGTGTTGAAGTCGCCAGCTATTATTGTATTCGCATCTTTCTTTTTCTTTAGCTCTAATAATATTTGCTTTATATATCTAAGTGCTCCAATGTTGGGTACATACATATTTATAGTTGTTATAGCCTCTTGCTGAATTGATTCCTTTATTCATATGTAATGAACCTTCCTTGTCTGTTTCAACAGTTTTTGTCTTGAAATGTATTTTATCTGATATAAGTATACATTTTTGTGTTCTGTTTTGGTTTCCATTTGCATGGAATTATCTTTTCCCATCCCTTTATTTTCAGTCTATTTGTGTCGTTTTATGTGTGGTCTTGTAGGCAACAGATCATTGGGTCTTTTTTGTTGTTGTTGTCGTTTTTTGGTTTTTGGTTTTTTTTTTGAGACAGAGTCTTGCTCTGTCACCCAGGCTGGAGTGCAATGGCACAATCTCGGCACACTGCAACATCCACCTCTAGGGTTCAAGTGATTCTCCTGCCTCAGCCTCCCGAGTAGCTGGGAGTATAGATGCCCACCACTACACCCAGCTAATCACTCTATGTCTCTTGATTGGAGAGTTTAGTCCATTTACTCACATTCAAGGTTATTATTGATAAGTAAGGACTTCCTCATCATTTTGTTATTTGTTTTCTGGTGACTTTGTGGTCTTCTCTTCTTTCTTTCCTACCTTCTTATCTTCCTTTTAGCCAAGGTGATTTTCTCTGATGGTATACTTTAATTTCTTGCTTTCTATTTTTTGTGTATCTGTTGTATGTTTTTTGATTTGAGGTTACCATGAGGCTTGCATATAGCATCTTATAACCCATTATTTTAAACTGATGACAACTTATCACTGATTGCATAAATGAACAAAGAAACTAATGAATGAGCAAAAAACTAATAAAAACTTTACACTTTAACTTCATCTCTCCACTTTTTTAACATTTAAAAAAGTTCTATTTCTATCTTATACTGTTTATGTCTTGAAAAGTTATAGTTATCATTTTTGATAGGTTTACCTTTTAGTATTTCTACTCCAGAGATGAGTGCTTTACCCACCACAATAAGCTTGTTATAACATTCCATGTGTATCTGTATACTTACTGTTAGGTTGGTGTGAAAGCAGTTGCAGTTTTGCTATTAAAAGTTATGGCATTAAAAGTAATGGCAAAAAACACAGCTCCTCTTTTTTTTTTTTTTTTTTGAGACAGAGTCTAGCTCTGTCACCCAGGCTGGAGTGCAGTGGCGTGATCTCAGCTCACTGCAACCTCTGCCTTCCAGGTTCAAGCAATTATCCTGCCTCAGACTCCTGAGTAGCTAGGATTACAGGCACCCACTACCACGTCCAGCTAATTTTTGTATTTCTAGTAGAGATGGGGTTTCACTGTGTTGGCCAGGCTGGTCTTGAACTCCTGACCTTGTGATCCTCCCACCTCAGCCTCTCAAAGTGCTGGGATTACAAGCATGAGCCACCATGCCCAACCCACAGTTCCTCTTGAGCCAACCTAATATTACCAGTGAGTCTTGTACCTTCAAATGGTTTCTTATTGCCCATCAATGTAATATATATATATATGAATTCCCTTTAGTATTTATTTTAGGACAGGTTTGGTGCTAATGAAATCCTTCAACTTGTATTTGTCTGAGAAAGTCTTCATTTCTCCCTCATGTTCATAGGATATTTTTGCTGGATATACCATTCTTGGCTAAAAGGTTTTCTTCTTCAGCATTTTACATACATCATGCCATTCTCTCCTGGCCTGTAAGTTTTCCACTGAAAAGTGTGCTGCCAGACACATTGAGGCTCCATTGTATGTTATTTGTTTGTTTTCTCTTGCTGCTTTTAGGATCCTTTCTTTATCCTTGACCTTTGGGAGTTTGATTATCACATCCCTTGAGGTAATCTTCTATGGGTTAGATCTGCTTGGTGTTCTATAACTTTCTTGTACTTGAACATTGATATCTTTCTCTAGGTTTGAGACATTCCCTGATATTATCCCTTTGAATAATCTTTCTACTCTTATCTCTCCCTCTCTGCCTCCTTTTTAAGGCCAATAACTCTTAAATTTGCCCTTTTGAGACAATTTTTAGATCTTGTAGGTAAACTTTACTTTTAAATTCATTTTTCTTTTGTCTCCTCTAACTGTATTTTCAAATAGCTTTCTTCAAGCGCACTAATTTTTTCTTCTGCTTGACCAGTTCTGCTGTTAAGAGACTCTGATGCATTCTTCAGTATGTCAATTAATTTTTTTAGTTTCAATATTTCTGCTTGATTTTTAAAAACTATTTTAATCTCTTTGGTAAATTTATCTAATATAATTCTGAATTTCTTCTCTGTGTTATTTTGAATTTCATTGAGCTCTTTTAAAACAGCTATTTTGAGTTCTCTGAAGGGTTACTTATCTCTGTCTTGAGACATATGATTGAGATTGGTCACTAGTGCCTTATTTGGTTCATTTGGTGAGGTCATGTTTTCTGGGATGGTCTTGATGCTTGTCAATGTTTATCTATATCTGGGCATTGAATAGTTATATATGTATTGTAATCTTTGCAGTCTGGGCTCAATTGTGCCTGTTCTTCTTGAGAGGGTTTTCTAAGTATTCAAAAGGAATTTACTAGGGAGTACCCCAAGCCCAGTAACACTGTGACTCTAGCAGACTCATACTGCCTCAGTGGTCTTAGATAATATCTGGGAGAATTCCCTGGATTATTAGGCAGAATCTCTCAAACTCTTTCTCACTTTCTCCCAAACAGAAGGAGTCTCTCTGTCTGTGCTAGGTTGCTTGGAGTTGAGGAAGGGGTGACATAGTCGCTCCTGTGGCCACCACGGCTGGGACTGTGCTGGGTCACATATGAAGCCTGCAAATTACTGGGTCCTGCCCAAGGCCCATGGCAAGTACTGCCTTGCTACTACTTATGTTTGTTTGAGGCCCAAAGGATCTTTAGTCAGCAAGTGGTGAGTCCTGCCGGGCTGGGTCCACCTCTTCAGTGCAGCAAGTTCCCTTCTGTCCCAGAGTGAGTCTAGAAATGTCCAGGAAGTAGGTCCTGGAATCGGTTTAGTGTGTGTTTTACTGTGGCTGAGCTGCTACTCAAGTTGTAAGACAAAGTTCTCTTCTAATTGTCCTTCTCTTTCCCACAAGTGGAAGGCATCTCTCTTTGAGCTGCACTGCCTGGAATTGGGGGAGGTGTGATACAAGCATTTCTTGGCCACCAAAACTGGCGTCTTACTGGGTCACATGCATTCCCATTCCACTGGCTCTGAGCAAGCTCAGTACCTGGACTTGCCCAAGGACTGCAGACCTTGTGGTCTGACTGCCTTTCAAATTTATCCAGGACCCCAGGGCACTTTAATTAACATGTGGTGGAGGTAGCTGGAACTTAAGTTCCTATCTATCTCTGGCATGGGGGATTCCTCTTTAGTGGGTTCTAGGTTAAATGCTCCCTTTGGCCAGGAGTGGTGGCTCACACTTGTAGTCCCAACACTTTGGGAGGCTGAGGCAGATGGATCACCTGAGGTCAGGAGTTCAAGACCAGCATGACCAATATGGTGAAACCCTGTCTCCACTAAAAATACAAAAATTAGCCAGGCATGGTGGTGTGTAGCTGTAGTCCCAGCTACTCAGGAGGCTGAGGTAGGAGAATCACTTGAACCTGGGAATTGGAGGTTGCAGTGAGCCAGGATCATGCCACTGCACTCCAGCCTGGGTGAAAAAAAAAAAAATGCTCCCTTTGTGGGCCCTAGCAGAATTCTGCCCTGTGTTGTGTTCCACTGTGACAGGGCAGTCACTGAATTCCAATGCAAAGTCCCACAATCACTTCACTCTCCCTCCCCAAAGCACACAGATTCTCTCTCTGTTAAGTATGGTGCTGCTGGGGGATGAACGTCAGCAGACATAGGCTATGCAAAACTCTTTACTACAATCTTCAGTGCCACTTTTCTTGATATAATGTTAAAAGCAGGTAGTGTGATTGCTCACCTGATTTTTCATTCTTATGAAGGTGCTTTCTTGCATGGATAATTGTTCAATTTGGTGTTTATATAGGGGGCTGACTGAGGAGGGGTTCTATTCAGCAACTTTCCTTCACCCCACTCCCCATTTTAGCAATTTTGAAATATACGGTAGCTTATTATTAATTTTGGGCACCATGCAGTGCAATAGATCACTGAAGCTTACTCCTCCAGTCTAACTAAAATTTTGTACCGTTTGATCAGTATTTTCCATTTCCCCATCCCTCTGCCTCCCCACTTTCCTCCAGTCACCACCTGTCTACTCTCTATTTCTGTGAGATTGACGTTTTTAGTTAACCACATATAAGTGAGATTATGCAGTATTTGTCCTTCTGTGACTGGTTTATTTTTTTTAGCATAATGTCCTACAGTTTCATTCATGTTTTACACATGACAGGATTTCATTCTTTTTAAAAGCTCTACAGTATTTTATTCTGCACCTTGTTGATGGGCACTTTGATTGCTTCCATATCTTGGCTATTGTGAATAATGATGAAAAATATAATGCTTAGGAATAAATCTAACCAAGGAATTAAAATATCTGCACACTAAGAACTGTAAATCTTTGCCAGGTGCGGTGGCTCACACCTGTAATCCCAGCACTTTGGGAGGCTGAGGTGGGTGGATCACTTGAGGCCAGGAGCTTGAGACCACCCTGGCCCACATGGCAAAACCCCATCTCTACTAAAAATACAAAAACTTAGCCATGTGTGGTGGTGGGTGCCTGTAATCCCAGGTACTCATGAGGCTGAGGCAGGAGAATCATTTGAGTCCAGGAGGTGGACATTGCAGTTAGCTGAGATTGCACCACTGCACTCCAGCCTGGGTGACAGAGCAAGACTCTGTCTCAAAACAAACAAACAAACAAACAAACAAACACACACTGGGTGCAGTGGCTCACACCTGTAATCCCAGCACTTTAGGAGGCCGAGACTGGCAGATCACCTGAAGTCAGGAGTTCAAGACCAGCCTGGCCAACATGGGGAAACCCTATCTCCACTAAAAAAATAGAAAAATTAGGCTGGGTGCAGTGGCTCACGCCTCTAATCCCAGCAGTTTGGGAGGCTGAGGCGAGCAGATCACCTGAGGTCAGGAGTTTGAGATGAGCCTGACCAACATGGAGAAACCCCGTCTCTACTAAAAATACAAAATTAGCTGGGTGTGGTGGTGCATGCCTGTAATTCTAGCTACTCGGGAGGCCGAGGGAGCAGAATTGCTTGAACCCTGGAGGCGGAGTTTGTGGTGAGCCGAGATTGCACCATTGCTCTCCAGCTTGGGCAATGAGCAAAACTCCATCTAAAAAAGAAAAAAATAAAAATTAGCCAGATATGGTGGTGCATGCCTGTAATCCCAGCTCCTTGGGAGGCTGAGGCAGGAGAATCACTTGAACCTGGGAGGTGGATGTTGCAGTGAGCCGAGATCGCCAGGGCAACAGAGCAAGACTCCACCTCAAAAAAAAAAAAAAAAAAAAAGAGCTGTAAAACCCAATTTAAAATTAAAGAAGAGTTTGCCTTCCTGCTCCTTATCTGTTGCTCCCCGCAGCCTCCACCGAGCATCATGGCTCCTCGGAAGGGCAGCAGTTGGGTAGCCAAGACCAACTCCTTAGGGAGGTGGAAGCTCACCTCCTTTCTTAAAGACTTCGACCGTGAAGTGGAAATATGAATCAAGCCAACTGAGTCAGTCAGGCAGAACCTCTTCAAGGAGATGGATAACCTCTACAACATCCAGATCCTGTGGCTCCCCGAGGCGCTGCGCAAAGATGAATGTCTCAACTACTTCTCCTTTGGAGGAAACAAACAAGGCTTAGAAGAGGCAGCAACGCTGACCTGGATATCACCGAAATAAGCAAACTAACCGCAGGAGCTATTCAAACACCCCTGAAATCTACTAAAGCACGATGGGTGATACAAGTAGATGAAATGATAGTGGAAGAGAACAAAGAAGAGGAAAATAAACACAGGGATCTTCAAACTGCAAGAGTCAAAAGGTGACCTCCATCCAAGAAGAGAACTCAGTCTGTACAAGGAAAAGGCAGAAGAGAAAGGTCAAGCTGTGCTAACACTGTTACCCGAGCTGTGGGCTGATTGGACGTGTCCATAGTGAAACCACCTCCAGGCCTGATACCCAGATTTGACTCGAGGGTCTTCATGATCCCTGGCCTGTGCACTCCTGCCACAGGAGAGCAGATTTACAACATCTCAGGAAATGGCAGCCCTCTTGCCCACAGCAAAGAGATCTTCCTCACTGTGCCAGTGGGTGGCAAAGAGTGCATGTGATTATTTGCCAGTGACTTGCAGAGGCTCAGTATTGCCCAGCTAGATCCATAGGCTTTGGGAAACATTAAGAAGCTCTCCAACCATCTTGCCCAAATCTGCAGCAGCACACGCACCCATAAATGAGAAACCAAAGTTGACAGGATGGACTTTTTTTTCTTTCCTTGGGACAGAGTTTTGCTCTTATCACCCAGACTGGAGTGCAATGGCATGATCTTGACTCACTGCAACCTCTGCCTCCCTGGTTCAAGTGATTCTCTTGCCACAGCCTCCTGAGTAGCTGGGATTAGAGGTGCCCGCCACCATGCCCGGCTAATTTTTTGTGTTTTAAATAGAGACAGGGTTTCACCATGTTGGTCAGGCTGGTCTCGAACTCCTGACCTCAGGTAATCCCGCTGCCTTGGTCTTGCAAAATGCTGGGATTACAGGCTTGAGCCACTGTGCCCAGCCAAGACTTCTTCCCTTCAGGCTTATTGTTTGAGTGTAAAGTTCCAAAGCTAGGAGCCATGTTCCTCTGGGGAAATTCAGGAAGGGGAGAGACATGCTCTTCCCACACCAGTTAGGTAGAGCTGTGCTGTTCAGCCCTCCATCCCAGTTGACCCCAGCCATTGCTTACAGGGACCATGCCATGGAAACATCCTGTCAGTCTCCAGCTGAATCTTCCCTGCTCTCTGAGCGGCTGCCTTCTGCCCCCTGTACCTCAGCATCCTCTTTGCCCTGCCCTGCCTGCAACTGAGGTGGTGCACAAGAACTCCACGTTCTCTAGAAGACTGCCTCCACCACCCCTACCCAGAAAGCCTTTGCATCTGACATTTCTGCTCTCTATGCTTGAGACTGGGAGGTTTACACTCAGAGAAGTGAGCTTTGGGCCATGAGAGAGCTATTCCAGAAAGTAGGGGGAACTGTACAAATCAGCAGAGCAGGACAGTTGGCAGCAGTAACCTCAGCAGGGAACATGCACATCTCCCCTCTGGCACTCATCTCTCCTCCCCCCTCCCTCCTTTTCCTCCTCCTGTGGGAGGTGCTCAATGGGACTTTGGGATCTTTCACCTGCTGTGCCCAGTAGCTCTTTGAAGCCCACTTGTGAGACAGTGTTTGGTTTTTTGTGTTTTGTTTTTTTTGTTGAAATGGAGTCTCGCTCTGTCACCCAGGCTGGAGTGCAATGGCATGATCTTGGCTCACTGCAACTTCCATCTCCCAGATTCAAGAAATTCTCCTGCTTCAGCCTCCCAAGTACCTGGGATTACAGGCACGTGCCACTACCCCTGGTTAATTTTTGTATTTTTACTAGAGATGAGGTTTCACCATGTTGGCCAGGCTGTTCTTGAACTTCTGACCTTTAAGTGATCCACCTGTCTCGGCCTTCTGTAGTGCTGGGATTACAGGCATGAGCCACTGTGCCCAGCTGAAACATTGTTTTATGTTTATCCCTGTCTACAGAAGACCAAATACTGGTTTGGTGACAGCTTCTGTGTCTTACTCTTCTACCTCCCTAGTCAGTGGGAATTTGGATAAGGGAATTGTAGGGCTTAGATTCTAGGGTTTTTATGTGACTGATCACAAAATAATTCTCTCTAAGCTATCTATGGCCCAGTGGTCCCTGCCAAGTCTGTTGATTTCAGAAACCACTTCTCTTTTATGGGGCTCATGGGGGCAGGGGCTGGTGTGATTTGCCTGGTGGCCTCATTCCCTGTGTTTAGCCTGTGTCTGGGGCATGGACTTTGTTAAATGGAGTCAACAGTGAGGCCCTCATGCTGCAGCCAGCCTCTTTGCCCCAGAGAATCCTGTGCTGTGTTCTAAGAATTTGAGAACTAGAGTCCTCACCCCTAGGCTTGAGGGCACATGGTTTTCTCAAGTAGGGCTCATTGTGGTATTTGTTATTACTTTGCAACAGACCATTTTAGTAATACAATCCTGTTCAAGTTTAATTCTTTTAAGTTCTTTTATTCTCCTTTCTTTGAGATTTTTGTGTATATTGTGTGTGTATATATATATATATATACATATATATATACACACACATACACACACATATATATATATAGTATATATTGTTCTTCTGAGTAATGGTATCTCTAAACTGATTTGTTGTAATCAGAGCTGGTACCTGCTTTCAATAAATTCTGGTTTTGTGTTTAAAAAAAATTGGAGAAGACACAAATAAATAGAAAGTTACCACATGTTCATGATTAGAAGAAATAATATTGTTAAAATGTCCATACTATACAAAGTGCTCTACAGATTTAATACCATTCCTATCAAAATTCCTAAGTCATTTTTCACAGAAATAGAAAAATTCCTAAAATTATACAAAACCAGAAAAAACCCTGCATAGTCAAAACAATTTTGGCAGAAAACAACACAGCTGAAAGTATTGTACTCCTTGATTTCAAGATATATTATAAAGCAATTGTAATCCAAACAGCATGGCACTGGCATAAAAACAGACACATTAATCCACATAACAGGATAGAATGCCCATAAATAAACTTAAGTATAGTCAATTGATTTTTGACCAAGGTGCCAAGAACACATACTGGGCACAGTATGGTCTCTTCAATAAGTAGTATTGATAACACTGGATATTCACATGCAGAAGAATAAAATTAGACTCATTTCACAGCATGCAAAAAAATCAATTCAAAATGAATAAAAGTCTTAAACTCAATACTTAAAATTATAAAGCCATTAGAACAAAACAGGAGAAAAGCTCCATGACATTGGTCATGACAATTATTTCTTGAATAGAACTCCAAAAGCTGGCAGGGTGCAGTGACTCATGCCTGTAATCTCAGCACTTTGGGAGGCTGAGGCGGGTGGATCACCAAAGGTCAGGAGTTTCAGACCAGCCTGACCAACATGGTGAAACCCTGTCTACTAGAAATACAAAAATTAGCTGGGTGTGGTGGCGGGTGCCGGTAATCCCAGCTACTCCGGAGGCTGAGGCAGGAGAATTGCTTGAATCTGAGAGGCAGAGGTTGCAGTAAGCCGAGATCATGCCACCGAACTCCAGCCTGGGTGACAGAGCAAGACTCTGCCTCAAATAAAATAAATAAAATAAAATAAAATAAAATAAAAAGAAGAACTTCAAAAGCACCAGCAACAAAACCAAAAGAAACAATTAATAGCATGAAGATATAACCCAGAGACTGGAAAAAAATATTTTCAAATTATACATCTGATAAGGGGCTAATGTCCAAAATATACAATATTTTTGGTACGACTCTAACAACTCAATAGCAAGAAAACAACACAAGGAAAAATGGGCAAAGGATCTGAACAGGCATTTCTCAAAAGAAGAAACACAAATGGCCAAAAGAAATATGAAAAAAATAGTATCTCTAATCATCAGGAAAATGTGAATTAAACACATGATGAAGTATCACCTCATGTCTGTTAGAATGACTATTATCAAAAAGACAAATGATAACAAGTGCTGGCAAGCATATGGAGAAAAGAGAATTCTTTTTTTAAAAAATTTGTATTTATGTTCAGGGGTACATGTGCAAGTTTGTTATACAGGCAAATTGCATGTCATGGGAGTTTGGTGTACAGTTTATTTCATTACACAGATAATAAGCACAGTACTGGCTGGACGCAGTGGCTCGAGTCTGTAATCCCAGTACTTTGGCAGGCAGAGGCATGTGGATCACTTGAGGTCAGGAGTTTAAGACTAGCTTGACCAACATGGTGAAACCCCATCTCTACTAAAAAATACAAAAATTAGCCGGGCATGGTGGTATGCGCCTTTAATCCCAGCTACTTAAGAGACTGAGGCGGGAGAATTTCTTGAACCCGGGAGGTGGAGGTTACAGTGAGCCGAGATTGTGCCTTTGCACTCCAGCCTCAGCAACAGAGCGAGACTCCATCTCAAAAACAACAAGAAAGAAAATGCTCACTTTGGCAGCACGTATACTAAAAAAAAAAAAAAAAGAAAAACAGTAGTTTTTCTATCCTCACTTTCCTCCCACCCTCAAGGAGGCCTCAGTGTCTGTTGTTCCTCTGTTTGTGTTCATGTGTTCTCAATATTTATCTCCCACTTATAAAAGAGAGGATGCGTGATATTTGGTTTTCTGTTCCTGCATTACATCACTTAGGATAATGGCTTCAGCTCCATTCATGTTGCTGCAAAGGACACGATCTTGTTCTTTTTTTTATGGCTGTGCAGTATTCCATGGTGTATATGTATGTTTTCTCTATCCAGTCTACCACTGATGGGCATTTAGGTTGATTCTATGTCTTTGTTATTGTGAATAGTGCTGTGATACACATGCCTGTGTCTTTATGGTAGAACAATATATATTCCTTTGGGTATAAACCCAGTAATAGGATTGCTGGGTCAAATGGTAGTTCTGTTTTAACTTCATTAAGAAATTGTCAGGCTGGGCACGGTGGCTTATGCCTGTAATCCCAGCACTTTGGGAGGCTGAAAAGGGTGGGTCACCTGAGATCAGGAGTTTGAAACCAGCCTAGTCAACATGGTGAAACTCCATCTCTTACTAAAAATACAAAAATTAGCTGGGTGTGGTGGTGGATATCTGTAATCCCAGCTACTCGAGAAGCTGAGACAGGAGAATCACTTGAAACTAAGAGG
The DNA here is from genome assembly GCF_028885655.2 of Pongo abelii. NCBI lineage: Eukaryota > Metazoa > Chordata > Mammalia > Primates > Hominidae > Pongo > Pongo abelii. The sequence goes on from NC_071991.2 coordinate 25,358,638, forward strand.
AGGACAGAGGTTGCAGTGAGCTGAGATCGTCCCACTGCACTCCAGCCTGGGTGACAAGAGTGAAACTCTGTCTGAAAAAAAAAAAAGAAAGAAAGAAATTATCAAACTACTTTTCACCATGGCTGAACTAATTTATATTCCCACCGGCAGTTTATATACATTCCCAAGAGAAAAGGGAATTCTTAAACACCATTGGTGGGAATTTAAGTTGGTACAGCCATTTTGGGAAATAATATAAAGGTTCTTCAAAAACTAAAAATAGTATTACTGTATGATCCAGCAGTACCACTTCTGGGTATGTACCCTAGTGGAATGAAATTGATCTGTCAAAAGATGTCTGCACTCACATTTTTATTTCAGCCTTTTAAAATATATTAAGACTTATTTTGTGGCCTAACGTATAATCTGTCCTGAAGAATGTCTTGTGTTTGTTTGAGAAAAATGTGTATTACATTGCTGTTGGATGAAATATTCCACATATGTCCATTAGGTCTGTTTGGTCTAAAGTGTAGTTTAAATCTGACTTTTTTTTTTTTTTACTGATTTTCTGGCTGGATAGTCTATCCATTCCTGAAAGCAGGGTATATAAGTTTCTTACTATTATTGTAATATAGTCTATCTCCCCCTCAGGTCTATTAATATTTGCCTTATATATTTAGAAGCTCTGATATTGGGTCCATATATATTTACAATTTTTTTTAATGAACTGACCTCTTCATCATTATATGACCTTCTTCATATCATTTTACAGTTTTTGACTTAAAGTCTATCTTCTGTGATAGGAGTATAGCTCTCTGTGCTCTCTCTTTTAGTTTCTAATTGCATGGAATATCTTTCCAACTAAAGTATGTATAATTATAAGGCCTTTTTGCTAGCAGAATTTACTTTGATAAAATTATTTACACTAGTGATGTTATATTACATATTGTTAGCACTCCAAAATACCCAGAGGTAGTTTATAACATACAACACAATTGTTAATAAAAACCTATAGCATATATGCATATAAAATATTTCACTCTTTCTTGCTTATTCTTCAGGTAATAACTTTAAAGCAAATTTGCTAACCTATATATAATCTCTGCCTATAGTTGGTACGTATAGTACAACCACACTTATGTGGTTTAAAGAATTATAGCTATTAATAGCTATTAATAATGTATTCATTCATTATTTCATGATTTCATTCATTCATGATTGTCAGGGATTGATAATGAATGTGGTTGATTCATTATTATTTTTTTACTAGTGGAAAATGAAAATCACTGTGACTTCATTAAGCTCTGAGATATGCTTCTTTGTACCAATATGGAAAATCTAAAAGAAAAAACCCACACTCAGCATTATGAATGTTATAGGTACCAAACACTGCAGAAAATGGGCTTTACAGATGTAGGAACCAGCCAGATAGGTGAGTAAAAATATTGCTAGCACAACCAAATGGATAATTTAGGAGTCCCCTACAAACACAAGGTACAATAATTTGGGTATGAGAATAATTATACTTCTCCCATCTTGAACCATCCTAAAGAAAACATCCTGAATGTTAGATGTTTTTATCATCTTTTGATGAAGATAGAGATAGTAGGAACAACATAATGTGAGATCTCATTTTTATGCTGAAATATGTGTATACAGTACGTATATAAGCTGAAATGTGTATCAAAGAAAAAACCCAGTATTCTATTTTTTTTGTATTTATATGAAAGGTATATTTATTATGTGAAAGACAGGATAGGCTGGGCACAGTGGCTCATGCCTGTAATCCCAGCACTTTGGGAGGCCAAGGTGTAGGGATCATCTGAGGTCAGGAGTTCAAAACCAGCTTAGCCAACATGGTGAAACCCCGTCTCTACTAAAAATACAAAAATTAGCTGGGCGTGGTGGTGTGTGCCTGTAATCCCAGCTACTTGGGAGGCTGAGGCTGGAGAATCACTTGAACCCAGGAGGCGGAGTTTGCAGTGAGCCGAGATTGCATCACTGCACTCCAGCCTGGGCGACAGAGCTAGAATTTATCTCAAAATAAAAGATAAAGAAAAAGATAGAAAAATATTAGCAAAGTTTGACAAAAGATATTAAGAAGAGTTTGATGGAGGAACCAGCTGAAAAGCTGTAGTGCAGTGTCCTGGAAGTTAAATGAGAAAAGTTTGAGAGCAGGTGTACTTCTCTAACTTGAAGAAGAATACAGCTGGGTGCGGTGGCTCCTGCCTGTAATCCCAGCACTTTGGGAGGCAGAGGCAGGCAGATCACCTGAGGTCAGGCGTTTAAGATCAGCCTGGCCAACATGGTAAAACCCTGTCCCTACTAAAAATACAAAAAAAATTATCCAAGCATGGTGGTGGGTGCCCATAATCCCAGTTACTCTGGAGGCTGAGGCAAGAGAATCACTTGAACCTGGTCAGCAGAGGTTGCAGTGAGCCAAGATCATGCCACTGCACTCCAGCCTAACCAACAAAGCAAGACTCTGCCTCAAAAAAAAAAAAAAAAGACAAGTAGGACTCATGTTGCAAAAATATGGCACTGCAGTGTATATAATCCAGTTATATCATTCATTGTTCTCTGCAGACACCAAAAATTTAACCATCTTAAATGAATAATATTTTGAAATTTATTTCAAAATATTATTGCTTTATTTTAGACTATTTGCTTTATTTTAGACTATTTTTGAAAATCATCTCATACATTAGAGGTTTCCCTGAATTTTATTATCAAAAGATGTGAAGAAGTATGACATGCTGGAAAGTGGTGGGGATAAGAATTCACTCATACAAGTGTTGGAAAATTCTAGTATTCTTTACATATACTCTCTATATATTCTGATCTTAAGTATTATGCCTTGGTTTTTACATCTTATGGTATGGAAATTTCCATTTTGTGCTGCTAAACATGACAGAATGTTGGTAAATTTCCTTATATAGGATGTTACATACAATATATATTTTTTACATGTTTATACTAGCATTATTTTTTTTTTTTGAGATGGAGTCTTGCTCAGTCTCCCAGGCTGGAGTGCAGTGGCACAATTTTGGCTCATTGCAACCTCCTCATCGCAGGTTCAAGCGATTCTCCTACCTCATTTTAATATGACTAAGAAAACATTTCTCTTTAGTTTTCAAGAAATCTCTGAAGCCAAAAGACAAGAGTTCTATGATCAATGTCAGAGGGAAGAAGAAAAGTTGAAACAGATTTATGCAGCAAGTCAAGGAGAAAGAAGCAACATTGAAAGAAGCCAAAAAAGAAGTCAGTACTGAAGTTGGATATAATTTGCATTAATTTTTGGGTGCCCGATTAATTTGGGGGTTTAATCTCAAGAGTTTAGTTTTTGGAGGATACTTGCTGTTTTTCAAAAAGTAAGTTTTTACCATGTAGATTGGAATATAGCCTTTACAAAAGTATAGTCTGTAGTGTTTTTTCAAGAGAACTCAGATAATTTTCCACTTAAATAACCCTTAAGATCATTTTATAAAAATTTATTTATTTTATTTATAATTTAAATTTTCATGCACAAAGTTTAATTTGTGACAAACCCAAGCCATTTACTTTTGAGAAGAGTCTTGTACTGTCTAATGCTATTAATGCACTAGAAAATTGTCTTCACTTTTATAAATAAGCAAATGTTGACTAATGCTGGCCTTGATTAATGAGGAAATTTTAAGTTGGTAAATTATTTTATTCCATGCCATTTCTAATAAAATGGAAAAGAAGGCTATTAATATAGTTTTAATTGCCACAAATACGTTTTTGGTGAAGACATATTTTTGAAACCATAATTTCTTTCTCTCAAGTGTAGGTGGCTATAGTTTAAGAACATTTAGTGTTCTTAGGTAAATTGGAACATGAACTTCCTTTTTCTTAAAAATAAATTGGTAATTAGGCACTATAGGCCAGATGTCTCACTCAAAGACAGTTGAATTATAAGTAATAAAAATTTTGGCCGGGTGTGGTGGCTCAAACCTATAATTCCAGCACTTTGGGAGACGGAGGCAGGCAGATCACCTAAGGTCAGGAGTTTGAGACCAGCCTGGCCAACATGATGAAACCTCGTCTCAACTAAAAATAAATTAGTGAGGCCTGGTGGTGCATGCCTTTAATTCCAGCTAATTGGGAGGCTGAGGCAGGAGAATTGCTTGAACCTGAGAGGTGGAGGTTGCAGTGAGCCAAGATCGCGCCACTGCCCTCCAGCCTGGGCAAGAGTGAGACTCCTTCTCAAAAAAAAAAAAAAAAAAAAAAAATCCATTAGCTTAGGTATAAAGGAAAAGTCTGGAGGTATACAGGGGTACGTCATGGCATCCAAGAACAAGAGGCATAGCTGGATCTCATGAAGACTTAAACTGAAACTAGGAAGTGACCAGAAACCAAAGCAACCATTTAAATTTTCTCTTTCTCTCCCACCTCACTTCCCTTCGTTATGAACCTTATTCCTGTACACCTGCTGCTTTTTTTCTTTCTTTCTGGAGATTAGTTTCTTTTTGATATCTCAACTATGTGGTCCCTTAGGGTTGATTACATATCTTGATTATTGTTAATTAATGCTGCAATAAACATGAAAGTGTAGATATCCCTTTGACATACTGATTTTATTTCCTTTGAATATGTAACTATTAGTGGGGTTGCTGAACCATATGGTTATTCTATTTTCAATTGTTTAATGAATTCCCATATTGTTTTTCATAATAGCTGTACAGATTTACATTTTCATCAACATTTTATAAAATCATTATTGTAAACACTTATCTTTCCTTTTTTGGTAATAGCCATTCTAACAGATATGAGGTGCCATCTAATTGTGTTTTAAATTAGCATCTCTCTTATGATTAATGAGGTTGAGTATTTTTTCATATCCCTATTTGCTTTTTATGTCTTCTTTTAAAAAATGTTCCGATTCAGCCAGGCGCAGTGGCTCATGCCTGTAATTCCAACACTTTGGGAGGCTGAGGTGGGCGGATCATTTGAGGTCAGGAGGTGGGCAGATCATTTGAGGTCAGGAGTTCAAGACCAGCCTGACCAACGTGGTGAAACTCCATCTCTATTAAACATACAAAAATTAGCCAGATGTGGTGGCACAAACCTGTAGTCCCAGCTAATCAGGAGGCTGAGGCAGGAGAATCGCTTGAACCCAGGAGGTGGAGGTTACAGTGAGCCCAGATCATGCCACTGCACTCCAGCCTGGGTGACAGAGTGAGACTCCATCTCAAAAAAAAAAAAAAAAAAAAATTACAGGGTCATTGCCCATTTTTGGAATGAGGTTGTTTTCACACTATTGAATTGTTTGAGTTCTTGTATATTTTGGGCATTAACCCCTTATGAGATGTATGGTTCGCAAATATTTTCTCACATTTCATGGTTCTTTGTTGATTTTTTTTTGGCTGTGCAGGAGCTTTTTAGTTTGATATAATTTTATTTGTACATTTTTGCTTATGTTGTCTATGCTTTGGAGTTTGTATCCAAAAAATCATTGCTCGGACCAACTTAAGCAACTTATACCTAATTTTTTAAAGTAGTTATACAGCTTTAGATCTTACAGCAGTTAAGTATTTCATCCATTTTGAGTTGAGATTTGCATATGGTTTGAGATAAAGATCTAATTTTGTTTTTCTGCATGTGGTCACATTTATTGATTCATGTAGTTGAATCATCCTTGCATTCCAAGAATAAATTCCACTTGGACTATCTGGTATTTAATGTGTGATCTAACTCAGTTTGCTAGTATTTTGTTGAGGATTTGCTAGTTTGCTTATCACAAATGTTAGCCTATAATTTTTTTCTCATAGTGTCCTCTTCTGGCTGTAGTATCAGAGTAATAATGTCTTCTTCAAATGCATTTAGAAGTGTATTATCCTGGCCGGACGTGGTGGCTCATGCCTGTAATCCCAGCACTTTGGGAGGCCAAGGCAGGCAGATCACCTGAGGTCAGGAGTTCAAGACCAGCCTGGCCAACATGATGAAACCCCATCTCTACTAAAAACACAAAAGTTAGCCAGGCATGGTGGTGCACACCTGTCCTCCTAGCTACTCAGGAGGCTGAGACAGGAGAATCGCTTGAATCCAGGAGGTGAAAGTTGCAGTGAGCTGAGATCATGCCACTGCACTGCACTCCAGCCTTGGAAACAGAGCGAGATTCTGTCTCAAAAAAAAAAAATAATAATAAAAAATAAAATAAGAAGAAAAAGAAGAAGCGTACTCTCCAATTCTTTGGAAGAGTTTGGGATGTATTTTTATACTATTTCCATATTATTTATTTATTTAAGACAAGATTTCACTCTGTCACCCAGGTTGGAGTGAAGTGGTGCAATCTCAGCTTGTCGCAACCTCCATTTCTCAGGCCCAAGTGATCCTCCCACTTCAGCTTCTTGAGTAGCTGGGACCGCAGGCATACACCACCTTGCCTGGATTTTTTTTGTACTTTTAGTAGAGATGGGGTCTCACTATGTTGTCCAGGCTGGTCTCAAACTCCTGAGCTCAAGTGATCTGCCTGCTTCAGCCTCCTAAACTGCTGGGATTACAGGCATGAGCCACTGAACCTGCCCTACTATTTCAATTTTAAATGTTTCATAGCCTTCCCCAGCAAAGTCACCTAGTACTACCTTTTCTTTGGTAGCAGTTTTTATTACTGATTAAATCTCCTTACCTATTAGTAGTCTTTTCAGATTTTCAGTTTCTTCATGATAGAATCTTTGTAGATTTCTGCCGAGAAATCAGCTGCTAATGTTATCCAGATCCCATGTCTGTGAGAGTTGCTCTTTTCTCTGAGCTTTCAAGATTCTCACATTGTCTTTTTTTGTTGTTGTTGTTTTGAGACAGAGTCCTGCTCTGTCACCCAGGCTGGAGTGTAGCGGTGTGATCTCAGCTTACTGAAACCTCCGTCTCTTGGGTTCAAGTCATTCTCTCATCTCAGCCTCCCAAGTAGCTGGGGTTACAGGGATGTGCCACCACACCCAGCTAATTTAAAGAGAATTTAAAGTGGCCCCGGCTGGCAGGGTCTAGGTGGCTGGCAGAGGCACATGCGGACCCTGCCTGGAGCCCACCCTAGTGACACTGGGCGGGTCAATCTTGCAGGATGTGAGCAGCATCCCTGGCCTCTATCCACGAGGTGCCAGTAGCATGTGCAGGTACATACACGTGCATGCACACACAGTTATGACACCCAGAAATGTCTTAGGATTTCAAAATGTGTCCTTGGGGGCAGAAATGTCCCTGGTTGAGAATCTGCCGCAGAGGAACACAACCACACCAGGCCTCAGGATTTTATGTTGATCAAGTTCCAAGGAAAAGGAACATCTTGGCTGGGCGTGGTGGCTCACGCCTGGAATCCCGGCACTTGAGGCCAGGAGTTTGAGACCAGCCTGGGCAACATAGTGAGAGACCCCATCTCCACCAAAAAAAAAAAAAAAGAGAATGAGATCTCCAGTTTTAAAAATTCACAGACACCACAAGGAAACAATACACTATGAGACCCAGCAGAAGTAACAGATAGACTCTGTAGACCCAGATACTAGAATTGTCAGAATATAAAGTAACAGTGTTATATATATCTAAAGAAATAAAAAAGATTTCTGGAAATATGAACGAGGGGAAAAAATCTGGAAATGTCTTCATTTCTCCCTCATTTTTGGAGGATAAGTTTTCCAGCTATAGATTTCTCAATTGACAGGTTTCTTCATTATTTTAAATATATAATCCACTGCCTACTGGCCTTCAAGCTTTCTGCCAAGAAATCAGCTGCTAATGTTATCCAGATCCCTTGTCTGTGAGAGCTGCTCTTTTCTCTGAGCTTTCAATATTCTCACATTGTCTTTTTTGTTGTTGTTGTTTGAGACAGAGTTCTGCTCTGTCACCCAGGCTGGAGTGCAGTGATGTGATCTCAGCTCACTGAAACCTCCATCTCTTGGGTTCAAGTGATTCTCCTATCTCAGCCTCCCAAGTAGCTGGAGCTACAGGCATGTGCCACCATGCCCAGCTAATTTCTTTGTATTTTTAGTAGAGACGGGGCTTTGCCATGTTGCCCAGGCTGGTCACAAACTCCTGGCCTCAAGCAATCTGCCCAGGACTACCATTTACCCAGCAATCCCATTACTTGGTATAGACCCAAAAGAAAATAAATCATTTTACCAAAAAGGCACATGCACTTGTATGTTTATCACAGCACTATTCACAATAGTAAAGACATGGAGTCAAGTTAGATACCCATCAATGGTGGACTGGATGAAGAAAATGTGGTACATATACACTGTAAAATACTACACAGCCATAAAAAAGAACATGTCTTTTGCAGCAACATGGATTCAGCTAGAGGCCATCATCCTAACAGAATTAACATAGAAACAGAAACCAAATGTTGCATGTTCTTACTTACAAGTGGGATATATGGACATACATTGGGTACATATGGACATAAAGATGGGAATAGCAGACAGGAGGCTACTAGATGGGGCAGAGGGAAGAGAGAGGGAAGGCAAGGGCAGAAAAACTAATGATTGGGTACTATGCTCATTATCTAGGTGATGGGATCATTCGTACCCCAAACCTCAGCATCACACGATACGTAAGAAAACTGCACATGTACTCTCTGAATCTAAAATAAAAGTTGAAATTATATAAAAGAAATTACACATATATGGCCGGGCATGGTGGCTCCCACCTGTAATCCCAGCACTTTTGGGAGACTAAGGTGGGCAGATCACGAGGTCAGGAGATCGAGACCTTCCTGGCTAACACAGTGAAACCCCATCTCTACTAAAAAATACAAAAAAAAAAAATAGCTGGGTGTGGTGGTGGGCAACTGTAGTCCCAGCTACTCAGGAGGCTGAGGCGGGAGAATGGGGTGAACCCTGGAGGCGGAGCTGGTAGTGAGCGGAGATCGCGCCACTGCACTCCAACCTGGGCGACAGAGCAAGACTCTGTCTCAAGAAAAAAAAAAAGGAAAGAGGCTGCCCCACCTGCCCCACACTCACCTGAAGCTCACTGGGGCTCTAGGTGGTCTGTGGCAGTAGCTGGGCCAGGCAAGGCCTTGAGAGGCAGGGCCGAGGGCCACAGCAATGGCTGTTTTGGTGTCAACAGCAGGCCTGGCAGATACTGGGACCCAAGCAGGCCAGGAGTGGAATTTTGGGGGCCGTTAATGGAGTGTGGGTTCCAGTGTAAGGAGCAGGCTGGTCCCGCTGCTTCTTCCCTTTCCCAGGAGTGGAGCAAGCACCACAGCCCCTACCATGACAGGAAGGCCAATGTTCTCCTCAGTGTTGAGCCCCTCAATGTTGAGCCAAACTGTCCTGAAATGGGGCAGTTGGAATTCCAAAGAAAGAAGCTCTGAAGCCCAGAGCTATTGAATTGTAGCCATGTGGCTAGAATGAGTCACTGGTCCCTTCAGAGCAAACAACGAGTTTTGGCTCTGAGGGGTCTACATCTTCCCAATCCCCCAGGACATGTTGGGGCCAAACACTCTCCTGGGAACTGTCCTTGAGGCAACCTTAGACAAGTTCTGTCTCTAGGTGAGAGTGGCCAAAGCCATGCTCTGAGGGGAAGCCACATGGAAGCCAGGTGACATTATCCTGCACAAGAGGACTGCTGTGCATCAAACCATGTCGCCTCCCAGGAGGGCACAGAAAATCACAGCTTTTTTTTTTTGCTTTTCTTTCTTTCTTTTTTTTTTTTTTGACAGTCTTGCTCTGTCACCCAGGCTGGAGTGTAGTGGCATGATCTTGGCTCACTGCAACCTCCACTTCTCATATTCAAGAGATTCTCTTGCCTCAGACCCCCGAGTAGCTGGGATTACAGGCACGCATCATGATGCCGGCTAATTTTTGTATTTTTAGTAGAGATGGGGTTTCACCATATTGACCAGGCTGGTCTCGACCTCCTGACCTCAAGTGATCCACCTGTCTCAGCCTCCCAAAATGCTGGGATTACAGGTATGAGCCGCCATGCTTGGCCTGAGATTACAGCTTCTCTTCAGGACTTGGAGAGGATGGGGATTGCATGTCTGCACAGAGCCCATAAAACAGCTTTGTGTGGTTGGTGCCAAAGCCTGATAGCGCCTGGAGTATGACAGGTGATTGTTGGGATATTATGACAGTTGATCATTGATTATTGAGAACCAAATAAGGTGACTCTGGGCATGCATGCTGCTGTCCCCCAAATGGCTCAAATCCTGGAAAAACTAAATACTTGCTCAGGTCCATGGCATACTGAATGTGGCAAATGCTTTCTGCAGCATACCCTTCCAAAGTCCCAGGACCTTTTGCCTTCAGCTGAGAGGACCAACAATGTACCTTCTCGTTGCTCCTAGAGAAACTTACACAGTCCAACTATCCGACATGGTTTAGGGTGATGTGAGACATTTTGGAGTGATGTGCCTGGCGTTGTCTGGGAAGACTATATGGATAATATTCTCCTAATCTCTACAGATTGAAGTCTTTTGCAGAAACCTACCTAGAAACTCCTAAAGCATTTACAATCCAGAGGATGGGCCAGTCATGCCCAGAAAGTCCAGGGACCAGGAGGCACCATAACATTCCTGGGCATGGTCAGGTTAAGACCCAAGTTTTGCCAACAGCTGTGATCATCAAAATCCAACCACATCCACAGGCCTCTGTAGAGTTTGGATCTGTGTCCCCACCTGAATCTCAACTCTAGTTGTAATCTGCAGTGTTGGAAGTGAGGCCTGGTGGGAGGTGATGTGATCATACGTGTGGACCCTGATGAACGGTTTAGCACCATCCCTCCTGTGCTGTTCTTGTGATAGTGAAAGCTCTCACAAGTTCTAGTTGTTTAAAAGTGTGTAGGCTGGGCACGGTGGCTCACGCCTGTAATACCAGTGCTTTGGGAGGTCAAGGCAGGTGGATCACAAAGTCAGGAGATCGAGACCATCTTGGCTAACATGATGAAACCCCATCTTTACTAAAAATACAAAAATTAGCTGGCATGGTGGCACGTGCCTCTAGTCCCAGCTACTTGGGAGGATGAAGCAGGACAACTGCTTGAACCCAGGAGGCAAAGGTTGCAGTGAGCTGAGATCACACCATTGCACTCCAGCCTGGGTGACAAAGCGAGACTGCATCTCAAAAACAAAAAAAAAAAGTGTGTAGCACCTCTCGCCTCTCTCTCTTGTTCCTGCTCCAGTCATGTAAGATGTGCCTGCCTGCTTCCTCTTCCCCTTCCACCATGTTTTTAAGCTCCCTGAAGCCTCTCCAGAAGCTGAGCAGAAGCCACTTAGCTTCCTGTACAGCCTGTGGAACTGTGAGCCAATTAAACCCAGTTCCAGGTATTTCTTTACAGCAGTGTGAGCGTGGACTAATATACCTTGTTTTATGAAAGGGCTGTATCTGCAAAGGGATCCCCAACACAGAAGGAGTCAAGAAACCAAAGAATGAAACAGACAAATCCAGTTTGTCAGTAAAAGGTAATTTATTGGGGGGAATTTGTGGACAGAAGCATGGTCTTGAGCAGTAGCAAGACAGGTAGTTCCCCAGGCTGTTACCCCGAAGAGTCAGGCTTACTTAGTATAGGAAAAGGGTAAATATGGTCTATAAGGAATGTGCAGGACAATTAAGGTCAGCCTTCCAGAAAGAGAATGAGGTGCACATCATAGCCTGTAGTTTGTGTGATGACATCTAGGTTGCTTCGACCTAAGTAGAAGATTTACAGTAAGTGTGTACCTTACACATGAAACAATAGATCAAGTAGGAATCTTACAGGCATTCCCAGAACTGGGGTTAATCCAAAGTGAACATGGTGGATTCACTTCCAAGATGGAGTTGCTTTAGCCTCCACAGAGCTCCTTCCCCAGACCCACGGAGCCCTTAGGGTTTAGAGGACCAGCGTAGAAATTCTCATCCAGGCGTTTTGATCCTTTTGGTTCTCAAAAGGGAATTGAATGTACACATCTGCTTATTATTCTCAAATAATTTCTTCTTTCACGTTATTATTTCTCAAATCTTTCCTTCTTTTCCCTCTCCACAGAAAAAGCTACAGAAAATTTAAAAGTATTTTCAGAAAAGACAGTACACTGAGTAGGATTTGCACATCAAGAAAAAGTAGAAATGGGAGTTGGGAGTCAAGTGTTTTGGAGAGGGATAGAGAAAAAGATTAGGCTGGAAGGGGTACTGGACCAGTTGTGGGGGTGTGTACACCTGTGTGTGTGTGTGTGTTGTGTGTGTAACTTTCTCACTGAACGTTTACTTGAACAACTCCAGCACTGTCTAGACTGGATTAACAGAAAGATGTGTGTTTGCCCATGGGCAGGTGGGGGGTTTGGGGGCAGGTGACCCTGGTAATGGAATGCAGTGATGGCAGCTGGGCTGCTGAGCAGGCATGATGAGCTGCAGAAGGAGCAGGGCTCTGGTTCCCATGCTGGTCCATCGTGCTGGCGTGGAGCTACCTCCAGGCTGTGGGCTGTGCATGGTAGGTGGGGCTTCCTTCCTTCCCCAAACTAGCCCAGCAATTCCCCAGGAAGTCAGGCCACTGCTACTGCTTCTGACTGCACTGCACCTCTAAAGGGAGGGTCACCCTGTCTGTACCAAGGATGGGGACGGCAGAAGAATCTCACAGGCCAGGTGGGTCTCAATTGGTAAATGCAGGGTGGACATATGTGTGTTTGCTGTGGCTCCCCACTCTGCCCTTTGCAGACAGTGCTAATTAGTCAGTCACAGGATTCTCACCCCAGTGCCCAGTGAGCACTACCAAAAGCTCCAGATGGCTTATAAGCATCTGGAGACTCTTGCATTCCCTGTGGATCCTTCCTGACCAGATCTCAGAACCTTCCCTGGAAATGAGGAAGTGGCATGTCACCACCCAGTACCTGTACTGTCAGAGATGGCATCTTGGGTGACCATTCCCTGAGTGGAGGAAGAGAGGGTTCTGTGCAGGGGACTTCCTTGGTGGATCACGGGGTAAGTGAGGCCTTTGGTCTGGCATAAAGCCTGTGGAGCAGAGATTCCAGTGGGGCTGGGACAAGCAGGTGCTGCTCAACCAGGCCTCCCGAGACACCTTGTCCCCCTCCCACCATAGCTGAGCCTGGATGAGAATGTGGACACCCATAGACACCAGAGGATGGGACCGTGAGCAGTGGTGGTGCTGGGGTGTGGGGTGAAGGCAGCTGGGACAGGGCCTCCAGGTGTGGGAGGATCCAGCCTCTCTTGTGAGGCCCTGGGCACATCACTGCCCTCTGTGGGCCTCTGTTTCCTCATCTGGCAGATGAACAAATGATGAGCCTGTTGAGCAGGCCTCACAGGGTCCTGATGGGGTTCAGGGAGGAAGGGAATTTATGGGTGCTTGTACCTCGCTCTTCCCATGAAGGGTGATGGTGAGAGCACAGCTAAGAGCCACATGAAACTGAGTCATCAGGAGGCCCTGTGAGGAAGGCGTGGTTCCCATCACACTTCCTTGATGAAAAAACAGTCTCAGGGAGTTCTGGCTGCCTGCCCAAGGTGACACGAGCAGTGAGTGTTGGAGCTGGGAGTGAATCTAGAATCAGGGCAGAGTGGAGTTGGTGGGAGCATTGCAACAGCTCACTCAGGCTGGTTATCCAGGACCTGAGGTCAAGGCGGCTTAGGTATAACTGAGGGAGGAGAGAATAGTCTCCCTGACCTTGTTCCTTACCCTGGCAGGGGGAGACCTCCAAATTGGCCATGCAGGAGATGAATCCCCAGACAGCACAGATGAGGCTGTGGGGCAGCAGGTGAGTGGATCTGTGGTGGGAGGGGCTCCAGGGAGTCGAAGGACAGGCTTCTTCCCCCCCAGCTGGAGGCCTCCACATCAAGAGAGCAGGGGGTCTTCCTCCCCCAGCCCTGCCCTCCTGTGGCCACAGGTCCTGAAATGCCTCCATTAGAGAGACCAGAGAAACTGCCTGGGCGAGCTGGGCTCAGTGTAGATTTGGGGAACAGTGAGACAGGGGACCCCATGCCCTCATGACTTGTTAAAATCCCAGCATAGAAGTAACTGGGGATGTCTAGTGGCCTTGGGGGCCAGCTGGGGAGATGCGGGAGAGGAAGGGAGGGCTGGGGGAGGCAGCTGAGGGTCCTGGGCTGTTCCAGGTGGGAGACCTTGGGAACGGGTGTCCAGGCAGAAGCGGTTGGTGAGATTTCAGGGGACAGGACTTGGGTGGGCACCTGACAATGGGACCTCACCGCCACTACCACCCCAATGGCCAGGGTGTTGTGCCTTCTCTGGGCTGGTGGGGGGAGGGGGTTCCTCATTAACCTGGTGAAGCTGGGCACTGCCATGAAGGACTGTGTGGGTGGGAGTGAGCCTGGGGCAGGCAGGTCGGGGACCAGGATCCTCAGGCTTGGGAGGAGAGAGCCCTGGACCCAGCCCTTCGATCACAGCAAACCCCCTCCTGTGTGAGCCCCACAGTCCTCCCCATGCTCCCCGAGCTGGGGCTTCAGGCCCATCTTACCTCTGAGTGGTGGAAGCTCCAGAGCAGCTGCCAGTCCCTGTTTCCTGAGTGGCGAAGCTGCAGAGCTGCCTGACTGCAAAGCTGCAGGAGCCGCAGGAGCTGGACTCAGCCTCTCCCTTAGGTTGTGCCCACAGAAGGAGAGGGAAATTGTGCCCCTCCCAAGTCAGGCAGCTCCTAAGTGGCCGAGCATTTTCTTTGTATAGTGGGCCTGCGTTTATCTGTCTGTTGTCAGAGAGTGTTGGGGCAGAAGGTCCCTGAGCCACAGTTCCCACACCTCCTCATCTAGAGCCCAGAGCTTGATGGAGGTCCCAGTGCTGTTCTATGCACATTTCTCACCCCTGCTGGCCTGGCAGTAGTGCAGCGTGGGAGGGTGTGGGGATGGGGGCAAGTCATGGGCCAGGGGCCTTTCTGAGGGTCTTTGGCTGGCTGTCTTCCAGGGAAATGTGATCAACACCCAGAAAGGAAAAATGGGGAGTAGCTGGGGCCCTCACTTTGGGGGAGGGTGGGGATGTGGAAGTCAGAGACCATCCCACCCACTTACCCTGGGTAGAACACTCTCCAGCTCCATCCTCTGCATCCTGGATTTATTGGGAGGGTTTGATACACAGAGGACAAGACCCATTGCAATGGAGGGTGTGGGTAGGAGGCAGGAATCCTGGACAAATTCCTTGGGAGGGGCTGTTTCTCTGTTTATATCCAACTCTGAGAAACAGGTGGGGCTGCATGGGATTGGAGAAGAGGGGGCCCACTAAGAGAAAAGCCCTAGAGATCTGCCCCAGTTTACTCCCTCCCTAAGGGCTCTTCACTGTCTTCCACCCAGGCCCTGTCCACCTCCTGTTTTTCCCTCTCGCTCCAGGAGATTAAAGTCCTCCAAGAAATACAGCTGCTTCCGTGACAAGAGGGAATTATCATCTTCAGACTCAGCAGGAATATGGGGTTGGTTTCAAGCCCATGGAGCCACACAGTCCAATTGAGAGGTGAGAGCCTAGAGGATTGACAGAGGGTGGGCGGAGACTCTGTCTCATGGTCAGATTCAGACAGCCTGTGGCCACGGCTCTCTGGTCAGCAGCAGGCCCTGTTGAATGGGAGCCCTGGGCGGGGACTGGGAGGGAGGCCTGAGGTGTGGCTTCTGGAGCCTCACAGCTGCTGCTCTGTCCTACAGCTACAACCTGTCCTGCCGCTGAGCCGCATCCCAGTAGGCCAGCCACACCCTCAAGGCCAAGAAGACCAGGCCATGAAGAATCTCAGGCCCACTGAGTGCCCAGGTGGCAGGGGAAGAGTGCCTCAGGGCTCGGTGAAGTTTGGGATGAGCATGGGCTCTGGAAGTCAGACAGCTACACTGGGCTCCCAGCTCCACTGTGATCAGCCCTGTGACTGGGGCAGGGAACTCACTGCTGTGGTACTTGAGCATCACTGTCATAAATTTACTGTGTCTGTCCAATCCTTTTCTTTTTTTTAATCTCTCTTCCTCTATAATCACCATGTACTACTGATCTCTGTTAATGTTTTTGTTCAAATGAATAAACATATGTTATATAGTGTGTATTATATGTCCTCATGATTTCTTCACTATACTATATGATTCCACTCATACGAACTTAACTACTAGAGTAGTTAAGTGTACAGAAACACAAAGTAGAAGAGTGGTTCCCGGGGCTACAGGAAGGTAGGTGAGGTGTTTAATGGGTACCGAGTTTTAGTTTTGCAAGATGAAAAACACCCCTATGAATGTGGAGGATGCTCATAAAACAGTGTGAATGTGCTTAATTCCTCTGACCTGCACACTTAAAAATTGTTCAATTAAAAAAAAAAAAATTGTTGGTCAGGTGCAGTGGCTCACACCTGTAATCCCAGCACTTTGAGAGGCAGAGGTGGGCAGATCACCTGAGGTCAGGAGTTGGAGACCAGCCTGGCCAACATGGTGAAGCCCCATCTCTACTAAAAATACAAAAAATAGCCAGGCGTGGTGGTGCATGCCTCTAATCCCGCTACTTGGGGGCTGAGGCAGGAGAATTGCTTGAACTCAGGAGGTGGAAGTTGAAGGGAACGAAGATTGCACCACTGCACTCTAGCCTGAGTAACAGAGTGAGACTCCATCTGAAAAAGAATAAAAAAAAAAAAAAAAGACCTTAGCTATCTGCAACAGCATGAATATCACAAATATAATGTTCCGTAAAATTAAGTGGATGTAAAATATACATAGAATTTAATTTGATTTATACAAAATCCAATAAGCAGATAAAACTGAGGTCCTGGCTTTCAGTAATACTGGAGTAGCTTGTTGAATTAACACAGATTATAATGATGACACCTGAATAATATATTATCTATTGTTATAGAAACACATCTATATAATACAAATATGACCTATGTGTGAATAAGAACTGAATGAGGATTTCAGCTGTGCCCACTATAGGGGAGACAGGTATTGACATTTGAATCTAGCCCAATTAACACCGTTTGTAAACAATAACACTGCTTTTCAAAGGTAGACAACAGAATTGAGTGTCTCTTTAATGATTCTTTACAGTTTTAGTATACAACTTTAAAATTCATGAGACGTGTGAAGAAACACGAAAATGGAATCCACATACAATTAAAAAAGCAGACAGTAGAAGTGATCCTAAGATATTCAAGGTGTTGTAATTCAGGATGTTTAAAGGCAGCTGTTATAAATCTGTTCATAGGGGTAAAGGAAAATATTCTAACAATGAATGAAGTGATGTGGAACCTCAGCAAAGACGTGGAAATTATGAAACAATAGGAAGATAAGGAAATTTTAAAAATACTTTTGAGCGTATTCAAAGATTAGAAACAGAAGACGGAGCAATAGAAATTGTCCATTCTGAATAAAAGAGTGAAAAGCCTTAAAGAAAATGAAGAGTCTTAGAGACCTGTGGAGTGATTGAGTCCAAGTTGGAGAAAGGACAGAAAAATTAAATGACGTACAAAGTAAATCACCAACTAATAGCTGAAAACTTCCAAAAATTGGTCAAAACCCCCCAATTTTTATAACAACATGTCAACACACTCCTCCAAAAAATACAAATAAAACCATACCAAGGCCATATTGTGCTTTAGGAGACTGGCAGGGAAGAGCTTTCTATTGACTTGCTGTGATTTCTAATTTTAACTACTTAGAAGAATGAAAAATAGGTTCTCCTTAGAGTTTCTTTTTTTTTTTTCTTGGAGAAAGTCTGACTTAGGCACAGATGACTGACAGTTATTAAAGTCAGATGACTTTCCAGGCTTCTGTTAAATTTCCAGTGTCTTACATTGGAAATTATTTAAATTTGTTTCTTCCAAATCCTGCAGTAATACTGATGCTCCGGAAAGAAGTCCCACGGAGATTCTGCTCTTGTGCATCCATCCTGCACGGAGCTGAAGCTGTGCCTCCTCTAGTTTCATTAGCATATAGTCATGGGATACTTCGAGTTAATCTGGAAAACTAAATGTTAAAATGGATTCAGGCTGGGCACGGTGGCTCACGCCTGTAATCCCAGCACTTTGAAAGGCCGAGACGGGCGGATCACTTGAGGTCAGGAGTTAGAGACCAGACTGGCCAACATGGCGAAACCCCATCTGTACTAAAAATACAAAAATTAGCCAGGCGTGGCTGCAGGTGTCTGTAATTTCAGCTACTGGGGAAGCTGAGGCAGAACAATTGCTTGAACCCGGGAGGCAGAGGTTGCAGTGAGCACAGATCAAGTCACTGCACTCCAGCCTGGGCTACAGAGTGAGACTCCGTCTCAAAAAAAGAAAAAAGAAAAATGGATTCAAATAATTATCACTGTTAAGTTCCACCAGCAAATTATTAAACGTGGTTCCAAAGGGATATTTAAAAAAGGAAATTAAAAGTGTTTCCAAGAAGGCCCTATTCACAGCAGAAACACAGACGCTGTTCATGACCTCACCACACAAACTTCCCTCACGTGTTGGGAGGGACCAAGGGGCTCTCTGGCCCTGTACCTGCATTAATTACGTCCGGGAGGTCCGCACTAGGACCCTAAGGCCTGAACCAGCCTGGGTCGGAGGCTGAGAAGCCGTGGATGTGGCTCCCAAAGTGGCTTAGCTTAGGGGCTCCCTTCCCTCTGGCTGTTTCCTGACTGGATGCAGCAGGGTCAGACCTTTTGCTGTGACATTTTCTACTCTTTATTAGAGTGGCAGGAGCGTCCCTGTGTGAGGCCTGACCCAGGTGTGGGCCTTGCAGCCAGCCCGGGTTCCAAGGGGCGCTCCCAGGGTGCAGAGGAGGATTTGTGACAGCCTACAGAAAGGAAATGGCTTTGAAAAGGCATGTGCCAGGTTATCAGGGACAGCATATATCCATTTCTGGCAGTGAACTGATGGTTTCAGACACTCAAGAGTGAGCTTCCCGCATAGAATGCCAAGAAGTCAAGCTGTCAGACACGGGGCCATTAGCCCGTTCTATGCAGGGACTACACTGCGCATGTCCGAAGGGACGTGTCAGGGGTGGGGCGAGGAGGAGGGGCGGTGCCGAGGGGAGAGGCAGCCCAGAAGGAAAGAGCTGGGCGAGGAGAAGTGGCGGTGGCGAGGGAAGGGGCGGGGCGAGTACCGCTCCAGGAAGAACAGCGTTACTACGGCAACCATGACAGGTTTGTGAGCAGCTCGCGGTCCCCTGCTGCTCCGTGAGAAATCAAACTTCTGGCAATGACGAAGCATGAAGCCAGCATCTCAGGGAGAGGTAGTGACATAATTACACGATAAGACCAGCAGCCCTGGTCCCGCTGTCGCCTGGCAGGCAAGAGAGGTTTGGGAACAGCCAGGCTCCCCTTGGCGTGGCAGAACTGCTCTGGACTCGGGGAGGTGTGGATTGGAGGGCGGGAGCAACACCTGGCATACTGGGACTTGTCATCTTTGATTAGCTTCCAGTTTTTTGATTGCAGGACGACCGGATTACAATCCCAGCCAGAATGAACGGGGGGCGGTGTGCAGTCCTTAAGGGGGAAGCCAGGCTGTTCCGGCCTCGCTGTGCAAGCTGGGAGCTGTAGTCTCTTCACCGCTCCCGCCCGTTGTTTTCAGCGTTTCGGGACTACAATCCCAGCATGCCCCGGGCTCGGGGGCGGGGCGCAGTTCTCGTGGGAGGAGCGGGGCCGTGCGGGCCTGGCCAGGCAGTCTGGAAACGGTGGTTCTTAAGGGTTCCCAGCCCGTTGGTGGCAAGGCGGCTGGACTAGAATCCCAGCAGGCGACATGCGAGGAGGTGGGCAGCCCAAGATGGTTGGGCAGGGCAGTGTGGACCTCACCGCTTCCACAGCGATGCTGGCTACTGATCGCGGGCACCTGCTTGCTATCCGATGTGAGTCCGGAGAGGGACAGGAGGGGCAGGTCCAGGTTGGGCAGTGAGGAGGTCGTGACGCCGCGAAGTGCACCTCGCCCTTGTCCAGCTCGGACGGATGTGGTCCTCACCCCACTTCCCGCTGCTCAGCTGGGTTCCCTCTCCCACCTGCACCCGGGGTCTTTCCTGGACATCGCGCCTCCTCCAGATCAGGGAGCCACCTGCTTTCCTAAGCTGCTGTCAGAACTGGCCTGAGGTACAAGCGCTGTCCATTGTGCCGCTGCCCTCTTTTCTTTCCAGCCAGAGGGCAGTGCAGCCGCTATGGGAAGAAATCTGCCGCCTGGCCCGCTAGTGCACAAGTTCAGAGCTTTGCAGGGGGTGACATGGACTGTGACTTCGTGAAAATGTCACCCACACCAGCGCCTTTTTTGCGGATGTGAATGTTGAGGCGGCAGAGAGGGTCATTATTGGTTTATCCAGGAGATGCTAAGAGCAGAGGAGAAAATCTCACATCCCACGCGTGTGTCTCTGGTGTGCCATTTTTCACCAACCCATTTGGTGGAAAGTTCCCCAAATAGCTACCTAAAGATGAAGATGATTTAGGCATTTTACACGTGACATCATTGGCCTCATCGCAACTGAGGCCTGACTGCCCAGTGTCTCAAAGGCACAGATGGCAACCTGATCCTCAGGAACAGGTGGTGCTCCAGCTTTGTGGGAGCGACTTTCAAGGTGTGGAGCACTTGGGGAGTCTTTGAAACTCCTCAGGCTTCACATATTTGCAATGGAAACTTCTGGGAGCATTTCTAGTTTTGTGTAGCTTCCTAATAGTTGATGTCCCTTAATTCCATATGTCCTCAGGGACAGTTCGTTTGATTCTGGAATGGCGCCAGCTTTTACGCTTTTGTGTTTAATCTGTAAAAACCAAGGTGTTAATAATCTACATGCAAATAAGACCTTGTTCATATCACACATTCCAACAGGCTTCATTTGTGATTCCTAAATGTGGCTTACTATATAAAAAAAAAAAAAACCCTAGTCCTGCATATTAGACACTGTTATTGTACTTTATAAAGAATCTTTTCCTTCAGGATGAATTACACTTGGGCTCATCAGCACCTGTGTAAATAAAGGAACAAGAACCATGTGGCACCCATGGATGTGGTGAGATGAAGTATAGGGAGACCACAGCACAACAGCTCTTCCCTTGTTTTCAGTAGAGTCTGTGGGGTCAAATACCTGCGTTCCTCCCCTATCCCTCAATATTCTCATTCTACTCCTGACTGTTCCCTCTTTAGGTGAGAGTTTCTAAATACACTTGTCTGCAAGTGTTGGTGGGGATGTTGTAATGTGAAGGCATCCATCATCCGTCACCTTAAAGATGAATGGAGAGGGTTTTGTGATCTGTGTTCAAGAGGCACTGCTGTTGGGTTTGTGTCTGCAAAAACATGTGATCTCAGCTTTCCCCAGCAGCTGCCTCACAAGATTGGTCCTGATGCAACCACAGCTGCTGTTCACAGAGCCAGGAGCTCCTTGCAGTTGGGTGTATTCTGCTGAGATTTGTGGCTCTGACCCTCCTCTGCTCACCCCATTCCTGGTAGTATCTGCTCAGCTGCCTGGTTTGTTCCAGTGTTTCCTCGGAGACTGTTGTGTGACTGCATTTCAGAGGGTCTTTAGGGATTCCACCCTCACTACACCAGTCACTCTACACTGGCCATGAACATAGCTTCTTGGGGCCTCGTGTGTGTCCTCTTCAGTGGAGCTGTGAAGAGTTCTAGTTAGGGATAGATCTCATTCTCACGCACCTCAGGCTGCTTCAAAAGCTGATCATCTCATCCTTGAACACATGGACATTTTTCCTTTTGTGTATTTTGAAGTCCGATGCTGTTTTTTTCTTTTCTTTTCTTTTAAATAATGTGGACGCTTGCAGTAACAGCCACTTTTAAATATCTTTGTGAATTTAACTCTGGCAACAATTTGATGAAGTTGACATGCGGTTCCCATTTTATAGGTGAGGAAACTGACACTTGGAGAGGTAGAGTAGCTTCATTTACTTCATACAAGCTTTTGATGAATTTCAAGTCTCAACCCAGATGTCTTCCTCTAAGGTATGACTGTGGCATATTCTTTGTGTTTTTCTGCCAGCGTCCCGAAGGGGTCCACATCCCATTTGGACTCCATTTTCTTCTTAATGACAGGAAACTTGCAGAAACTGGCCTTCAGTTTTGGAGAGCACTTGCTGGCACTTGGCCTTCCCTGTCCTCCGCCTTCCCCTTGGCAGGGCATAGGTGATTTGTGGGAGCTGGACCAGTGACCAGCACTCACCTAGAATGCTTGTTTTTATGTGAAGATAACACTCACTCACTTTTTGAGGTGAGGTTTTTTTTGTTCTAATTATTCCTCTGGGATTTCTCTTCCAGGTTTGTGCTTGCACGAACCTGTAATTCAAATACTGATGAAAACAAAACTATTGCCCTCCTACCAAATGGTAACAATGCGTGTATTTTTTTCTTTTTCTAATTATAAAAGAAACGCATGCTGTTTTAATAATGGCAGATCATAGAGATCTTTATGTAGCAAAATTCTCCCATGTCTTCCTCTTCATTCCAAACTCACTCCCTTCTTAGAAGGAATTATTATAGCTTGGTATTGATTCTTCTGGATGTTTTCTATAAATTTATAAATACACATAAAGTTGGCCAGGTGTGGTGGCTCATGTCTGTAATCCCAACACTTTGGGAGGCCAAGCAGGGAGGATCCCTTGAGCTCAGGAGGTTGAGGCTCCAGTGAGCTGTGATCATGCCATTGCACTACCGTCTGGGCAACAGAGTGAGACCCTGCCCCCCCACCAAAAAAAAGAAGATAAATACATGTGCAGTTTTTGAACACAAATTGTATCATACCATATTTTTTTTTATTTTGCTATTTCACAAGCAATATATCATTTACGTTATTCCATATCAATGCATGAGATTCTAACTCCCTATTTTTAATGTCTTAAATGTATTCCAATGGGCATACAAGATTTGTTTCACTGTTTATTCTTTGATAGAAACTTAGATGATTTCTAATTCCACTGTAATTAAAAAATACAGTGATAAGATTCTTGTATATAATTTACTACACTGACAACTAACCGTTGTTTATCTTGCCTTCTTTTAGTCAGAGAATGTGTCACGAGTTTAATATTATTTTATGATTTGATTCATAGGAAAATTAATGTTATGACTGGGTAAGACAATTGTGAAGAAACTGCACTTCGAGGCTGTCTATCTCTGTATTCTGATGGAAAAGCGTGGAATTTAGAAGCATTGCTCGCTCCTTCAGTTTCTAACAAGTCAGTATTCTCAAAGCAATTTAAATTTAAATGTTTGAATTGTTTCTCCTTTCCTCGTTCACCTGAAACTTCTGACTCCAGGGATTTTCCGTTGGGCTTTAGAGAGGATAACTCCCATATTGCTGTTGTATCTATTTCTCTTCAGCATCTGGCTGCATGTGCTAAAGACCATAGAATTAGACCAGGTCCTGTATAGATTTTGGGACCAAAAATTCAAAGTAATCAACTCAAGACAGGAGTCTACCACTTTGATTCTTAACAAAAGATTTCCTTTGATTTCCCCAAATCTTTATGATTCCTAGAAGAAACTCACCCATGGGTGAAGCATGTGGTTCTGTTGAATAATGTTTTGTTGGGAATTTCCACATCAAGTTTCATGAGGCATACTGTTTTGCAGGGTTTTTTTTTTTTTTGGTACTGCCTTTCTCTGATTCTATTGGAGAGTAATACTAGCCTCCTAAAATATATTGGGAAATGTTCCCTCTTCTGCTACTTTTAGATGATATTATACTCATAATGACAAGTTCTCTTGTGAAAATGCTCTGAAAAAAAAATGTAGGGTGGGCTGGGCATGGTGGCTCATACCAGCACTTTGGGAGGCCGAGGCAGGCGGATCCCGAGGTCAGGAGTTCAAGACCACCTGACCGACATGGTGAAACCCCGTCTCCACTAAAAATACAAAAATTAGCCAGGCATGGTGGTGTGTGCCTGTAATCCCAGCTACTCAGGAGGCTGAGGCAGGAGAATCACTTGAAACCAGGAGGCGGAGGTTGCAGTGAGCCAAGATTGTGCCACTGCACTATAGCCTAGGTGACAGAGCAAGACTCTGTCTCAAAAAAAAAAAAAAAGTGTAGGGTGCCTTTTCTGTTTTGTACTGGGTAATATTATTTATCTTGATTGGTATTTACCCATATACCTGCCAATGGTTTAATGAGCCCCCATCTTCTACTCACCAATCTTACCCCTACTTCAGCCACTCCTCCCTACTTTCTGGTACTCAGCCCCATGTTTTTCTCTCCTCACATTCTCAACCCTATCTCTTTAACGTGGGGACTTCCATGCGTTGCCTATATCCACCTACCCTGCACTGCCAGGAGGCTCTGCAGGCTCTAAGCTGGGGCAGCAATGTGGTCCCCTTAGTTTCAGCCTCCAGACCACTGTCCTGTGCTCCTTGCAGATGCTTCTAGTGTCTGGAAACATCTGGTTCATGTAGTTGGTCTGGCTTCCTATGTGTTTGGTTCCAGAGGGAGTCTGTTTCTTGCTCTTCCACCATACAGAGAAGGCAAAGCTCTGAATTGATTATGAAATCAATTCTTGATTATTTCTTTTGGACTGAAATACATTGTCTATTACTTCATGATGACATAAATATTGTAGCTTAGTTTGTGGCAGTTAGAGTTTCCTTTTTATTTATTGTTTTACAGGCCATGCCACCATGCCCAGCTAATGTTTTATTGTTGGGCAGAGACATGGTCTCACTCTGTGGCCCAGGCTAGTTCCAATTCCTAGGTTTGCACAATTCTCTCACCTTGGCCTCCCAACGTGCTGGGATTACAGGCATGAGCCACTGTGCTTGGCCAATAGTTAAATTTTAGATTATTATGTACAATACTGTGATATGCCATATTTAACTTATTCAGAGACAAGGCTTTAATAAAAAATTGCTTTATGTTAGAATATTTTTCTTTAATTTTTTCAAATTAGTTTTCTTTTTTTTCCCTAATCTTTTTGTTCTAGCCTCATCACGTTTACCCTGAGTTTCCATGTTTCCATCCTGGGCAGCAGAGGCAACTCCATGGATGATGGGCCTGTGGCTCTGTGTACTTGGAGCTCTTACCCAGTAAGACTTTGTGACCAGGAGGCCTCTTTTCAGGACAGATCACCTGCATGTAAAACAAAGAGCCCTTCCGGGCCAGGAGTACTTAGCCAAAATCTTTTTGCTTTTGCATTTTATTTTTGTTTGTTAGGGTTTTTTTTTTTTTCTTTGAGACAGGGTCTCTGTTGCCCAGGCCGGAGTACAGTGGGGCGATCTTAGCTCACTGCAACCTCTGCCTCCCAGGTTCAAATGACTCTCTTGCCTCAGCCTCTCAAGTAGCTGGGTTTACAGGCTCACACCACGGTGTCCTGCTAAGTTTTGTATTTTTAGTAGAGACAGGGTTTCACCATGTTGGCCAGGCTGGTCTCGAACTCCTGACCTCAGGTGATCCACCTGCCTTGTCCTCCCAAAGTGCTGGGATTAACGGTGTGAGCCACTGCAGCCAGTGAGTTTTTGAGTCATTATCCATAACTGGACACAATAAACATCCAGACACACAGATGTTCCCCAACGTGTCTATGAGTTTAGAGATTGGACATTTCTTTTTCCAGTGATCCTGCTTCTTGACCTTCTCATTTAAGGTTTTGTCATCTCCCAGCAGCAGACACAAGGTTTCCTTAAGCTCTTTCAGTGTAGAGGGGAGGGTCTTTGAAAATCACCAAGTATACACTGTGAGTATTTCAAGATTTATCCACATTTCTCTGTCTCTTCCAGGTCAGTTCTTGGAGATACTAGGAAGCCAAGAGTTTCCTCCAAGAATGGAGATTCCTTGGAAGTGAGGTTCACCTTGAGTCAAGAAAGACGAATCACACACGGTCAAAGGCAATTGCCCAGGGTCTCAAGAACAGAGCCAGAAAGAAGAGCTGGGGCTGACGGGATTGTTGGGGTCCTCTCTCCCACCTGAAAAGCTACTGCTGCCTGCCGATCCTCTCAAGAGGAGACCTCTCTGGGATCCAGCACCTAAAACAGACAAACCTGGGAGGTTACTTCTCTCTTCTGTGTCACATGTGTCCTGGAGAAAACCCATGTATCTGAATGACCAAGAAAACTATGAGAAAAAGTGCAAAATCTGTGCCAGGCCATTCAGTGTCTGGCTGGGGCTCTGGGGTGCACATGCATTCCAAGAAGACTGAAGGGTGCCAAGCCTGCAGGAAATGTCCATCAGACCTGCCTCTCACACCTGGAGTAGGACTGCCCATCCAGCTTCATGATGCAGAACTGTCTTTAAAAGGCGACTGCAGATATGGAGAGAGGGAATTCTAACCCTGATAGAACATGACCAGCTGTCCTGCTGGGAAAAGCTGCATCCACCAGTGACATGCTGCTCAAACTGGCCCAGGACACACTCTTACTACCTAAGAAATAAGCCCCACATTTGCTCTTTGTGGGTAAAAGGAGAGGGTGAGAGAGGAGGGGAGTGTCCGCACAGACATGAGAAGCCTGCAGATCCAGATGATCCCTTGCTGATCAGAATAAGAAAGATCGACTTGTGAAAACAATGACCCCGCAGCAGATGAGCTTCTAAAGCAGGCTTCAACCATGCATCATCTGGACCCACTGGTGGAGAAGTCTGCCCCGACTCTGTTGATGGTCTGGGGGATACCATTACTGAGACAGATTTAAGAAATAATCTCTACCAGTTGGCGAGATCTGGATGGTGACTTGTGCGAGACAGCAGTGTGCTCTCATCAGCTTTCCACAGGGCAGGCTGTGGAAATGGTGCTGAGAAGTCCTTTTGTAAATTGATTGTCCATGGCTGTAGACTTACCATCAAATGGAAGAAGATTCCAAGCTCTCAAAGAAAAGGAAAAAAGAGAAGGATGGAACCACAGACTCTGGGATCCTGCCAGAGCCTATTTCAGTGCTGCCAGGAGCTCCTCCTCCGCCTGCAGCTCTGGTCCCCACCTTGGAGCCTCCTTCCAAGGAGTGAGACTACCTTTCTGACTTTTTCTGACCATAGACACCTTTTCTGACTTTTTCTGTCCTTGGCACCTGCTGAGGACAGCAGATCCAGGGACCCGGGCTCCTGGGCCCATTCTTGCTCAGCTTCTTCTTGATCATGTGACTTGAAGGCATTCTTGTGCAGTGGAAGCAGGGCCCCAGGACCATCTGATAGATTGATAGTCTCTGGACTCTGCCCCACTGATGGTCAGATGGTGGCCACTCAGGGTGTGAGAGCCCAGCCATCGCTGCTTCCTTGAGTTGAAGAGGTTGGAGGCTGGTTCACCTGCTCCTATCCCACCCTGGGCGGTGTGGATGGTTGCTCTTTGAGCCTGGTAACATCACTACCTTGGCCCTGCCAGGCATGCCCTGCCTTGGGGGGGCCCTGCGTGCCCACACACTACTTTAAGGGGCTTGCCCTTCCTTGGGCCAAATTCTAGTTTTGGCCAGTGCCCCAGGAAGCTCAGTCCCCTGTTTTGTTATCTTGGCTATTTCTGGGGCACCCGTGGTTCTCCTGGGTCCCTTTTCTCCCAGGGCTTGGGCTGGGCTGGGCATCTGTAGGTCTGGGATGTTTGCCCTGTGAGGGAGGCTCTGTCACACAAGGTCATGCATGGGCAGGCATGGGGACATGTGACAGGCTGCTGGCTGGCTAGGGCTCTGCAGATGCCACAATCCTTCTCCTCTACAGCAGTCTCTGAGTCCAGCTTCCGCATTGACACTGATTTCACCGGGCGCAGGAGCTGCCTGGGGTTGTCTGGGTGCTGTCTTGGCTCTTTTAAGGCTGTGCTGCTCAGTGGCCCCTGAGAAAGGTCAGGTCTAGGTGCCACCATGCAAGGGGAGTGTCTATGGCCCCACCGCTGGGTTTTCAGTGGGCTGGGAAAGGCCTGGTTGTGGGAGCCCTGATGGGGTTCAGGGCCAGGGCCTGTCCTATGGTCCTGGGGGTATCCAGGGAAGATAAAAGAACAAGGGTTTTGCATGCCTGCTCAAAGCTGTACTGTGGACACCATGAATCCCGGATGTCCAGGTCCATGGGGCGTTTGGGAGAGAATTTCAACACAGAACTCACCAAAAATCCCATGGTCTATCCTGAGATAGGAACAGATTTGCCACATCTTGAGCCACTGTGCCCCCAGAGAGTGACCTGCTGTCCTGGGCTCTATGGAATTCTCATGCTGCTGGGCCTTGGCCTCAGGTCAGCTTCTGGGCTTCTGGAGCTGGGCTGGTGGGCCAGGGAGGGCCAGCCTATCCCCCTTGGGAAAGGTCTCCATGCTGAAGGATACCTGCAGAGGCCTGGGTGCCAGAGACACTTGCTCCAGGACCAGAGCCTTCCTAGGCATCTTTGTATGTTTAGCTGAATGGAAAGCAAACTTGG
The DNA here is from genome assembly GCF_028885655.2 of Pongo abelii. Classification (NCBI taxonomy): domain Eukaryota; kingdom Metazoa; phylum Chordata; class Mammalia; order Primates; family Hominidae; genus Pongo; species Pongo abelii. Next base: position 25,386,783 of record NC_071991.2, read on the forward strand.
TCCACTTCTCCCCCAAGCCCATCTGACCCTTGTACGGTTTGGGTTTTTGGAGTCTTGGGGTCTCTAGTAACCCACCTGGTCTGACACTGAGGAGACACCTACAGGCTGCTGATCCCACAGTGAGGGGTGTGTGCCGCCTGGGGTATGGGAACTCGTGAGTGGGGACCCCTGTTGCTCTCTGGTCCTGTTGGTGCTCACAGCTATGTGTGTGGGCTGGCACATATGGGACCGAACCCTCCAGGGCCCTCCAGGGTTCTTCTAGAGCAGGAGGGGAAGGGTGTGGTGGGGGGCTTGGAGGGGTCTTGCCCTCATCCCCTGCCCTGTTACTGAGGTGAGTCCAACACCTGCCCTGGGGCCCAGCTGACCTGTTTTTAGAAGCTTCTTAGAGAAGGAAGAGAAGGAGGAGGAAGGCCTGGGGAGCAGGGATGGAGGGTTCTGGGCACTCCCCGCTATTTACCGTCTTAGATGGTGACTCAGGAGGGGACCTGGTGCTGGAGACCACCTGGGGGGCAGGTCACAGTGCATCCTTCTGAGCTCAGCTATGGAGGCCTAAAAGTGCCTGAGAACCACATCATCATACAGAGCCCAGGCCTGGGACACTGGGTCTTGGGAGAGCTCCCACAGGACAAACAGGAGAGCTTCAGGAGAGGGTCTAGGTTTGGGGCTGGGTGTCAGGCAAGAAGGGGTCTCCTGGGAGGTGTCTGTGCCTTCACCTTGTTTCTGCCCTGGGCACCTCGCACTGGGCAGTGCTGGGTCCTTTCTGGACACCCCTAGGGTCCAGCTCTGCACAGGAGGCAACAGATACAGGAAGGCCCAGGCAGGGAAGTGCTCACCACACTCCTGCCTTTCATCTGAGTTGTGTCAGGGGTGGGTTCAGTTTCCAGGAGGACTCATGGTGCCCTGTCCAGCCCACGAGGGCTGGATTGGTTTAGCCCTCCCTCTGGGCTAAAGCAGAGGGTCCTGTGGACATTGTGGGCAGGTTTGATGTACTTGTGTGCTCCTCCAGCACCCTCGGGCACATGGGGACAGGGTTCTGTGCACTTTCAGTGCCACATGTGCCCTGGCTGTGAGCATGTGCTTGCCCTGCAGAAGGCAGATGTACCAGAGCCTCAGGATGAGCTTGTGATGAGCTTGAAGTAGGGGTTTGTGGGGACAGCAGGCATGGGAGGACCTGGTCCTTCAAGGTGGAGGGCTGGTGGCCTGAGCAGGGCCTACTGCGGCCTCAGTCTGTGGTGCTGGGGGCCCCCAATGCACGGGATGAGACCTCCCACAGGGGGCTGGATCAGATAAGGTCTTGCGGCTTCTTATAGGGGTGGTCTCATCTCCATCAAATGTGGCCCCTGAAAGAGGAAGCTCCCCAAGTACTCTCCTAAGAAGAGTCCTGGCCCAGTCTGCCCAGCATGCTGGCCCTGAGTCCCAGCCACAGCCGTGTGATGCCACCTCTCAGGCAGGGCATGGTTTGTTTGCCCTGCAGGGACCTGCCTCTGCCTGTTGTGCAGAGGAAGGGAGCTGGGTCCTTCTGGAGGAGCCAGACCCCTAAGCTGGGGAAGCCAGGCCTTGTAGGGCAGCAGGGTCCCTGGCCTGGGGTCTCCTGTGCACACTTGTCCCATCAATCAAGCACTGTAGGAGCAATTTTAAGGTGGCAATCTGGGTACACAACATTTTCTTGTCTTCACGGAAGGAGCAGAGGTGTTCAGAGCCCCCTGGACTGCCCTGAAAACCTCACTATTCCAGGCCTCTCTGCAGACCCTTCCAAAGGCCAGAACTCCAGGCAGTAGGCTGGGCTGTCACCCTCTTCTCTGAGACCCTACCCCTGTCCTGAGACCTCCCCATTTCCCCTCAGATGCCCCATCCCTTCGGATTGCCCACCTCCCCTGGGACCCTCCATGCCCCACATGCCTTACTTGATGCTGCAGCACTCTCTCAACATGGCGTGGCTTCTGAAGATGTGGCTCACTTCTAGGTCATTCTGGTGCACATTCACTGAGGACATCTTGGCCTGCTTCATTTTCTATAGAGTAAGGCCAAGCCTCAGAACAGACACAAGACTCACTGTCAAAACTGCTGTCATGAAATAGGGGTTCTGGAAGGAAAGGAGGCTTTTTCTGCAGAAACTTCTCTTCATTTCCAAAGCCAGGGAAAGTCAGCAGTGCGCAGCTCACCTGTGTTGCCCACGCCACTGTCTGCCCAGGATTTGTGACTGACCGCTTCCGCCCCCTTGGGGTTGACTTTCCCTCCATCTGGGTAACTGGGCTTCTGACACAGTCTGGCCTATGCATCCTGCTCTGGCTGGGACTGGAAGGACCAGACCTGGTGTTTCCCTGGGTTCTTGGCCTTCACCTTCTCGACATTCAGTAGGGGTGACCATGCTGGGCCCCAGACATCTGTGAGGTTTCCTTTGTAGATCCAATGAGACATCTCTGGACAGAAGAATGCTCTGGTGAGACAGGCCTCAGGGTGACCCCAAGGGGGATCCGAACCTAAGGATTCTGGAAGCTTCCAGCCTTTGGCCTTACGGTTCCTCAGGAGAGGTTCAGTCTGCCTAGGACTGGGCCTCCTTTCCCATGAATAAAGAGTGAGCAAGAGCTCAGGTAGTGAGCTCTGATCAGGATTTATTCCTTCCTTTGGGGTGACCAGAAGGTGTTCCTCTTCCTGGCTTAGAAGTGGCCGAGGCCCTAGCATCAGATTCCTCCCAGCAAGGTAATCCTTGCAGGGATGGGCAGGAGGGCTGGGGATCAGGCCTGTTGTCCTTTCGGTGAGGACAGTGTGCCCTTCTCTGAGAGGCAGGCAGCACCAGGCAGCAACAATGGGCACCTGTCCTAAACCCTGAAGAGCGGTCACGGGGGACATTCACCGCTGTGCCTTCTTGTTCTTCCTAGATGTATTCCAGTTGTTAAGCATTCATAGCCATTTATCTGTGCATCTGATGCCCTGATGTTTTTGCTGTAGATAAGAAGTGATGGAGTGAGCTGAGCTGCCAGGCTTCCTGGAGTGATTCTTGGATGCTGGGTCATGTGCTTAGGGGCCCCAATGTGAACTGGAAGGAGACAGAATAGGAGAGAACCCAGCCCCTGATCAGTGGGCACTGGTGGCCTGGCCTCATGACCACAGGACACACTGTTCCCAGGGCACAGACACCCTGGGCTTTGGTTGGGTCTTGGTCTCCAAGTAGGGCCCTGGTGGGCAGCAGGCAGCGATTCCTGAGACACTACTGTGATTCTCAGTGGTGGCTGTGGTAAAACTCTTGCAGGGCTGGAGTTTAGTGTGAGATTCAGCAGAAACTGTGGCCTCTCCCAGTGACAATGTGTTACTCCCACTCACTAGCACCCATGCCCACAGGCCACGGCCTCTGCCTCACCAAACCCCCGCCAAGTCGCACATCTATGGAGCAGCTCCCATGCAGCAGGGTCAGGTTCTTACCTCCGCCTCCAAGGCACAGACAGGGGCAGCTCTGTCTCAATGTAAGGCCATGAGGAGACTGAGGACCTGGACCAGGCTGGGGGCCACCCCCTTTCCTGAGCAGGCCTCAGGGAAGGACCAGCCCCATCCTCATCTGACCCAGGTCTCAGCCCAGGAGCCCGCATAGGGAAGAAAGAACAGACAGGGCCTCCATGCTGGCTGACACTCAGGAGGGGCCGGGGCAATGGAGCAGAGGGAGCATGGGGCCAGGCAGAGGCTGCTCAGGATCCATGGGGGCTCAGGCTGCACAATGGGGCTGCCCCTCTTGGGCTGCATGCAGCATCCCCTATGGGAGCTGAGAAAGTCCAGTCCTGAGATGGGACAGGGCTGCCCAGAAGTGTGTGGCTGGGCCCTGACAGAAGTCTCCCAAAATGTGACTATATTGCCAGGCTCAGTTCCAGGAATGCTGAGAAGTGCCCAGTACAGCGAGGATGCACCTGGAGCCCATCCTGTCTAATGGACTGACCATCCTGCATCCACCTGCCTCTCCTGCATATCGGCCACCACCGCTTCCCTTTTTCTCATTTCTCCATCGTGTCTGACCCAGAGTCTGCGACCCTCTCTCCAGCCCCAGTGGCCCTTCTTTTCCCTTGTCCTGTCAGAGCCCCTGATCAAGACTCCCCAGATCCATCCACATGCCTGGCTTGTCCACTTACTAATTGTGTTGCTCTGCACTGCCGGGGTGGCACCAGAGGCAATGAGGGTGACTGAGGGCCCCACAGGTGGCCAGCTTTGCCGTTTACCCCATCCCTAGCCTCAGGGGGTTCTCATGGCTGTCAGCCAGCGGCCCTGGCTTGGGGCACCTGGCTGTCCTCCTCCCACTGTTCTGACTCAGCCTCGCCCACCTGTCCTCTGTCCGTGGTGCTGACCAAGCCAGCAGGTAGCAGGTCCCCACAGGGTGCTGCTGGGCTTTGGGGACCCACCGAGGCTCCTCTGCTGAGGGTTCCCAGGTGAGTCGCTGCCCCTGGTTCTACATCATCTGCTGTCCTCTTCAGCATCATCCACCCCACCCCAGGCCGGCTCCATGCAGGTGCATCCCCGAGTCACCAGTCTCAGGGCCCTCTGTTGTAGGATGGAGATTACTGTACCTTTTGTACACATTCATATTTATTGTGTGAAATAAAGTATAGAAGCTAAAGTAAATGAGGACTTTGGTTTGCATTTTCCTGATGATCACTGATGTTGAGCACTTGTTAGCCATTTTTATATATTTTTTAAAAGATAAATATCTATTCAGGTTCTTTGCTTGTTTTTAAATCAGGTTATTAGATTTTGGTGAGTTTTCTCTCTTCTTTTCTATTCAGTTGTGTGGCTTCTTATGTATTTTGATTTTCACCCCTTATGAGATATACTGTTAGCAAATATTTTCTCTGAGGTTATAAGCTGCTTTTTAATTTCATTGATTGATTTCTCCTGTGCAGAAGCTTTAGGGTTAGATATACTCCTACTTGTATTTTTGTTTTTTGTTGCTTGTGTTTTTAATGTCGTATTTAATAAATTATTATCTGAACCAATGTCAAGGAGCATTTGCCCTGTGTTTTCTTCTAGGAGTTTTACAGTTTCTGATTAAATACCAATGGGACATCACCTCCCATCTCTTAGGATGGCTGTTATAAAAAGGACAAGAGACAACAAGTGTTTGTGATGGTGTGGAGAGAAGGGAACCTTTGTACACTGCTGGTTAGAATGTAAGTTAGTACAGCCATTATGGAAAACAGTAGGAAAGTTCCTGAGAATCTAAAAATAGAACTATCATATGGCTCAGCAATCCCTCCTATGAATTATATATCAACAGGAAATGAAATCAGCATCTTATAGACATATCTTCACTCTCCTCTTCTCCGTGCCCCACCACAGCATTGTTCCCAACAGCCAAGCCATGGGATGAAGTTACTGTGCATTGATGGATAAGTGGAGAAAAAAAATGTGGGGGTGGTGTTTGTGCGTGTATGTGCGTGTGTGTACAATATATAATAATATAATATTTTTTCAGCTTTTAAAAAGTTGAAGATACTGCCATTTGTGATAACATAAATGAACCTGGAGGATATTAAGCTAAGTGAAATAGCTTAGGGAGAGAGAAAAATACTGCATAATTTCTGTTACATATGAAATCTTTAAAAAGGTTAAATACATGATAGAATGATGACTTGGGGGAGAAGAGAGACAAGTCAACGTTTTAGTTATATAAAATAAATGAATCTGGAGGACTAAAGTACAATTTAAAGGTTATAGTTACTATTTTTATGTTATATACTAGTGATTTTTGAACAGGGTAAACTTTAGGTGCTTTGAACCAAAAGGAAACTACATGAGTTCATGTATATGTTAAATTGTTTGACCACAGTCATCATTGATATGTATATGTATATATATATAATTATGGGCTCATTAAATTTAAATGCTATAAATAGGTAACAAAGAATAAAGTTAATTGAAAAACTGCATCATTAGACTTGATTTTGCCTTAATGACAAACTGAAACTACCTCCTAAATATTAATATTTGTACATCATATAAAGTTCATATGTTGGAATATGTTTAAAGAAAAGGAATTTTAAATTTTGATAAACACAGAATGACACAGTAAATGCAAAACAGTAAAAAGAGATGAACATCTGATTAATCAGAGTGCTTAATGCTAAGATATAATTAATGATGTGTTAGGAGCAATTTCAAGCCACTTACACATAGATTTAATACCAAAGAGTTTATGTGTACACAGAGATTAAATAAAAAAATACATTTACAATGATATTAATTGATATTAAAATGATTATGGAAATCAACTGTCTGCTATAGAAAAAATAGTGTTAAGTAACTAGTAGAAAGTTTGAAACTTTGTTAGAAAGTTAATCAAGTGAAAAAGTGATCAGCATTTTTAAGCACTAAATAGAGGATGGACAAAATTTTCTTTTCTTTCTTTCTTTCTTTCTTTTTCTTTTCTTTTTTTCTTTTTTGAGATCAAGTCTGTCTCTGTCGCCCAGGCAGGAGTACAGTGGTGCGATCTCGATCTCGGCTCATGGCAAGCTCTGACTCCCGGGTTCACACCATTCTCCTGCAGTAGCCTCCCGGGTACCGGGGGCTGCAGGCAGCCACCACCATCCCTGGCTAGTTTTTTGTATTTTTAGTAGAGATGGGGTTTCACCGTGTTAGCCAAGATGGTCACGATCTCCTGACCTCGTGATCCACCTGCCTCAGCCTCTTACAGTGCTGGGATTACAGGTGTGAGCCACTGCAGCTGGCCTATAATTTTCCAATACCAAGAAAACCATTTGACATTGCAAGATTTTAAACCTAAATTAGTGTCTTTAACTTCACAAAGGCAGAAATCCTATAAGTAATGTTTCTTGAACACTTTAAAATGACAATAAAAACTAAAGTGTAACCAACAAGTAACATGTAGCCACATGCAAATTTCCTTTTAGATTGTTTTATTATTTTTTAATTTTATGTGAATTTTTATTTTACTAGGTTTTTTGGGAACAGGTGGTGTTTGGTTACAGAGATAAGTTTTTAGTGGTGATTTCTGAGATGTTGGTGCACCCATCACTCGAGCAGTGTACACTGTACCCAATGGGTGGTCTTTTATCCCTAAGATTGTTTTAAATGACACCTAGATTAAATAGAACATTCAAACTGGGATTACTTTTACAGCACCAGAGAAATGCTAAGGAGGAAGCTTTTTGACTGAAACCAAAAGACCTGAATTTATATATTTAATTCCACTAATTAACATTCTTAATTTTACAGAAAAACAGCAATTCTGCCCATGTGCAGGAGTTATGCATTAAAGTGGAGCATGATCACTTCAGATGTTTGTCCAAAACATAAAAATTCTTCCAAGTATTAAGAAAATATTTATACTTCACAGATAATGTTAGTGTATAATACATGGGCATTGAGATGTTTCAAATGAGAAAAATTGAAATTTTTCATGGGGCACTGTTCTACACAAAATATTTATGTAAAATTTTTTACTCGTATATGCATGTGGACGTCTGATGTTTTAGCACAGAATAACGTATTCTCAAAGGTCATTTAATGTAGTAAATTAAAAAATCTTTAAAGTTTACAAGAATCTTAAAACTGCCCAGCAGAACTGATAGAAAAATATGGGAGCTTCCCAGGACCAAAAGTGAATCAAGAGGCAAATTCACAGGAGTCATGAAAGTGAGAAGTTAGAGCTGCTTTCAGGTACAGCTCTGATTGTAGGGCTGATTACACAGACCTCAAGCCTGTGAGGATCGTCCACTCTGCCCCTTGGAATATACAGAGAAAATTACTAACCGGGGCCATCCCAAATGTGAGATCTCTATAATGTAAGAACCAAATTGTAAATTATGAAGCACACAAAATAAGCTACCCAAAAAAGGGAAAGAAATTATACATCACATAAACTTCACAGATTGGAAACATATTTAAAATAATTAAGTAACACAGATGCGGAAAGAGAATATCAAAATAATTTTGAAAACACATAAAGTTCTAAAGCAGGCACTGGGGGCAGTGGCTCATGCGTGTACCCCCAGAACTTCATGGGGGCCAAGGCAGGTGGATCACTTGAGGCCAGGAGTTTGAGATCAGCCTGGGCAACAAAGCAAAAGTTGTCTCTACAACAAATAGGTATAAAATATAAGCCAGGCACAGTGGTGTGTGCTTGTAGTGTCAGCTACTGGGGAGGTGGAGGTGAGAGGGTCTTTTGAGACTGGGAATTTGAGGTTGCAGTGAGCTATGACCACCAGTGAACTCAAGCCTGCGTGACAGAGAGATTCTTTCTCAAACACGCACACACACACACAGACACACACACACACACTAAACAGTCATGTTTTGCAAAGACTCAAACAGAAATTGAACAACCGAAACTTAAATAAATGTAATATACAATGTATGGTTTAATTATTAAACCAAGTTAATAAAAAACAGGATTAGTGAACTAGAATACTGAGATGAATAAATAAAAGAACTACAGAAAAACAAAATGATCACAATACAAACATGATTATACATGTACAAAGAATAAAATGAAATGAAATCAAATACATTGGTTTCACTAGCTTACATACAAATAACAAATCACACTAATAACAAATATTTATAAATTTCTGAAACTCAATATCAGATGAGAACCCTTAAACGCAGAAGTGTATTGTGATTAATAGTGACCACCAATAAAAAATACTCAACAGAAATAAAAGTCAAACTGCATAACAGCAAAGAAAAGAAAAAATTTTAAAGCCATGAGAGAGAAAAGAAGAGAGAACCAATGAAGATGAGAGCAAAGTCTCCACAGCCCACGTTCAGTCAGAAAACAGAGAAATAAGTAAGAGTGCTGAGAGAAGTTACTGTTCAACCAATAATTAGATACTTCACTAACATATTTTGAATAAGTGAGGATGCACTAAATGATTTCCAAAAGTAAAAAATGAGAAATCTTGTTACCAATATGAGCTTATTAAGAATACACTTCAAAAAGAAAAAAAAATTTGAAATGAAGTTCAAGGAATCAAAATGAAATGCAAGAAACTGCAAACATATTGGGCTATGAAATCATGGTGGACAATGAACTAAAGGATCCACCATGTCTTTGGCAGCAACAGTTTCCAAATGATTTACGTAAAATAACAGTGTTAAATGAACTCTATACAATGTAATGAAATAAATTATCAAATCCTCTGATACTTGAATAATTTAACTGAGTTAGCATCTCCTTTTTGGATAATTATTTTCATAGAAAAAATATACAATACTTCTGTCTCATCATTTGCAGAATATCAATTATCCTTTTTTCAGACATTATTAGCACCAGAGGGCTCACAGTGGCATAGGCCCTGGTCACAAGCCTCTGGACACCCAGGATGACTGGATCGTATGTTGATATCAGGATCCAGTAGGATGAGAGGTTCAAATCCAACCAGTACATGACCACAAAGAAACTCACCAACAGCAAGATGCTCTCCGCAGCCCTTTTTTCTGGAGAGACTCTTTGAGAGTCTGGTGCTGTGAAAGTGCTGGGATCGCCTCTGATGCCTGCACAAGACAGTCACCATGCATACACTTGAGAGCAGCATAATTTCCACAAAGTAGACATCTCTGGATAATGACAGAGTAAGAAAAATAAGGCTTCTGATGATGGACTTCCTTGGGGAAATGAGGCAGTTTTATTGAGCGTCAGAAAACCAGTCTGAGTCATATTGAAAGAAACCACAGTGTCGAAGATTATGTAACTACTGCAGGACAACTGAGGGACCATAAGAAGACAAGAACATGTGAAATGTGATTTGTGAATTTATGTTTAAACCTCACCAACCAGGAGGTGCTGGGGCTGATGGTGATGGCCTAGAGCATGCTCAGGAGGCAGGTGGTGCAGATGGAGAGGTCCCTCATCACTCTGCTCAGGTAGAAAAGCGTCTTACACTTGAAGTCATTTTGAAAATGAAGGGACTCAAAAAGGTCTGGAGACACCAAGAACACAATGGTGAGCAGCATCATGATGTGGACCAGGGCCAAGTGACTGGTGGTCAGGTCAGTGGGCTTAGGATCCATAAGGAGCGTCACGGTACCAGAGAAAAGGAGGAGGATTTTGGCCGAGACTCCAGTAACAGCTTGGGCAAAGAAGGCACTTTTGAATGATAACATAATTGGAAACTGTGTTCATTTTAATGGCAAAGAGGAAATATTTGATGTACCTGAAAAAAATCAACCAATAAAACTTCCATCATCAATGTTACTTACTTCAGATTCAAAATTATCACTGTCATTATCATTTTAAATCCATTTATTTTGATTAATATTGATTATCACATATAAATTCTTAAACCTACAGCCTCATCGTTATATGATAAAATTATTAATATAGTTTATCGAACGCCCACACATGCACAGTCACACCTGTAGAGGGCGAACATTATCTGTGCTCCTATAGTACCAAGGACACACTTTTTTCGTAAGCATTTTTGACTTTTTGCATTCCTTCATTTAATTTTCACCTGTGAGAACTGTGACATGTATATAAAAATGAATCATGGGTGTTTGTGGAACTGAACTGAGGTAGATTTTGTGCTAATGGAAAAAGCAATCACCTGATGTATTTTGGAAAAAAATAATAATGCATTGAGTGGCTGTGATATCACATCAGTCTGACATCATGCTAAACATCACATTCGTGCATGTAACGTTTCATGTATCCTATAAAAATTATATAGCAGACACATAGCAGAAGGTGTTCTTTTCAGATAGTTTGTGGTAGTAAAAAAATCTCCCTATTAGCAATTAGTATAATAGGATTAAACATAATTTTATTACGGTCATCTACTAAAATCTTCTTAACGTGAAGTACATTAAAAACCTTGGGAGTGCGCCTGGCCGGCCCCGCCGTGGGGCCGCGCGGGGACGCACGCAGGTGGACCCGTGGACTGAGCCCGGCCGCCCATGGCCTGGGCCACTACGGCCAAGCGGAGCCGCGTGCCTCCCGCCGCGCCCGAGTGCAACACAGAGGGGCTGCCGCGCGCCTTCCTGCAGAGGCTGCGCACGCTGTTCGACATCCTGGACCACCGGCGGAGCGGCTGCGGGCACCTGCGCGAGATCCAGTCCCGCTGGCAGGGCGCCGACGCGCGGGAGCTGCCCCGCGGGGTCCTGGAGGGCCTGCCCGAGGTGGCCCCGGCCAGCGGCTACCTGACCTTCGAGCGCTTCGTGGCCAGCCTGCGCACCGCGCTGCTGAGCGCCGACGGCTGCCCCCGGGATCCCACGCACGTCCCGGCCCCGCGCGGGGGCCAGCCGCCGTAGCGCCTGATGTTCGCGCCGGCCGTGGAGCAGTGGACGGTCCTGGAGAGGAAGCCCCTGCTCCTGGGCCTGCGCGCTTCTCTGGCCGGTCCCAGCGGCACGGCCCGCAGCCCGGAGCAGCTGTGCGCACCCGCCGAAGCGGCGCCCTGCCAGGCGGAACCAGAGCGATCCCAGAGCGCGGCGCTGGAACGGAGCCCGAGCGCGGAGGCAGGTGCAGCGGCCTGCAGGGCCATGGAGGCAGACTCAGGGGATGCCCCGCGGGCCCGCGTGCCCGAGGGGAACTTCAGAGGCACACCATCACCAGCGGCGTGGACTGCGGCCTGCTGAAGCAGATGAAGGAGCTGGAGCAGGACAAGGAGGTGCTGCTGCAGGGTTTGGAGATAATGGCGCGGGGCCGCGGTTGGTACCAGCAGCAGCTGCAACGAGTGCAGGAGCGCCAGTGCCGCTTGGGCAGGAGCAGAGCCAGCGCCGACTTTGGGGCCATGGGAGCCCCCGCCAAGGTACATGAGGTGGCCGGGTGCCTGGGAGAGCTGCTGGCTGCGGCCTGTGCCAGCTGGGCCCTGCCCACGTCCTCCTCCGGGCCCCCTGCTTTGCCCTGACGTCCACCTCGTCCCCGGGCTGTCAGCAGCAGACCATCCTCATGTTGAAGGAGCAGAACCGACTCCTCACACAGGTGACCGAGAAGAGTGAGCGCATCACGCAGCTGGAGCAGGAGAAGTCGACGCTCATTAAGCAGCTGTTTGAGGCCCGCGCCCTGAGCCAGCAAGACGGGGGGGCCTCTGGACCTTACCTTCATCTTGCCGGTGTGGGCTGAGCGGGCCCACAGGGCCAGCCTGGCACTCAGCCCTTCGGGGTGGGCACTCTGTCACACCCAACCTCTCTGGCTGGAGATCCCCGGCAAGCCCTGGCGGTCCCAGAATGGGCGCCTTCCTGCAACCCTTGCCATCCAGGATCCCCAGGCCTGTCCCCGGCTAGCCCCCGCACCGAGCCCTTGACTCGGTTTTGGCTTCCGGTGCTGACATGGGCTGAAGCTCTCTTGAGGCTGCATAGTCCGCAGCTACTACTGCCGCTGTCAGTGGACAGTGGGGGACCCCTCCACCAGTTACCTGATCTCTGGTCGCCCGGTTTCCAGCGGCGCTGCCCTGGGTCCCATCTCCAGGGAAAGGCACTGCTCACGCCAGGCTGCACTTCCGACAACGGCCAGCAGAGGGCGATGGGCGGCACAGATGCGGCGCTGAGGCTGCGCCCCAGACCTGGGGGGTCCGAGGGCAGCTTACCCCAACATCAACCAGGGCACCAGGACAAGGTGGCTGTCGCTCGGATGGGAGCAGATGGAGGGGATGGGGAAGGCCTGTAAGCGGGGGTTGCCTGCCTGCCCCAGGGATTGCGGTCGGACTTCAGGTCCCGGCCAAGGCTGAGAGACTCTGGCTGCAGTGGATCAGGGAGCCAGGTCGACGAGTGCTTGGCCTGCGTGTGCCTCCCGCAGACCCCGCGGTGATGGTCTTCCTCATCCTGACCAGGACGCTGCCCCAGGTTGAGTCCCACACAACAACCTGTGAGCCTGGCTCCCCAGGAGGGCCCTGTCTCCAGGAGGGGGATCAGCCTGGGCCCCCAGACAGTTTCAAGGCACGTTGTAGGGAGAGTCTGTCCCCTCCCCCACTCAGGATTCCCACGGTCTGGGGTCCTGCTCACCCCCCTTTCCTCCCATGCCCAGCCTGACCGCAGGTTTCATCCAGGAGGGGCCACTTCCCTCAGCCAAGGAAAAGGAGAACCCCCAGGGTAGAGGAGGAGGCTGGGGCAGGTCCCCCTGGGTGTCACTCCCTGACCACATGCCCAGGTCCACTCCCGCTGGTATTGGGGTATGCACTGGTGGGGGCCCCATGCTCGGCCCAGCCTGGAGGGCCCCAGTGCCAGCAGAACCAGGAGCACGGCAACATCATGGATGGGTTCTGCAGCCCAGGGCCCCCGATGTAGGGTCAGTGTGTGGCGGGGGCACAGGGTCCCCGATGCAGGGTCAGTGTGTGTGGGATGCAGGGCCCCCGATGCAGGGTCAGTGTGTGTGGGGCGCAGGATCCCCTCATGCCCAGGGCACTTTGGTGCACTGTCCCACAAGCCACCCCTGTCTCAGAGGATGGGTCCTGGCAGGCAGCACAACAACTCCCTTCCGGAGACCAGCTCCACACTAACCTGCCCACAGCAACCCCGCAGAGCCACATCCCCTGCTGCACCCTGGCTGCAGGTGTGTCCCAGGACAGGCCCAAGCAAGCCCAGAGTGCTGCTACCCTCCTACCCTGAGGATGGGAGTGAGCTTTCCAGAGGACGTAAGCACGCCAGACCTGGACATCTTGGGCAGGAAAGGGAGCGGGTCCTGAAGACCTGTGCCCCACAGCCCCAGCACCAGGTGGACTGCAGTGCAGTGGGTGGGCCAGTGGCAGCCAGGGAGAAGACCCCCGTCAGCATGCTGGGGTCTGCCCACCAGGGCCTCCCCACGTCTGCCTTTGAGGGTGCCTGCCATGCCCTGGGGGATCCTGGCATCTTTACAGGACTGGAAGCAGAAGACAGAACAGTGTCTGTCCCAGGGTGACTTCATCAGGAGACCGCCCAAGTAGAGCTGGACCCCACAGCTAAAGCGGAAATGTGAGACAGGCTGGCACCTCCGGAAAAACTGCCTCTCAGCCTTGGTGTTCTATGCAAGGTGAAAAAAATGTAGGTCCTCCAAGTGTACAGCTTGCAATCAGGCTAGTGTGTGGCCCTGGAGACCACGAGGGGAGAATTTAAAGTGGCCCTGGCTGGCACAGTCTGGGTGGCTGGCAGAGGCACATGCGGACCCTGCCTGGAGCCCACCCTAGTGATGCTGGGCACGTCAGTCTCCTTGCAGGATGTGAGCAGCATCCCTGGCCTCTATCCACGAGGTGCCAGTAGTGTGTGCAGGTACATACACGTGCATGCACACACAGTTATGACACCTTGAACTGTCTCAGGATGTAAAAATGTGTCCCTGGAGGCAGAAGTGTCCCTGGTTGAGAGTGTGCCTCAGAGGAAACAACCACACCAGGCCTCAGGATTTTGTATTGATCAAGTTCCAAGGAAAATGAATGGCCGTGGAGGCTCATGCTTGGAATCCCAGCACTTGATGCCAGGAGTTCAAGGCCAGCCTTGGCAACGTAGTGAGAGACCCCGTGAAAGAAAGAAAGAAAGAGAGAGAGAGAGAGGGAGGGAAGGGAAGAAAGGAAGAAAAGAAAGAAAGAGAGACAGAGAGAGAGAGAGGAGAGAGAAAGGAGGGAGGGAGGGAAGGAGGGAAGGAAGGAAGGAAGAGAAAATGTGATCTCCAGTTTTAAAATTCATAAACACCACAAGAAAACAATATACTATGAGACCCAGCAGAAACAACAGGTAGACTCTGTAGACACAGATACTGGAATTATCAGAGAGAATATAAGGTAAGAGTGTTTTATATATCTAAAGAAATAAGAGATTTCTGGAAATATATAAAAAAACCTTTTTTTATCACATGGTCATTCAAACCGTTCTTAAGTATTAGGAATACACGACAGCATCTCCAAACTTAAATAAACCCAAAGTAGTTTAATTACATCACTCTGAATCAGTGCAGATTTGTAGTGTCTTAAAATGTAAAGATTTGCATAAATGCATGAAATAATTTGTACTACTTTATTACAATGGAAAATAGTCAAACAAAATTCAAATTCAAATATAATTGCATAATGTCAAATTTTCTTTCACAAATCTATATATTTATATATTCATAATATTAATATTTCATCTAGAAACACCTAATGACTAGTTATAATTCAGTGAGATGTAAGAACAAATCGTGAGAGAATTACAGACGTCGTCCCACCTGAGTCTTGATCGCTCCCTGGTAAGGAAGCTGAGAAACAGACTCCCACCCGGTTGAGTCTTGGAGTGAGTCTGTGTGTGAATTGTGGTCCCTGAGCCGTGGTTATAAGGAAGGGATGCTGTCAGTTTATCTCCCTCAGGTCCATAATTGTCATGTCACCTGTAGAAGCAGGATGGCCCTGGCCCTGCGATTGTTAGAAAGGAGAGCCACTGGGAGAAAAATAAACGTACCTAATTCCTGAAAACAGCAGAGTAGCCACAGCTGGGTTCTGAAGTTTAGCATGAGTGAGCTCATTTTCTTAGGCAACCTTTGCACAGGTGGATTGCCTCCTCTCAGTCCTTGTCAACAAAACAGACGTTAAAGAATAACTCTAACTTCAAACCGTCTTTACAGTTTCATGTCAGATTACCAAACATTTCCTTGCTAAAAAAAAAAGCTATACATACATGCAATGGGATGAAGGAATATCACAATGTTGCATAAAAGAAACCAAATTACAAAGCATGCATAGTATCTAATTCCATTCATTAAAAATTCGAAAAGCAAACAAAACTGAATTTCTGTTTCAGGTAAGGTGAAGTAGCTTGTTTAACAAGACTCTTACAGGAAAAATAATACATTTTGATAAAATATGATATGTAATTATATAGAAATATATTTATGTGTAATACATATGGTATAATACATGTATGGGTAAGAAGTGAATGAGAATTTCAGCTTCGTCCACTGTAGGGAAGTTAGGGATTGGAGTTGAGTTCAGTCAAATTAAGTTGCTTCTAGAAAAATAACAATACTCCTCAAAAAACAGAATCTAGAGTGTCTGTCATTTATAGTTTCTAGCATATAATTTTAAAATTCATGAGATGTGTGAAAAAAGCAGGATAATGTAATTCATATGCAAGATTAAAACCAAAACAGGCATTAGAAGGTAGCTCCAAGGTGTCCGAGGTGTTGTAGTAAGATGATAAGAATTGGAAAGCAGCTATTATAAATATGGCCATAGAGGTAAAGAAAAATATTCTCATAATGATTGGGCAAATGGGGGATCTCAGCAGAGAAATAGAAATTATAAAGTAACCAAATAGAAAGATGACAATAAAAAAGTACTGTTGAGAGGATCATCTGAGTAGAAACAGAAGAAATAAACTTAAAGTCAGAGCCCTAGAAATTAATTAATCTGAAGACAATGTTTCAGATGAATGATTGAAGAAAAATAAAAAGAGCCTTAGAGATCTGTGAGATGACTGGGTCCTGCTAGACAATGCCTGCCTTCCCCAGTGTGGAGTCCACAGTGCAGCTGACCTGCCCCTGCCTGAGCATTTCAGCTGTGGTCCAGCATTCTTCTGAGAGCCTGGCCCCAAAGGCCAATGGTCCACCCTGGGGCTCCTGCCACAGACACTAATGCCACTGCCATTGCTGCCACGAGGCCAAGGAGGAAGTGTGGAGACCAGGCACTTTCATGCACCCCAACAGTGGAATCCACCCTGGTTTTCTTTCTTTCTTTTGTTTTTGTTTTTTTTTTTTTTTTTGAGACGGAGTTTCCCTCTTGTTGTGCAGGCCGGAGTGCAGTGGCATGATCTCAGCTCACAGCAACCTCTGCCTCCCGGGTTCAAGCCATTCTCCTACCTCAGCCTCCGGAGTAGCTGGGATTACAGGCATGCGCCACCATGCCCGGCTAATGTTGTATTTTTAGTAGAGACGGAATTTCTCCATGTTGGTCAGGCTGGTCTCGAACTCCGGACCTCAGGTGATCTGCCCGCCTCGGCCTCCCAAAGAATCCACCCTGTTTTTGAGGCAGGTAGGTGGCAAGTGTGTCACAATGTTTCACAGCTGCCAGCCTCCACTGCACCCACTGAGGGGGGCCTTTGCTCCCCAGTAACAGGCCCATGGCATAGCCACACTGCCCTTGCCTGGGCATTTTGGTTCCAGCTGCACACTCCTCTGAGGCATTGCAATCCCCAGCTGCTGGCAGAGCAGTTGACTCTGATGGAAGGGGGGAGCAGCTCTGCTCTTCAGGGCAGGGCAGGGCAGGGTAGGGTCAGGCCATGCCTCTGGCACCAGCTGTCTCACTCCAGCCATTCCCTGACTAGAGTCCAGTGATCTGGGTCTTACCCAGCTCCATGTTTCACCAACTGTGTGACCTGGATGAGTTTCTTCACCCCCCAGCCTTCCATGTCCACATGCAGACGGTGGATATGGGACATGAACAGTGACAACTGCACAGAGTGACTGGGCACATCAAATGAGATGGGACTGATAGAAAGAAAAGTGGAGGCCTGGCCCATTTATTGTTGGAGGTGCTCACTGAGGTGCAAGAAGGCCTATAGGTCATCCACCCATCTGCCCAGGAGCCTCACCTGCCTCAGTACTTATTAGGCACCTGATGTGCAGGGATTATATGGCAGACACCCAACACAGCCCTTATTTGTGGCTGCCACATGATTCCCCCACCTTGGCCTCCCAAAGTGCTGGGATTGTAGGCATGAGCCACCACCCAAGCTTACATTTTTGTTTCATTTTTGTTGTTTTTATATGCTTTAATTACTTTCTCTTTTTCTTCTGTGTATCTACTACAGTTTTTTTTCCTGATGATTATCATGAGACTTATATAAAACAGCTTGTATCTTAACAACCTTGTTTAAGATGATGACAATGTAACTTCTATGCATAGAAAAACTTTACAAATTTTCTTCCTTTCACACATTTTATATTATATATTTCACACTTTACAACTTTTTATGTTGTGTGTCCATTAACAAATTATCGTAGCTATTTTATTTTTAATATTTTTTATAGATCTTACACTAAAGGTCAAAGTGACTTATGCAAAACCACTACAGTATTAGAGTATTCTAAATTTCACTATTTATTTACCATTTTCAGTGACATTTATACTTCAATATTTTTCATATTATTAGCATTCGATCATATCAATGTGAAGACTTCCTTTCAGCGTTTCTTGCAGGACAGGTTGAGGTGTGATAAATTCCCTCACCCTGTTTTTTGTCTTGGAATGTTAGAATGTCTTGATCTCTATTATTTCTAAAGAGCCTTGTTGGATATGCTCTTCTTAATTAGGTTTTTTTCTTCTTTCAGCATTTTGAATATATGGTCTCCCAGTTTGCTTGCAAGGTTTCTGCTGAAAAATCCACTGATACCATTATAAAGGTTTTGTTCTATGTGAAGAATTTATCTCTTGCTGTTTTCAAGGTTTGTGCTGTATCGTTGTATTTTGACAATCATAATATATCCAAGAGCAATCTTTATCAGGTTCTTCTTGCTGAAGGTATTTTGAGCTTCATAAAACTGGATGTTCATATTATTTTCTAGATTTGGAAAGGTTTAAGACATTACATATTTACATCTCTTTTCCTCTTTCTCTCTTTTTCTGAAATTTCTGAAATGTGTATATTTGTTCACTTGGTTATATATTGGTTACTTTTAAATAGCCTGTTTTGGAATTTGCTGAATTTTTCTTCTTTAGGATTGAGTCTCCTGTTAAACATTTCTATTACATGTTTCTAGTTCTGGCATTGTTTATTTCAGTTCCAAGATTTCTGTTTGGTTGTTTTTTATGGTTTCTATTTATCTATTAAAATAAAATTTTAAATATAGTTGGGGTCTTGCTATGTTGGCCAGGTTAGTCTTAAATTCTTGGTCTCAAGCAATCCTCCAGCCTTAGCCTCCCAAATGGAAATTATCACAAGCATAAGCCACCATGATCAGCCTATTTCTTTATTATAATTCTTATTTTGTTTCTGTGTTGTTTCATAACATTGTTAGTTATCTATCCGTGTTCTCTTGCATCTTATTGAAATTTCTTGATGATTATTTTCAATTCTTTATCAGTCAATTCTGAGACCTCCATTTCTTTGCAGATTTTTACTAGAGCTTTATTAGTTTCTTTGGGTGATGATCATGTTTTTCAGATTCTTTAAGATCTGTGCAGCCTTATGTTTGTGACCCTGAATACAAAGGAGTAAACACATCTGCCACTCATCATAGGATAGTTTTGAAAGATAAATACTTTCTCCTATTGGGTCCCTGGGCTGATGAGATTTTAATTGAGATTGTAGTTGAATTTGTTGGAACCAGGTCACATGTCTGCTACATGGTCTTTAGAGGGCTTCGTGAACATTTAGAAATCCATGTCTAAATAATCTGTATTGCAAAGAATAGTGCATATCCTAACCCTGGTGTTGCTTCAATAGATGGAACCCTTCTGCCCACCATAAACAAAATTGATGAAATAGGTGGGAGAAATAAGTGTTAAAATGCACACTGTGTCACCTGGAGAACAGAGCACTATATCTGGGAATGTCAGTCAGAGGAGACATTTTTTTTCTTTCTCAAAAAGGTGGTTATAGTCCAGCTGGGACCCTGAGGTGCATCTGGATCACTTCGGGGGGTTTGAAATATCACAGATTACTGGGCCTCTTCTTCATGTTACTCACTCCATACTTCTTGTCTATGGCTCAAGAATATTCTTTTTTTTACAAGTTCTCAGGTGTTACCAGTGGTGCTTGCTCAGGGAAATCACTTGGAGAACCAGTATCTGGGTGTGTATTGTGTGTCTTCTCCAGCAAGGATATTGGCCCACAGAAGATGCAGTCAGAGACACAGATGTCTGAATGGTTTTAAGTGGACTTCAGTGTTGGTTATCCAAATGTGAAAGTGATCTGATCCTCTGGACTATTGCATTACTTTTCTCTTACCTCAATTAAGTGATCAGAATGTGCTATTTAAAACCTATACGTGGCCTCAAACTCCTCAGTAAAAAAACCATTTATCATTGCTTTGCAAAAATTCCAAACTATTCCTCAAAACTGAAAACGTCTTGTGTGAGATTCCACGGGGTTAGGAGAGCAGTGACAAAGCTGTAACCATAAGGCAGACAAGAAAATGGCTTTGATGCATATGTAACTGGGGATAAAAATAAAGAGGGAGTGAGGAACTGGAGATAATTATAAAATAAAACAAGCAGAATTTTCTTTTCTAAATTCAGTCAGTTCAGTTGAAGAGCAGGTGTCCTTTCTCCACATGCATAATCAATGCTATTTCTTCACTCTAAATGTTTCAGTCTCTTACCTGAATGATGTAATATTACTCCAATAGGAACAGTTTTCTCTGCCGGGTGCGGTGGCTCATGCCTGTAATCCCAGCACATTGGGAGGCTGAAATGGGCAGATCACGAGGTCAGGAGATCGAGACTATCCTGGCTAACACGGTGAAACCCCATATCTACTAAAAATACAAAAAATTAGCCTGGCGTGGTGGTGGGCGCCTATAGTCCCAGCTACTTGGGAGGCTGAGGCAGGAGAATCACTTGAACCCAGGAGGCAGAGGTTGCGGTGAGCCGAGATTGTGCCACTGTACTCCAGCCTGGGTGACAGAATGAGAGTCCATCTCAAAAAAAGAAAGAAAGAAAGAAAGAAAGAAAGAAAGAAAAAAAGAATAGAAAAGAAAGTTTTCTCTTAAATGTTGAGTATCTGCTACACACCCAGCACTGTCCTCTGTATTTGTTTACTTTATATAAACATTAAAACAACTCCATAACTTATAATACTTCCAAATTTCCACTGGAAAAAAAATCAGCCTGGTAACATTTTAAAAATTGTATACTGTCACTTAACATAAATAGAAGGACAAATTAACTAAAGAAAATTTTGACTTAAATAGTTTTTTCTCCAACTGTAAGGGAGAAAATGGAATGCAATAGTGAAATAAAATGCAATACACTCACTCACTGTAGAATTAAATCTTCAAATAAACTTCTGAGCAACATTCAATTTTATGAAAACATTTTTAAAATCACTGAGCAGATAATATAAAAATATTTCATAAACTTTGGAACAAAAAATTATATATTTGTTCTCATGTGAATAATAGGCAACTAATCAAAAAATATATATGTAAGGAAGATTCTGAACCCAGGAGACTTGAGATTTGGGAAAAATAAGCTCAGTGTACAATAGTGTAATTCATTTTGCTTTAAGGATTTGTGAGGTTCCTAATTTGCTAGCAAATTGTCAACTCTTCCAACACTATCTTTTTGGTCCACAATTTCCTTTTCAATTTAAAGAAGTGTAAACACACACACACACACACACACAATTTCCTCCTCTATATTTCTCTTACACTTATAGTTTATTTTTAGCTTTTTATATTTGTATATTGCATTCAATGTAAACCAAAGCACAAAAATCTTTATGTGTTCAGTTGGCCCATGTACAGGAAATGTGCAAAGAAAAATATTCAGTACATTTTTTTTTTTTTTGAGACAGAGTCTCACTCTGTCACCCAGGCTGGAGTGCAATGATGCGATCTTGGCTCACTGCAACCTCTGCTGCCTGGGTTCAAGTGATTCTCCTGCCTCAGCCTCCCAAGCAACTGGGATTACAGGTACATGCCACCACACCCAGCTAATTTTTGTATTTTTACGATCTTTATCATAACTGACATAATCTTCCTGTAGTTACCAAAAAGTCAAAAAAAATGAAATAGAACTTTTGACAATAGTCTCCAAATTATTTAAGTTCTCTGAACAAATGATTACTAAATATGTCATTTCACTGTATTACCCAATAGTGTATTGTTACCATCTCTTGCCCTCAATCTTGATTAAAGTAAAATAGTTTAACATTGGTGGCAGGATAACATTTCATTTATTGCACATCACTGTTAAAACATGGAAAACCATTTAGTTTATTAATTAAAACTAAGTTAAGACATAGTCTAAGTAAGGCATTTCAAAATCCACTATATTCTTCTTTGTCAAAATACAGTCACAAACACTGAATAAGCATTATTTTTTCTCTGATGAAATTATCTTGATACTTCCTTTATCTATTTTTAAAGAGGAAGGTTAATTATTTAGGAAACATTGATTTAAATACATTTAAAATCTTTCATGGAGGAGTTATCTGTATCTGTAATTTAAAAAAAATTTATCACACTGAATAATATTTAAGACTTTAACCTTTTACTATATAATACACTGGTATTTTAATAGACTGCCCAGCTTTTTTATCCCTTAAAGAGAGACGATTGGTAAAATTATTTATTTCAAAAATTCAGAATTTTACACTCTTGCTTTAATAGAGAAGAATAATTCCCAGAACACCTACCTCATGCAGAGTAAGTAAAACACAAACAGCATCTCTCTTTAATTTTTTTTTTAGAGATGGAGTTTCACTCTTGTTGCCCAGGCTGGAGTGCAATGGTGCAATCTCTGCTCACTGCAACCTCTGCCTCCCGGGTTCAAGCAATTTTCCTGCCTCAGCCTCCCCAGTAGCTGGGACTACAGGCACCCACCACCACACCCGGCTATTTTTTTTTTGTATTTTTAGTGGAGACGGGGCTTCACCATGTTGGCCAGGCTGCTCTCAAACTCCTGACTTCAGGTGATCCACCCTGCTTGGCCTCCCAAAGTGCTGGGATTACAGGTGTGAGCTACCGTGCCCAACAGTTTTTTTTTTAATTTTTATTTTTTAATTTTACATTTGCCATGAATTTCCATGGAGAAATTCATATAGAATGGCCTCTCCCAGCTCTGATGCAGCAACAATAGGTCACATTGTTTATAATGTTTTCATATAAACACTAGGAATGTAGGCATAGCATCAACCAATTTGAGGGTTGAATTACATCAATAATAGTTGTTTCTTAAATAATCTCAAATAATGAGAATACAAAGCAAGTGTCCATTGAAATATAATTATACCTGTCCAAATATCATAGTCCTTGCTTTTTTCAAAAATACAAACAAGTAAGTTATCTAATTGTTTTAACTTTAGATTATTCTCTATATTAAATATTCTTGTCTAATGTAAAGTTTGAAAATTATAGTGCCTTTGTACTTTCTTGTGGGAATTCTCTGATGTTTATTTAGACTTGATTTTTGAATCTCCCTCACATTTATTGCATTTGAAAAGTTTCCCTATGGAAGAATTCTTTTTTTTCTTTTAATTTTATTATTATTATACTTTAAGTTTTAGGGTACATGTGCACAATGTGCAGGTTAGTTACATATGTATACATGTACCATGCTGGTGTGCTGCACCCATTAACTTGTCATCTAGCATTAGGTATATCTCCTAAAGCTATCCCTCCCCCTTCCCCCCAACCCCACAACAGTCCCCAGAGTGTGATGTTCCCCTTCCTGTGTCCATGTGTTCTCATTGTTCAATTCCCACCTATGAGTGAGAATATGCGGTGTTTGGTTTTTTTGTTCTTGCAATAGTTTACTGAGAATGATGATTTCCAATTTCATCCATGTCCCTACAAAGGACATGAACTCATCATTTTTTATGGCTGCATAGTATCCCTATGGAAGAATTCTTTATGAATTCTGGTTATTTCTAAGGTTTACATTTAAGCTAAAACTCTTTCTACATGCATTACGTGTATAGTGATCCTCTAGTATGAATTATCTGATGTTGAGTAAAGTGTGAACAGCAGTTAAAGGCTTTGCCACGTTTTCTACATTGTATTTAAAACAGCACATAGAAAGCAAATCTGTTTTATTCATTAAGACAAATTAATAATCTGTTTTCCATTTTAAAGAAAGTGTGAGGGATTTTTTTTCTAGCTAGTCATCATCCTTTATATATATAGATTAGGGGTGCCTGGGTGCTGGAGAAGGGGGTCCCTTGCCCACTCCAATATCTGAGAAGGTTCTGGTTGGGATTCATTCATTTAACACAGAAATATTAAGCAATTAACTTTGTGTGGTTACTTTGCTAGAACCTTGGCATAATTCAATGACTACAGCATACAGATCTCTGGGTCTCAATTCTATTCAGGGAGTTATACACTCCTTCCAAGTAGATGGACATCATAGCAGGTCATGTCCACGGAATGTGAGATGAGATGCCCAATGCCTTCTTCTAGGTAGGGAGCCACCCTCTTAGATTCTGACCAAGATGACAAATCCCAGGACCAACTATAAGGTGGGTGGAATTTGAGTTCATAATAAGGGCCTCCTGTCCTCCAAATATATGGGGGAAATACAAAGACCATGGTTGGTAAGAGGCCGAAAGAACCCTGGCCCTCCTGCATCTTATGATTCCTGTGAGAAGGCTGGAGTCTGGGTGTTCTGCAGAATAAAAGGAGTCAAGGAGGCTGCAGATGGGCCTCAGGCCCCCTACTAAGAAGGGAGGAGGCTGGAGTTCCCAGCCAGCCCTTGACAGACCCATCCCCATCACTGTCACATCCCAGCTCTGCCTGTCCCCCTCTATCCCACATCCAGGGGGCCCAGAACTGGAGTTATGATGAGCAGCCTGCTTCTCATAACCCTCCTTCTGTGGGTGCCATAGACGGGCCTGGGTGGAGCATGCCTGCCGGTAGTCGAGGGCACTAGTTGAAGATGCTAAGGTCCCCTCCCCACCTTGGGTGCCTCGGCCTGCGCCACTGTGCTCTGCCTGGCTGTGGCCTCTGTTGCCAGTGCCTCCTCGGAGCTCCTGGAGAGTGGCAGGTGAAGAAAGACTCAGCTACTCAGCCTGCACAAGGCAAAGGCCCAGGTTCAGTGGGTTGAGGCTTTGAGGAAGTGGAACAGGCACCTGGGTGGAAAGTGGTCACCAGGCATGAGTGGCACCATGGGGCCAATGCCCGATTTTGCTGCCCCTGCTTCCTGAAGATCGCATCTGGAGCCACCTGGGCACAGCGCTTGATGTGGCACCTGCAGCGGCAGAAGCAACACCCAACCACGAGGATGCTGCAAGGAGCTGGCACGGAGACATCTGTCCCCTCTGCCCCGAGGCCGCAGTTCCTGGCCAGCTTTGGCAAAAGTGAGAGGCTGGACTCTGGAGGGTGGGTGTGAGTGCGTGAGCTCATGTCCAGCCCCCAGTGCCCAGCATGACAAGGTGACACCCTCTAGCATCACCACTGCCCCCATCCTGCTTTCATACCTGGTGGGCTAATAGGTCTTTCCCCAGGGATGCAGAACACAAAGAGGAGGGGAGCGGGCTGATGTCCCGGGGCTGTGGAGCCGCTGGCTGTCAAGGTCAGGTGGGACATGCTGGGTCTTCTAGAAGGGTTTGTGGGGTCAGTGGGGGTAAGGGTGCACCAACCTCAACCTGCAGTGGTACCATGGTCCCCAAAGTGCAGCGCCTACAGTCCCCAGCCAAGCCAGGCTATGCACTCCACATGACACCTGCTCCTTACATAGGCCCCAGGCTCCATGCAGTAAGCAGAGAGCAGTGATCTGGTGTGTGGCTGCTGGGCACCTGCCCCCTGGGGACAGCCAATTCCTAGGGGGACCGAGGCATCCTCATCCCTAGCCTGGCAGCTTCTCAGGAAGGCTGTCGCCTCATAAGTGGGAGGGGAGGGTTTGGGGAGGGCCAGTGGCCCAGCCAACCTGAGTGACTTCCAAGTGAATGAACTGCGGGGGTCCCGCTGCCTCTGGCTCAGGGTTGTGGCAGAATCTGCCTGGATCTCAGGGGCTCCAGGCTGCCAGCTGCCTGTCCAGGCTCTGGGCACCTCCTCCAGACCTCAGATTCCTCAGCTGCCTGAGAGGACTGATAAGGCATGATATGGCAGGGGTGTTTCAGGATTGGGCCAGATGATCCCCTGTAATCTTTTATTACCCACTCCCTCCCCTCCACTTTCCTGCACCCTGCCTCCTTTTTTTTTTTTTTTTTCCTATTTTGAGTTTGTCATGAGACTTTGTGGAATGTCTCTGGTGGGGAGTTAGGAAAGGTGAAACCCTTACCCTTGGCTTCAGAGTTCCTCCCAGGCAGTCCCCCTTCCTCTTAGGTTTTTTTAAAGCACAGACCTGGCACCATGTCCTGTACCTCAGAGAGCTGCAGAGAACTTCATGTGTTTCCAAAACCAGAACACTTGATTGCTGACTCCAGACCCTTATCTCACCCCAAAACCCAAATGCCTTGGGGCGGCCAGCTTCAGACAGGAGTGAATTTGATGCTTGTTCTCTGGGATTGACTGAAGGCTTATATAATGGAGCACGCCTGCCCCTGTGTTTTGGGGGAGTCAACAGTAGTGACCCAGAACTGTGAGCACCATTCCCTACACAGAGCACAGGGAACACAGCCCTCTCCAGCAGGCATGGCTGGCCGTGGGCTGATGGACGTCTGTCCTAAGGCAAGAGACCCAAGGCAGGAAATGTCTCTTGCCCCCCACTTTCACAATGCAGCCACTTAACTGGGGGTGGTGGCCTCTGTGGGTCCTCCAGCCTTCAGAGTGGGATTGTTACCCTGGGCCACCAAGGGAAGTGGAAGCACAGGGACAGTGGGTGGCAAAGTTAGAGACTCTGTGATTGGGAAATATCACCTTAGACCCAGCATGGCCTGTTCAGAACCTAGTGCCTCTTGGGCTCCATCCATGGGCTGTTCTTTCTATGGGGCACTTTGGTTGCAGTCAGCACCCTGTGGGGTGGGGGTGGGGCACCAGGAGGAGCAAGTGTTATGGGATCCACAGGGGGAAGGAGCGGATATTCCCCCTTTGCTCCACCGTGGGCACAAAAGCTTTGTTCTCTGATGTGTGTGGGCATCAGGGCCTGTGTGGGTATGGGTGGGGTTGCCTCTTTTCTTGACCACGAAAGATCCATTCCTGGGTCTCCTGGGAGGCTTATGGGCACTACATGTACCTGGGAGCTGAGTGGAGTGTGTGAGGGCTCTGCAGGACTCTCCCTTGCTGCCTCCTCTCCAGTGGGAGCCAGGCCATGTGCTCTTAGTGCCGACTCATGCCCAGGCCCACGCTGCCCTTCACTCGGCAGGCCCCTCCTTGACTCCCCCAGCTCAGCTCCTTTTGGGTCTCCTGAGGCCCTTGTGAACCCTGGGATAGAATCACAGAAGTTGACAACTCTGCTGCCTGCCTCTGCCTGAAGTCAGAGTCCCTTGTGGGCAAGATGGGTGGGCAGGTCAGGGCTCAGCTTTTGGCTGAGTATAGGGTCCTTTTTTCATACCACACTGATGGAAACACTGGGCAGGGCTGGCCTGGGGGTTGCTCTATGGCCCCCACTAGTCTGTCACTGGACCAGATTGAAAGCAGTATTTGTGCAGATGGCTTCACCTGTTGTCACAATCCAGACACTAGAACTGGCTGGCTTTTGCTCTTGGGCCAGGGTCTTGGGCTGAGGCTGTCATGACCAGCATGTTCCCTGCCATGTGGGGACCTCAGGCAGCTCCCAGTGCTGAGTGGTCCCCAAAAGACATGACAGCCAGAACTGGAAGGCTGGAAGTCAGGACAGGAGTACATCTGACTGGGGCTTCCAGGAAGCTGGCTCTGAGCTGTGGCCCTTGCAAAAGACAGGCTCCTCCAAGATCGTGCCACTGCACTCCAGCCTGGGTGACAGAGTGAGACTCTGTCTTGATAAATAAATAAATAAATAAAAAACACAGACTCCTATGGATATTTCAGGGGAAAAAGGTGGGTCCTTCTGGCTGGCAGGATTCTGGTGATCACTGGGCAGGTAGGGCTGGCTTAGGTAGGTCAGGCACAACTGGGCCAGGCAGAGAAGCCAGGGAATGGTGTGGCCAGAATGGACAGCTGGACCTTTGAATCTAGGCCATATATAGGCGGAATAACAAGTGATGATGCAGCCAGCTCAGACAGGTCTAGGTCAGGACACCTGCCAGTAGAAACAGGCACCCCTGCCCCAGACCTCAATCCCAGACCACCTGCCTGCCCTGGGCATTGTCTGGTTTGGCACAAAGGCCTGGGGGTGATGATCTGGTGGTGTGGGATCTCAGGCCTCAGTGGCTCGTTAGGAACTGGGCAGTCACTGGGCATGGGGAGAGGCCCAGGGACCACTTGTGTGCATCTGCCTATGGGTTGTGTTCCCACCCCAGCTTCTCAGCCCTCACTGAGAGAGGCCAGGTCTCCCCACCTGCTCTGTTTCCAGCTCTGACCCACTCACCTGGTGATGCTGATGTCTTCCTCACCCCAGCCTGGGTCCTCCTGTGTTAGACAGGGGTCCCAGGCTTCCTGCAGACACAAGCCAACCACCAGCCACACCTTGTGGGCCCACCTGGATCTCTTTACTCCACTGACCAGTCATTGTGGGAAGTCAGGGACCCCGAATGGAGGGACCAGCGGAAGCCGTGGCAGAAGAACATAAATTGTGAAGATTTCGTGGACATTTATTAGTTCCCAAAATTAATACTTCTATAATTTCTTACACCTGTCTTTACTGCAATCTCTGAACATAAACTGTGAAGATTTCATGGACATTTATCACTTCCCCAATCAATACTCTTATAATTTCTTATGCCTGTCTTTACTTTAATCTCTTAATCCTGTTATCTTCATAAGCTGAAGATATATGTCACTTTAAGACCCTGTGATGATTGCGTTAACTGTACAAATTGTTTGTAAAGCATGTGTGTTTGAACAATATGAAATCTGATTGTAAAACATGGGTGTTTGAACAATATGAAATCAGTACACCCTGAGAAAAGAACAGAATAACAGCAATTTTCAGGGAACAAGGGTGATAACCATAAGGTCTGACTGCCTCCAGGGCCAGGCAGAACAGAGTCATATTTTTCTTCTTGCAGAAAGCGAGTAGGAGAAATACCACTGAATTCTTTTCCCAGCAAGGAATAACCCTGGGAAAGGAATGCATTCCCAGGGGTAGGTCTATGAACAGCTGCTCTAGGAGTGTCTGCCTTATGTGGTTGATATAAGGGATGAAATATGCCCTGGTCTCCTGTGGTACCCTCAGGCTTGCTGGGATTAGGAAATTCCAGCCTGGTGAATTCTAGTCAGACCAGTTGTCTGCTCTCGAACCCTGTTTCCTGTTACAGTGTTCATCAAGACAATGCATGCGCCATGAGAAACGGACTCTCATCAGTGATTCTAATTTTTCCCTTGCCTTGTGATCTTTATGGCCCTTTAAAGCATATGATCTTTGTGTGACTTACTCCCTGTTCATACCCTCCTCCCCTTTTGAAATCCCTAATAAAAGCTTGCTGGTTTTTTGGCTCAGGGGGCATCACGGAACCTACCAATAGGTGGTGTCACCCCCGCAGGCCCAGCTGTAAAATTTCTCTCTTTTGTACTCTTTCTCTTTATTTCTCAGACCGGCTGACACTTAGGGAAAATAGAAAAGAACCTATGCCGAAATATTGGGGGCCGGTTCCCCCGATAACCAGTGAGACCCAAATGGCGAGTCCTGGTGTCCTATTTTTATATTGCCCTTTTACCCAGTGTGTTTTCTGTAATGACTGCTGTGTGGAGAGTCCATATAAGTGCAGAATACAGAATGTCCTCTACCCCACAGAGCCCCCACCACTGTCCCCATGGGGCTGGTCATTCCTTGCCCAAATTGGTGTAAATGGCTGCTGTTGGCCAGGTGCAGTGGCTCACACCTGTAATCCTAGCACTTGGGAGGCCAAGGCAAATGGATCACCTGAGGTCGGGAGTTCAAGACCAGCCTGGCCAACATGCGAAACCTCATCTCTACTAAAAATATGAAAATTAGGCTGGGTGCAGTGGCTCATGCCTGTAAACCCAGCAGTTTGGGAGGCCAAAGCAGGTGGAGCATGAGATCAGGAGTTTGAGACCAGTCTGGTCAATATGGTGAAACCCCGTCTCTACTAAAATTACAAAATTAGCCAGGTGTGATGGCACACCTCTGGAATCCCAGCTACTCAGGAGGCCGAGGCAGGAGAATTGCTTGAGCCCAGCAGGTGGAGGTTGCAGTGAGCCAAGATCACACCACTGCACTCCAGCCTGGGCGACAGAGCAAGACTGTGTCTCAAAAAATAAAAAATAAATAAAAAATAAAAAAGAGTGGCTGCTGTAGCATGCACTGTTGGGGGCCATCCATCCACATGGCTGCCTGAACCTGTATCTCCTTCCTTTTTGTTGCTGAGGTCTTTTCTGTTCCCCTGCTCTTCACCTGAACTGCTCTTGAAGCCAAGATGAGGGATAAGTAGGATGGTGCTGACAGGGACCCCTCCTGGGGTAAATCTCAGCTGTGAGGGGGCTGGGCTCACCCCTCCTGTCATCTCCTCCTCTGAGCTTCATTTCTGCCAGAGGCCATCAAAGTGCAGCCTGTCCCCACCTGCTCCTCTGTCTCTCGTGAGCCAAGGATGAATTTTACATTTCCAAATGGTCGAACTAACCAAAAGAATCATACTTGATGTTTTGAAATTGGAGTTTTCAGTGCCTGCAAGGAAAGTTCTATGAGATTGCAGCCATGTGCCTTCATTCACAGGTTGTCTGTGGGAGGCTGCTGTCATGCTACAGCTTCAGATTTGAGTCATTGCAATCGACATGGGTTGGCAAAGCTGCAAATATTGACCCCTAGCCATTTTGAGGAAGAGTTTTTAGATCCTGGTTTGAGAATTGTCTGGTGGGACCCTGGGCTCTGGGTCAGAGTCTCCCCTACTTAGGGCTACTTTGACCTTCACTGGGATGTCTGTAAAGTGGGGGTGCCATTTGCCTATTGTGCAGGTGTTAAGCCCCAGAGCATCAAATATTGGGGTGCCTGTCTCATGCTCACCCACATCACCTGCAGAGGTCCTGGGATCTAATTCCAACCAGCAAGAGCAATTAGTCTTTGGTAACAGAGACACCATGCAGCCAAGTTGCCACATGCATGGAGGTTGTTCTCTGGGGCTCACTCTCTAGGTCAAGGATGGTATAGGGCTGATGTCCTTAATCACATTCTGGTGGAGCCTCAGATGCTACAGGTGCTGAATGAGCTGCTGGCCTGCTGGGATAGGGGTGGCAGCTGGCAGAAATGGTTGTAGCTGCAGGACATTAATCACACCTCAGGTCTCACTGCTGGTACCTGCCCAGCTGGAATATTTGTGCCCCAGTGGTGACTATGCAACAGGACCTGACACTGGCCAGGGAGCTATGGCCACAGGCTCTCTGTAGCTGGCCACAAAAAAGAGTCTTCTCCTCCCCTCTGCCAATTTACTGGGTCCTCTTCTCTCATTCTCACTTAACCACTTCATTGCCTGAAAGCAGACCCAAAATTGCTCCTTGGGCTGAAAATAGTCATTTATTCAGCCACCTGGAGTGGCTACATCTCCTGAAGAACTTTGGTTTTCTAGACACAGAGGGAAGGACAGGCTACTCACAGGGCCTGGGTGGAAGATGCTCAGGGACCTTGTGGGGATGGGAGGGAGCAGGGACCCAGCCTCTTGGGGCCTTTCTCTTAAGAGGCTCCCTCCTCTCCTCCAATCCCATGCTGTCCCAATCTGTTCTCAGTTAGGTAGATATAAGCAGCCCTCCACCAAAGATTGTTCCTTGATTTCAGTCCCCTAGCCACACACTTTATTGAGATGTGTCTCCTCTTTCTCTGTGTGTCAAATCCTCCCAATATATCTAATATGAAGAGAATGGAGCCAGGCAGTGTGCTGCCCAGGGAATCCTCTAACCCCTGACCAATGGATAAACCCCATCCCCACCCCCTCTCAAGCTGCACTACCACCACTGCCACCAGGGACAGGTTTTGGTATCAGGATGATGCAGGCCTCACTAAATGAGTTAGGGAGGCATCCCTCTTTGTCAATTGTTTGGAATACTTTCAGAAGAAATGATACCAGCCCCTCTTTGTACCTCTGGTAGAATTCGGCTGTGAAAACATCTGGTCCTGGGTTTTTCCGGTTAGTAGGCTATTTATTACTGCCTCAATTTTAGAACTTGTTATTGGCTTATTCAAAGATTCAACTTCTTTCAAAAAAATTTCAACAAAAACAGATAAATGTAGAATTTAATCACAGATGTACCATAGTTCTTAAAGTATAATTTTTTACTCTCCCCAGTCAGCCATTTTACTAAAGACAAATCATGGTATGACCAAGCTGCTTTATTATACTTGGCCTGATTATTTGTATAAAGTGCAGCAAGAATATTTATTTTTCCAAAGGTTTTAAATATTGGATTTGATGAAACTTTGGTCCATAAAATGAATCTCAGATAAGACTTTTTAAAGCTGAGCCACCCATGAGTCTATACCCTCAAATGTGAGTTGCATAAATTTCTCTTTTGAGATCACAGGATAACTTGGGGTTCATGAGCCTATCAAAAAGTGACATTGTTTACTTACCACAGGTTAGGAACCCTGTACAGAGACTGTGTAGACAAGGTATAAAGCCAATTTTCCCAAGGGGCTTTTATTGGCTCTATAAGTCAAGTTTGATTCCTTAAAGGAAAGCATGTCATTCCAGTCAAAGCCTTGGCAAAATAACCAATTTCCCCAACAGTGTCCTGTTGCAGAAGAAAACATTCTTTTGCACTTATGCAAATTATATTGCCATAAGTTAAGAATACTCACAAATAGTTTCCAAATTCTGGAGAAAACAGGTAGAGAGAAACAAGTGTGCTCCAAATTTTGTTTACACAATTATATTTTATTCAAGTGCTAAAAGCTGTAAATAGCTCAAAATAAAAGTTTCCAGGACTCTTAAAAACAAAACAAAAGATCAGTAATATTTTAAGCAAAGTCAAAAAGACTACTTCAGTCTTATATTAGTTCACTCCATGCAGTTATCTCCTGTTCTGCTTGATATTGATGAACATTTCAGCTCTCCATGAGAGTCCTGAAAGTTTTTTCTTTATTCTATTGCCAAAATTTCTGAAGTTATCAGAAACTTGCACTTAAGAGCACCTGTCAACATCCTAAAGCTGATTATAAATCACCTTTCAAAGATGATTAAAACAAAACAACAATTGTCTGTAGATGACAAGGAAGTCTTAGGAGAGCCACTATTAAAGCTAGAATTGACAGATTTTGGTTACTTCTGTTGCATACAATGATTTTACATAACAATTATTACTATTAATAACATACAC
Source organism: Pongo abelii (assembly GCF_028885655.2). Taxonomy (NCBI): domain Eukaryota; kingdom Metazoa; phylum Chordata; class Mammalia; order Primates; family Hominidae; genus Pongo; species Pongo abelii. Next base: position 25,419,661 of record NC_071991.2, read on the forward strand.
TAAGCCATATTGGAATTATAGGAGTTTTCCATTTTTTTGAATCGCATACCAATAACATAGTTATACAAATACAGCCCAAGGAAAACCAAACACTATTTCATATTTGACAATGCTTTCTTTCTTTCCTTTTTTTTTTTTTTTTTTTTTAGATAGAGTTTCACTCTTGTTGCCCAGACTGGAGTGCAATGCTGCACTCTCTGCTCACCGCAACCTCTGCCTCCTGGGTTCAAGTGATTCTCCTGCCTCAGCCTCCAGAGTAGCTGGAATTACAGGTGCATGCCACCACACCTGGCTAATTTTTTTGGTATTTTTAGTAGAGACAGGGTTTCACCATGTTGTCCAGCCTGGTCTCTAACTCCTGACCTCAGGTGATCCACCCTCCTCGGCCTCCCAAATTGCTGGGATTACAGGTGTGAGCCACTGCACCTGGCCTGACAATGCTTTCTGACATTTCTTCCTGTATGATTTTTATACCAAATAAGCCAAATGTTATTTTTGTATTTTAGAGGATCTAATATCTAAAAGATATTTAGGTAAGAAAAATACATAATTTATAATTTGATTTTTTAAAGTTTGTCAAATATCAAATCCCAGGTTATCATAAGTCACTCATTATCCGAGATGATAACTCAAAAATTTTTAAAAGGAAAAAACCTTTACCCACTAATAGAAGGAAAACTTCACTTTCCAAACAATCTTTTTTTTCCTTTCCCTTTACTCCAGTTTATTCAAAAGGGCAGAGAAAAATCTTTCACTTTAAAAATATTACATGAAAATCTTGCTCATGAAAAAACACTAAATCTCATCTTTGCATTAGTGCACTATTGATGTCAAACATAATTCTTAATAAAATCTTATAGACAAATCTATCTAGTCTTAATCAGTTTGACAATAAGGTAAGATTCCTATAACCCTTTTATAACACTTTACAATTTTTGTGAAAGAGCAGATTAGTGCTCTAAGGAAAACCAGTTGTACTTTTATTCCAGTGTTCAATTTATAAAAACCTGGATACCCCTTTAACTTTAGCCAATAAGTTAACACACAGAATTTCTTTTACAAGATTTAATTTTTTACAAACCTTTCCCAACTTGGTTAATCCTTCAGCTCATTTTATCTAACTTAAAACAATCCTTTAACCCTTTAACTTAGGCCAAAAGTAATCCACATTCCCATGACTTATTGTAATCTTTTACCAAAAACACATTTTACTTTTTTTTTACATACCTATCATGTAAAACTATTTTTATTTCCCAATGATTACTAAAGTGATGTAAACTAAAATACACCATGGCTTCTATTTATCTGATAAAATATTTGCTTTGAGCTCTTATTATTTTTAAACCAATTAAAGCTCCTTCATATTACACACACAACACATATAAATACACAGATGGAAGAAGATCAAGTACCTGTAAGATTTTTCATTTGTCAATTTCTTAATTGGATTGCCACCCTGGCTTCAGGGTGGATCCCTAGAAGGAACAGGGCCAAGAAAGCAAAAACTAAGCCATTTCTACAGCCTAATAAGTAGGCACAGCTGGAAGGCAAAACAGATCCCTCCCAAATTAAGACTCCTATTTTTCTACTAGAACCTGGATCCCAAAAAGAGGGAATCAACCCATCTCTCATTGGTGTCTTACCTCTCAGTGGGGGGAGGGGACATTTCCATACCTTCTAGCTGGCCAAGAGCACACTTGTCTTATTCAAATGTGAAAAAAGCTGAGTATCCCCCATAGCTGCCATTAGCCATCCCGAAATGTATATTTCCTACCTACTTATTACATATCTAAAGTATCTCATAATGTGAAATAATTTCTGATACCCCGGAAAGTAAAAACCATCAGATAAAGCTATGCAAAAATGGAACAGAGCCTTAGACTTTGAGAGGAATCTATCCACTTCCAATTCCTGGGGTTTCATGAAGAAAACAGATGTTTTTCCCAAAATGCCTATTGTGGCACTGCCTCTGTTTTTTCCAAGGACCTCCAGCTGTTAGAGCTTGAATATCTGCAATTGATTAAGCCGACTTTTGGGCCAGGCATGGTGGCTCATGCCTGTAATCCCGGCACTTTGGGAGGCCGAGGCAGGCAGATCAATTGAGGTCAGGAATTCAAGACCAGCCTGGCCAACATGGTGAAACCTCGTCTCTACTAAAAATACAAAAATTAGCCATGAGTGGTGGTGGGTGTCTGTAATCCCTGCTACTCAGGAGGCTAAGGCAGGAGAATTACTTGATCATAGGAGGTGGAGGTTGCAGTGAGCCAAGAATGTGCCACTGCACTCCAGCCTGAGTGACAGAGCATGAGCTACAGCATGGAGCAGTCTCCATTGGAGTCTCCCAGAAGAAGCCTCCAGCAGCCAGTTTTGAGCTTGCAAAGGTTTATAACTGCTCAAGATCATTTTTAGAGTTAAGTGTAACATAAATTTCAAAATTTCTGTATGCTGCATGGTAGAAACCAAGAGACAATACTGCCACATGGCTACAAGGTCAAGCTCCCAAGAACATAAAACAAGAGGGAAACTTCATCCATTATTTTGTTGTTGTTGTTTATTTCAGGGACTTCTTTTTTGTTTCTTTGGGTTTTTTTTTTTTTTTGAGACTGAGTCTTGCTCTGTCTCCCAGGCTGAAGTGCAGTAGCACAGTCTCAGCCCACTGCAACGTCTGCCTCCCAGGTTCAAGCAATTCTCCCTGCCTCAGCCTCCTGAGTAGCTGCAACTGCCAGTGTTCACCAGCACCCTGGGTAATTTTTGTATTTTTTGTAGAGACGAGGTTTCCCCATGTTGGCCAAGCTGGTCTTCAACTCCTGACCTCAGGTGATTCACCCATCTCGGCATCCCAAAGTGCTGAGATTACAGGTGTGAATCACCATGCCTGGCCTGTTTCAGGGACTTCTGACCAGAAGTTTCAACATGTGATCTCTGGGCAAGATGGTGGCCCAGAGTAACAGAAAAGGTAGGAAAGGGAGAGAGAGAGACACACACACACAAGCATTGCCTATGGCAGGGCAGGAGAGGTCAGGAGCTCAGGAAAGCCAGAGAAAGACCCATGCATTGCACTGAATCAAAAGTTTAGGTGGCCAGTTTTTGGTTGTGAAAGAATCTTTTTTGCAGTCCCATCTGCTCTCAAGTTTCCCACTTTAGGGAGGAAAAAGCTCCACATGTTCCATGATTCTGTACTCACCTAATTCTGTCAGCCACAGCCATTAGCAAAAAGTGCAAGGCAATTAATACAAAGACAAGGCTGGGTGCAGTGGCTCATGCCTCTAATCCCAGCACTTTGGAAGGCTGAGGTGGGTGGATTAGCTGAGGTCAGGAGTTGGAGACCAGCCTGGCCAACACAGTGAAACTCTGTCTCTACTAAAAATACAAAAATTAGCCAAGTGCGGTGGTGGGCACCTGTAATCCCAGCTACTCAGGAGGCTGAGGCAGGAGAATCACGTGAACCTGGGAGGTGGAGGTTGCAGTGAGCCAAGATCTCACCATTGCACCCCAGCCTGGGTGACTAGAGTGAGACTCCATCTCAAAACAAACAAACAAACAAACACAAAGACAATAGTGGTTAACATTGTGTAATGCCAAATCTGATCTTAGCTGAGAGGGACTTTACAGAGAGGGGCCTCTAACCCTCTAAATCTTAGGAAAGACTCTAACCTTTCTAAATTGTGCCTCAAACACAAGTTTTTCAAGTGTTCTTGCCTTTTATTAAAAGGGACCTTTTATCTTGTCTGTCTTAGGAGATGCTCTAACTCCACTAAATTGGGCTACTAACAAGATCCCATTCTTTACCTGGGTACGCCACCACTTACAAAAAGTTAGCCAATTGGTGATTCAGTCTATTTCCTTTGGGTTGGGGGTTTCCTTAGGATCATCCCTTTGTGATTCACTGAAAAGAAGCTTCCAGAAATGGTCCCAATCCAGAAATGAAGATTGGGTTATTGGATCTCATGCAATAAATAATTTAGAGCTGGGGGTAGTGGCTTATGCCTGTAACCATGGCAATTTGGGAGGCAGAGGCGGGAGGATCACTTCAGATCAGGAGTTTGAGACCAGCCTGGCCAACATGGTGAATCCCTATCTCTACTAAAAATACAAAAATTAGCTAGGCATGGTGGCACATGCCTGTAATCCCAGCTACTCCAGAGGCTGAGGCAGGAGAATCTCTTGAACTCAGGAGGCAGAGATTGCAGTGAGCCGAGATGGTGCCACAGCACTCCAGCCTGGGTGACAGAGCAGGACAACTGTCTCAAAGACAAAACAAAACAAAACAAAAAACAGAAAGAATTTTGGCTAAGTCTGCAGTGCAAAGCAAAAGCAAATTTATTAGGAAAGTAAAGAAATAAAAGAATAGCTACTCTGTAGGCAAAGCAGCACTGTGGGCCGCTCCACTAAGGATACTTACAGTTATTTCTTGATTATATGCTAACCAAGGGGTGGATTATTCATGAGTTTTACAAGAAAGGGGTGGGCAATTCCCAGAACTGAGTGTTTCTCTTCTTTTTAGACCGTGTAAGGTAACTTTCTGATGTTGCCATGGCATTCGTTAACTGTCATGGTGCTGGTGGGAATGTCTTTAGCATGCCAATGTATTATAATTAGCGTGTAATGATTTGTAAGGACAATCAGAGGTCCCTTTCATTCCCATCTTGGTTCTGGTGGATTTTTGTGGCTTTTTTACTGCAAACTGTTTTATCAGCGAGGTCTTTATGAACTGTATTTTGTGCCAATTTCCCATTTATCTGTGACTTAGAATGCCCGACCTCATGGAAAAGCAGTCCTGTAGGTCTCAGCCCCATTTTACCCAGCACCTATTCTAGATGCAGTCGCTCTAGTTCAAACGCCTCTGACATGGCTACAGAGTGCTAGAATGTGGCTAGTCTGAACTGCAATGTGCTAGAAAGGTAAAATAGAAGGTTACATTTGAAGACTTAGCTTCAAAAATGTATATGCTTTATTAACCATTACACATTAATCACATATTAAAATAATAATAATTTGGATATATTGGGCTGATTAAATTGTTGCAATGAATTCCAGCTGTTATTCCATCTGTTTCTTTCTTTTTTATTTTGAGACAGAGTTTCTCTGTCGCCAGGCTGGAGTGCTGTGGTGTGATCTCGGCTCACTGCAACCCCTACCTCCTGGGTTCAAGCGATTCTCCTGTCTCAGCCTCCCTAGTAGCTGAGATCACAAATTCCTGTCACCATGCCCAGCTAATTTTTCTAGTTTTGGTAGAGTAGGGGTTTCATCATGTAAGCCAGGCTGGTCTGAAACTCCCGACCTCAGGTGGTTCACCACCTCGGCCTTTCAAAGTGCTGGGATTACAGGCATGAGCCACTGAGCCTGGCCCCACCTTTTTCTTTTTACTTTTTAACATTTGGCTACTAGAAAATTCATAATTTACATGTGGCTCATATTTTACTGCAGAGGATTGCCTCCCTTTTGAAATCTCAGGCTGCCCGCATGTATTAGTCCATTTTCACACTGCTACAAACAAATACCTCAAGCTGAGTATTTTTTTTAAAGTAGTTTAATTGAATCATAGTCCTACATGGCTGAAGAATACTTGGGAAACTTAAAATCATGACCACGACAGAAGGTGAAGGGAAAGCAAGGCCCATCTTAAATGGTGGAAAATAAGAGAGAACCAGTGGGGACATGCCACATTTTTAAACCATCAGGTATCTTGAGAGCTCCCTTACTACCGCAAGAACAGCATGAGGATAATCCACACCGATGATCCAATCACCTCCTACCCAGTCCCTGCCCTGACGCATGGGAATTAAATTTTTTTTTTCTTTCAGACGAAGTCTTTCTCTGTCACCCCGGCTGGAGTGCAATGGCACCATCTTGGCTCACTGCAACCTCTGCCTCCTGGGTTCAAGCAATTCTCCTGCCTCAGCCTCCTGAATAGCTGGGGCTACAGGCACACATAGCCATGCCCAGCTAATTTTTGCATTTTTAGGAGAGACGGGGTTTCACCATATTTGACAGGCCTGTCTTGAACTCCTGAACTATTGACCTGCCCGCCTCGGCCTCCCAAAGTGCTGGGTTTACAGGCCTGAGCCACCGCGCAGGGATGGGAATTACAATTTGAGATTAGATTTGGGTGGAGCCAGAAAGTCACACCATATCACTGCAAAGGATCCGCAGCAAGGAAGTTCATAAAATCCTAAATTTTAAAATAATTGTCATTATTTCAATTTATGAATAAATATTATATATCATTTATAAATGCATATGACATTATACACAACGTTAAATGCAAATATCCTCTGAAGTTGGCCTGGCTCAGATCAAGGAAGAAGCCCTGCCTGTAAAGGCTGCAGCCTAGGCTGTTATTTTTGCTTCACTCAGCCCCGTGTCTGATCAAATATTCCCTCACTCAGGGCATGAAGGGTGGAGCCTGAAACCTTATCCAATCAGGAGCCGTGGACTAGAAACTGTCCAATCAGGCATGCAGCTGGAAAGAACAGGCTACTTCCATAATTTTGCGGGTCCTTTGTGTTTCTCTGCGTCCAGAGCTGCAGTTCTTCTCTTCACTGCTCTGTGTCCTCTGCTCCTAGAGGCCAAACCTATTTGTCCTTGTGTCCTGCAGGTATCTGCAGATTTATGGCTAAAAGACCGGGACCCCTTGGAAGCTGAGAAATGGTGAGTGCTGGGTCTGTCATCGTGAGAGAGGGGTGGGGGCTGTTTGGAACCGGCAGAAAGTGGCTGTAGCAGGACCAAGACTTTCTCGCAGTCGGTTCGAGAGCCTGACGACCCAAATCCTCTTTGGCCCAGCTTGGCTCTCGTCCCCTCCAGCCGCAAGATAGTGCCTGGGCCAGGGCCTGGGACCCTGGGAGTTCTTTTTCCTCTGCACTGGCTTTGCCCTGGACTGGAGGCCTCTCTGGTTTGCTCTGCACTCCCAGCGCCTCATCTCACCCAGATTGTACAGGGATGGGAAAGTCATCAGGGGAGGATCCTGACTCAGGGTGCAAGATTCACGAGTGGAAAGAGCTGTGGTCCTGGGGTCCCTAGTTCCTCATTTTTCCTTTTAGAGATGTATGGGAGTCACTCTAAAAATGAGAATCTGATCAAAGTGTGATTCAAGAATCATAGAGCGCCCAGCTGTGGTTTGTGGGTTGTGATCCATGGGAGAGACTTGAAGAAAAGTCTGTTATAAGTTGCATGATGAAGCAAACCAGATTCAGTAATTGGTTTGGTACAGTTATGTAGTTTCCTTATTTGTAAGATCCAGGTGAAAATTTCTTGGTTATGTCATCAGAGATTAACTGGCAGTCTGTGGTTGCCTAGGCCTGAATATTTTCTTCAAGATAGTAATTTCCAAGAAATGCTTTTTTTTGTTTTGTTTTTTGAGAGGGAGTCTCACTCTGTCCTCCAGACTCCATGGAGTGCAGTGGTGCGATCTCACCTCATTACAACCTCCGCCTCCCAGGTTCAAGTAATTGTCCTGCCTCAGCCTCCCGAGTAGCTGGAATTACAGCTGTGTGCCACCACGCCCATCTAATTTTTGTGTTTGTAGTAGAGATGGGATTTCACCATGTTGGCCAGGTTGGTCTCCAACTTTTGGCCTCAGGTGATCTGCCTGCCTCAGCCTCCCAATGGGCTGGGGTTACAGGTGTGAGCCACTGCACCCAGCTGATTTTTTTTTTTTTTACCTTTTATTTTAGGTTCAGGGGTACATGTGCAGGTTTGTTATATAGGTAAAATCATATCATGAAGTTTTTGTGTACAGATTATTTTGTCACTCAGGTACTAAGCATAGTATCCAACAGATTTGTTTTCTGATTTTCTCCATCCTCTGACCCTCCACCCTGAACTGAGCCTCAGTGTCTGTTGTTCTCTTATTTGTGTCCACATGTTCTCATTATTTTGCTCCCACTTAGAAGTGACAACATACAGTTTTTTTATTTTCTGTTCCAGCACTAGTTTTCTAAAAATAACAGTCTCCAGTTCCATCGACGTTTCTCCAAAGGACATGATGTTCTTTCTTATACTTGCATCATATTTCGTGGTGTTTACATACCACGTTTTCTTTATCCAGTCTACCATTGAAGACATACAGGATTATTTCTTGTTTTTGCTATTGTGAATCGTGCTGTAATAAACATATACGTGCATGTGTCTTCATGGTAGAAAAACTAACATTCACTGGGTATATTCCCAATTGTGGGATTGGGAATGGTAATTCTGTTTTCAGGTTTTTGACAAAATGCCAAGCTGCTTTTCTCAATGGTTAAATAAATTTATACTCTCACCAGCAGCGTATAAGCATTCAATTTCTCCACAACCTCACAAGCATCTGTTTTTGTTTTTGGTTTTACTTTTTATTCTAATGGCTTTTATTTGAATTATTTCTTTTTTTTCCATTAGCCTAGTGTTTTATCTATCTTATTATGTTTACATAGAATCAACTTCTGGTTCCTTTGAACTTTTTTTTAAGACAGAATTTCACTCTTATGCCCAGGCTGGAGTGCAGTGGTGTGGTCTTGGCTCACTGCAACCTCTGCCTTCCAGTTTCAAGTGATTCACCTGCCTCAGTCTCCCAAGTAGCTGGGATTACAGGCATGTGCCACCACGGCATATTTTTGTGTTTTTAGTAGAGATGGGCTTTCACCATGTTGACTAGGCTGGTCTCAGACTCCTGAACTTGTGATCTTCCCGCCCTGGCCACCCAAAGTGCTGGGATTACAGGAGCGAGCCACAGCACATGCATGGCCTGTTGAACTTCTTATAGTTATTTCTGTCTCAAACTTCTTCATTTCAGCTCTGATTTTGGTTATTTCTTGACTTTTGTGAGCTTTGAAGTTGGTTTGCTCTTACTTTTGAAATTCTTTTAATTGTAACATTAGATTTTTAAATTGAGATCTTTCTAACTTTTTGATGTGGATGTTTAGTGATATACATTTTATTCTTAACACTGCCTTAGCTCTAACCCTGAGATTCTGGTATGTTGTGTTTCGGTTGTAATTAGTTTCAAAAATTTTATTTCTGCCTTAATTTCATTATTTCCAAAATAGCCATTTGGAAGCTGATCATTCCACTTTTATGTAATTGCATCATTTCACAAGTTTTTTGTATTGAATTATTTTATACATTTTCTTTTTAAAATTAATGAGAAAGATAAGAAATGAAAGTGCTCTGCTCTTAATCTAAATGTTAAAAATTATTCAGCACTTAGTACCAACTCCCAGGGTGCTATGAAAATTAAATCACAAAATGTGTTATTCCCAGCACAGTGTTCTGTGACATGCTCCTGAGCACATAGTACCTGCTTAATAAACATTTTATTAGTACATGTGTACAGGTTAACCAAGTGCAGTTTTACTCAGACATTGCTGTCTTCTGTTGTCCCTGTAAACTTAAAAAAGCCAACAACAATATAGTATTTCAGGGTGGAAATTGGTTGTCTTTATTTGTAGCAGAAGTATTAGTATTGTGACAAATGTGCTGTGTGTAAAGAACTCTGCTGTGCCTGCTTTCTCTCGCTAATGCTAATAATGTGTCTGGGAAAGCACAATCAGCATTTACAGGGGACTTGTAAAAGCCCATTCCTGGACCCTTTTGGATCCTGCAGAATCACATTGCATAGAGCGGGTCCGAGATTACCAAGTGACTTATAAACTTGAGGGGTTCAAGATACTTTCAGGATAGTTTAGTTCAACCTTTGCATCAAAGGAAGGCTGCACTGCCTGCCCTGTTTAAGTTTGGTAGGAAGAGGTCAGTACTGTTCATCCTATTACTCTAAAGAAAATTGCTGGTTTCTGATAGGGGAGGGCAGGGACAAAGAAACTTATATTTTAATAGTTATGGAGAAGCTCACTGTTCTCTCATTGCTCTTAAATCTTTTCAGTTATAAACAACAAAAATGGGTGAATGTTTTCTGCAAGCCTCGGTCTTTCTGCCCGTGGGTGTGTGTGGTGGTAGCAGGTGAATAGGTTGTGCTTTAAAGTCATGTTCTCAAGATGGAGGTTTGATATGTCCAGGGCATCTTATCTGAAAATACATTTCAGAGAAAGAGGAGGAAAAGAAACAAATCACTTTTTCTCGGGTGAGCATGTCTCAGATCAAGCACAGTGTCCACTCTGCCTTTTGGAATGCCTTGTGTTCAGAACTTGGAAGTTTTTACTTCTCTACTTGTGCTGTTGATCCCTAATGAGTTTGTTTCAACTATTTTTTGTGATTTTTATGATAGTCAAGGGGTTCTGAAAAAATATTTGTTTTCTATATGCCATAGCATTCTATACATTTCTCTTCACCTTAAATTCTTGTATATCATGCAGAATTCTTACCACAAATTTATGACCTACCATATATAAAATGTTCCCGTTGTAGCTGTTGAACATTAGAAGGTGTGGATACTCAAGATTTCTATTGGGGAAACACCGTTGTCTTTGGATATTAGTGAAAAATGAAACATGTTATATTGAGGTTTCATCTGTGTGCTCTATTAGTTCCATGCAGAACAGGGTTTAGAAAATGCTCATTTAAACAGGGTGGCATTTATTACACAGAAAGTTCTGAAAAAACTGTTAGGAGATACTTGCTTTCCAGGGTGCTAAGGAAAGACTACTTAAAATTACTAGTAAAAATTACAGAACAGGGAAATTATCTGCACCTTCAACTTTGCATAAAACTGATGTTTCTTTATGATTAAATTTAGGCCAGGCACAATGGCTTTGGCTTGTAATCCCAGCACATTGGGAGGCTGAGGCAGGCGGATCACGTGAGGTCAGGAGTTCAAGGCCAGCCTGACCAACGTGGTGAAACACCATCTCTACTAAAAAAAAAATACAAAAAGTAGCCAGGCATGGTGCATGCACCTGTAATCCCAGCTACTCGGGAGGTTGAGGCAGGAGAATTGCTTGAACTCAGGAAGTGGAGGTTGCAGTGAGATGAGATCGCACCACTGCACTCCAGCCTGGGTGATACAGTGAGACTCTGTCTCAAAACAAAAAATATATATATATATATAAAATTAAATGTAGATTACAATTTACTTTTCCGAGAGGAGAGAAATGCCACAGCAGTGATGTTGTGTTGTGTGTGCATCACCACATAATAAAAATGTGTCCTAGTAAAGTTGATAACAATTTTATTCACTTGGTTCAATATCTCTATGACTTTTTTTCCACTCTAGAGTTAATTCTTATTCTCTTAATTATTAAGGACACTTAGGAGATTTACTAGCTGAAGTGCATAAACCATCACATTTAATCTGGAAGCTGTCCTTTCCTTTTAGATGACTTTTGCTTATATTTGTCTTTTAAAAATGAAGGCTCTTATCTTTATTTACAGGTGAGAGAAACTGGGAAAAACCCAGACTCTGCCATTTACTGGATATTTGACAAAATATTCTTACTAGGCTAGAAACATTGGTGAGCTTGCTAAAAATTCAGAAATTCAGACTTTCTCCGAAATCTCCTGGAACAAAATCTCACAACATCTTTAGTTTATTGCACATACTAAGACTGGAGAGGTATCTTCCAACTCATCATGACTGTTCTCTCTGAGAAATATACACAACTTATTCTGTATGATATAAATATAGCACTCAAAAATAGACATGTCTGGCCAGGCGCAGTGCCTCACGCCTGCCATCCCAGCAATTTGGGAGGCTGAGGTGGGTGGATAACCTGAGGTGAGGAGTGCAAGACTTGCCTGGTCCACATGGAGAAACCCCATCTCTACTAAAAATACAAAAATTAGCCAGTCATGGTGGCTCATGCCTGTAGTCCCACCTACTCAGGAGGTTGAGGCAGGAGAATCGATTGAACCTGGGAGGTGGAGGTTGCACTAAGCCAAGATCATACCACTGCACTCCAGCCTGGGCAACAGAGTGAGACTCGGTCTCAAAAAAAAAAAAAAAAAAAAGGAGAAGAAAAGAAAAAAGAAAAAAAAAGACATGTCCATGTTGATGCCCTTAATTTTATAATGTATCATTCAGAAAAGTATCAAATCTACAGTGGTATTGTGGATCTTATGCTATCCTCTTTTCTCAGAGTTGGAGAATACTTCAGTGTTAAAAATTATCTTATTGAATAATTTTAGTCAGTCTTATAAGTGAGAACCACTTCTTTTTACTCTCTTTTTTAACTTGAGTCAAATAAAAATCTCTGCCTATGGCCATGTGTTAAGTGCTTGTGTGTTCATGAGTGGTTTGGTTTGTTTGTTTGTTTGTTTTCCAGGGACTTTTGACATTCAGAGACATAGCTATAGAATTCTCTCTGGAAGAATGGCAATGCCTGGATTGTGCTCAGCGGAATTTATATAGAGATGTGATATTAGAGAACTACAGAAACTTGGTCTCACTGGATGAGGACAACTTCAATACATAATTCCTAATATATTTCTTTTCTCTTTTCTAAGATGTTTTTTGTAATTTCTGCTTTGCATGAATGAATTTTAGATCTCCATTTTTAAGACTGTTCTACAATGGTGTAGAACAAATTCTTCAAGATGGTTTATCTTGACCAGAACTTTTCCCTTTCCTGATCTTATGTATCTTTTGCTCTAGGTTAGTGGGAATTCCAAAAATTCCATGGCATAAAATATCATTGCCCACACATTAGAATTCAGTTGCTGCCACCGATTTTTGATTCAGTAGTACTGAGTAGTGAAATTAAGGACCTACAAATTTAAAACATTTTCTGAATATTTAGAAAGCTCTGTTATGAATCAATATTAATTTTCTAGAATTTTCTATTATATCTTCTAAGCATAATACTAATTTGGTAATTAAATAATTCAGCATGATTTATGTTAGTTTTTTTTCTTAATAAAACAGGTATTGCTGTCACTAAGCCAGACTTTATCACCTGTCTGGAGCAAAATAAAGAGTCCCAGAATATAAAGAGAAATGAGAGGGTAGCCAAACACTCAGGTAGGTGAGAGCGAATGAAGCAGATGAGACAGATGAGAGGTACACAAATCAATGAGGCAGCCAGTCCTTAAAGTGTGGTCTGGGAGCTGTGCTTTGATGGAAAGAGTTTCTGAGAAGCTCAAGTCATGTTTTTCTTTTGCTCTCACATAGGGACACCTTCTGCCTCAGGCTGTTAAATTCTCTAAGGATTCCACTTTTGCTTCAATAATCTTTCTTCAAGTTCACAGTGTGAGCCAAAGTTTTCTTAAAGGTTATCAGGGACTGCACAAACTGCTTTGCCATTGCTTTTGGGGACACACTAGTATCTGCATATTTTTGAAAATCTCTAAACCATTAAACAAATTTTTTTTTGCATCATGTTCAAAATGTGTGAGAATAGTAGTTTCTCTTTCATTTGTGGTCATCCATTTTTCTGCACATGCCAATCTGTTTTTATTACTATAGTCTTGAAATATATTTTAAAATTTTTACAAACTTTGGAAAATTTTTTTAATTTTTTTATATGTATTTATTTATTTAGAAGCTTGGTTATCCCCCTACTTGCTGTGGGAGGATATGCAAGCAGGGTACCTTTTATGTCTTCATTTTACTGTGTTGCATATTTTAGATATAGATTCATAAATGGTATTGCTGTATTATATAATAGTTTCATGTTAAATTATTTGAAGAACACATGATATTTTGATGATGGCTGTATCTTTTTTCTCTCATAAAAAACAACTTACATAGCTTTCAATTTCTTTACATCATCAATATAGTTGGTGTTTTAAAAAAATTTATAGTGGCCATCCTAGTTGATGTAAGGTAATTTTGTTTTGTATTGTGATTATGTTTTGCATTTTTCTATAAATTATTAATTTTGTGCAACCTTTCAAATGCTTCTTCCCATTTCTATCTCTTTTTATTAAAGTTTAGTTTAATCATTTTTCCATTTCTTTCTTTCCTTTTTTTTTTTTTGAGGCGGAGTTTCACTCTTGTTTCCCAGGCAACAAGAGCAATGACGTGATTTCAGCTCACAGCAGCCTCTGCCTCCTTTATTCAAATGATTCTCCTGCCTCAGCCTCCTGAGTAGCTGGGTTCAGGGATGTGCCACCATGCCCAGCTAATTTTGTATTTTTAGTAGGGATGGGTTTTTCCATGTGGGTCAGGCTGGTCTCGAATTCCTGACCTCAGGTGATCTGCCCACCTCAGCCTCCCAAAGTTCTGGGATCAAATGCGTGAGCCACTGCACTCGGCTCATTTGTCCATTTCTAAATCAAGTAATTCAATTATTGTTGTCTAGTTCTAGAAGTAGTTTATATATTCTCAATATTAAGTCTCATCACATGTTATTTTCAAATATTGTCACCCATTTCTTGGGAGACACTGTCACTCTATTAAATGCTTTATTTGATTGCAGAAATTTTGAAGTTTAGCCCAATTAAATTTTTCTGTTCTCCTCTTTGTTGCTCATGCATTTGATGGCATATCTAAGAAAACGTGCCAAGACCAATGTCATGTCTTTGCACTATACTTTTTTTCTAAAAGTTTCATTAGGATTTTTTAGTCTAAGTACTTTAAAATATTTTTTGTATGTGATGCAATTAAACCATTCAACTTCATTGTTTCAATGTAGATGTCCAGTTTTTAACATTATCTGTTGAAGGGATTATATTTTCTCCATTGTCTGCTCATGGCAACCTTGAGGCAGATTATTTGGTCATACACAGAAGAGTTCATTGCTGGGCTTTCTATTTTGTTCTATCATGTCTTTATCTGTCTTTTTGTGAATACCACATAGTTATTGTCATTGCAGCTTTTTATTATGTTTGAAATGAAGTATAATGCCTCTGTGTTTTTCATGTGTGTTTCTCTAGATTTGGTTCATAATAAAATTTAAAAATTTTAAACAATATTTCAGGAATGAATATACTTTTGGACTTTTGATACAGATTACATTAAATTTGTTCACCACTATGGGTTATATTGACATCTTAACAAATTAAGTTGTCACTTAAATATGTTGGCCCTTGAGAAAAAATTTTAAATTAAATTAATTTAAATTATTTGACCCTGTGCAAGAATACACTGAAGAGTGTGTTTATTTCCATGTATTTTTGATTTGCCAGTATTACTTTTTTTCTTTTTAGTTTTATTCAGTTTGGGTTAGAATACATATACTGTATGATTTTGCTCTTCTTATTTTTTTTTTTGACTCAGAGTTTCTCACTCTGTTGCCCAGACTGTAGTGCAGTAGCACAATCTTGGCTCACTGCAGACTCAACCTCTTGGATTCAAGTAATCCTTTCACCTTGGCCTACTGAGTGGCCGGCACTAAGGCATACCCCACCATGCCCAGCTAATTTTTAATTATTTGTAGAGACAGGGTCTCACTGTGTTCCCAAGGCTAGTATCAAACTTCTTGCCCCAAATGATTCTTCCACCTTGGCCTCCGAAAGTGCTGGGATTACACCTGTGAGCCACTGCACCTGGCAGATCTTTTGAAATTTACTAAGACTTATGTGTTCTAACAGAACACACCAGGTGCAAATAAGAATATTGTGTATCCACTTACTTTTGACTGGAGAGTTCTGTACATGTCTGTTTAGCATATTTGGTTTGTGATATGGTGTAGATGCCCTCCAAATCTCATGTTGAAATGTAATCTCCACTGTTGGATGTGGGGCCTAATGAGAGCTGTTTGCATCATGGAGACAAATCCCTCATGAATGACTTGGCACAATCCCCTTGGTCATCATAGAGTTCTCACTCTATTAATTCACATGAGAGCTGGTTGCTTAAAGGAACCTCACTCCTCCACCTCACACTCACATCATCTTTCACCGTGTGACGTGTTTGGTTCTTCTTTGCCTTCCACTATAATTGTAAGCTTCCTCATATCCTCACCAGAAGCAGATGCTGGCATATACTTCTTGTACAGTCTACTGAACTGTGAATCAAAAAAATCTTTTTCTTTATAAATTTCCCAGTCTGAGATTATTTTCTATAGCAATGCAAAATAAATTCGTACACAATATAATATTCTTCAGGTTTTTGGTTGTTTTAATTGATTTTTTATTTAAATTTTTTATTTATTATTGAAAATGAGGTCTTAATGTTTATAATTTTATGTTGCTATTTTATTTCTTGCTTCATTTCTGTCAATATTTGCTTTATATATTTTGAAGCCCTGATGTTATATATGCATATACATATAGATAGACATAATAGTTACAGATTCCTAGTAAATGGACTCACTTTACCATTATATAATATCAATCTTTATCTCATGCTAGTAATTGACTCATTTGCTTTTGAGTGTCTATAAAGATTTTTTCTTTGTGTTACATTGTAGATTCTGTAAAACATCTTAAATGTTACAACAGTATGTTTTAAACTGGTAAAAAAATGACTTCAGTTGCATAGAAAAATTTGTCCTCATTATATCCACCCTATACTTCTTATTGATGTTGCTAATTATATCTTTTTATGTTCTATGATTATTTTTATGCTTATATCTTTCAAATTTTAAAGAATAACTAAAAATATTTTCTGTATCATCACAATAATGCCACAGAATTTTACTTTTTGTATATGCATATGTTTTTCAGAAAGTTATGTATTTTCATATGATTACATATATTTTTCATCATGTTATTTTAAGTGGAAAGACCTCTTTGCAGCATTTTATTTAGGACAAATGCAATGATTATATGCTTTTCCAGCATTTATTCATTCTGGAAGAGTGTTATTTTTCTTTATGTTGTAGTACATTTTTTCTGGTTTCATTATTCTCACCATGAAAATTTTTTTCAGCCTTTGACCATTTTACACAGTTCTTTTCTGACCTGCAAGGTTTCTGTTTACAAATTCACTGGTTGTCTCAGAGGACTATGCTTATAAATAATACCTCACTTTTATCTTGCAGCTCCCAAGATTATCTTCTGGTTTGTGACTTTTGAAACTTTGCTTAAATTTGTGTTGCGGATCTTTTTGTGTATATCCTAGTTTGTTTAGCTTCTTCATTTTTTATATACTTTATTCTTACTTTTAAATTTTTTCAGTTATTCTTTTTTACCTCTGCATTGTTTATTTATATTATTCCAAGTTTTGTTGATATTATTATTTTTCTTATTTTATTTAGGTGTCTGGTTTTCTACTTTTCTCATGGAGCATAATATGGATTATCTTAAATTTTAAAAATCAAGATATACATCTTTATTTTTATGGTTGCTTTTTTGAAATTTTTGATTTTTTTGATTGGACCATGTTGTCCTCATGTTTTATATACATTGTAATCTTTGTTTGAGATTTAGACACTAACATAAAAGTACCTTTCATGATCTTTATAATGCATCTCCTTCCTGTCACAGCATGACAGCAATTGTCTTTGGTAGAGATTCTGGGATTCTCACAAACATGTTCTCAGGATGTGTTTTGTCTGCAATTTGTGTTTATTTTTCCATTAAAAGACTTCTTCATATTTCTTCTTACTGGTCAGTAACTATGTTCTACACCTATCTTCTGCCCATGATACTGCAGTCTTTCTGCAGTTGTAACATTCACTTTTGAGCTCAGAAGACTTAAAGCTGTTACTAAAGGCACCATGTTCTTCTACTGGGGATGAGGAAGGCTATGTTGGGTAAATGTAGCAGACTTTTCTTTTCTCACTACATGGCTCTGGACATTGTGCTCACATGGTGCATACACTTTATTTATAAATTTCCAATAAAGGTATTTTGATCACTATGATTTTGTTACATTTATACATCTATGAAGGAATTATGGCCCGTAGTATTTTGATATGGTATTTTGTTAATGTACCTTGTATAATTTTATATATTTGATTTGTAAAGTATATTTATATGAGTCCAGAAAGTGGAGTAACTTGTGCTTTTTCTGTCTTTCAGTTACTTGTTCCCATTCCACCCAAGACCTTCAGCCAGAGCAGGGCATAAAAGATTCACTCCAAAAAGTAATACCAAGAACATATGGAAAATGTGGACATGATAATTTACAATTTAAAAAATGCTGTAAAATTGTGGGTGAATGTGAGGTGCACAATGGAGGTTATAATGAAGTTAACCAATGTTTGTCAATTACCCAAAACAAAATATTTCAGACTCATAAATACATCAAAGCTTTTGGTAAATTTTCAAATTCCAATAGAGATAAAACAAGATATACTGGAAAGAAACACTTCAAATGTAAAAAATGTGGCAAATCATTTTGCGTGCTTTCACACCTAAATCAAAATCAGGTAATTCATACTAGGGAGAAGTACTACAAATATGAAGAATGTGGCAAATCCTTTAACTGCTCCTCAAACCATACTACACATAAAATAATTCATACTGGAGAGAAATCCTATGGATGTGAGGAATGTGGCAAAGCCTTTAGCTGGTCCGCAAACCTTACTAGACATAAGAGAACTCATACTGGAGAGAAACCCTACACATGTGAAGAATGTGTCCAAGCCTTTAGGTGCTCCTCAACACTTACTAACCACAGGAGAATTCATACTGGAGAGAGACCCTACAAATGTGAAGAATGTGGCAAAGCCTATAGCTTATCCTCAACCCTCACTGACCACAAAAAAATTCATACTGGAGAGAAACCCCATAGATGTGAGGAATGTGGCAAAGCCTTTAGCTGGTCCTCAAACCTTACTAGACATAAGAGAACTCATACTAGAGAGAAACCCTACAGATGTGAAGAATGTGGCCAAGCCTTTAGGTGCTCCTCAACGCTTACTAACCACAAGAGAATTCACACTGGAGAGAGGTCCTACAAATGTGAAGAATGTGGCAAAGCCTTTAGCTTATCCTCAACCCTCACTGACCACAAGAGAATTCATACTGGAGAGAAACCCTACATATGTGAAGAATGTGGCAAAGCCTTTAGCTTATCCTCAACCCTCACTGACCACAAGAGAATTCATACTGGAGAGAAACCCTGCAGATGTGAGGAATGTGGTAAAACCTTTAGCTGGTCCTCAAACCTTACTAGACATAAGAGAACTCATACTGGAGAGAAACCCTACATATGTGAAGAATGTGGCCGAGCTTTTAGGTGCTCCTCAACACTTACTAACCATGAGAGAATTCATACTGGAGAGAGACCCTACAAATGTGAAGAATGTGGCAAAGCCTTTAGCTTATCCTCAACTCTCACTGACCACAAGAGAATTCATACTGGAGAGAAACCCTACACATGTGAAGAATGTGGCAAAGCCTTTAACTGCTCCTCAACCCTTATGCAACATAAGAGAATTCATACTGGAGAGAAGCCCTACAAATGTGAAGAAGGTGACCAAGCTTTTAAGTGGCATTCAGGTCTTGCTAAACACAAGAGAATTCATACTGGAGAGAAACCCTACAAATGTGAATAATGTGGCAAAGTCCACCCTCAGGCCTTATAATACATAAAACAATTTATACTGGAAAAAAACACTACAAGTGTAGAGAATGTAGCCAAGCCTTTAACCAGTTCCAAACCTTAATTGAACGTAAGAGAATACATATTGGACAAAAAATTTATAAATGTAAAAAAATGTAACAAAGCTTTTAACCAACCCTCAAACCTTAATGAACCTAAGAGAATTTATTTTAAAAAAAATTTTTTTGAGATAGAGTCTCCCTGTGTCACCCAGGCTGGAGTGCAGTGGCATGAGCTCAGCTCACTGTAACCTCTGCCTTCCGGGTTGAAGCGATTCTCCTGCCTCAGACTCCTGAGTAGCTGGGATTACAGGTGTGCGCTACCACACCTGGCTGATTTTTGTATTTTTAGTAGAGATAGAGTTTCACCATGTTGGCCAGGCTGGTCTTGACCTCCTGACCTCAGGTGATCCACCATAGCCTCCCAAAGCCTGAGAGAATTTATATTAGAGAAAACCTAGAAACATAAAAAAGTGAAAACCTTTAAGCACATCTCAGGCCTTATATAATATCTGATCATTCATTCTAGAGAGAAACTCTACAAAAGCAAAGAATGTGGTAAAGCTGTTAACTAGTCTTGAACCCTTATTATACATAAGAAAATTAATACTGAAGAGAAACCCTTCAATAAGGAATATGGCAATGTCTTCAAAAAGTCCTCAAACCTGAATAAATGTAAGATAATTGATATTGGAGAGAAACCCTGCAATTGTAGAAAAATATGTGGCAAACCCTTTAACTGGTTCTCCATCCTTACTCATTAAAAATTTTATACTGGAGAGAAACTCTGCATACATAAGAATGTGACAGAGCATTTAAGCACACCTCAAACTTTTCTAAAAAAGAGAAATCATACTGGTGAGAAACTCTAGAAATGTGTTAAATGTGGCAAGGACTTTTAATGGTAGTCAGAGGTTATGGTAGGTAAGATAATTTATACTGAAGAAAACTCCTCCAAATATGAAGAATGTGGCAAAACTTTTAACAAATTCTCACACCCTATGGTACGGGAAAGCATTTATACTAGAGAAAAATTGTACAAATACAAAGAATGTGAAAAGCCATTAATATCAGGTCACATCTTACTCAATATCAGAAAGTTTATACTTAATAAAGGGATTATAGGTCAGGTGTGTTGGCTCATGCCTATAATTCCAGCACTTTGGGAGGCCAAGGTCGGTGGATCATGAGGTCAGGAGTTCCAGACCGGCCTGGCCAACATGGTGAAACTCCATCAGTACTAAAAATGGAAAAACTAGCCAGGTGTGGTGGCGTGCACCTGTAATCCCAGCTACTCGGCAGGCCGAGGTAAAAGAATTGCCTGAACCAGGGAGGCAGAGGTTGCAGTGAGCTGAGATAGAGCCACTACACTACAGCCTGGGTGCAAGACTCCATCTCAAAAAAAAATTATAAATGTGATTACTGTAGAAAGACCTTTTGGAAAATATAGGCCTTTAAAGTAAAGACTAGTTATTCTGAAGACAAACAGACAGACTTAAAGAGGATTGCTGTACCTTTACTTCCATTACAGATTTTATTGGACCCATTTTATATTAAAGGAAAAATGTGAAGATCTGAAGAAGATGCTCAGACTTTGTTGAACATTAGATAATTTATATCAGAGAGAAAGTCTAAACATGTAATGAATGTAAAAAACATTTGTTCAAAAACTACAGCTTAGAAAACACCAGTTTACAGTAAATATTTTTGCAGAACCAGTAAATGGGGAAACATATTAAATCAAAAATTAAGTCTATATAAACATCTGAGGAGTCACAGTAGAAAGATGAAGGCACTGAAACTTCAGACATTATACAAAATCAGTGTTGAGTGTGAAAGAGATCCAAAACTAACACCATATACATGTTAAAGAAGTAGATTTTTTGGAGATTTATAATTACCTTCAAGGTATGCTTCTTTATTCTATAAAAAAAATTAGAGTTTCTGAAATGCAAATAATAATGTAACTCAAGTCTCAGATTCTGTCATGTTGACTCTTCCTATTGTTTGTGAAAGTATTTGATCAGTTGTTTCATCAGAGACAGGAGAGATTGTTTTTTATCAATTGTACCTTTATGTAATAAAATGCAATAAATTTAAAAAATTTTTAAAGATTACATGTCAACTTAATTTTTTCATTAATCAAAGTTGTTTTTAATGTGTTAAAACTATTTTGCTTTGAACGAAGTGTTAATTTGTCATCAAATTTAGTGTGTCCTATTTTACTTAAGGTTTTAAGTAAAAGATGGTAACAATATACTATTTGTTAATGTAGGGGAATGACATCTCTAGTAATCTCCTTTTTGCCAGTGTTTTTTGACTGTTTGTTTGTTTTGAAATGGAGTCTTGCTCTGTTGCTTAGGCTGGAGTACAGTGGCGTGATGTCGGCTCACTGCAAACTTTACCTCCTGGGTCCAAGCGATTCTCCTGCCTTCAGTCTGCCAAGTAGCAGGAACTACAAGCACGTGCCACCACACCTGGCTAGTTTTTGTATTTTTAGTAGAGATGGGGTTTCACCATATTGGCCAGGCTGGTCTTGAACTCCTGATCTCAGGTGATCCACCCACATAAGCACCCCAAATTGGTGGGGTTACAGGTGTGGGTCACCATGCCTGTCCTGCCAGTGGTTTAAACTGCAAATAAGTAGAAGAATTTTTTTCTCATAAATCAAATTTGTATTCTTTTTTACCCTATTTAGATTTTTAAAAAATTTTTGTGGGTAGATAGTGTGCATGCACACTTATGACATATATGAGATATTTTAACATGGCATACTTTAATTAATCATCACAGCAGCGTATATGAGGTATTCATCACCTCGAGCACGTATTTATCCTTTGTATTACAAACAATCTCATTATACAGTTTTATTTTAATATGTGCAATTTTATTATTATTAACCATAGGGTCATTTTATGGTCATAAAAATTGCATAAGTATAATTAATATTCATACATTTCTGAGCCTTGCTTAAATATTTTTAAAAATTTGTTTTATATTTTTTGTACATGTGGCCTCTCTGCTGACAAACAAAAACAGACTTTTAGTTTTGATTTATGTAGAGTTATATATACAGATTTATTACTCTAAAGATATATCAGCCAGGCACGGTGGCTCATGCCTGTAATCTCAGCACTTTGGGAGGCTGAGGGGGCAGATAATTTGAGGTCAGTAGTTCAAGACCAGCCTGGCCAACATGGTGAAACCCCATCTCTACTAAAAATACAAAAAATTAGCTGGGCGTGGTAGTAAGTGCCTGTATTCCCAGCGACTAAGGAGGCTGAGGCAGGAGAATCACTTGCTTCGGGGAGGCAGAGGTTGCAGTGAGCCGAGGTGGCAGACCTGCACTCCAGCCAGGATGACAGAGCGAGACACCATTAAAAAAAAAAAAAAATATATATATATATATATATATACACACACACACTTAAGAAAGTTATGTAGCAAGCTAGTGTGTTTGTGTGTGAGTTTGTATGCATTTTCAGAACAGAAGAACAATATTGAACAAAAAAAGATTATTTTAATAAGTTGGATAATTAATGAGAAACCTGGAAGCCTCAGAGATTCTCAAAAAAATCTATATTCTGTGACTTGTATTGAATTCGTTACTATAAATTCGTATCCCACCCAAATCTTATCTCAAATTGTAATCCCCATGTTTCAAGGGAGGGACTTGGTGGGAGGTGATTGGACTATGGGGGTGATTTTCCCCCATGCTGTTCTCATGATAGTAAGTGAGTTCTCAAAGGATCTGGTGGTTTTATAAGTGGTGTTTTTTTCTGCTCTGCCTCTGTCTTGCTGCCTAGTGAAGAAGGTCCTTGCTTCTCCTTTGCCTTCCACCATAACTGTAGGTTTCCTGACACCTCCCCAGCCATGCAGAACTGTGAGTACATTAAACTTCCTTTCTGTATAAATAACCCATTCTCTGGTAGTATCTTTATAGTAGTGTGAAAACAGACTAATACAGAAAATTAATACAGGTAGTTTGGGGCACTGCTATGAAGATAATTGAAAATGTGGAAGTGACTTTGGAACTGGGTAATAGGCAGAGGTTGAAACAGTTTAGAGAACTCAGAAAAAAGATAGAAAAATGTGGGAAAGTTTGGAAATTCCTAGAGACTGGTTGAATGCTTTTGACCCAAATGCTAATAGTGATATAGATGGTAAAGTCCAGGCTGAGGTTGTCTCAGATGGAGGTGAGAAAGTTATGTTTAAAATGGAAGCAGAACATCAAAGTTTGGAAAGTTTGCACTTGACCATGAAGTAGAATATAAAACCCCATTTTTTTGGAAAGCAATTCAAGCCACTGCAGAAATTTGCAAAAGTAAAGAGAAGCTGAATGTTAATAGCCAAGACAATGGGGAAAATGTCTTCAGGTTATGTCAAAGATCTGAGACAGATTCTTCTATCACAGGCCAGGAGCCCTAGGAGGAAAAAATAGTTTCATGGTCGAGGCCCAGGGAGAGCCCCACTGCTTTATGAAGCCTTGGGGCTGGGTGCCCTGCATCCAAGCTGCTCCAGGTCCAGCTGTGGCTAAAAGGGCCAAAGTACAGCTTAGGTTGTTTCTTCAGAAAGTGCAACCCTCCAGCCTTGGTGGCTTCCATGTGGTACTGGCCATGGACGTGCATAGAAGACAAGAGTTGAGCTCTAGAAACCTCTGCCTAGATTTCAGAGGATGTATAAAAATGCCTGGATGTTCAGGCAGAAGTATTCTACAGGGGCAGAGCCCTCATGGATAACCTGTGATAGGGCAATGCAGAAGGGAAATGTGGGGTTGGAGCCCTCATGCAGAGTCCCCACTGGAGCTGCCTACTGGAGTTGTGAGAAGGCCACTATGCTCCAGACCCCTAAATAACAGATTCACCATGAGCTTGCACTGTGCACCTAGAAAAGCCACAGGCACACAATTCCAGTCCATAAAGGAGCTTCTCAAGGCCATGAGGGCCCACTCATTGCATCAGCATGGCCCACATGTAAGACATGGATTCAAATGAGAACATCTCGGAGCTTTAAGACTTAATGACTGTCCCATTGGAATTCAAACTTGCATGGAGCCTGTAGCTCTTTGGTTTTGGCCAATTTCTCCCATTTGTAATGGGAGAATTGATCTAATGCCTGTACCCCCATTGTATCTTGGAAGTTACTAACTTGCTTTTGATTACAGGCTCACAGGTAGCAGGGATTTGCCTTGTCTCAGATGAGACTTTGGACTTAGACTTTTGGGTTAATGCTAACATGAGTTAAGACTTTGGGGAACTGTTGAGAAAGTATGTTTGGTTTTGAAATATAAAAAGGGCATGAGATTTGGAAGGGGCCAGTGGCAGAATGATAATCATGGTGTTCTCATGATAGTGAGTGGGTTCTCATGAGTTTGGATGGTTTTATAAGTGGTAATTTTTCCTGTTCTCCTTCACCTAGTGACAAGGATACCTGCTTCTCCTTCACCTTCTCCCATTATTGTAAGGTTCTTGAGGCCTCCCCAGCCATGCTGAACTGTGAGTCAAATTAACCTCTTTCCTTTATAATTTACCTAGTCTTTGGTGTGTTCTTTAGCAGTGTGAGAATGGACTAATAGACTAAGTAACTTAATAACAAATGTGTCATTATTATCCTCAATTTACAAAAAAAAAAAGAGCCAGAGAGAGAAATAACTTGCTCACAATAGCAGAGCCAGAATTAAAACTGTATCAACTTTAACTCCAGAGATAATACTCTTGAATAAAACAATAAAAACACTTCAAACAGAAAAGAAGTTACCTTTAACATCCATTCTTAAAAATTTAACAAAAATGAAAATGGATACATTTGTATTGCTATATATGTGCATATATGTGAATGTATATTACAAATAAGAAATACTTCATATAAGCCAGAAAAAGATAATTATATTAATGAATACAATTGAAAAGCTGTTCAATTAATTATTATTTGCAGATGTAGATGATATCCTTGTTTACTTAGAAAGACAACAAAAACCTGCTGTGTAATCCTTTTCTCCTGAGTGTCACAAAATGTGTGTGACAGTGGTGAAACAGTATTCATGTATTTATATTGCTAATGTATTGGCTTCCTTTTTATCATAAGAGAGATTATCTTGATTAGGCTAAACTTAATCAAAGGTGCTTTTAAGAGAAAGAGAACGTCATAGAAAAACATCCCTGCTTCCCTGAAATTAATCAAACTTCTTGGTAAGCAATGTCGTAAAATACTTATGGTGGCCACATGGCAAGGGATATATTTGTATATTGTCTCTATTTCTGCCTTCAACATGTTGCTTTCAGTAAGGAGAATAGGAGGATCTCATCACAGAGGAAAAAGAAGGGATCTCATTTATGCAAGAAATAATCACCCCTCATCTGGGACAGCTTAAGAAAAACAGAGACCAGAACATGATCTCATCAGTGGGAAATAAAGGCAACTTGTTTGAAAGGGCTCCCTGGCATTATGAAGCAATGTCTACACAGCTGAAGTAAATGATCAGCCTCTGGGATACCAATAGTCTACCAACAAGGCCATATTCATTTTCATTCTGATTACATTAGCACTTCTGCACTATTCTGGTAACTTGGATTTACATAATTCATGACAAAAATACCTGCAGGGTGCGGTAGCTCATGCCTGTTATCCTAGAACTTTGGGAGGGTGAGGCGGGTGGATCATCTGAGATTGTGAGTTCAAGACCAGCTGGATCAACATGGAGACACCCCATCCCTACTAAAAATATAAAATTAGCTGGGCATGGTGGTGCATGCCTGTAATCCCAGCTACTCAAGAGGCTGAGGCAGGAGACTGGCTTGAACCATGGAGGCGAAGGTTTCGGTAAGCCACGATCATGCCATTGCACTCCAGCCTGGGCTGGAGCAAAACCCTATCCCCTTCTGCCAAAAAAAAGGAAAAACATACCATGAAGACCAGTGAGTACTATCCTAGAATTGAACTTATCATGAAAAAGCCTTGCCAGTTCTTTAATTTCAACATTGGAAAATGTTGAAAAAAATAATGAATTTATTAATAATAATCTGACTTTCCAATTTTAGACTATTCTACTATTCTATAATACAATATTGAACTTTGATCATCATAACACGAACATTTCTTGAATGCATAAATTGTTATGTAGATAGTTTCTCTTTTAGATTAATGCAGTAAGACAATTAGAGCAAACAATTAGAAATACATTTGAAATAAAATAAAAGTCATCAGATCCACATCTTTCAATGGCTCGGCAAAATTGCCATGCTCTTTGAAAGAAGCAAAGACAAGATTTTGGCTTAGCCCAATGATTACATCCTTGACTTTTGAAATCTAATATCCTGGCTAAAAAATAGGGAATATTTTTTGGGTGGCTGTCTAAAGTGTCCAAGGCAATATGAGAAGAATTTTAATAGTTAAGTAAGAAAATGCATACCACATACACACATTACTCTTCTCTACTTTGCTCTAACATTGAAAGATTAGAAATTGCAAATCTAGTCCCTCAATTTAGGGTAAATTAGCAAAAGGTCCATGTTTCAGCTGAGCAAATTATTGTATGAAAATTGTAGGTAACAGATGTCATTATCTGCAAAACACAAAATAGTGTGACTAGATCCAGTAACTATATAGCCATGCAAATGATAGACCAATTAGATTAAGATCCTAACAGATGCATGTAGAAAGCATTTATGTGCAATGTTGTGACCCTTCCCCAAACACGTTTTTCTGACTCCTTACAGAGATACCAATTTTTTCTGAATGACTCAGTATGAATACTGGGAACTGAGATTGCTCAGTGTTCAGAGTTGATTACTGGGAACATAATTAACACATTTCTTCTATATTATGAAGAAATTTTATGAATCTTAAGAGAAAGGATTTTTTTTTTTTTTTGAGACGGAGTTTCACTCTTGTTGCCCAGGCTGGAGTGCAATGGCGTGATCTCGGCTTAACTCAACCTCCGCCTCTCGGGTTCAAGTCAGTCTTCTACCTTAGCCTCTCCAGTAGCAGGATTACAGGCATGTGCCACCACGCCTTGCTAATTTTGTATTTTTAGTAGAGATGGGGTTTCTCCATGTTGGTCAGGCTGGTCTCCAACTCCCAACCTCAGTTGATCCGCCCACCTTGTCCTCCCAAAGTGCTGGGATTACAGGCATGAGCCACCGCACCCAACCCAGAAAGGTTTTTAATAAAAGATTGTTCATGTATAACACTCTATTTGGATTCATAGAAATTTTCAATATGCATCAATGTTCATCAAGGATATTGGTCTAAAATTCTCTTTTTCGGTTGTGTCTGTGCCCGGCTTTGGTATCAGGATGATGCTGGCCTCATAAAATGAGTTAGGGAGGATTCCCTCTTTTTCTATTAATTGGAATAGTTTCAGAAGGAATGGTATCAGTTCCTCCTTGTACCTCTGGTAGAATTCAGCTGTGAATCCATCTGGTCCTGGACTCTTTTTGGTTGGTAAGCTATTGATTATTGCCACAATTTCAGCTCCTGTTATTGGTCTATTCAGAGATTCAACTTCTTCCTGGTTTAGTCTTGGGAGAGTGTATGTGTTGAGGAATTCATCCATTTCTTCTAGATTTTCTAGTTTATTTGCGTAGAGGCGTTTGTAGTATTCTCTGATGGTAGTCTGTATTTCTGTGGGATCAGTGGTGATATCCCCTTTATCATTTTTTATTGGGTCTATTTGATTCTTCTCTCTTTTCTTCTTTATTAGTCTTGCTATCTGTCTATCAATTTTGTTGATCCTTTCAAAAAACCAGCTCCTGGATTCATTTATTTTTTGAAGGGTTTTTTGTGTTTCTATTTCCTTCAGTTCTGCTCTGATTTTAGTTATTTCTTGCCTTCTGCTAGCTTTTGAATGTGTTTGCTCTTGCTTTTCTAGTTCTTTTAATTGTGATGTTAGAGTGTCAATTTTGGATCTTTCCTGCTTTCTTTTGTGTGCTATAAATTTCCCTCTACACACTGCTTTGAATGCATCCCAGAGATTCTGGTATGTTGTGTCTTGGTTCTCGTTGGTTTCAAAGAACATCTTTATTTCTGCTTTCATTTCGTTATGTACCCAGTAGTCATTCAGGAGCAGGTTGTTCAGTTTCCATGTAGTTGAGCAGTTTTGAGTGAGATTCTTAATCCTGAGTTCTAGCTTGATTGCACTGTGATCTGAGAGATAGTTTGTTATAATTTCTGTTCTTTTACATTTGCTGAGGAGAGCTTTACTTCCAACTATGTGGTCAATTTTGGAATAGGTGTGGTGTGGTGCTGAAACAAATGTACATTCTGTTGATTTGGGGTGGAGAGTTCTGTAGATGTCTATTAGGTCTGCTTGGTGCAGAGCTGAGTTCAATTCCTGGGTGTCCTTGTTGACTTTCTGTCTCGTTGATCTGTCTAATGTTGACAGCGGGGTGTTAAAGTCTCCCATTATTAATGTGTGGGAGTCGAAGTCTCTTTGTAGGTCACTCAGGACTTGCTTTATGAATCTGGGTGCTCCTGTATTGAGTGCATATATATTTAGGATAGTTAGCTCTTCTTGTTGAATTGATCCCTTTACCATTATGTAATGGCCTTCTTTGTCTCTTTTGATCTTTGTTGGTTTAAAGTCTGTTTTATCAGAGACTAGGATTGCAACCCCTGCCTTTTTTTGCTTTCCATTTGCTTGGTAGATCTTCCTCCATCCTTTTATTTTGAGCCTATATGTGTCTCTGCATGTGAGATGGGTTTCCTGAATACAGCACACTGATGGGTCTTGACTCTTTATCCAGTTTGCCAGTCTGTATCTTTTAATTGGAGCATTTAGTCCATTTACATTTAAAGTTAATATGCAGCCATAAAAAATGATGAGTTCATGTCCTTTGTAGGGACATGGATGAAATTGGAAATCATCATTCTCAGTAAACTATCACAAGAACAAAAAACCAAACACCACATATTCTCACTCATAGGTGGGAATTGAACAGTGAGAACACATGGACACAGGAAGGGGAACATCACACTCTGGGGACTGTTGTGGGGTCGGGGGAGAGGGGAGGGATAACATTGGGAGATATACCTAATGCTAGATGACGAGTTGGTGGGTGCAGCACACCAGCATGGCGTGTGTATACATATGTAACTGACCTGCACATTGTGCACATGTACCCTAAAACCTAAAGTATAATAATAGTAAATAAAAAAAAGAAATTTTCAATATGCCATTTAAGTCAGACACCAAAATGTCAACCAAATTTCATAAAATGTATTTGAATGAGATCAAATCTTCCTTAGCTGAGAATTGTATTTCATCAGTAAATTTAGAAGAAAATAATAAATGTGTCTACTTTAGACCATATAACAGTATTTGCCACATGGGAACAATTCAGACAAGTGTTCTTCATCATTACTCTTAAAGTAGCAATAGCACCACATCTATTTCCTGACACCAGCCAGCCTGTTTTTCACTGATATGAAGTGCAGAAGGCATTGAAACAGTGAAGAAGAGTGAGATAAATGGAATAATTATATGAAGTACAATTATTAATAAAAGGTAGCATTTGATATTATACAACTGTAAGTAAGATGATTAGTATGAGATAAAAATATTTTTGCTTTAATTGACAGAATATCTTAATCCACATTATTTCTATTTCAAATAATTTTTTTTGCTCTATATTTGCTGGCTTTTTATTTGCTATTATCTGAGCTCAATAGGAATCAACAAAATGAATCTTTATTTTACCACAAGAATTTTATTCATGCATGTGCTTAATTTGTTGAAAACATGTTAGCTTTCCATGAAAGATTTATACATTTATTGTGTCATTTTTTGCCGAGAAGTGGCTATCCTGCCAGAAAACTGCTATTCTCAGCTCTGCTCACATTGACTCTGCTCAGCATAGTGACTGGAAGTGATGTGTGGATAAAAAGCAAATGTGTCTTCTTTGCATCTTTTTTGATCTATTGGCTGAAGAAAGAGGAGAATGCAGATAGAAAATTTAGAAAAAATCTAATCTCCAAATAATCACAAAGAAGTTTTCTTAAACAGAAATAAACCAAAGGGCATGGTGATATAAGCAGAAAATGTATTATTTTGCTAAGCCTTTGAAATTGTAGGGTTTATTAGTATGACAATCTGCATTGCTTTATCAAGCATATTAGTCTTTTAGTTTTAATTCTTCTAGATATGATTCAATTTCCTGATGAATCTGAACTGAGAGAAGAATAACTTATTTGTTAAAATTAAAGATGTAGGACAAAATATGTTGACTAAAATAAGATAGTCAAAAACAGACAGACAAAAAAGAAAGTAAAATGATGTTCTTCAGATGCAGAAAAGAGAAAAGGAGAAGACAGTTTGTTGAACATTAGATTGTACTTTTTAAAGATAAAATTATCTAGAGATCCATTTCATGTAATGTAAATATACTTGAAAGTACTAAACATATAGCTTAAGTATATAACTTTAAAATGTTTAAGATGATAATTTTATGTTTTTAATCACAAAAATTTACAACTCTCAAAAAATAGTTACTTTTTCAAAAATTACTTCAAATACCAAGTGTTCTTCTCACACAAAAACATAGATTCAAACAATAAATAGATGGTAATTTTAGACTGCCTTTCTGACTACTCATCCAGACAATAAAACACTGACAACCACCCGAGAAAAAAATAAACAAGATAATTAATAAAGAAAATGGGGCAATATTTATACATGCAAATATCACATAAGTAACTTTTACAGGCAATAGAAATGTCTGACTTGTGGGGCTGGGCATGATGGCTCATGCCTGTAATCCCAGCACTTTGGGAGGTTGAGGCAGGGTGGATCATGAGGTCAGGAGTTCAAGACCAGCCTGGCCAGCATGGTGAAATGCCATCTCTACTAAAAATACAAAAAATTAGCCAGGCATGGTGGCGCATGCCTGTAGTCCCAACTACTCAGGAGGCTGAGGCAGGAGAATTGTTTGAACCTGGGGGCAGAGGTTGCAGTGACCCTGGATCCTGCCACTGCACTCTGGCCTGGATGACAGAGCAAGACTCTGTATCCAAAAAACAAACAAACAAACAAAAAGAAATATCTGACTTATACTTGTTTTTTAAAATTTGCTCCAAGTGAAACCCAGCGATTTATACTTGAGTTAAAGACCACATTTTTTTTTTCTTAAGACAGAGGTTCATTCTTGTTGCCCAGGCTGGAGTGCAGTGGTGCGATCTTGGTTGACTGCAACCTCCGCCTCCTGGGTTCAAGCAATTCTCCTGCCTCAACCTCCCGAGTAGCTGGGATTACAGGCAGGTGCCACCACACCTAGCTAATTTTGTATCTTTAGTAGAGATGGGGTTTCTGCATGTTGGTCAGACTGGTCGCAAACTCCTGACCTCAGGTGATCTGCCTGCCTCAGCCTCCCAAGGTGCTGGGGTTACAGGCATAAGCCACCATGCCTGGCCCTATTAAACACCACATTTTTATAAATAATACAGAGTGAAAAATTACCATCTAAATCATACGTTTATAACATTACATTTAACATTAAAAACAAAAAGACAATTAAATCATCAAAAGGAACATTTACAAAAAAAATGCAGTATAATGGACTTAAAAACAAAAATAAAACATGTTGACCTATCAAATACAGAATATTTGCATAGATGTATCAGAAAATAATTCTTTAAATAACAACAGTTTTCAAATGTGACTATGAACTTATGAAGATCTGACATTTTTAATTATTGGCATGCAATGTACAGCAGTAAATTTCCACAAAAAAATACATTAGAAGAATTAGTAAAAGTCTAATGAAAATGGAACCTTTTAATTAATAAGTATTTAAAAGATACTAGGTAAAGTTATTTATGTTATTAATATATTATTGTTATTATACAAAATATAAGAGCTACAGTACAACAATATGAACACAAGAAAATAATATTCCAAAGCAAAGATAATATAATTTTTTAGAATACTGTGAGATTAATTATACATAAAATAAATATTGGAATTAAATTATATCATTATTTAGGTATAGGTGGAGAAAAATGAATAAAATACTAATGATACCTGTAATGGTGGTGCATGAATTACTTTTAACTTTGGAATAAAAGCTACAAGACAAAAGTATCCGAAATACATATAGCTTAAATAATTTATTATGAGATAGACAATATAAAAAATGTAAAGTGTGATATAAATCATGTATTGAAGAGAGTAAAACTGTTGAGTCTATACATCAAAGTAGAATTGTTATTATCGTAAGCTAGACTGTTACAACTATGAGATGTGTTATGTAAGTCTCTTGGTAACTAAATGAAAATTTGTAGTTTACACACAAAAGTAAAAGGAATCAAGCAGCCGGGTGTGGTGGCTCACGCCTGTAATCCCAGCACTTTGGGTGGCCGAGATGGACAGATCACCTGAGGCTGGGAGTTTGAGACCAGCCGGACCAACATGGAGAAAATCTGTCTCTACTAAAAATACAAAATTAGTCAGATGTGGTGGCAAGTGCCTGTAATCCCAGCTATTCAGGAGGCTGAGGAAGGAGAATTGCTTGAACTTGAGAGATGGAGGTTGAGTTGGCGCTATTGCACTCTAGCCTGGACAACAAGCATGAAACTCCACCTCAAAAAAAAAAAAAAGAAAAGAAAACAAAAGAAAGAAAATAAATGGTAATCAAAGCATAAAACAACAGAAGCAAAAAAAAAAAATCAAGAAATCAAGAGAAGAGAGCATGAAAAGAAAAACAAAGACTTTTTTTTTGGTGCAAAAGTAATTGCGGTTTTTGCCATTAAAAGTAATGGCAAATCAATAATTTTTAAAATATCAAATAATTTAATTATCTAATAAAAACACATTGCCATGGTTTGAATGCCCCCTTCAAAATTCATGTTGAAATTTAACAGCTATTGACCAGGCACAGTGGCTCAGGTCTCTAATCCCAGCACTATGGGAGGCTGAGATGGGTGGATCATGAGATCAGGAGATTGAGACCATCCTGGCTAACACGGTGAAACCTGTCTCTAATAAAAATACAAAAAAATTAGCCAGGCATGGTGGTAGGCACCTGTAGTCCCAGCTACTTGGGAGGCTGAGGGAGGAGAATGGCGTGAACCCAGGAGGCAGAGCTTGCAGTGAGCCAGGATCACACCATTGCACTCCAGCCTGGGTGACTGAGCGAGAGTCTGCCTCAAAAAAAAGAAAGAAAAGAAAAGAAAAAAGAAATTTAACTGCCATTAGACCTTT
Source organism: Pongo abelii (assembly GCF_028885655.2). Classification (NCBI taxonomy): domain Eukaryota; kingdom Metazoa; phylum Chordata; class Mammalia; order Primates; family Hominidae; genus Pongo; species Pongo abelii. Next base: position 25,453,157 of record NC_071991.2, read on the forward strand.
AAGAAGATACTAGGTTCTGAGGGATCTACTCTCATGAATGAATGAATGTCATTGTTTCCAGAGTGGGTTAGCTGGCAGGAAATTGGGTCTATTATAAAAGTAAGCTCACTTATGTTCACCTTCTGTCATCCTCATGCCTTTGGCCATTTTGTGATATGGAAATCTGATTCTCATCAGATGTCAGTGGCTCTTGGACATAATCTAAAATTGTGAGCTATGTACACTTCTATTCTTTATAAAATACCAACTCTAAGGCTGAGTGCGGTGGCTCATGCCTGTAATCCCAGCACTTTGGGAGGATGAGGCAACCGGATCACCTGAGATCAGGAGTTCAAGACCAGCCTGGCCAACATGGTGAAACCCCTTATCTACTAAAAATACAACATTCAGCTGGGTGTCGTGGCAGGTGCCTCTAATCCCAGCTACTCAAAAGGCTGAGGCTGGAGAATAGCTTGAACCTGGGAGGGGGAGGTTTCAGTGAACCAAGATCACACAACTGCACTCCTGCCTGGGCAACAAGAGCAAAACTTCGTCTGAAAAAGAAAAAAAAGGTTTACCTCTACATGACGAGCCACATCTCTACTCAGTGTGTGAAAAATAAATTCTTTTTTTTTCTGCCACCCCAGACTTCTGGGAAAGGAACCTGGAGCTGTGCCCAAGCATCCCAGCCTTTGCCCTCAATTGGAAACAGAGTGGAGTGTCTCTTAGCTCAGCAGTTTGTGCTCCTCAAGAGTTTACACAAACAAAAAGCTGAGAAATACTGCTTGCTGAAAGGGGTGTAAAAGGCAAAGGACAAACTGGTTGTCCTCTGAAGAGGAGACACTTCTATTCTATGTTGGGCTATGATCTTGGAGAATGCAGGCAGGGAACGAGTTTTGCCCATTTTCCAGTGAAAGACTCCTTGTGATAAGAGAGGCTCTTCTCTCTCTACCTGGTGAGTTATTTCATCTCTTTGGTACCCAATTTCCTCATGTTTACAATTAGGGAGTGAAACCACACATCCCCTAAGATTCTTTCCTCTTAGCCGTTCTATGAATTAATTAATGAAATTTGTTTTCCCATTAGCATACATCCAAAAAGGTATTCAAGGTAGGTTTTCCGTGTTTCCTGGAATCATGTAACTGCCCAAGATGAAGTGGTAGTGTTTGGAGGAGAAGCCCTTCCTTGCTTCCTTTATTTCCGTTTTAGAGACAAAATCTCTCCCTGTCACCCATGCTGGAGAGCAGTGGTGCAATCCTGTCTCACTGCAACCTCAAACTTCTGGCCTCAAGTGATCCTCCCATCCCAGCCTCTAGAGTGGCTGGGACAACAGGCACACACCACCATGCCCAGCTAATTTTAAAATTATTTTGGGCTGGGCACAGTGGCTCATGCCTGTAATCCCAGCAATTTGGCAGGCCAAGGCAGGCAGATCACCTGATGTCAGGAGTTCAAGACTAGCCTGGTTAACATGGTGAAACCTGGCTCTACTAAAAATATAAGAAATTAGCCAGGCATGGTGGCACACACCTGTAATCCCAGCTACTTGGGAGGCTGAGGCAGGATAATCACTTGAACCCAGGAGGCAGAGGTTTCAGTGAGCCAAGATCATGCCATTGCACTCCAGCCTGGGCAACAAGAGTGAAACTCCATCTCAAAAAAAAAAATAAATAAATAAGAAGTAAAACCAAAAAACAAACAAAAACCTAAAAAATAAAAATAAAAATAAAATAAAATTATTTTGTAGAGACAGGGTGTCACTATGTTGCTCAGGCTGGTCTCAAACTCCTGGCCTCAAGTGACCCTTCTGCCTCAGCCTCCCAATGTGGTGGGATTATAGATGTGGGACATTGTGCCTGGCCCTTCATTGCTTTTTAATAAACTGAATTACCTTCTTTTGAATATCTTTAGAACTACAGTAGTTTTGGCTTTTGAGGCTAGAGTTAATTTCCATAAATAGTCATTTTGAGCCAGGTCTTTTGAATAAAGTGAGTGGCCAGAGATGATGCCACAATTTTGGCTAAAACAGTTTCCCAGAGAGCACGCTGTGTACTCTAAAATGCTGTGTGCCGGTCACTGGGCCACAGTTCACTCTTCTTGCAAACTCAGAATTACAAATTTAAAAAAATTTAAAATTTAATTAATTAATTTTTTTTTTTAGACAGGGTCTTGCTCTGTCACACAGGCTGGAGTGCAGTGCAGTGGTGTGATCTTGGCTCACTGCAACTTCCGCCTCCCAGGTTCAAGCAGTTCTCCTGCCTCAGCCTCCCATCTAGCTGGGATTACAGGCATGTGCCACCACATCTGGCTAATTTTTGTACTTTTTTTTTTTAGATGGAGTCTTGCTCTGTTGCCCAGGCTGGAGTGCAGTGGGGTGATCTCAGCTCACTGCAACCACTGCCTCCCAGGTTCAAGTGATTCTCCTGACTCGGCCTCCTGAGAAGCTGGGATTACAGGCCCTTACCACCACATCTGGCTAAGTTTTGCATTTTTAGTAGAGGTAGGGTTTCACCATGTTGGCCAGGCTGGTCTTGAACTCCTGACCTCAGGTGATCCACCTGCCTCAGCCTCCCAAAGTGCTGGAATTACAGGCATGAGCCACCACACCTGGCCTAATTTTTGTACTTTTAGTAGATACAGGGCTTCCTAAGTTTTGTACTTTTAGTAGATACGGGGCTTCACCATGTTGGCCATGCTGTTCTCAAAACTCCTGACCTCAAGTGATCCACCCACCTTGGCCTCCCAAAATGCTAGAATTACAGGCATGTGCCAATATGCCCAGCCAATTCTTTCTAATATCAAAGGAATCACCAGCATCTTCTCTTTCTTTTGATTCATTTATTTTCTTGGTTCTGAAATTTTTTTTAAATATGGAGTGCTTCGTGAATTTGTGTGTCATCCTTTCACAGGGACCATACTCATCTTCTCCATGTCATGTCAATTTTAGCATATGTGCTGCTGAAGTGAGCACTGGTTCTGAATTTATTTATTTATTTATTTATTTTTAAGACAGGGTTTCACTGTGTCTTCCAGGCTGGAATACAGTGGCATGATCATGGCTCACTGCAAACTTCACTTCCCAGGGCTCAAGCAATCCTCCTGCCTGGGCCTCCCAAAGTGCTGAGATTACAGGCATGAGCCACTGTGCCAAGCCTGGAATGTTTAACTGCTGACTTTGATGCCTATTTTTGGTTGTACTTGACACTCCCACTTCTTATTTCTTTAAAAATTACTGGTTTGTTCAGCTCCTTAAAAGCATCATTGGTATTTTATACATCAAAATATGTGAGGCCAGGCATGGTGGCTCAGGCCTGTAATCCCAACCATTTGGGAGGCCAAGGTGGGAGAATCACTCTAGGCCAAGAGTTTGAGACCAGACTGGCTAACATAGTGAGACCCGCATCTGTACATGAAAAAAAAAAAAAAAGCTGGGTGTGGTGGTGCAAATCTGTAGTCCTAGCTACTTGGGAGGCTGAGGCAGAACTGCTTGAGCCCAAGAGTTTTAGGCTGCAGTGAGCTATGATCATGCCACTGCACTCCAACTTGGATAACAGAGCAAAGCCCTGCCTCCAAAATAAATAAATAAAATAAAATAGACAATAGAATTTTCTGAGCTTTTCACCCTTTCCACAGGTTATAGGTGCCTGCAAGGAATAGTGAATGTTGAAGGTAGACATTTTTCATTGCAATATAAGTAGGATACCTTTCTAACCATGTTCCCATGCAGACATAGAATGAAAAACCAGTTGGCTGGGGCTATAGCAGGAATTCAGGAATCGTGCCTATGGCTCTATTTGAAGGGCCTTTTCTCTTCTTTCTTTTTTTTTTTTTTTTTTTTTTTTGAGACAGAGTCTTGCTCTGTTGCCCAGGCTGGAGTGCAGTGGTGCAATCTCAGCTCACTGCCACCTCTGTCTCCCCGGTTCAAGCAATTCTTATGCCTCAGTCTCCCGAGTAGCTGGGATTACAGGTGCGTGCCACAACGCCCAGCTAATTTTTGTATTTTTAGTAGAGGTGGGGTTTCACCATTTGGCCAGGCTGTTCTTGAACTCTTGGTCTCACATGATCCTCCAACCTCGGCCTCCCAAAGTGCTGGGATCACAGGCGTGAGCCACCGTGTCTGGCCGATACCCTCCTCTTAAGTCTGGATTAGACCTGCTGGCTTGCTTCTTTTTTGTTTTTTTTTTTTATGAGACAAGGTCTTGCTTTGTCCTCCAGGCTGGAGTGAAGTGGTGTGATAGTTCACTGCAGCCTCAACCTCCTGAGCTCAAGAGATCCTCCTGCCTCAGCCTCCTGAGTAACTGAGACCACAGGTACATGCCACCACTCCCACCTAATTTTCTGTAGAGGCAGGGTCTCACTATGTTGCCTAGGCTGGTCTTGAACTTCTGGCCTCAAGTTGTCTTCTCACTTCAGCCTCACAAGGTGCTGGGATTACAGGCATGAGCCACTGTGCCCAGCAAGAAATAAGAAGGTTTAATTTATTGGTGTGAGCTGTCCGGTTGGCTGTGCAGAGAGCTCCTGATGTGAGTGGATTCAGGGCCAGGGTGAGAAGGCATGATCCTTATGAACTTCTCTGTACCTCCACTTGCTGGAAAAGGGCAGGGTCCCCACAGTCAGACTCCCCACCAGCTCTTTGTAGGCCCTGACTCAACAACGTTCTGATTTGTCGTCATTGTGGTTCCTGGCATGTGGCACTAAGCACTATTTTATTTTTTTGAGTCAGGGTCTCACTCTGTTGCCCGGGGTGGAGTGCAGTTGTGCAATCTCAGCTCACTGCAAACTTGACCTTCCAGGCTCAAGCAATCCCTCTGCCTCAGCCTCTAAACTAGCTGGGATCACAGGCACCCGCCACTACACTTGGCTAATTTTTGTATTATGATTATTTTTTTAGAGATACTGGGTATCACTATGTTGCCCAGGCTGGTCTTGAACTCCCGAGTGATTCTCCCACCTCAGCCTCCCAAAGTGCTGAAGTTACAAATGTGAGTCATCACAACCCGGACAGATTTTTTTTAAAAACCAAATTGAGATTTTATTTCAAAATTTAAACAAGATTTTAAAATGTTTAAATTAGGCTGAGTGCAGTGGCTCATGCCTATAATCCTAGCAATTTGAGAGGCCAAGGCAGGCAGATCACCTGAGGTCAGGAGTTCGAGATCAGCCTGGCCAACATGGTGAAACTCTGTCTCTACTAAAAATACAAAAATTATCCAGGCATTGTGGCACACACCTGTAATCCCAGCTATTCAGGAGGCTGAGGCTGGAGAATCGCTTGAACCCAGGAGACAGAAGTTGCAGTGAGCTAAGATCGTGCCACTGCATTCCAGCCTGGATGACAGAGAGGGACTTTGTGTCAAAAAAACTAATAAATAAATAAATAAACAAATAAAATGTTTAAATTATTTTCTTAGTTGGGTATAGTGGTGTGCACCTGTGGTTCTGGCTACTTGGGGGGCTGAGGTAGGAGGATGGCTTGAGCCTGGGAGATAGAGGCTGCGGTGAGCTATGATCATACCACTACACTCCAGCCTGGGTAACAGAGCAAGACTTTGTCTCAAAAAAAAATTATTTTCCTCTCAGTCCCAGGTATTCTAACAAGCCTTGACGGCCCCCATTTTGGGATGACAGCCTGTGGCAAGGGCCTGGCAAACAGGTTCCGTGTGTATTATTGAGGTCATTGTGGAGTAACATTTCCTCAGGCTGCATCAGCCTGTGGGTGAAAGTAAAGTTGGGTGCGGTGGCTCTCCCTGGATTCCTTGATGCTTTTAATACCCTGAGTCTCTACATTACTCTGAGCCACGTTGACACTTGTGCACCAAAGTGCGTGGTATGTATGGCCCCAGTGCCCACAGGATCGCTTGTGAGAACTGCTCCTTCAGCCCCACCTGTGGCCTCTCCTTCTCCAGGGTGAAGTCTGGTTCCTGATGTTCACGCCATGCCCCTTCTCACCAGGGTGCACGGGCATCACTGCCTCCAAAACACCTGATGGAAACCTGTTCCTGGTGGGGCCAACTTACCTGTACAGGATGGCTTTCTCTGAAGCCAGTTCTCCCACCACAGTGGAAGTAAAGAAAATTGTGAAAACTGGCAGGGCACGGCAGCTCATGCTTGTAATCCCAGCACTTTGAGAGGCTGAGCGTGGCAGATCACTAGAGGTCAGGAGTTTGAGACCAGCCTGGCCAACATGGCAAAACATGATCTCTACTAAAAATACAAAAAATTAGCCAGGTATAGTGGCATGCATCTGTAATCCCAGCTACTCAGGAGGCTGAGGAATGAGAATCACTTGAACCGGGAGGTGGAGGTTGCAGTGAGCCAAGATCATGTCACTACACTCCAGCCTGGGTGACAGAGCAAGACTCGGTCTCTAAATAAATAAATAAATAAATAAAATTATGAAAACTCTCTTTTGAATATATGGGCACCTCCTGAACAGGAGGTGGTTGAGGGGAGGTCCTGGCAGGTGAGACAGGGTATCCTGGCAGGGCAGGATCTGGGACTTCAGTGTATTCAGTGTTTGGACCTCAATGGTGCCCTTTGTCACAAGTATCCATCTGTATCCACTGACTTATATGGGGGAACCTGGGGAAAAACCAGTGATATGGTTTGGTTATTTCCCCACCCAAATCTCATCTTGAATTTTAGCTCCCATAATCCCCATGTGTTGTGGGAGGGACCCAGTAGGAGGTAATTGAATCATGGGAGTGGGTTTTTCCCCTGCTGTTCTCATGATAGTGAATTAGTAAATAAGTCTCATGAGATCTGATGGTTTTATAAAAGGGCAGTTCCCCTGCACACAATTTCTTCCCTGCTGCCATGTAAGATGTGCCTTTGGTCTTCCTTTGCCTTCTGTCATCATTGTGAGGCCTCCCCAGCCATGCTGAAAAGTGAGTTCATTAAATATCTTTCCTTATAAATTACCTAGTCTCAGGTATGTCTTTATAACCAGCATGAGAATGGATGAATACAACCAACCTCAATAGCTTAAGTGGGTCCAGCCACCACTCCAGAAGATACAGGATTATAAACCATGGTGGCATTCACATGGTTCTAACTCAGCACATGTGCAGAGTATATGAGCTGTGGGGCTATGATGGCCTCCACCTAGATTTTCAGAGTAGAGATGGAGTTTCACCATGTTGGTCAGGCTGGTCTCAAACTCCTGACCTCATGATCCACTTGCCTTGGCCTCCCAAAGTGCTGGGATTACAGGTGTGAGCCACTGCGTCAGGCCAAAAATGCAGATTTTTGTGTCTCCCAGGGCTCTGAATCTAAATTTCTGGATGTCTAATTCTTTGGATATCTAATTTTTAACAACTTTCTGGTGATTCTTAAGCACATTAAAATTTGAGAACCACTGCTCTATGTCCAATATCATTTTAACCTGGAAAATATGCACTCACCAACCCTTCAATCAATGTTATTACCTGAGTTTGCCTGATCATAAAGGCCACTAGCGGGAGTCATAAAAATACACATTCTTGGCCTGGGCATGGTGGCTCACACCTGTAATTCCAGCACTTTAGGAGGCCTAGGCAGGCAGATCACAAGGTCAGGAGATCGAGACCCTTCTGGCCAACATGGAGAAACCCCGTCTCTACTAAAAATACAAAAAAAAAAATTAGCTGGTTATGGTGGCATGTGCCTGATATTTCAGCTACTTAGGAGGCTGAGGCAGGAGAATCGCTTGAACCCAAAAGTTGGATGCTGCAGTGAGCTGAGATCATGCCACTGCACTCCAGCCTGGTGACAAAGCAAGACTCTGTCTCAAAAATAAATAAATAAATAAATAAATAAACAAATAAATAAATAAAACACATTCTTAGAACTCTCTGCTGGTGGGGATCCTGTATGAAACAAAGCCCAAGAATCTACACTTATTTATTTATTTTTTATGCTTTTTGCTTTTTTTGAGATGGAGTCTTGCTCTGTCACCCAGTCTGGAGTGCAGAGGTGCGATCTCACCTCATTGCAACCTCTGCCTCTTGGGTTCAAGTGATTCTCTGGTCTTAGACTCCAGAGTAGCTGGGATTACAGGTGCCCACCAACATGCCCGGCTAATTTTTGTATTTTTAGTAGAGACAGGGTTTTACCATGTTGGTCAGGCTGGCCTCGAACTCCTGACCTCAGGTGATCCACCTGCCTTGGCCTCCCAAAGTTCTGGGATTAGAGGTGTGAGTCACTGTGCCCAGCTACGAATCTACATTTAAATGCAGTTGTTAAATGTTCTTCTAAGTACACACATTTATCTATTTTCTGGAATCACCAAAATGTATATCAGTAAAATTTTGGATAGCTTTAACCCAATATGGTAAGTTTAATTTTTGAATAGCAGTTTATTTTAAGCCATTGCTTCCAGAAGAATTTAATCTGATCCAGTGCTGCATTTTTCTCTCACCCACAGAGACAAGAATGAAGACAATAGCTATAGTATTTATTGAGCATTAACTATGTGCCCACCACCATGTAATTGGTCCTCTCAAACCCTCTGAGGCATGGACCACTGTACTACTGCCATCCCCATTTTATGGAGAAGATACTGAGGCAAAGCAGAGTTAAGTACCTTGCTAGACACAGGCAGTTATTAACATGGTAGAGTTGGGATTCCAAACCATTTCAATCCAACACAACACTGCATCTCTGCACTTAATCCAGACCAATTTCTCTGATGCTTAAAATTTGCCTGCTTTTTAAAAATTTTTATTTTTAGATAGAGTTTTGCTTTTGTTGCCCAGGCTAGAGTGCAATGGTGTTATCTCAGCTCACCGCAACCTCTGCTCTCTGGGTTCAAGCAATTATCCTGCCTTAGCCTTCCCAGATAGCTGGGATTACAGGCATGTGCCATCACACCCAGCTAAGTTTGTATTTTTAGTAGAGATGGGGTTTCTCCTTGTTGGTCGGGCTGGTCTCAAACTCTCAAACTCAGGTGATCCAACTGCCTGTCACCCAGGCTGGAGTGCAGTGGCACAATTTTGACTCACTCAAACCTCTGCCTCCCAGATTCAAGCAATTCACCTGCCTCAGCCTCCTGACTAGCTGCAATTACAGGCACCCACCACAACACTAATTTTTGTATTTTTAATAGAGACAGCTAATATTTGTATGTTTAGTAGAAACCGGGTTTCACCATGTTGGCCAATCTGGTCTTGAACTCCTGACCTCAGGTGATCTGCCCACCTCATCCTTCCACAGTGCTTGGATTACAGGCAGGAGCCACGGCGCCCAGCCAAAATTATATTTCTTTTATAAAAGAGAAAGTTTTCCCTGTGCCATGTTCTACTCATGGCTAAAAGTTTCCTAAAATGGGCCAGGCACAGTGGCTCACACCTGTAATCCCAGCACTTTGGGTGGCTGAAGTGGGTGGATCACCTGAGGTCAGGAGTTCGAGATCAGCCTGGCCAACATGGTGAAATCTTGTCTCTACTAAAAATACAAAAAAAATAGCCGGTGTGGTGATGGGCGCCTGTAATTCCAGCTACTCGGGAGGCTGAGGCAGGAGAATCGCTTGAACCCAGGAGGTGGAGGTTGCAGTGAGCCAAGATAGTGTCATTGCACTCCAGCCTTGGTGACAGGAGCAAAACTCTGTCTCAAAAGAAAAAGGTTTCTAAAATGGGCCTTGTTCTTTTCTTCTTCTTCTTCTTCCTCTTCTTCTTCCTCTTCTTATTCCTCTTCTTCTTCTTCTTCCTCTTCCTCTTCTTCTCCTTCTTCTCTTCTTCTTCTTCCTCTTCTTCTTTTTCTTCTTCTTCTTCTTTCTTCTTCCTCTTCCTCTTCTCCTTCTTCTCTTCTTCTTCCTCCTCCTCTTCTTCTTCTCTTCTTCTTCTTCTTCTTCTTCTTCTTCTTTCTTCTTCTTCTTTTTCCTCTTCTCCTTCTCCTTCTTCTTCCTCCTCTTCTTCTTCTTCCTCTTCCTCTTCTTCTCCTTCTTCTCTTCTTCCTCCTCTTCTTCTTCTTCTCTTCTTCTTCTTTCTTCTTCTTCTTCCTCTTCCTCTTCCCCTTCCCCTTCCCCTTCCCCTTCCCCTTCTCCTTCTCCTTCTCCTTCTCCTTCTTCTTCTTCTTCTTCTTCTTCTTCTTCTTCTTCTTCTTCTTCTTCTTCTTCTTCTTCTTCTTCCTTCTTCTTCTTCTCCTTCTCCTTCTTCTTCTTCTTCCTTCTTCTTTAGAGCAGCTAGAAAGAAAACGTTCTTCATAACCCAAAAAGCCCTCTTCTAAAAATATTTTCTATATCAGCAAGACTAATTAAATTAGAAAACATAACCAACTAAATGATAAAACAAGGTAAAGTCTTTTGCTAATTATTTTTGAATAATTTATTCCTGGGCTCCCTATGACTTGTTGAGGAATTGCAAGATACTGGGAAGTCTCTAATTAGGGAGTTTTAGAATAAACAGAAGTATAAACATTCATAGGAGTTATATTTGAAGACAACTGCTTTTAATACACAGACCCACCAGGAAGTGAGCAGCAGGGATTATTTATTATGTGTTTTACTTTGAACAGAGAATATGCACGTTGATTAGGTCAGAAGTGTTCTTGTCCTTGCATAGTGAAGGAAATGTATGCAAGATAAGGATGAATGTGGTATGCAGGGAGCTCCAGGCACGGCTGGCATTTGGCTTTGCTGTTGGCTGCAATGTGGACTGTGGACTGTGGGCAAATTAACTCACCACTTTATGAATGGCCCTTTGAGAGGGAATCTTATAAAGATCCCAGGACTTGCAGCAGCCACACAGGAGATTGAGTATTCAAGGGAATAGAATGCTGGAGAACACAGGGTCACTTAGGTTAGCCAAGATGAAAAATGAGGCTGGGCACAGTGCTTCATACCTGTAATCCCAACACTCTGAGAGGCTGAGGCAGGAGGATCACTTGAGCCCAGGAATTTGAGGCTGGACTGAGCAACATAGTGAGACCCCATCTCTACAAAAAATAAAAAGAAACCAGTCGGGTACAGTGTCATGAGCCTGTGATCTCAGCTGTTCAGGAGGCTGAAGTGGGAGAATCGCTTGAGGCTAGGGAGGTGAGACTCTGTCAAAAAGGAAGAGGAGGAGGAGGAAGAGGAAGAAGAAGAAGGAGGAAGAGGAAGAAGAAAGAGGAGGAGGAAGAAGGAGGACGAGGAGGGGGAAGAAGAAATAGATGGAGAAAAAGAAACAGTCTCTGAGCAGCCATGAAGAGTAGGCAGATAACCCCACCTACCTCTCACTGGGTCTATGGGGAAAACATTGATTAAAGCAGAGTAGGTCTTCAGAGAGAGACCAGGTTTGGTGAGTAAGAGATTCGAAAAGCTAGAAGGAAAGGAGAATATTTAAGTTACTCTTACTGCATAATATAGAACCCCAAAACTTTAGGTGCTTAAAATAACAACCTTGCTGGGCATGGTGGCTCGAACCTGTAATCTCAGCAATTTGGGAGCCCGAGGTGGGTGGATCACCTGAGGTCGGGAGTTTGAGACCAGCCTGACCAACTTGGAGAAACCCCATCTCTATTAAAAATACAAAATTAGCCAGGTGTGGTGGCACATGCCTGTAATTGCAGCTACTCAAGAGGCTGAGGCAGGAGAATCACTTGAACCCTGGAGGTGGAGGTTGCGGTGAGCCGAGTTCATGACTTTGTACCCCAGCCTGGGCAACAAGAGTAAAACTCCATCTAAAAAAAACTGAAAACCAAAAAACAAACAAACAAAAAAGAAAAAAACAAAAAAGGATTTTTTTTTTCATTGTTCTGGGAGTTGATGGGTTCAAGTAGGTGATTTTCACTCAGGGTCTCTCATGCTGTTGTAGTGGCTGGGCTGGAGTCTTCACAAAGCCTTCTTCAGTCCCATGTCTGGAAACTGATGTTGGCTGTCATCTGAAACCTGAGCTGGGACTGTTGATTGGAACACCAAAATGTGGCCTCTCCCTGTGATCTGGGCTTCCTCACAGCATGGAGGCTGGGTGCAAAGAGCAAGCATCCCAGGAAGACCACGGAGAAATGGTGTCCCCTTTTATGACTACCTTGAATCCCTTCTGCCAGTCACAGACCTTCTTGAATTCAAGGGAAAGGAGCACAGACCCGACCTCACCATGGGAGCAATGTTAAGCTCATGTTGAAGAACAGCACGTGCTATTATTATTATTATTATTATTGGGGAATCTTGCTCTGTCACCAAGACTGGAGTGCAGTTGTGCAATCTCAACTCACTGCAACTTCTGCCTCCCGGGTTCAAGGGTTCAAATGATTCGCCTGCCTCAGCTTCCTGAGTAGCTGGGATTACAGGCGCCTGCCACCACACCCAGCTAAATGTTGTACTTTTTAGTAGAGATGGGGTTTCACAGTGTTGGCCAGGCTGGTCTCAAACTCCTGACTTCAAGTGATCTGCCCGCCTGGGCCTCCCAAAGTGCTGGGATTACAGGTGTGAGCCACCGAACCCAGTACGTGCTATTAGTAAAAAGTCAGAAAACAGTCAGGTGTGGTGGTTTGTGCCTGTTATCCAGCACTTTGGGAGGCTGATGTGGGCAGATCACTTGAGGTCAGGAGTTGGAGACCAGCCTGGGCAACATAAGACCCCCCTCTCTATAAAAATAAAAAAGAAATATAAAATTAAAAGTCAGAAAACAGCAGATATTGTGAGGATGCAGAGAAAAGCGAATGCTTATACACTGTTGTTGGGAATGTAAATTAGTACAACCATTACAGAAAACAGTATGGAGATTTCTCAAAGAACTAAAAATAAAACTGCTATTCAACCAGCAATCTCACTATTGGGTATCTACCCAAACGGAAAGAAATCAATACATCAAAAAGAGTACAGGCTCATGCCTGCAATAATAACTGGGAGGCTGAGGTCGGCAGAACTGTTTTCACCTGTAATCCCAGCACTTGGGGAAGCTGAGGCAGGTGGATCACCTGAGTTCAGGAGTTCAAGACCAGCCTGACCAATATGATGAAACCCCATCTCTACTAAAAATACAAAAATTAGCCAAGCATGATGACACACGCCTGTAGTCCCAGCTACTCAGGAGGCTGAGACAAGATAATTGCTTGAACCCAGGAGGTGGAAGTTGCTTGAACCCAGTAGGTGGAAGTTGCAGTGAGCTGAGATTATGCCATTGCACTCCAGCCCGGGCAACAAGAGTGAAACTCCATCTCAAAACAAACAAACAAACTACCTGTACTCATATGTTTATCACAGCACTATTCATAGTAGCAAAGATATGGAATCAACCTAAGTGTCCATCAGCAGATGACTCGATAAAGAAAATGTGGTACATGTACACCATGGAGCGTGACTCAGCCACAAAAAGGATAAAATCATGTATTTTGCAGCACTGTAGATAGAGCTGGAGGCCATTATCCTCAGTGAAATAATTCAGAAAAAAAGTCAAATACTGAATGTTCTCATGCATGGGAGTTAAACAATAGGTAGACATGGGGAACAATAGGTATTGGAGACTCCAAAAGATGGGAGGATGCGAGGAAGGTGAGGGATGAAAATTTTCCTATTGAGTACCATGTTCATTATTTGAATCATGGCTACACTCAAAGCCCAGACCTCAGCACTCCACAATATGTGCACATAGAAAATCTGCACCTGTGGGGTACAGGCCACCCACCCCAGCCTCCCAAACTGCTGGGATTACAGGCATGAGCCATTGCACCAGCTCTCAACTTTCATGGTATTTACAGGGGGTACAAGTGCAATTTCGTTACACGGGTCTTTTGTACCCAGGTAGTGAGCATAATAGACAGATCAAATATTTTTTCAGTTTTATTTATTTAAAAATTCAGCTGGCTGGGTCCAGTGGCTCACGCCTGTAACCCCAGCACTTTGGGAGGCTGAGACAGTTGGATCACGAGGTCAGGAGTTCAAGAGCAGCCTGGCCGAGATGATGAAACCCTGTCTCTACCAAAAATACAAAAATGAGCCAGCCTGTTGTGATGCCTGCCTGTAATCCCAGCTACTTGGGAGGCTGAGGCAGGAGAATCGCTTAAACCTGGAAGGCAGAGGTTGCAGTGAGCTGAGATTATGCCATTGCACTCCAGCCTGGATGACAGAGTGAGACTCTGTCGGGGGCAAAAAGAGTTCAACTTTTGGCCAGATGTGGTGACTCATGTCTGTGATCCCAGCACTTTTGGAGGCTGAGGCAGGCGGATCAACTCAGGACAGGACTTCCAGACCAGCCTGGGCAACATGGTGAAACACCGTTTCTACTAAAAATACAAAAATTAGCTGGGCATGGTTGTGCACACCTGTAATCCCAGATACTCAGGTGGCTGAGTCAGAAGAATCACTTGAACCCAGGAGGCAGAGGTTGCAATGAGCCGAGAATGCACCACTGCACTCCAGCCTGGGTGACAGAGCGAGACTCCATTTCAAAAAAAAAAATTCAACTTTTATTTTATTATTATCATTTTTGAGACAGGGTCTCACTCTGTCACTCATGCTGGAGGGCAGTGGTGTGATCATGGCTTACTGCAGCATTGACCTCCTGGACTCAAGCAATCCTCACCTCAGACTCCTGAGTAGCTGGGACTACAGGTGCACGCCACCATGCCTGGCTAATTTTTGTATTTTTTGTAGAGACAGGGTGTCGCCACGTTGCCCAGGCTGGTCTTGAACTCCTGAGCTCAAGTGATCCACCCACCTCGGCCTCCCAAAGTGCTAGGATTACAGGCATGAGCTATTGCACTGGCTCTCAGCTTTTATATTAGATACAGGGGGTACATGTGCAGTTTTATTACAAGGGGATTTTGCACCCAGGTAGTGAGCAAAGCACCTAATAGGTAGTTTTTCAACCCATAACCCTTCTTCCCTTCTCCCCCATCTAGTAGTCCACAGTGTCCATTGTTTCCTATTTACAAAATTTAAAAATCAGCTGGGCGCAGTGGCTCACTCCTATAATCCCAGCACTTTGGGAGGCCAAGGTGGGTGGATCTCCTGAGGTCAAGAAGTCAAGACCAGCCTGGCTAACAAAGTGAAACCCCATCTCTACTAAATATACAAAAATTAGCCAGGTGGGGTGGTGCGTGCCTGTAATCCCAGCTACTTGGGAGGTTGGGGCAGGAAAATCACTTGAGCCTGGGAGGCAAAGGTTGTAGTGAGCTGAGATCATGCCACTGCACTCCAGCCTGGGCAACAGAGTGAGATTCCATCTCAAAAAAAAAAAAAAAAAAAAAAAAAAGAAGAAGAAGAAAAGAGGAGGAAGATTTTTAACTCAGTGTCTCTGGGCAGTAGCCTCCTTCTGGGAGAGCACATACCACAAGATAATCAGTTACTTTCCCCACCTTTTAGTTTTCTGTAAGTAAAATCTTTACAATGGCTTGTATTTCTAGGTGACTAAAACTGTATATATATATATATATACACATATATATACACATATATATATACACATATATATACACATATATATATACACATATATATACACACATTATATATACACACATATATATATGTATATATATATCCTTCTCTTTTTTTGGACGTTTATCTGACAATCTTCTGCTGATATCAAGTAGTTGTTTTGCTTTGTTTTTGAGACAAGGTCTTGCTTTGTCACCCAGGCTGGAGTGCAATGGCACGACCTCAGCTCACCGCAGCCTTGACTTCCTGGGCTCAAGTGACCCTCCCATCTCAGTCTCTTGAGTAGATGGGACTACAGCGCATGCACCATGCCCAGCTAATTTTTAAATTTTCTGTAGACACAGGATTTTATTGTGTTGCCCAAGCTGGTCTCAAACTCCTGGGCTCAAGCAATCCTCCTGCCTGGGTCTCTCAAATTGTTGATATTAAAGGCATTAGCCACTGTGCTTGGCCACCCATTGCTTTAATTTAGGGTCTTTAAGACAAACAGCACCCCTCCAGTGATTAGGAGAGACCCAAGGTGGAAATAAGAGTTTATCACTTGGCTGGGCACAGTGGCTGATGCCTGTCCCAGCATTTTGGGAGGCCGAGGTGGGAGGATCACTTGAGTCCAGGAGTTTGAGACCAGCCTGGGCAATTTCTGTAGACCCTGTGTCTACAAAAAATTTGAAAATTAGCCAGGTGTGATTATGTGTGTCTGTGATCCCAGCTACCTGAGAGGCTGCAGCAAGAGGATCACTTGAGCCTGGGGTGTCAAGGCTGCAGTGGGCCATGTTCATGCCACTGCCCTGTGGCCTAGGTGACAAAGTGAGACTGTCTAAAAAAAAAAAAAAAGTTTATCACTTAAAGGTCCTAGGGATACACGACACTCCTAGAGGTCATACACAGGAGGTGAGAAAGAGACTTGGGGGCCAGTGCCTTTAGTGGGGTCCTGGGCAATACACAAGCAGGTTTCCCTGTGGGGATTTTAATTGGTGGATTTTAAGCAAGGAGGTGGCCGGGCAAGGTGGCTCCTGCCTACAATCCCAGCACTTTGGGAGGCCAAGTCTGATGGATCACCTGAGGTCAGGAGTTTGAAACCAGCCTGGCCAGCATGGTGAAAACCCTGTCTCCACTAAAAATACAAAAATTAGCTGGGCTTGGTGGTGGGCGCCTGTAGTCCCAGCTACTTGGGGGGCTGAGGTAGGAGGATCGCTTGATCCTGGGAGATCGAGGCTGCAGTATTCTGAGATCGCACCACTGTACCCCAGCCTGGGCGACAGAGACAGACTCTGTCTCAAAAAACAAACAAAAAATAAAGCAAGCACTCACGAGTTCCAGGAGGTCTCACAGTGACTGAATGGTGGTCACTGCAGCATATCTGCACAGTCCGTGTGGGGTGTGAGGGTCAGCGGGGCCAGCTGAACAGGCTGCATGGAACCATTCCATGGGAAGGTGGCCACCAGGGAGCAGTTGTGTAAGGCGGACTTCTGGATCCACCACACTGAGGAACTGGGGGTTTGGGGAGTAGAACTGGAAACCGTGTCAAGAGTGACTGAGTTGGCCAGGTGCTGTGGCTCATCCCTGTAATCTCAGCACTTTGGGAGGCTGAGGCAGATGGATCACCTGAGGTCAGGAGTTTGAGACCAGCCTGGCCAACATGTTGAAACCCTGTCTCTACTAAAAATACAAAAATAAGCTGGGCATGGTGGTGCATACCTGTAATCCCAGTTATTTGGGAGGCTGAGGCAGAGGAATTGCTTGAACCCAGGAGGTGGAGGTTGCAGTGAGCCGAGATAAAACCACTGCACTCTAGACTGGTCCACAGAGTAAGACCTCATCTCAAAACAAAAAAAAAAGTGACTGAGCCCTGCTTCTGGTAGGAGAATGTATGACTTACATTTCAAAAGGATGCTGATGCAATATAAAGCTATAAGAATTCACTAAAAAAATTTTTTTTGAGATAGGGTCTCACTCTGTTACCCAGGCTGGAGTGCAGTGATGTGATCTCAGCTTACTGCAATCTCCACCTCCTGGGTTCAAGCGATTCTTCTGCCTCTGTCTCTCAAGTAGCTGGGATTACAAGTATACACCACCAAGCCCAGCTAATTTTTGTGTTTTTAGTAGAGATGGGGTTTCACCATGTTGGCCAAGCTGGCCTTGAACTCCTGGCCTCATGTTATCTGCCTGCCTTGGCCTCCCAAAGTGCTGGGATTACAGATGTGAGCCCACCATGCCCAGCCTACAAG
Organism: Pongo abelii; assembly: GCF_028885655.2. Classification (NCBI taxonomy): domain Eukaryota; kingdom Metazoa; phylum Chordata; class Mammalia; order Primates; family Hominidae; genus Pongo; species Pongo abelii. The sequence continues at coordinate 25,470,701 of NC_071991.2, forward strand.
TGTATTTCTTATTGAGTTTATACTTTCAGTTTCTCTCTGGGACATCATAGATGTTCAATAATAGGATGAATCAACAAAAAGAAGGGAGGGAAGAAGGAAAAGGAGAGAGGGAGAGAGAAGAGAAGGAAGGAGAAGAAAAAGTATAGAGACTATCAGTTTTGGGGTTTTGTTTTCATTTTTGTTTGGAGACAGGGTCTTGCTCTGTCACCCAGGCTGGAGTGCAGTGTTGTAATTACAGCTCACTGAAGCCTCATCCTCCTGGGCTCAAGCCATCCTCCTGCCTCAGCCTCCTGAGTAGTGGGTACAGCAGGCATGAGCCACAACATCTATCTAATTTTTGTATTCTTTGTAGAGATAAGTCTTGCTACATTGTAAGGCTGATCCTGAGTTCCTGAGCCCAACATAATGAGACCCCCATCTCTACAAAAAAATTAAAAAACAGATGAAAACCACTTGAAGTTTTTGCAAACCTGGCCTTCCATCTCAGGGAGTAAAATTTCTCCATTGTATTCATATGTCAGCACTTGTGACCACAGTGTGAAGTATTCACTTGCGGTGGACAATCCTGGCCTGGTAAATTGTTAACTCTCTAGTAATGCTTACAAGATACAGAATGGTGTGGAAATCATTGCCTCGGGTTCCAGCTCTGAATGTGATCCCACAGCAGTCATGAACTCTGGTGAGGGTGTTTCCCAGCTGTTAAAGGAGATAGCAGGGCCGGTGCAGTGGCTCACACCTGTAATCCCAGCACTTTGGGAGGCTGAGGTGGGCGGATGTCTTGAGGCCAAGAGTTTGAGACCAGCCTGGGCAACATAGAAAAACCCAGTCTCTACAAAAAATACAAAAATTAGCCAGGCGTGGCGGCAGGTGCCTGTAATCCTAGCTATTCGGGAGGCTGAGGCAGGAGAATTGCTTGCACCTAGGAGGCAGAGGTTGCAGTGAGCCCAGCTCATACCACTGCACTCCAGGCTGAGCAACAGAGCGAGACTCTGTCTCAAAAAAAAAAAAAAGAGGACAGCAGTTTCTATACTGCTGACCTTAGGACTGTGAGAATCACATGAGGAGAAATAAATGTGGAAATAAGCTCTGTGACTCATGGTTAGGTTTTCTGAAGCTGCTCAAAAAGATTCTGAGGGTTGTAGAGGCAAAAGCCATCAGGCTCGTGTTACCATTTCCTGAGGCCACTGGAATCTGCCACTGTCTCCTGGCCTTGCCCTTGGGTGGCTCCAGTGGGCCTCCCTAGGTGCTGTGGAGACACACTTGTCTCCAGTAGAAGAGAGAGAAATGGAAGTATCATTAAACCAGCAGTTAGGCCTGGGCATGGTGGCTCACACTTATAATCCCAACACTTTTGGAGGCTGAGAATGGAGGATCATTTGAGGCCAGGAGTTCAAGACCAGCCTGGACAACATAGCAAGACTCCCTTCTCCACAAAAAATTTAAATATTAGCCAGGTGTGGTGGTGTGCACCTGTGGTCCCAGTTACTCAGGAGGTCAAAGCAGGAGGTCTGCTTGAGCCCAGGAGTTACAGGTTGTGGTGAGCTATGATCGTGCCACTGCACTCCTTCCTAGGCAACAGAGCGAGTCCCTGTCTCAACAAAAAAATAAAAGTAAAACATAAGCAGCAGTTAAAACAGGAGAGAATGGAGTGGGTGGGGGCATAAGGTCATTTTTTTTTTCAAGCATATAACAGCTTTAAAGGACTTTTATTGTTTCAACTTAATACCCTGACAAATTTCTGCTCTTGGCCTCATGATCCCAATTCTTAACTTTTTTCTCTATACATAAGCAGTGTTCATAATCAGAATGAACAATGGCATCACACAGACAATCAGCCATACCTTTCTGAGTCCATCCTAGTATAGGCATGTGCGTAACTCCTGGGAGAGCTGTTCTGTAGCTGTTTCCAGCGAGTCCAGAGTTCAAAAAGTGTGAAAGGGGTTAGTGCAGTTCTTGCTTCATTTCAAACTCACTCCTCCAACACAACAAAGCAGGGATTGTCTGAGACGGGCAGCTTTTGTGCTGTTTGCTGAGAGCTGGGCAGCCCATGGTAGCAGCCCCTCCTTCAGTATTTCTCAGTGGATCAAATCCCTCTGAGCCAAATTCATGTGCACCTTATGTTCAGGCCACAGCCCTGTGGATGGGCTCTGAAACCACATTTTCATGCTTATTAAAGATGGACCAGAAAGAAAAATAAGAACTCAGGAGGCAGAGGTTGCAGTGAACTGAGATCATGTCGCTGCACTTCAGCCTGGATGACAGAGAGAGACCCTGTCTCAAAAAAAAAAAAGACCCAGACACACACACACACACAAAATGAAACCATCGTTGCAAAAATTCTAACAAGTGAGATGTAATTTAACAACCCCCCATCTCATCTTTAGCCTTCAAACTGCCCTTAATCATAGCTGGGCTTTGGCCAAAAAAAACTGGGAGACGTTTAGTTTATAGCTTAAATGATAATAGCCTGGCTGGGCGCGGTGGCTCACACTCATAATCCCAGCACTTCAGGAGGCAGAGGTGGGCAGATCACGAGGTCAGGAGATCGAGACCAGCCTGACCAACTTGGTGAAATCCCATCTGTACTAAAAATACAAAAAAAAAAAAAAAAAAATAGCGTCTGTAACCCCAGTTACTCAGGAGGCTGAGGCAGGAGAATCACTTGAACCCAGGAGGCAGAGGTTGCAGTGAGCCAAGATCACACCACTGCACTCTAGCCTGGGCAGCAGAGCTAAAGACTCTGACTCAAAAAAAAAAAAAAAGATACTAGCCCTTCCCCAAAACTCAATGGCCTTCATAAAGCTAATGAGAGACCACCAGGCTAGGAAGAGGATGAGAGAAGCCAAAATTCTGCCAAGGTGTACACATAAACACCATTTCCAGTTATTCTTCCAGAGGGCACGCACAAGATTTGCAACTCCCTCATTTACTCCCGCAGGTTACATCACGATTGTAGAACCTAAGATTGGCCTTTGGGATGTCTTTTCAGGTTTTTGCATTTCTTTTTTTAGTAGAGATGAGGTTTCACCATGTTGGCCAGGCTGGTCTCCAACTCCTGACCTCAAGTGATCTGCCTGCCTTGGCCTCCCAAAGTGCTGGGATTACAGGCATGAGCAACCGTGCCTGGCCCAGGTTTTTGCATTTCTTACCATCAGTGGCTCCACATGGACCCGATGACCTACCCCCACCCCCCAGCCCCACCCCACACCACCCCATGGCCAGTTCTGTGGCCCCAGCCAGAAGGGAATCCCCTGGCCTGCCAAAGTATCCTTGAAAAAGTCTAGCCTCTGAATTTTTGGGGAGATTGATGTGAGTAAGAATAAAGCTCTGGCCTCCTGTTCAGCCAGTTCTGCATGAACTAAGCTCTACCTCTGCTTCAATTCCCCTGTCTTGAGAAATGGGTTCTATCTGGGCCGTGGGCAAGAAGAACCCGTGGGGCAGTAGCAGCTGTGATGGTCACACAGTGAAAACCAGTGGAGGCTCCATCCTCCCATCCACCCACCCATGGCCTGCTCCTGCCATGCGCACCAGGCAGTGCAGAGGCTGATGCCATTTGCAGCACTTTTCAAGGTCCTGGCATACCTGGTCCTGCCCAGACCTTGGCACTACTGAAAAGTGCAAACACTGCAAAACAGTTTCTAGGAGAGTGGCCAGGAGGCATTCACAGTTGGGGAACAATGGCCTCATTGTTTGGAATCTCATTTAAATGTTGCCAAACCTATTTCACATATCCTCTTCAGAAACTGATTTGGAAGGAAGTTTGATTCATTTGATTTGCTTATGTGGCTGAATTATTATTTAATTATTTGGCCAAATTTGGTTAAATGATAAGGTTTCAACTAATTATCAATATTAAAACCTTATGGCTTTTTCTACTGAATTATCCAACAGTATCCACTTCCTCACCCCGTGGCTTTCCCCTCTCCCTGCTTTTCCTCCAGGGAGGGTGTAGAATCTCACACCTTCAAAGAATGTTCTGAAATTTCCCTTGCTTGGCTCTGCTCAAAACAAACATAAATCTGGCTTTCAAGTATTTCCAAATCATCTATAAAAAAGAAATGGTTTACATAGGCTGTTAGAAGTTATTAACATTTAATTCATTTAGGGGAAAATGCTGGGCTTTGTGATTAGTAAAACTTGTTTTTATTTCTTTTACTTTATGTGATTTTCAAATATCCTTTTCTATTTTTTCAAGAGGCAGGGTCTCACTCTCACCCACGCTGGAGTGCAGTGGTACAGTTACAGCTCACTGCAGCCACCAACTCCTGAGTTCAAGGGATCCTCCCATCTCAGCCCACCAAGTAGCTGGGACTACAGGTGTGTGCCACCACACCCAGCTAATGTTTTCATTTTTTGTAGAGACAGGGTGTTGCTGTGTTGCCCAGGCTGGTCTTGAACTCCTGGCCCCAAGGGATCCTCTTAACTTGTCCTCTCAGAGTGTTAAGATTACAGGCGCAATCCCAAATATCCATTTTTCAAATCAGTACTTCTGTTTAAGACTCTAATGTTATATTGGAGTGAAAAAAAAGCAACCTTTGTAACATTTCATATATGACAAATCTCAAGAGGTAAAAAAAAAAAGGACTTTACAGGTCCCAGGGCTTCAGGAAGTGGGAGTGGGCTCATGGGTTGAGGACATTGTGCCCAGCACTGTGCAAAGTAGAGTCTTAAGCCAGTTTCTTGCCTGGGGGCTGTTTATGCTTCAACACAGTACCTGAAATATTGGATATTCCAATATGCAAGAGGCAGAACTGCAAATTCCACAAATCCATTCTGACACATGGATAAACTGTTATTGATACACCAAAGGGAAAACCAATATTCACTGAAGGCTGCTGAATCCATATTTCTAAGAGTAAATGTGTTTAATTGACTCTCCACCCTTTGAACACTTTGTATAAAATATAGCTAGGAATATACATAAAGAATTCAGATTATAAAACTATCCAGGAAATTAATAGTCATCATATAATACTAGAACTACAGTTCAAAAAACAAAAACAAAAAACCAATCTTCTGGGATTCCTAACTGTGGTTTACTTGAAAGTATAGATCATCTGTACCAACTTTCTATAGCAAGTTGTAACAGGCAATTGTAAGCAAACAGTATCAATCTGCAGAACTTTAAAAAATTCATCTGAAGTTGTTTGGAGCTGTATGACAGTTGATGTTATTCTTCCAGTTCTCCCAGCAGCTCTACAAAATCAGTGAGACACCATTTGGCATTATCCTTGACTTGTTGCCTGATCACATTTCCTGCAAAATCCAATGAAAGCATCCTAAGAAGGAAGAAAAGGGAGAGAAATTATTTTTAATTAATTAATTATTAATTTTTTTGGGTGTCTCACTCTGTCGCCCAGGCTGGAGTGCAGTGGCATGATCTCTGCTCTCTGCAACCTCCACCTCCTGGGTTCAAGTGGTTATCCTTCCTCAGCCTCCCAAGTAGGTGGGATTACAGGCACCTGCCACCATGCCTGGCTAATTTTTGTGTTTTTTAGTTTTTAGGGTTTCACTATGATGGCCAGGCTGGTCTTGAACTCCTGACCTCAGGTGATTTGCCCACTTTGGCCTCCCAAAGTTCTGGGATTACAGGCATAAGCCACCACAGACGGCGGAGAAATGATTTTTAGAAAACCAGAAAACAAAGGTTGCAGCAGCAATAGAGAGCAGTAAGTGTTTCAAACATAAAGTGTTCCTGCAAAGAGAGGTAAGCCTGGCCTCCCCCCATGGTGCCTTTGCTGAGCACACAGCACCTTCCTCCTCACCTCCTCCTGTGTTCGCCACCTGACCTCCTCCTATCCCTCACTGCACTCTCCTGCATCAGTACACGCACCACTGCTGGAGACACATTCAGCTGGACAATGTCGGGGCTTTGGGAGAATGATAAGATGTGGTCCCTGCCCTCTTATAACCAAGACAAATGCCCATGAAAATAAAAATCACATCAGTAGGTAAATGTTTGAATTCTCAACTAGATGGCAGGAGCTGGGCATGGTGGCTCACACCTGTATTCCCAGTACTTTGGGAGGCTTAGGTGGGAGGATAATCTCAGGTCAGGAGTTTGAGACCAGCCTGGCCAACATAGTGAAACCCTGTCTATACTAAAAATACAAAAACTAGCCTGGCATGTGGCTGGGCACCTGAAATCCCAACTACTCAGGAGGCTGAGGCAGGAGAATCGCTTGAACCCGGGAGGTAGAAGTTGCAGTGAGCCAAGATCGCACCATTGCACTCCAGCCTGGGTGACAGAGCGAGACTCTGCCTCTAAATAAATAAATAAAATTTAGAAAATAATAATAAAGTTAAAAAATAAAAATGAAAGTAAACCACCCAGAGGGTGCTCTAAAGAAATAGTTAGATGCTCTCAGGAGGATGTGCCCTCCAACAGTGGTGCTGAAATACACTTGGAGCAAGGGCTCCTCTTACCTTGTGCAGAGGGTCAGGTGTGGGGGGTGCTCTGCTATGAGTCTCTGCACCTGCTCCCTGGAGGGCTGGATGAGGGCCAAGCACTCCATGAGAGCAGCTTGGAAAGGCACTGCCCGGCCCATGGCTGGCCGTGTCCTAAGAGGGAGAACCAACAGTCAGGCCAGCCAGGTCTGCTGTCCTCAAGGTTAACATGCCTTACTGCCCTGAGTCTGCACAATATCCACCAAAAGGAAGATGCTACCAAGAGCCCCGCTGTGCAACAGACAGGCTCTGCTGCTATGAGAACAAGGCCTCGGAATAAACTTTTGAAGGTTTGCTTGAAAATAAAATTAACAAGCCTGGTGCAGTGACTCATGCCTATAATCCCAAAACTTTGAGAAGTTGAGGTGGGCAGATCACCTGAAGCCAGGAGTTGGAGACCAGCCTGGCCAACATGGTGAAATCCCATCTCTATTTAAAAAAAAGCAAAAATTAGCCAGCCGTGGTGGTGTTCACCTGTAATCCTGGCTACTTGGGAGGCTGAGGCAGGAGAATTGCTGGAACCTGGGAGGCAGAAGTTGCAGTGAGCCTAGATCGTGCCACTGTACCCCAGCCTGGAGGACAGAGTAAGACTCCTTCTCAAAAAAAAAAGAAAAGAAGTCACACAGCCTATCCATAGGAAGTTTTCTTGAAAGCCTTGAGCTGTCATAAATCAAGAAAGAGACCAAAGGCTAAACGTTCTTCCATGAAAGGCAGTTGAAAATGAAATGGTGGCCGGGTGTGGTGGCTCATGCTTGTAATCCCGGCACTTTGGGAGGCCAAGGCGAGCAGATCACGAAGTCAGGAGTCTGAGACCAGCCTGGCCAACATTGTGAAACCCCATCTCTACTAACAATACAAAAATTAGCCGGGCGTGGTGAAGCGCACCTGTAATCCCAGCTACTTAGGAGGCTGAGGCAGGAGAATTGCTTGAATCTGGGAGGCAGAGGTTGCAGTGAGCCGATATTGTGCTTCTGCACTCCAGCCTGGGCACAGAGTGAGACTCTGTCTCGGGGGTGGGGGTGGGGTGAGGTAGTGGTAAGTCCGGGCACGGCAGCTCACGCCTGTAATCTCAGCACTTTGGGAGGCCGAGGCGGGCAGATCACGAAGTCAAGAGGTCGAGACCATCCTGGCCAACATGGTGAAACCCCGTCTCTACTGTAAATACAAAAATTAAGTAGGTATGGTGGCGCACGCCTGTAGTCCCAGCTACTCAGGAGACGGAGGCTGGAGAATCGCTTGAACCCAGGAGGCGGAGTTTACAGTGAGCCGAGATGGCACCATTGCACTCCAGCCTGCATGACAGAGTGAGACTCCGTCTCAAAAAATAAAAGTAAAAAGAGCACAGTAGGCCAAGAAAAGAACACAGTAGGCTGAGCATGGTGGCTCAAGCCTGAAATACCAGCACTTTGGGAGGCAAAGGCGGGCAGATTGCTTGAGCCCAGGAGTTCAAGACCAGCCTTGCCAACATGGCAAAACCCCATCTCTAAAATTACAAAATTACTAAAAATACAAAAATTGTCCAGGGATGGTGGTGTGTGCCTATGGTCCCAGTTACTCAGGGGGCTAAAGTGGGAGGATCTCCTGAGCCCAGAAGGTCAAAGCTGCAGTGAGCTGAGATCATGCCACTGCACTCCAGCCTGGGTGACAGAGTGAAACCCAGTCTCAAATAAATAAATAAATAAATAAATAAATAAATAAAAAATAAAAAATACTCCATTTAGCCCAGGCACAGTGGCTCATGCCTGTAATCCCAGCACTTTGGGAGGCCAAGGCGGGCAGATCACCTGAGGTCGAGAGTTGGAGACCAGCCTGGATAGAACCTTTTTTTTTTTTTTTTTGAGATGGAGTCTCACTGTCATGCCCAGGCTGGAGTGCAGTGGTGAGATCTCGGCTCACTGCAACCTCCCGCCTCCTGAGTTCAAGCAATTCTTCTGCCTCAGCCTCCCGAGTAGCTAGGATTACAAGCACCTGCCACCATGCCTGGCTAATTTTTGTATTTTTAGTAGAGACAAGGTTTCACCACGTTGGCGAGTCTGGTCTCGAACTCCTGACCTTAGGTGATCAGCCTTTCTGTGCCTCCCAAAGTGCTGGGATTACAGGCATGAGTCACCTTCCTGCCCAGACACAAAGGTTCCTTTTAAACCTTTTTCATTCATCATTCACAAAGATTATCTTTTTTTTTAGACAATCCTTATTTTTAGATCTCAGGAAAGTAGGTGGTAAAAACTTCAGCACTATATATGTATATTTTGAGATGGAGTCTTGCTCTGTCATGCAGGCTGGAGTTCAGTGGCATGATCTGGACTCACTGCAACCTCCACCTCCTAGGTTCAAGTGATTCTCGTGCCTCAGCCTCCTGAGTAGCTGCAATGATAGGCACCCATCACCACGCCCAGCTAATTTTTTTGTGTTTTTTGTAGAGACGGGGCTTCCCCATGTTGCCTAGGTGGCTCTCAAACTCCTAGCCTCAGGTGATTTGCCTGCCTCAGCCTCCCAAAGTGCTGGGATTACAGGCATGAGCCACCACGCCTGGTCACACTGTATTTTTGGTGTAGTTTTTCTTATGTCAGAATGACATGATAAAGGCTAAGCCCTATGTGAAATGGGCACCTTTGATATTTAGGACACTTGCTATATAGCATCTGCTTCCTGCATTGATTTTTAAATGCTTAGAAATAAAATCCCAGGCTGGGCATGTTGGCTCACACCTATAATCCCAGCACTCTGGCAGGCCAAGGAAGGAGGATCACTTGAGCCAGGAGTTCAAGATTAGCCTGGGCAACATAGTGAGACCTCATCTCTACAAAAAATAAACAAAATTAGACGGGTGTGGTAGCATGTGCCTGCAGTCCCAGCTACTCAGGAGGCTGAGATAGGAAGATTGCTTGAGTCTGGGAGGTCAAGGCTGCAGTGAGCTGCGATTGTGCCACCACACTCTGGCCTGGGTGACAGAGCAATACCCTGTCTCAAAAAAGAAATAAAGCCTCTGCTAGTCTCAGAAAATGATGTTAATTCAGAGGAATAAAATGCTGTGGTGGATGGGATGCAGTGGCACACACCTGTAATCCCAGCTATCCAGGAGGCTGAGATGGGAGGATCGTTTGAGCCCAGAAATTCAGGGCTGTGATAAGCTATAATCACACCACTGCACTCCAGCCTGGGTGACAGAGTGAGACTGCCTAAAAATACCCAAACAAAACATAATATTTGACTTCACAGGGCTGTTATGAGGATTAAATGAGGTAATGTGTGAGGAACTAGTATATAAAGTATAAAATGACACTAAAGTCTTGGTTATAAGAGTTGTTGATGGTATTATTTGGGGAAATGAGACCAACTCATTGAGCACGCACCTAGGCTAAAAGGTGGTGCCCATCCTACAGGGATAAGGCATTGTTCAAAGTTTTAAAAGGTTTTTAGTTCCTTATTCATAACTTTTCTTGGGTTTGCACAAAGTCAATTGACATAACAAGATTCAATTTCTTTTTATTTAATTTTTAACTTGTAATGAGGTTTTTTTTTTTGTTGTTTAACTCCTGTTTTAAATCTTATGTAGTTCTAAATCAGCTGTTCTTATTTTATTTATTTTGTAGCAATGGGGTCTCACTGTGTTGCCCAGGCTGGTCTCAAACTCCTGTGCTCAAGTGATCTTCCTGCCTTGGCCTCCCAAAGTGCTGGGATTATAGGACTAATCAGTTGTCTAAAACAAAAGTATGGCCAGGCACAGTGGCTCATGCCTGTGCTCATCCCAGCACTTTGGGAGGCCAAGGGAGGTGGATCACCTGAGGTCAGGAGTTCGAGACCAGTCTGGCCAACATGGTGAAACCCTGTCTCTACTAAAAATACAAAAATCAGCCAGGCGTGGTGGTGGGCACCTATAATTCCAACTACTTAGGAGGCTGATGCATAAGAATCACTTGAAAACCCGGGAGGCGGAGGTTGCAGTGAGCCTAGATGGCACCATTGCTCTCCTGCCTGGAAAACAAGCACAAAAATCCATCTCAAAAAAAATTAAGAAATAATAAATAAATAAATAAATAAATAAATAAATAAACTAAATTACATCCTGAAAAAATATTAGCATCCTTAATACATACAGCAGGAGGACAGGCTTCCACGTTTGTGGCTCCATTTCCGATCATGATTATTTTCTTAAAATGAAATTTTTCCTTTAAATGTTTAATCACTTTTCCTTTTCCACCAGATTGGCTGTTGGCTGCATCTCATCAAAACCTGCATATTCACTTTAAAAGAGGAGTAAAAACAGGGTTAAAGATTCACAGAAGCATCGTACCAGTATCAGCTTTCTGCATAGATTATATAGTCCCTTAAATGTCACTGAGAAGGCAAAAAATGGCCCTCGGTAAAGTCGCACAGCCTGGAGCTTCATTCCTGTTGCTGGGAATAAACAAGCTTTGCTTTGCTTTTATTTCCTATTATGATTATGATTATGATTATAGAAATGGGGTCTTGATATGTTGCCCAGGTTGGTCTGGAACTCCTAGGCTCCTGTGATCCTCCTGCCTCGGCCTCCCAAAGTGCTGTGATTACAGGTGTGAGCCACCACACCCAGCCAACCTTTGCTTTTAAATTACAAATATTAAATGTAGAGATGGCTCTATTAGGTCATAAATACCTAGGGGTGAATTTATTGTATCCTTTAAGCTTCCAGTAAGTCTCAAACCTTGGTGAGGTGGCAGAACACCATAAAATAGTAATACATCAAATTTATGTATTTATTTTTGAGAGAGAGTCACGCTCTATTGCCCAGGCTGGAGTGCAATGGCATGATCTCGTCTCACTGCAACATCTGCCTCCCAGGTTCAAACTATTCTCATGTCTCAGCCTCCTGAGTAGCTGGGATTACAGGCACATGCCACCACACCATCTAAGTTTTGTATTTTCAGTAGAGATGTGGTTTCACCACTTTGGCCAAGCTGGTTTTGAACTTCTAACCTCAGGTGATTGGCCTGCCTTGGCCTCCCAAAGTTCTGGGATTAAAGGCTTGAGCCACTGTGCCTGGCCTTAATACATTAAATTTAAAATGTTAATATATAATGTCACCCAAGAGGAAATTCCAGCTTATTTTTGATCAATTATTTCTATTCTTACAGTAACTACAACACTCATTCTTGACTTCTTTTTTCAATGATCTCTATCTCTAGACCATTCAAGAATGTTCTATTAACATATTAACATTTTGAAAATATTTGGTTTTAAGAATATTAACCCCCTTGGCTGGGTGCAGTGGCTCACGTCTGTAATCCTAGCACTTTGGGAGGCTGAGGCACATGGATCACCTGAGGTCAAGAGTTCAAGACCAGCCTGGCCAACATGGTGAAATCCTGTCTCTACTAAAATTACAAAAAATTAGCTGGACATGGTGGCAGGTTCCTGTAATCCCAGCTACCCAGGAGGCTGAGGCAGGAGAATCGCTTGAACCTGAGAGGTGGATGTTGCAGCGAGCTGAGATCAGGTCATTGCACTCCAGCCCTGGAGACAAGAGAGACTCCATCTCAAAAAAAAAAAAAAAAATGAAAAGAAAAGAAAAGTAAAGAAAAAAAAAGAAAAAGAAAAATACACGGAAGAGGCCAGGCATGGTGGCTCATGCCCATAATCCCAGCACTTTGGGAGGCTGAGATAGGAGAATTGCTTGAGGCCAGGAGGTTAACACCAGCTTGGGAAACATACTGAAACCCTGTTTCTTAAAAGAAAAATTAGCTTGATGTGGTGGTGTGCACCTGTTGTCTCAGCTACTAAGGAGGCCAAGGAAGGAGGATCACCTGAGCCCAGGAGTTTGAGGCTGCAGTGAACTATGATTACAATCATGCCAGTACACTCCTGCCTGTGCAATAGAGGCCCTTATGTAGGAATGTGCACCCTTTGCTGCATCTGTCTTTCTTTCTGTTTTTTTTTTTTTTTTTTTTTTTTTAGAGATGGGCTCTCATTGTTGTCTTGGCCAGGTTGGTCTCAAGCTCGTGGTCTTAAGCAGTCCTCCCACCTCAGCCTTCCAAAGTGCTAGTATTATAGGCATGAGTCACCATGACTATCTTGCATCTCTTTTCTGGTTAGTTAAATGGTGGAAGAGAATGACCAGAAAATCTAGAAGTTTATTCTTCTGCAGTCTGAGGGCTGCAGTTTACAATCAAGCCAGGGAGGCACATAGTATATCCGCCCTTCATTCCAAATAGTGGGTGCCTGGATTGGTTAGAAATTTGGAAAACAGGCCAGGAACGGTGGTTCACACCTGTAACACCAGCACTTTGGGAAACTGAGGCAGGTGGATCATGAGGTCAGGAGTTTGAGATCATCCTGGCCAACATGGTGAAACCCCGTCTCTACTAAAAACACAAAAATTAGCCAGTTGTGGCGGCATGCACCTGTAATCCCAGCTACTTGGGAGGCTGAGGCAGGAGAATCACTGGGAGGAGGAGGTTGCAGTGAGCCGAGATAATGCCATTACACTCCAGCCTGGGTAACAAGAATGAAAACTCCTTCTCAAAAAAAAAAAAAAAAAAAAAAAAAAAAAAAATATATATATATATATATATGGAAAACAGAATTGGCTAGAAACTGGAATTCACACTAATTACCCCCAGGATGCAGAGGGCTCCAGGAATGAGTGGGTAGGGGGAGTAGTGGGTTTCTGGTTCTCATTAGCTGAGTGCTCATCAGGAGCACCTCCCTGGTTGAAATTTTCAGATTTATACTAAAAAAAAATACCCAGAATGTCCATGGAGTAGAATAAACGTGGCTGCATCATGGCTTGAGGAATTGAGGATTCTTCTGGGGCAGGGTTTTACATGTGACTTTACAACCCGGTCTTTTGGATATGTCCTGGTCTCAGGGTCAGAAGATTCGGGATAGAGTCTGGCTCTGACATCTGTCTGCTGTGGGACTTCAAGCAAGTCCCTGTGGTTGAGCTACAATGCCTTCCCTCTGTAATGGTGGGAGAGAGTGGCATTTGCTTTATGGACCATTCAGGGGCATGTAAAGCTCACATTAAATGAGATGATCTGTCTTCTCACTTTGATTTTCACATCACTGTGCAAGCACGGATTACCATTACCAACCAGGTGGGAGCATGTCAGAGGAGACAGGAACAAATGTCTTCTAAAATCCAGGTTAGGCCAGGTGCAGTGGCTCACATCTGTAACCCTAACACTTTGGGAGGCTGAGGCAGGTGGATCACCTGAGGTCAGGAGTTTGAGACCAGCCTGGCTAACATGGTGAAACCCTGTCTCTATTAAAAATACAAAATCAGCCAAGCGTGGTAGCACACGCCTATAATCCCAGATGCTCAGGAGGCTGTGACAGGAGAATTGCTTAAATCTGGAAGGTAGAGGTTGCAGTGAGCTGAGATCGCACCACTGCACTCCAGCCTGGACAACAGAGCTAGACTCCATCTCAAAAAAAAAAAAAAAAAAAAAAGAAAGAAAGAAAAAGAAAAAGAAAAGAAAGGAAAAAACAAAAAACAAAAAATAAAATTAAAATCCAACTTAGGCTTGGGAAGTCTCTTCTTTTTCTTTCTTTGGCCTGCCTTCCTTTCTTCCTTCCTTCCTTCCTTTCTCTTTCTTTCTTTCCTTTCTTTTCATTATTTCTTTCCATTCTTTCTTTCTTCCTTTTCATTCTTTCTTTCTTCCTTTTTTTGACAGGGTCTTGCTCTGTCACCTATGCTGGAGTGCAGTGGTGCAATCATAGCTCACTGCAGCCCGGACCTCCAGGGCTCAAGTGATCCTCCCGCCTCAGTCGTCTGAATAGCTGGGACCACAGGCGCATGCTACCATGCCTGGGTAATTAATTTTTTTTTGTAGACACAAGGTCTCCCTAATGTTTTCCAGGCTAGTCTTGAACTCCTGGCCTCAAGCCATCTTCCCACCTTAACTTCCTAAAGATCTGGGATTATAGGTGTGAGCCACCATGACTGGCCTGGTCTCTTCTTTTCATCTGTGAGTTAGAGGCACAGTCTTTGGTAGCTCAGCTTCCTGGGAGAGGGAACAAAACACTGGGCATGACTGGGGCCTGGGTTAGGGCAGAATTCTTGGTGGATTTGGGAGGAAGGGGTGAAGTGAGGAATCTGGGCAGCTGTCAAGATGGGGAATTCAAAATGCCGAAGGATAGAGAAAGATCTACAAGAAGCACTAACGAGTATACTTTTTTTTTTTGAGATGGAGTTTTGCTCTTGTTGTCCAGGTTGGAGTGCAATGGTGCAACCTTGGCTCACTGCAACCTCCACCTCCCAGGTTCAAGTGATTCTTCTGTTTCAGCCTCCTGAGTAGCTGGCATTAGAGGCACCTGCCACTACACACAGCATATTTTTAGTATAGATGGGGTTTCACCATGTTGGGGCCAGGCTGGTCTCGAACTCCTGAACTCAGGTGATCTGCTCAGCTCGGCCTCCCAAAGTACTGGGATTACAGGTGTGAGCCACTGTGCCCGGCCTAACGTGTCATCTTAATTGAGAGCCAGAAGTGTTCTTTCATTCATCAGATATTATTTGGTGGTTTTTATTTAATGGGTATATTTCTTTGAAGCCACATTGGAACTGGGTCCCATGGGATTAATTTGGATTATATTTAGGAATTGACCATCAGAATTTTGGAACTCAGCTATTGTGCTCAGTTGAAACACTTATTAACATAATCATTCAAAGCTATGTGCAGTGGCTCACACCTATAATCTCAGCACTTTGGGAGGCCAAGGCAGGAGGATCTTTTAAGCCCAGGAATTAGAGGCCAGCCTGAGCAACATAGTGAGGCCCCATCTCTACCAAAAAAAAAAAAAAAAAAATTAGCCAGTCTGGGCTTGGTGGCTTGCATCTGTAGTCCCAGCTATGCAGGAGGCTGAGGCAGGAGGATGGCTTGAGCCTGGGAGTTCGAGATTGCAGTAAGCCATGATCACACCACTGTACTCCAGCCTGGGCAATAGAGCAAGATCTCAAATCAATAAAATAAAATAATCACACAAGATCTGAGCTATTGTATAATTAAAAATTTGTTCTAGAATAAAGAATTTCCCTGGTTTCTGAAAAGGATCTTTTAAGTCCTTGGAATTTCCCGAGTTATAGGAGTGTGTGTTATTCACACACTCTGCCCATACCTGAGTTTATGTTAATGAGGTGACTCAGGATGGGAGCTGGCCATGCCAGAAAATCCAACCATGTGATTACAGAGTTGGAGCTTTGAGCCAGGTGATATCAGTCCAACCTGTGGGGTGGGGTAGGGTGAGAGGCTGGAGACTGAGTTTAGTCACATGGCTAATAATTCACTGAATAATGTCTTTGATGAAATGCCAATAAAAATTCTGGATGCTGAGGCTTGGCGGAGCATCCTGGCTGGTGAACATAGAGGTGTGCCAGATTCTATGGAGAGAGGGCCTGGAACCCTTGCATTTGGGACCTCCCCCCACTGGCCTTGCCCTATGCATCTCTTTGTTTGGCTGGTCCTGATTTATACTCTTTATAATAAAACTGTAATTACAAGTATGGAACTTAGCTGAATTCTGAGTCATTTTAGCAAATTATTGATCCTGAGGAGGGTCATGAAACCCCTTTCCCTCTCAGATTGGGGGTCAGTTGGTCAGAAGTGCATGTGGCTTGGTGACCCCTGAAACGGTCTCTGAAATGAGGGTGGTCTTGCTGGGAACTGTGCCCTTAAACCTGTGGAGTCTGATGTGAACTCCAAGTGCCCAGCGTCAGAATTGCATCACAGTAATTGCAGAGCCAAGAGAACACCACACCTTATTTCATTTTGTCAGCCAAGAAATTCTCTCTCCAGGGCTTATTTTGTGCCAGGCCTGGTGGTGGGTGCCACAGGTACCACCTAACTGTTGAATGCTGTGTTACTAAAGGAATTCATGAGGCTCAAAATAGCAGCCATGTCAAAGGGATGACACTGTGAAAACACGCCATGATCGGAATTACTATTTTTGGGAGGATGCACAGATTTGGAGGAACAGATTTTCACACACATTCATTAAACCAAAGAAGTCAAAAAACGTCCTAAAGTTAAAGGCTGGAAAGGAATTTTTAACATTACCTTAAGAGGTGTCCCATTTCTTAAGAACTTGGAGTCATTTCTTGATGGAGAAAGATTGCCGATGGCAGACACAGTGGTCCTATTCGTGAGATCTCCTTGGGAGGTACTAGTTGTGGTGAGTTTGCTGTGGGGGAAGTGTCTGAGACCACTGTTAGCAAGGACTTGAGAAGCGCACCAGGCATAGTGGACCAAGAGCAGGAGGAAGGGCTTGAGGTCTCCTTGAGTCTTCATGTGGATGGGTGGGCCCATGGCAGAGAAGCACTAGTAGATGAATGTCCGTAAGATCCCATATTGGGGGTTTTCCTGTCCTGGAGGCCAACACCTCCATTTCTCTCTCTCTCTCTCCCTGTCTCTCTCTCTTTCTCTCCCCCTCCCTCTCTTTAAGAGATCAGGTCTCACTCTGTCACCCAGGCTGGAGTGTAGTAGTGCGATCTTGGCTCACTGCAACCTCCACCTCCCGCGTTCAAGCAATTCTCCTACCTCAGCATCCCGAGTACCTGGGACTATAGGCACACGCCGTCACACTTGGCTAATTTTTGTATTTTTTAGTAGAGATGGGGTTTCATCATGTTGGCCAGGCTGGTCTCGAACTCCTGACAGTGTGATCTGCCCACCTTGGCCTCCTAAAGTGCTGGGATTACAGGTGTGAGCCACCATGCCTGGTCATGCTTGTCTAATTTAAATTTTTTATTTTTTATTTTTATTTTTTTAGAGATGGGATCTGGCTTTGTTGCCCAGGGTGTTCTCAAACTCCTGGTGTTTGAGGTCCAGACTTGCAGCTGGGCCTAGCAAAGTGCTGGGATTACAGGCATGAGCCACTGTGTCTGGCCAATGCCTCCATTTCTGAGGTGGACAGTCTCACCGCCCAGAGGAGCATCTGGCTGGCCTTCATTTGTTAAAGAGCATCTCATCAGAAGGGGGAAATGAATCCATGAGGCCCACCCATTGGTAGTGGTTGAGCTAAGTTTGGACATTCAGACATGGTGGGCCAGGTTCTTGTTAGAACCCCTTGGAAGCAAGAATGGCTGAGTAAATCAGGATTTTGCTGCAAAGTGGAGTTGGTCCTGAATTCTCATTGTTAGAGTCACCAGCTGGGGGAAGAAAAGTGACCCTTCCAGCAGCCCCCAGGATCAATGACTAAAGTGCAGTGGGCAGGCCTGGGGAGCTGGGAATGATGCAGGTATACCCAAGCCCTGAAGGCAACCTTTACAAGCCAGTGCCAGTGGGTGGGGGCAGACAGAAATCCTCCCGGAATCTGTTGGGGCTAGAGGGAGTCACCATGTCCCCAGCATGCTACTGGAGTGGTGGGGGCATCAGCAGCAGCAGCATCACTGTATGGCCCATTCTCCCATCCTCTGGCATTTCACAGACCCACCATGAATGGGACAGATTTAGTGGCCACTCAGGGGTTTTTCAGAAATCTGGGAGTGGGGATGACCCTGTACCTTTTTTAGGTCTGAAAACAAGAAACATCCCATGGCTGACAGCCCTCACCAGGGAAAGGACAGCTGTATGCAGCATCTTCCTCCTTACCTGGGCACAGATCCTGGGAGCTGGAGAAGGAGTGTTGACACCAAGGGGCTGGCATCCCCTAAGATGTCAAATTCCCCACCTTCTGGGAGGAAATTCATATAATGGATACATGCATGTTTGAATATGTGCACATAATGAGTACACATATGTTTGAATGTATGCATGGTGTGTATGTGTGTGTGGATTTGTGTGAGTCTGTGTGAGTGCATGAGTGAAGGCATGGGATATATGAAGCCAGCCTGATGGAGTTTGGTGGCATTCTAGAGGCCCCTGAGAGGAAGGGAAAATGTGCATGTGTGTGTGTGTCTAGGTGTCTGGGTGTGAGTAGGATGTGTGTGTCTATGTGAGTGTAAGGATACATAACTGTGAGTTTGTGTCTTAGTCCATTGTGGCTGCTATAATGGAATGTCACAGACTGGGTGGCTTCTGAACAATAGAAGTTTATTATTCACAGTTCCTGAGGCTGAAGGTCCAAGATCAAGACACTGGCAGAGTCATTGGCCTGTGAGGACCCACTTTCTGGTTCATAGACAGCCCCATTCTTGCAGTGTTCTTATGTGTCAGAAGGGGTGAGGGTTTCTCTGGGGCCTTGTTTATGAGGGCACTAATCCTATTCATGGGGACTCTTCCCTCATGACCTGTTCACCTACCAAAACGCCCCTCTCTCAAAACCATCACATTGGAGATTAAGGTTTAAACATATACATTTTGGGGGGACACATTCACTCTATAGCAGTGTGTGTGTGTGAGCTTGAGTGTGAATAAGTTGTGTGTGTCAGTGCAGTGTATATGTGTGTGAGTACATATAAATATATATGTGCAGGCATCAGTGTGTGTATAGGTGTGAGTGCGAGTGACTAATGTGAATCTGTGTATGAATAGGCATGAGTGTCTTGTGAGTGTGAGTACATGTATGATGTGTGCAAATAATGGGTACACGTATGTTTGAATTCATGCATATAATGGATACATGTATGTTTGAATATGTGCACTTAATGGACACACATATGTTTTAATGTGTGCATTGCATATATGTGTGTGTGCATTTGTGTGAGTCTGTGTGAGTGCATGAATGAATGTATGGGATATATGAATATATGTGTATGTGAACTTTGAGTGTGTGCATTTGTAAGTATGTATGTATGTGTGAGTATATGTTTGAACATATGAGGTGGTGTGCATGGATTGAGAGTATGTGTGAGATCCTGATTTACTATTCTTTAAGAAAGAGCTAATTCTCAAGAATAGGAACAATGGAAGGAGAACATACTAGAGGAGAGTCACGGGGCAGAAATTCAGAAATGCAAGGTGGATTGAGGGCCCCAGAGAGGAGGAGGGAGAAATAAATGGTAGCCAGGGTGCTGCATGAATAAGCTGTAGAGCTATTTTAGTAGATGCCAGTAGTGGGAAATTTGGAGAGAGAAAGAGATATCCGGTGAGGATTTTCAGAAAATTTCTCCGGTGAGGATTTTCAGAAAATTTCCATGAAAGGATTTGTCTAAAGCCCCGGGCCTCCCTTTTGACAAAGCTGATATGAAAGATTTACATGAGTATACATTGCAAGGACTGCTCCATGAGAACAGCCAGATATATTCAGGTTACGCAAGCGAATAAAGGCCCAGCGGCTGTTTCTCCAGAACATCCTACTGTGTAAATTCCAAAGGACACTCAGAGAAGCTCAATACAGATTTGTAAAAAGATAATGTTTTGAACGTCCATCAGGATGTGATAAGTTTCTAAGAAAGAAACCTGAGAGGTGGGAATAGCTGTTCCCCTGTGACCATTGGCCCGATACGTCCGTAGGGAGCATGGCAGTGCATGGGAATGACATTTGATAGGAAACGCAAAGGCACAGCCACATTCATCAAAATATGTTCAGCTGTTTGCATTCACTCTGGCTCAAACATTAGAGGAGATTTCCTGACTGAAAGAACAGAGGTAGGGTGGGTGCAGGCATGGGTTTCATTTAGTAAGTCCAGTGTCATGAGGGCTTCTTCCTAGCTCTGCTTCGCTTTCTGTCATGAAAGCTTTATCCCCAGGATGGCTCCTCTTCCTGGGTCCACATCATCTGTGTCACCATAACTTCATACCACACCATCTACATAAACAGGGAGACACTCTGGCCCAAGATGTCAAGGGTGAGTCCCGAGATCCACCGGGCCAGACAGTAATGACCATGGACTTGGAACAGGCTATGTTGAGGGTCTGACGTCAACTGAGCTGCCTACTGAGCCAATATGTTGTGGGCCGAATGTGTCGCTCTCTCCCCATATTCATTCACTGAAGCCGTTGCCCCCAGTGACTATATTTGGAGACCTCTTTAAAGAGGTGTTTAATTTAAAAGGAGATCATTAGCATGGGCACTAACCCAATATAAACTGGTCTAAGAGAAGAGATTAGGACATAGACGTACAGAGGGATGACCATGTGAAGACCAGCAAGAAGATGGAAGTCTGCAAACCAAGGAGAGAGGCCTCAGAAGGAACCAACCTGCTGAGACCTTGGACCTCCAGCCTCCAGGAATGTAAGACAATAAGTTTCTGGGGCTGAGTAGAGAGCCAGTGGATCCTGCCTCACATGTCCATGGGCTGGAAGAGGAGGGAGGCAAGAAAGACTGCCTTTTCTTCCTGATCCCTGAGATCGCTGCCTAGAGGAGAACAGGTGCAGCAGACTCTGGTCTCCTGATAGTACCAGCCCTTGCTCATCTCACAATCACAGTGGTCTCTCGCTGGCTGAGACAGGAATGGAGAAGGAAAGAGAGCCTGTGATCACCCCCACAGGACTATCTCCCAAGGAGGCAGAAGTTCCTATTTTAGGAACCAAGGTGGGAGCTCGACTTCCTTCTCAGGGGAGTGGCCAGGGGTGGGCTTCCTTTAGGGACCAGCAAGATTCAGACACCTGCTGAGTTTTGATCTGTGGCCTTTGGGTTCTAGAGGACTCAGCCTCAATAGCAGCAGGGTTTTTTGTTTGTTTGAGATGGAGTCTTGCTCTGTCACCCAGGCTGGAGTGCAGCGGCATGATCTCAGCTCACTGCAACCTCCACCTCCCGAGTTCAAGCGATTCTCCTGCCTTAACCTCCTGAGTAGCTGGGATTACAGGTGCCTGCCACCACGCTCGACTAAATTTTAGTAGAGGTGGAGTTTCACCATGTGGGCCAGGCTGGTCTCAAACTCCTGACCTCAAGTAATCTACCTGCTGGGATTTCAGCCATGAGCCACCGCATGTGGCCTAAGGCTGGCTTCTTTTACTGGCTCTGCCCCTACTAAACACCATAGGGGACTCCTGCTCCTGGAATGATCAGAACCTCCTTGGGGCCATCTGCAGCCACAGATGCTGAGCTGGGGACTCAGAGGACATCAATGATGGCCAGCTTCTTCCCAAGAAGGCCCTGGTGCAGAGCGATGATGGAGATGCCCTTGAATTTGTGGGCTGTGGCAGGAGGAAAACACGAGGTCTTCCATTCCCAGCATGCCTTGCAGCCTGAGTATGTGACCTGAGCTCAGCTAAGGTCTGCTTTTCCATGGGCACTCCTTCACATGGACTGTGTTGTCTCGGGGCAGCCATGCCTTCCCCAAATGCAAGTGTGTGGACTCCCTAGTACCCTGCACATCAGTTCCCTTCTCCTATCTAATTAACCAGATCCATCTCTGTTGCTTGCAACTCATAAGCTGGCTGACAAGAAAGGGAATGCGGCCCACCAATGTCAGCCTGGGCATGTGGAAAAGGGTCCAGGGAGCAGGGCTGGACAACCCAAGACAGGGCAGCCAGGGTGGGATCCTGGGTCAAATGTAGGGGGGCCCTGAAATGAGAGAGGACTATGAAGGATCTGCTGCACAACCAGTGAAAGCAAAACCATCAGTCCCCAATACCATCCTGCCCTGACCATCCAACAGGCTGTGTGACCTTAGACCACCGCCTCCCCTCTCTGAGCCTGGCTTCTCCTACATGGGCTGGAGGCTGGCATTGGTAATCTCCAGGGGACCCCCTCCTCACCTTCGCCTCTGTGTCTCTGCATTTGGGCCGCTGTGCTGGCGGCTCTGTGTTCTATCTGCCTATCAGTCCAAAGCCCCGGGAGTCAGGCCAGGCCTTGGCCCACATGGGGAGCACAGCAAGGTTTATTTTCTCTTTCCAGGCTTTGGGGAAAGGCTGTCCCAGGTCAGGGGACAGCTTGCGGGGTTCTGGAGGCAGGAGGGAGATGAGCTCCGGATTGCAGATCTTCAGGAAATCTGAAGAAAAGTAGGAGAATTTCCAGAGTAATGGGACAACCTCCCAGGGAATCCCCAAGGCCAGCCTAGGGCCAAAGCAGGCCAGGTGGGGGCCCAGCCCAGACTGGGGAAGCAGCTACTGCTGACAGGTATAAATAATGAAATGCTGCAGCTACTTACAGAACCACACTATTTGAAGGGTGCTTGTGGATTCTCTTTGATTTCTGATTTCTTTTATGCACCCATGGAGTGCCTGCCATGTGTGTCCCCACCTGCCAGGGAAGCTGAGAGGCCTGGCTGGCTGCTTTGGGTTTGAGCAAGGACAGCAGCTCGGTTCTTGGTTGAGCAGATTGCATCAGAGGAAGCCAAGCATTCAGGCTTCTGCTGCTTTTTCCCCCTCCTGCTGCCCCGTGTTCCCCAGCCAGTCAGGGCTGCCAGGGACCCCTTTGCCCACACTGGCCACTGGGCTAAGATGGGCTTCTGCCAGAGAGCCATTCATGAAGGTGTGTAACACACAAGGACCAGTTAGGAAAAGAGAAACCACTCTTAGTATTTCAGAGTGAACTTGTTGGTTATCCAGGTAGAGTAGGGAGTTAAGAAACAAAAAGGGTAAAATGAGACAAGCCAGAGATTAGCAACGCAGGAAGCTGTAACCACCCCTAGGGTTGGTAAGACCCAGTGGGGAAGTGGATTTATTGGAGCCAAGGATCTGGGCCATGGGGTTGGGGGTGGAGCCATGGCAGGAGATGACCATAGGGAGCTGGGACCACGGGGGAGGGTATTGTGCAGCAGGGGCTGTGGCTGTGGAGGAGCCACTGCCAGAGGCATTACCCAGAGGGAGAAAGAGCAGGAGAAATTCCCTGGTTCCTCCCTTTACCCCATATTCTAGTCTTTTCTTTAAAACTACAGAACAAGACACATAATAGGAAGTTCATCATCTGCACCATTAAAAAATGTAACATATAATAAATATTTATTTATATTGTTTATTTATTTATTTTAAGACAGGGTCAGGCTGGGCACAGTGGCTCATGCCTGTAATCCCAGCACTTTGGGAGGCCAAGGTGGGCGGATCACCTGAAGTCAGGAGTTCAAGACCAGCCTGGCCAACATGGAGAAACCCTGTCTCTATTAAAAATACAAAATTAGCTGGGCGTGGTGGCGCATGCCTGCAATCCCAGCTATTCGGGAGGCTGAGGCAGGAGAATTGCTTGAACCCGGGAGGCGGAGGTTGCGGTGAGCTGAGATCTCACCATTGCACGCCAGCCTTGGCAACAAGTGCGAAACTCCGTCTCAAAAAAAAAAAAAAAAAAGACAGGTCTCACTCTTTGGCCCAGGCTGGAGTACAGTGGTGCATCATAGCTCACTGAAGCCTCCAATTCCTTAGCTCAAGTGATCCTCCCACCTCCGCCTCCTGAGTAGCTGGGACTACAAGCATGTGCCACCACATCTGGCTAATTTTTAAGTGATATGTAGAGATGAGGTCTTGCTATGCTGCCCAGGCTGGTCTTGAACTGTCCTTAAGTGATCCTCCTGCCTTGGCCTCCCAAAATGCTGGGATTACAGGTATGAGCCACTGCATCTGTCCTGCACCACTTTGAAGTGTACCATTCAGCAGCATTAAACATATTCACATTGTTGTGCAACCATCGCCACCATCCATCTCTAGAACTGTGTCATCTGGCCACACTGAAACTTTGTCCCTATTAAATAGCAATTCCCCATTCCTCCTCCCCTAGCCCCTGGCAACCACTGTTCAGACTCTATGAGTCTGACTGCTCTAAATACCTCATGTAAAGTGAATTATACAGGCTGAGTGCAGTGGCTCTCGCCTGTAATCCTAGCACTTTGGGAGGCCAAGGTGGGTGGATCACCTGAGGTCGGGAGTTTGAGACCAGCCTGACCAACATGGCAAAACCCCGTCTCAACTAAAAATACAAAAATTAGCTGCACCTGGTGGTGTGTGCCTGTAATCCCAGCTACTTGGGAGGCTGAGACAGGAGAATCTCTTGGACCCAGGAGGCTGAGGTTGCAGTGAGCCGAGATTGCACCCCTGCACTCCAGCCTGGGCAACAGAGTGAGAGTCTGTCTCAAAATAAATAAATAAATAAATAAATAAATAAATAAATAAAATTATACAGTTTTTTTGTGTGATTGACCTATTTCATTTAGCATAATGTCCTCAAGTTTCATCCATATCGTGGCATGTGTCAGGATTTCCTTCCTTCCTTCTTCTTCTTTTTTTTGTCTTAGAGATGAGGTCTTGCTCTGTTGCCCTGGTTGGAGTGCAGTGGCACAATCATAGCTCACTGCAGCCTTTTTTTTTTTTTTTTTTTTTTTTTTTTGATATGAACTATGATTTAATAATTTCCAGAATTTCCAGTAATTTCCACCAAAAAAGTTGATGGCAGCGAAAACAACTTATGAAAACTAAAATCAAAAATTTTTAAAAATTAAGGGACAAAAAGATGCCATGCAAAATAGTTATCAAAGAGTGAAACAGGTTTCATGCAGTTTGCTTTTCTTTTTTTTTCTTTTATTGTAATTATTATTATTATTATTATTATTATACTTTAGGTTTTATGGTACATGTGCCCAATGTGCAGTAAGTTACATATGTATACATGTGCCATGCTGGTGCACTGCACCCACCAACTCGTCATCTAGCATTAGGTATATCTCCCAATGTTATCCCTCCCCCCTCCCCCCAACCCACAACAGTCCCTGAAGTGTGATGTTCCCCTTCCTGTGTCCATGTGTTCTCATTGTTCAATTCCCACCTATGAGTGAGAATATGCGGTGTTTGGTTTTTTGTTCTTGCGATAGTTTACTGAGAATGATGATTTCCACTTTCATCCATGTCCCTACAAAGGACATGAACTCATCATTTCTTATGGCTGCATAGTATTCCATGGTGTAGATGTGCCACATTTTCTTAATCCAGTCTATCATTGTTGGACATTTGGGTTGGTTCCAAGTCTTTGCTATTGTGAATAATGCCGCAATAAACATACGTGTGCATGTGTCTTTATAGCAGCATGATTTATAGTCCTTTGGGTATATACCCAGTAATGGGATGGCTGGGTCGAATGGAATTTCTAGTTCTAGATCCCTGAGGAATCGCCACACTGACTTCCACAATGGTTGAACTAGTTTACAGTCCCACCAACAGTGTAAAAGTGTTCCTATTTCTCCACATCCTCTCCAGCACCTGTTGTTTCCTGACTTTTTAATGATCGCCATTCTAACTGGTGTGAGATGGTATCTCATTGTGGTTTTGATTTGCATTTCTCTGATGGCCAGTGATGGTGAGCATTTTTTCATGTGTCTTTTGGCTGCATAAATGTCTTCTTTTGAGAAGTGTCTGTTCATGTCCTTCGCCCACTTTTTGATGGGGTTGTTTGTTTTTTTCTTGTAAATTTGTTGGAGTTCATTGTAGATTCTGGATATTAGCCCTTTGTCAGATGAGTAGGTTGCGAAAATTTTCTCCCATTTTGTAGGTTGCCTGTTCACTCTGATGGTAGTTTCCTTTGCTGTGCAGAAGCTCTTTAGTTTAATTAGATCCCATTTGTCAATTTTGGCTTTTGTTGCCATTGCTTTTGGTGTTTTAGACATGAAGTCCTTGCCCATGCCTATGTCCTGAATGGTATTGCCTAGGTTTTCTTCTAGGGTTTTTATGGTTTTAGGTCTAACATTTAAGTCTTTAATCCATCTTGAATTGATTTTTGTATAAGGTGTAAGGAAGGGATCCAGTTTCAGCTTTCTACATATGGCTAGCCAGTTTTCCCAGCACCATTTATTAAATAGGGAATCCTTTCCCCATTTCTTGTTTTTCTCAGGTTTGTCAAAGATCAGATGGTTGTAGATATGTGGCATTATTTCTGACGGCTCTGTTCTGTTCCATTGATCTATATCTCTGTTTTGGTACCAGTACCATGCTGTTTTGGTTACTGTAGCCTTGTAGTATAGTTTGAAGTCAGGTAGTGTGATGCCTCCAGCTTTGTTCTTTTGGCTTAGGATTGACTTGGTGATGCGGGCTCTTTTTTGGTTCCATATGAACTTTAAAGTAGTTTTTTCCAATTCTGTGAAGAAAGTCATTGGTAGCTTGATGGGGATGGCATCGAATCTGTAAATTACCTTGGGAAGGATGGCCATTTTCATGATATTGATTCTTCCTACCCATGAGCATGGAATGTTCTTCCATTTGTTTGTATCCTCTTTTATTTCCTTGAGCAGTGGTTTGTAGTTCTCCTTGAAGAGGTCTTTCACATCCCTTGTAAGTTGGATTCCTAGGTATTTTATTCTCTTTGAAGCAATTGTGAATGGGAGTTCACTCATGATTTGGCTCTCTGTTTGTCTGTTATTGATGTATAAGAATGCTTGTGATTTTTGCACATTGATTTTGTATCCTGAGACTTTGCTGAAGTTGCTTATCAGCTTAAGGAGATTTTGGGCTGAGACAATGGGGTTTTCTAGATATACTATCATGTCATCTGCAAACAGGGACAATTTGACTTCCTCTTTTCCTAATTGAATACCCTTGATTTCCTTCTCCTGCCTAATTGCCCTGGCCAGAACTTCCAACACTATGTTGAATAGAAGTGGCGAGAGAGGGCATCCCTGTCTTGTGCCAGTTTTCAAAGGGAATGCTTTCAGTTTTTGCCCATTCAGTATGATATTGGCTGTGGGTTTGTCATAAATAGCTCTTATTATTTTGAGATACGTCCCATCAATTCCTAATTTATTGAGAGTTTTTAGCATGAAGGGTTGTTGAATTTTGTCAAAGGCCTTTTCTGCATCTATTGAGATAATCATGTGGTTTTTGTCTTTGGTTCTGTTTATATGCTGGATTACATTTATTGATTTGCGTATATTGAACCAGCCTTGCATCCCAGGGATGAAGCCCACTTGATCATGGTGGATAAGCTTTTTGATGTGCTGCTGGATTCTGTTTGCCAGTATTTTATGGAGGATTTTTGCATCAATGTTCATCAAGGATATTGGTCTAAAATTCTCTTTTTTTGTTGTGTCTCTGCCAGGCTTTGGTATCAGGATGATGCTGGCCTCATAAAATGAGTTAGGGAGGATTCCCTCTTTTTCTATTGATTGGAATAGTTTCAGAAGGAATGGTACCAGCTCCTCCTTGTACCTCTGGTAGAATTCGGCTGTGAACCCATCTGGTCCTGGACTTTTTTTGGTTGGTAAGCTATTGATTATTGCCATAATTTCAGCTCCTGTTATTGGTCTATTCAGAGATTGAACTTCTTCTTGGTTTAGTCTTGGGAGGGTGTATGTGTTGAGGAATTTATCCATTTCTTCTAGATTTTCTAGTTTATTTGCATAGAGGTGTTTGTAATATTCTCTGATGGTAGTTTGTATTTCTGTGGGATCGGTGGTGATATCCCCTTTATCATTTTTTATTGGGTCTATTTGATTCTTCTCTCTTTTTTTCTTTATTAATCTTGCTAGCAGTCTATCAATTTTGTTGATCCTTTCAAAAAACCAGCTCCTGGATTCATTTATTTTTTGAAGGGTTTTTTGTGTCTCTATTTCCTTCAGTTCTGCTCTGATTTTAGTTATTTCTTGCCTTCTGCTAGCTTTTGAATGTGTTTGCTCTTGCTTTTCTAGTTCTTTTAATTGTGATGTTAGGGTGTCAATTTTGGATCTTTCCTGCTTTCTCTTGTGGGCATTTAGTGCTATAAATTTCCCTCTACACACTGCTTTGAATGCATCCCAGAGATTCTGGTATGTTGTGTCTTGGTTCTCGTTGGTTTCAAAGAACATCTTTATTTCTGCCTTCATTTCGTTATGTACCCAGTAGTCATTCAGGAGCAGGTTGTTCAGTTTCCACGTAGTTGAGCGGTTTTGAGTGAGATTCTTAATCCTGAGTTCTAGCTTGATTGCACTGTGATCTGAGAGACAGTTTGTTATAATTTCTGTTCTTTTACATTTATTGAGGAGAGCTTTACTTCCAAGGATATGGTCAATTTTGGAATAGGTGTGGTGTGGTGCTGAAAAAAATGTATATTCTGTTGATTTGGGGTGGAGAGTTCTGTAGATGTCTATTAGGTCTGCTTGGTGCAGAGCTGAGTCCAATTCCTGGGTATCCTTGTTGACTTTCTGTCTCGTTGATCTGTCTAATGTTGACAGTGGGGTGTTAAAGTCTCCCATTATTAATGTGTGGGAGTCTAAGTCTCTTTGTAGGTCACTCAGGACTTGCTTTATGAATCTGGGTGCTCCTGTATTGGGTGCATATATATTTAGGATAGTTAGCTCTTCTTGTTGAATTAATCCCTTTACCATTATGTAATGGCCTTCTTTGTCTCTTTTGATCTTTGTTGGTTTAAAGTCTGTTTTATCAGAGACTAGGATTGCAACCCCTGCCTTTTTTTGTTTTCCATTTGCTTGGTAGATCTTCCTCCTTCCTTTTATTTTGAGCCTATGTGTGTCTCTGCACGTGAGATGGGTTTCCTGAATACAGCACACTGATGGGTCTTGAGTCTTTATCCAATTTGCCAGTCTGTGTCTTTTAATTGGACCATTTAGTCCATTTACATTTAAAGTTAATATTGTTATGTGTGAATTTGATCCTGTCATTATGATGTTAGCTCGATGTTTTGCTCATTAGTTGATGCAGTCTCTTCCTAGTCTCAATGGTCTTTACATTTCGGTATGATTTTGCAGTGGCTGGTACCGGTTGTGCCTTTCCATGTTTAGCACTTCCTTCAAGAGCTCTTTTAGGGCAGGCCTGGTGGTGACAAAATCTCTCAGCATTTGCTTGTCTGTAAAGTATTTTATTTCTCCTTCACTTATGAAGCTTAGTTTGGCAGGATATGAAATTCTGGGTTGAAAATTCTTTTCTTTAAGAATGTTGAATATTGGCCCCCACTCTCTTCTGGCTTGTAGGGTTTCTGCCGAGAGATCCGCTGTTAGTCTGATGGGCTTCCCTTTGATGGTAACCCGTCCTTTCTCTCTGGCTGCCCTTAACATTTTTTCCTTCATTTCAACTTTGGTGAATCTGACAATTATGTGTCTTGGAGTTGCTCTTCTCGAAGAGTATCTTTGTGGCGTTCTCTGTATTTCCTGAATCTGAATGTTGGCCTGCCTTGCTAGATTGGGGAAGTTCTCCTGGATAATATCCTGCAGAGTGTTTTCCAACTTGTTTCCATTCTCCCCATCACTTTCAGGTACACCAATCAGACGTAGATTTGGTCTTTTCACATAGTCCCACATTTCTTGGAGGCTTTGCTCGTTTCTTTTTATTCTTTTTTCTCTAAACTTCCCTTCTCGCTTCATTTCATTCATTTCATCTTCCAGGGCTGATACCCTTTCTTCCATTTGATCGCATCGGCTCCTGAGGCTTCTGCATTCTTCACGTAGTTCTCGAGCCTTGGTTTTCAGCTCCATCAGCTCCTTTAAGCACTTCTCTGTATTGGTTATTCTAGTTATACATTCTTCTAAATTTTTTTCAAAGTTTTCAACTTCTTTGCCTTTGGATTGAATATCCTCCCGTAGCTCGGAGTAATTTGATCGTCTGAAGCCTTCTTCTCTCAGCTCGTCAAAGTCATTCTCCGTCCAGCTTTGTTCCGTTGCTGGTGAGGAACTGCGTTCCTTTGGAGGAGGAGAGGTACTCTGGTTTTTAGAGTTTCCAGTTTTTCTGCTCTGTTTTTTCCCCATCTTTGTGGTTTTATCTACTTTTGGTCTTTGATGATGGTGATGTCCAGATGGGTTTTTGGTGTGGATGTCCTTTCTGTTAGTTTTCCTTCTAACAGACAGAACCCTCAGCTGCAGGTCTGTTGGAGTACCTGGCCGGCCGTGTGAGGTGTCAGTCTGCCCCTGCTGGGGGGTGCCTCTCAGTTAGGCTGCTCGGGGGTCAGGGGTCAGGGACCCACTTGAGGAGGCAGTCAGCCCGTTCTCAGATCTCCAGCTGCGTGCTGGGAGAACCACTGCTCTCCTCACAGCTGTCAGACAGGGACATTTAAGTCTGCAGAGGTTACTGCTGTCTTTTTGTTTGTCTGTGCCCTGCCCCCAGAGGTGGAGCCTACAGAGGCAGGCAGGCCTCCTTGAGCTGTGGTGGGCTCCACCCAGTTCAAGCTTCCAGGCTGCTTTGTTTACCTAAGCGAGCCTGGGCAATGGCGGGCGCCCCTCCCCCAGCCTCGCTGCCGACTTGCTGTTTGATCTCAGACTGCTATGCTAGCAATCAGCGAGACTCCGTGGGCGTAGGACCCTCTGAGCCAGGTGCGGGCTATACTCTCCTGGGGCACCGTTTCCTAAGCCCGTGGGAAAAGCACAGTATTCGGGTGGGAGTGGCCCGATTTTCCAGGTGCCGTCTGTCACCTCTGGAAGGGGAACTCCCTGACCCCTTGCGCTTCCCGAGTGAGGCAATGCCTCGCCCCTGCTTCGGCTGGCGCACGGTGTGCTCACCCACTGACCTGCGCCCACTGTCTGGCACTCCCTAGTGAGATGAACACGGTACCTCAGATGGAAATGCAGAAATCACCCGTCTTCTGCGTCGCTCGCGCTGGGAGCTGTAGACCGGAGCTGTTCCTATTCGGCCATCTTGCGCTCACTGCAGCCTTGAACCCCTGGGCTGTAGGGGTCCTCTTGCCTCAGCCTCCTGAGTAGATGGGATTACAGGTGATTGCCACCATGTCCAGCTTCCTTCCTTTTTAAGGCTGAATAATCTTCCATTGTATGGATGAGACCACATTTTGTTCATTTCTTCATTCATTCATTCATCCATTCATCAATGGACAATTGACTGCTTCTACCTTTTGGCTATTGTAAATAATGCCAATACACACATGGTGTACAAATATCTCCTTGAGACCCTGCTTGCATTCTTTTGGTTATATACCCAGAAGAGGAATTGCTGGATCATACGGTAATTCTACTTTAATTTATTTGAGGAAGCACCATACTGTCATCCACAGCAGCTGCACCATTTTGCACTCCCACTAGCAGTGCACAAGGCTTCCAGTGTTTTGTTTGTTTGCTTGTTTGTTTTGAGACAGAGTCTCACTCTATCACCCAGGCTGGAATGCAATGGTGTGATCTCGGCTCACTGCAACCTCCACCTCCTGGGTCCAAGCAATTCTCCCGCCTCACCTTCCTGAGTAGCTGAGATTACAGGTATGCACCACCATGCTTGGCTAGTTTTTATATTTTTAGTAGAGACGGGGTTTCATCATGTTGGCCAGGCTGGTCTTGAACTCTGGCCTCAAGTGATCTGCCCACCTTGGTCTCCCAAAGTGCTGGGATTACAGGCATGAGCCACTGAGCCCAGCCATCTTTTCTCTCTCTCTCTCTGTGTGTGTGTGTGTGTGTGTGTGTTTATAGCCCTCCTAGTGGGTGTGAGATGTCATCTCACAAGGGCTTCAATTTGCATTTCCCTGATTAGCAATGTGGAACCTACCTGGATAGTTATACCAGAGCTTCCTATTGACCAGCCCTGCCTGGAAGCCAGAGGTCAAGCAAGCCTGGGAGATGTAGTTCTCGGTGCTGCAGAGTGGAGCTGGGAGAGGCAAGGAAGGGATGTCTGCTATACGGGGTGTGAGGGGCAGTGGGGAGTATTTGCGCAATGTGAAAAAAGCACACATCCCTGGATGTGGAAGCTCACAGAGAACACTAGCAATGCTGAGAAGCTCAGAGTCCCCAGTAAACCTCAGTGTCCTGAGGAGAACATTAAAACTTAGTGCATTCTGGGAGGCCAAGGTGGGCAGATCACTTGAGGTCAGGAGTTTGAGACCAGCCTGGCCAAAATGGTGGAACCGCATCTCTACTAAAAAATACAAAAATTAGCCAGGTGTGGTGGTGCACACCTGTAATCCCAGCTACTTGAGAGGCTGAGGTGGGAAAATCACTTGGACCTGGGAAACGGAGGTTGCAGTGAGCCAAGATCGCACTACTGCACTCCAGCCTGGGCAACAGAGCAAGACTCCATCTCAAAAAAACAAAACAACAACAACAACAACAACAAACACAGTGAGGGTCGGGCACGGTGGCTCATGCCTGTAATCCCAGAACCTTGGGAGGCCAAAGCGGGTGGATAACCTGAGGTCAGGAGTTCAAGACGAGCATACCCAACATATGTTGGCAAAACCTGTCTCTAATGAAAATACAAAAAAAAAAAAAAAAAAAAAAATTTAGCCAGGCATGGTGGAAGCTGCCTGTAATCCCAGCTACTTGGGAGGCTGAGGCAGGAGAATCACTTGAATCTGGGAGGTGGAGGTTGCAGTGAGCCAAATTCACACCGCTGCACTCCAGCCTGAGAGACAAGAGCGAAACTCCGTCTCAAAATAAAAAAACAAAAAACAAACAAACAAAAAAATCATAGGAGGGACTGAGATCTCAAACACAGTAAGCTAGAGTTAGAGCTGGGGCTTAACCTGAGTCCATCAGGCCCCAAGTCAGTGCTCTTTCTACCCTGTGATTCCAGCCCCCTGGGTCCTGCCCTGCAGGGATGAGGTTCCCAGGTGATAACTGCGCCTTGCGTTTCATACCTCAGAGCATTTGCTTATGCTGTTCCCTCTGCTTGCAATGCTTTTCCTTCTTTGCCTGTCTGGAAATCTTGTGCTTCCTCTCAATGGCTCAGTTCAAATTCCAGTTCCTCTAATCTGACTCCCAGGGAGAACAAACCTGAAATCAGAAGCGATGGCCTCACTCGGTCTAAACAGCACAGAACAGTGACAGGGTCCCTCTCCTCACTCCATGCCAGATGCCTGTTGTATTTCTCTTCCCAGTAGACTGTTCCAGTCCTTCTGATAACTCTGAGTTTGCTTTAGGGAACACCCCGCCACCCCACTTCATGTGGATTGGGTAGTCCTGACACTTTCATCCCTAAGCTGATTATTATTGATCCATCTTCCTGGTCATAGTGACTGGTCCAGGGCTGGGCACATAATGCTGAGACTAGCTTGGAGCCCTTGGACAAGAGGGACTGTCTTCCATTGGGACTGTCAGAAGCATTTAAACCAGAGCAACTCCATCTTGAATAGGAGCTGGGTGAAATGAGGCTGAGACCTACTGGGCTGCATTCCCAGATGGTTAAGGCATTCTAAGTCACAGGATGAGATAGGACGTCAGCACAAAATACAGGTCATAAAGACCTTGCTAATAAAACAGGTTGCAGTAAAGAAGCTGGCCAAAACCCACTGAAATGAAGACGGTGACAAGAATGACTTCTGGTCGTCCTCACTACTACACTTCCACCAGCACCATGACAGTTTACAAATGCCATGACAACATCAGGAAGTTACCCTATATGGTCTAAAAAGGTGAGGCATGAAGAATCCACCCTTGTTTAGCATATCATCATGTATAACCATAAAAATGGTCAAGAAGCAGCCCTCGAGGCTGCTCTATCTATGGAGTTGCCTTGCCTTACCCTGCCTTGCCCTGCCCTGCACTGCCATGCCCTTCTTTGCCTTGCCTTGACTTTTTTTTTATTCTTCAAGACAGAGTTTCACTCTTGTTGCCCAGTCTGGAGTGCAGTGGCACGACCTTGGCTCACTGCAACCTCTACCTCCTGGGTTCAGGCAATTCTCCTGCCTCAGCCTGCCCAGAGTAGCTGGGACTACAGGTGCAAGCCACCATGCCCTAATTTGTTGTATTTTTAGTAGAGATGGGGTTTCACCATGTTGGCCAGGCTGGTCTCGAACTCCTGACCTCAGGTGATCCACCCACCTTGGCCTCCCAAAGTGCTGGGATTATAGGCATGAGCCAGTGTGCTCAGCCATCTTTTTTTTTCTTAATAAACTTGCTTTCACCTTACAGACACGTCCTGAACTCTTTCTCGTGTGAGATCCAAGAACCCTCTCTTGAGGTCTGGATTGGGGCCCCTTTCCTGTAACAGGATGGCAAGGCTGGGCTGAGAAGGCAGCACTGAAGGGAGCTGGGCTGCCTGAGAATAAGGCTAACAGAAGGAAAACAAAGTCCAGGGTTGCAGAGGCAGGGAGTCTTGACAACTTTGTTTCTGTGCCTGGATACAGCTATGCCTGAAGTCACCTCTCACCTATGGGCATTCACAAGTTCCCTCTTTTTTCAGGGCCAGGTTGGGTTGGGATTTCTGCCACTTGCCAGTAGAGGTCACGACCGATGCACATGCCTCAGGGCCCAAGCCCTGGCCTTTGTGCGCCTTCTTGATTTGGTGTTCCTCACGTCCAGTTCAGGAAGTCTGGTCTTCCAGACAAGTGGTCCCTCTGAATATGCTGCAGTACTTGGTTTGCACAGAGACAAGCAGATGAGAAGTTGATGGGAGGCCAGCTGAGAGTTTTTGAGTCAGGAGGATGCAACTTCGCTGATTCCCAGGCTTGGTGACTTGCCCACAGTGCCATGGATGGTGAGTGGTGGAGCTGAGACTGAGTCAGGCTGCAGGACCACGCAGCTGTTTTGTCCATACCTGTGAGCCTGGTGAAGGCTGGAGGGAACATCCTTGTTAGACCAGGATGACAGAGCTGCTCCTGTTTCTTTTATTATTGTTATTGTTATTATTTATTTATTTAAAAGATGGGGTCTCACTAAGTCACTGAGCCTGGAGTAGAGTGGCACAATTATAGCTCACTGCAGCCTTCAACTCCTAGGCTCAGGTGATCCTCCTGCCTCAGCCTCCGAGTAGCTGGGACCACAATTGCACACCACTATGTCTGGTTAATTTTTAAATTTTCTGTAGAGATAGTCTCATTTTGTTGCCCAGGCTGGTCTTGAACTCCTGGGCTCAAGCAATCCTACCACCTCGGCCTCTCAAAGCCCTGGGATTACAAGCATGAGCCACCGGGCCTGGCTGTTCCTGTTTCTAAAATGGCCACAGATCTGAAAGAATCTTCTCTTTGTTTGGTGAAAGAGTGGATTGCTGCCCCTTGGAGGTCTTGGTAGCCCTGCTCTTGCTGAGATGGGCTCATCTCCTCCCCAGGCACCCAGCAGGGCCACTACAGGGCACTCAAGCCTTTGTGCTTCACGGACAAAGCTGGAATGAAGCTGTAGCAGCCCAGCACCTCATCAGCCCCACTGCCATTCTCCGTCCTCCCCAAGCACTTTGCACATTCAAAAGCTATTTCAGAATTAGCAGCACATCTGATTCTCTTCAATGCACTTCCAGGCAGCACAGATGTGCATCAACGGATGAATGTTCCCTGAACCAAAGTGCTTCTGTGGGCCTCATGTTCCCCTCCCTTGGCACCCACTCCCAGACCAAGAACGTCCTATGAATCATGCATTTGTTCCTGTGATTGCTGTCCACAGAGGTGGCAGCTCTTGCAAAGGGAGGGGTATAAAGTGAATGTTTATACACTGCAGGAGATGAAGGGTCAGGGACTCTGGCTGGATTGGAGGGCAGGGAATGGGAAGAAGCAGACCTTGTCATGGGGCAATGGATGCAGGCTCCTGGAGGGGAAGCTAGCAGAGTCCAGAGCCCTGCCACCCATTCACACGGCCACGGCAACCTGGCTACAGCACGTCCTGCACACATCCATATGTAACAGGCTTTATCCTGAATGGAGAATTTGGCACCTGAAGCAGTCCCACATAGAGCCCAGCTGACATGGGGGTGGGGTTGGGAGGGAACCAACAGACACAAAACAAAGCACTGGGTAGGGGGTGAAGGGGGGCAAGCAAAAATCTCCATGGCTGAAGAGACAGCAAACCGGAGACTAGACTAATAAGAGATGTGTAGATGGCTATATGGCAACTCCCAAATCATAATGATTACACGAACCTCGTTGAAATATCCAAAGGCATAAATTAAGCACTGAGACCGTCTGTCTCTAAAATATGTCAGTCAGACAGACAGATGACTGAGGGAAGACAGCTGATGTTTCCATCATTTGAAAAAATACATTGTTGGACATTTGGGTTGGTTCCAAGTCTTTGCTATTGTGAATAATGCTGCAATAAACATACGTGTACATGTGTCTTTATAGCAGCATGATTTATCGTCCTTTGGGTATATACCCAGTAATGGGATGGCTGGGTCAAATGGAATTTCTAGTTCTAGACCTGCACGTTGCGCACATGTACCATAGAGCCTAAAGTATAATAATAATAATAGTAATAATAATAAAAAATAAAAAATAAAATAAAATAAAATAAAAAGAAACTTAAAAAAAAAAATACAGTACTCTGATTTTGAGGGGAAGGCACCAAAATTTGTGATTCAACTTTGAAAGCAACGTTCAAAGTTTTTTTTTTTTTTAATTAAAGTTTAAAAAATGTCCCTGGAAAGGAACATGAACACGTATGTTATGAAAAGATGAAAGTCTCTCCCTTCAATGAAATGGAGGAAAAACATGATTGCACCAGCCACATGGATGTTCCTGACAGCAGTGGTCCCCTTGGGGAGGGTCAGACGGGTGGTGGGTGTTTTTCCTCGTGGGAGAAGAGCTGGGATGAGAACTCCAGGGAAACCCACAAGAGTGGATCCAGGCTTTGTGAGGCCTGAAGCTCAGACACTTTGAGGGATTCCCTTTGAGGAAAAGAATATGCAAATACAATATAAGCTTAGGTATGAAAGTGAACATTTATTTAACATGAGAAAAGAAATCACTACAAAGTGTAGGAACACTGAATATTCAGTTCCCTTTCTCCTGCCACCCCTTTAGGTAATTTACTAGACATGTTTGTAGACTCCAACCTGGCTCCTCTCTCCACCTAAAACACTCTATGACTCCCAGCATCTCCCAACTCTTGCAGGGGCCCAAGCAAGTGAGGGGTCCTGACATTGGGGTATCATTAGCTTTACCCAAAATCTGTCTCTGGAAATGAGGTTGCCCAGAAAAGCCATGTCTCTGTCCTAATTGGGATTTGTCTTCAGTGGGAGCCACGGTCTGTGAGTGGGAGGCCAGAGGATTTAGAAAAATCAAAGTTTGGTGCACAGCCAGCACTGGATAAATATCACTGGAATGAATGAAAATTAGATTTCTGAGTTTGCTGGGGAGGGCTGGTCTCAGACAGTAGCAGGTTCCCAAGGAAATGGTCACCTTGCTTGGGCTAGGCTGGAGTAAAGGCCAGCTTGTGCTAGGTTCTCTTTGATGGATCACAATGAGCAACAGAAGCATGGGTGGGTATCCCCTTCAGCCCCCACTGACTGCTGTGGAATTCTGTTAATGCCACTGCCCAGATACCCCAGAGCTGCCCTCTTCTCTCCATCCTTTTGCCCTAGAACTCTATCTCTTGCCTAGATAGCCATAGCAGCTTCCTTCACTCTGAAGCCTGGTTGGGTTTCTTTTCTTTTCTTTCTCTTTCTCTCTTTTTTTTTTTCTTTGAGACAGGGTCTTGCTCTGTTGCCCAGGCAGGAGTGCACTGGTGTGATCACAGCTCACTGCAGCTTCAACCTCTCTGGCTCAAGCAATCCTCATCCTCCTGAGTAGTTGGGACTATAGGTGCACCACCACGCCTGGCTAATTTTTAAAATTTTTTTGTAGAGAAGGGGTCTCACTGTGTTGCCCAGGCTGGTCTTGAACTCCTCGGCTCAAGTGATACTCACTCCTGTCTTGGCTTCTCAAAGTGCTGGGATTATAGGCATGAGCCACTGTGCCTGGCCCAGGTGGGTTTTTACAAAGTTCAAACCAACCACCGCCCCTTCTGGCTCGAAGACCTCTCTGCCTCCCCACTAACGAAAGACAAACCTCAAACTCCTGAACATGGCACCAAACTCCCCTCTTCCCAACCTCATCTGCCCTCACTCCCACTTCCTATTTTGCTATAGATTGTCTGCAGGCCCCCCACCACCCCACAACCCCAACCTGCATGCAGCTTCGACCTCCATGACTTACTTGGTGAATTCATTTACCAGGGCTGTCATAACAAGGTACCATAGGCTGGGTGGCTTCAACAACAGAAATGTATTCTCTCACAGTTCAGGAGACCAAAACTCCAAGATCAAGGTGTCAGCAGGGTTGATTCCTTCTGCAGGCTGGGAATAGCTTTTATTTTATTTTATTTTATTTTATTTTATTTTATTTTA
Organism: Pongo abelii; assembly: GCF_028885655.2. Taxonomy (NCBI): domain Eukaryota; kingdom Metazoa; phylum Chordata; class Mammalia; order Primates; family Hominidae; genus Pongo; species Pongo abelii. The sequence goes on from NC_071991.2 coordinate 25,508,881, forward strand.
TTTTTTGAGACAGAGTCTCTCTCTGTTACCCAGGCTGGAGTGCAGTGGTGCAATATGGGCTCACTGCAACCTCCGCCTTCCAGGTTCAAGCCATTCTCCTGCCTCAGTCTCCTGAGTAGCTGGGATTACAGGCATGTGCCACCACAACCCAGCTAGTTTTTGTATTTTTGATAGAGACTGGGTTTCACCATGTTGGGCAGGCTGGTCTCGAACTCCTGACCTCAGGTGACCCACTTGCCTCGGCCTCCCAAAGTGCTAGGATTACAGGCCTGAGCCACTGGGCTGGCCTGCTGGGATCATCTATATGAGGCTTCTCTCCTTGGCTTGTACATGGTCGTCTTCTCCCTGTATCACCTCAGGAAATGATGAAATGTTATTCTTGCATCCATATCTCTGTACCCAAACTTTCCCTTTCTATAAGGACACCCATCATATTGGATAAGGGCTCACCCTTATAACTTCATCTTGACTAATGACATCTACATCAACCCTATTTCCAAGTAAGGTCACATTCTGGGGTAGGATTTCAACATATGACATTTTGAGGGGACACATTTTGGGGGGAAACCCTTGGCATATGCTCTTCCCTCCATCTGGCATGCTTTTTTCTTTTTTGTTTTCCTTTTTTTTTTTTTTTGAGACAGACTCTTGCTCTGTCACCCAGGCTGGAGTGCAGTGGCACGATGTCAGCTCACCGCAACCTTCACCACCCAGGTTCAAGTGATTCTCCTGCCTCAGCCTCCCAAGTAGCTGGGAATAGAGACGGGGTTTCACCATGTTGGCCAGGCTGGTCTTGAACTTCTGACCTGAAGTGTTTTGCCTGCTTTGGCCTCCCAAAGTGCTGGGATTACAGGCTGAGCCACCCACCCAGCCTGTGCTCTTCTTCTTGTTCCTCCCCCTCCAATTCCCTCCCACTGCCCTGATAACTCTTTGTCATCATCCTGGAAGAGGCCAAATTCACCTTCTTCAGTGCTTCACTGTTGTCACTGAATGGTCAACTGCTGTTGACACTAGACTGGCAACCCCTTGAGGGCAGGACCAGGCTAGGGACATTGAGAGGTGAGTTAGTTAAAGTAACATTAGCTGCTGTAACAGATAAACCTCACAGGCTCTGTGACTAAACACAATAGAAGTGTTTTTCTTTCTCGAATTGGAGGTGGTGTGTGGGTGGTTGGTTTGGGCTCCTGAGTCTCTGCCAATGCCACCATCGCACTCCAAGGTTACCATGGGCATCACTATCCATCTGACAATGTGTCAGAGATGGGACGATGGATGGGGAGGTTTGCATGGACCAGGTCTTTTCATTCCATTGGTCAGAACTCAGTCATATGACTGTGTGGCCATGCCTACCTGCAGGGGAGGTTGGGAGATGTTGTCCCTGGTTGGGCAGCACAAGTTCACACTGCAAGAGGAAAGCACACATCTTAAGGGGACAAGAGCCCATGTTACATGTATGTGCACCTGAAATCCCACACTCTGAACCCAATATTGAGAAAGGGGGCATCTGAAACCCAGGAACTTTCTTATCTTGTATTCCAAAGCTGAACCCACTGGAGGGATATTGAGCTCAACCCCTTCTGTGAGTCTGTTCTCTTTCCTGGACTGCCTGTGGGATGTCCCCTGTGACCCTATTTTGGGGAATTTGCTGGAGGGCTCATATGGTTTGGCTCTGTGTCCCCACCCAAATCTCATTGAATTGTAATCCCCATGTGGTGAGGGAGGGACCTGGTAGGAGGTGATTGGATCATGGGAGAGGTTTCCTCCATGCTGTTTTCATGATACTAAGGGAGTTCCCCTGAGATCTGATGGTTTAAAAGTGGCAGTTTCCCCTGCATGCTGTTTCTCTCTGCTGCCTTGTGAAGAAGGTACTTGCTTCTCTTTCACCTTCCACCATGATTGTAAGTTTCCTGAGGCCTCCCAGCCATGCAGAACTGTGAATCAATCAAACCTCTTTCCTTTATAAATTACCCAGTCTCAGGTAGTTCTTTTTTCTTTTTTCTTTTTGGCATAGTCTTGCTCTGTCACCCAGGCTGGCATGCAGTTGTGTGATCTTGGTTCACTGCAACCTCTGCTTCCTGGGTTCAACTGATTCTCCTGCCTCAGCCTCCCAAGTAGCTGGGATTACAGGTACATGCCACCATGCCCCGGCTAGTTTTTGTATTTTTAGTACAGACAGGGTTTCATCATGTTGTTCAAGCTGGTTTCGACCTCCTGACCTGAAGTGATCCACATGCCTCTGCCTCCCAAAGTGCTAAGATTACAGGCATAAGCCACCAAGGCTTCGGGCTAATTTACAAAGCATGTTCACCACCACCGTCTAATTTGATCCTTCTTTTTTAAGCATTTTTTCTGTCCCCATTTTAAAGACTGCGAAACTGAGGCCCAGGGAGGCAAGTTGGAGCCAGACCTGCCTCATTTCAGATCTGTCTTGTCAGATAGTTAAACATTTAAAATTAGCAAGTACAGAGAAAATGAATGTTGAGTAAATAATTTTAATGACTATTCCTATTATGTTCCACTGAGGGGCTTTTTAAAATTTGATTTTGTTTTTGTAACAGAAGCTCTTATTTTCAAGGGACTTTACTATTGCATATGTTTAAAGCACAATTTAAGTAGAACAAAGCCAGGTGCTGTAGCTCATGCCTGTTATCCCAGCACTTTGGGAAGCCAAAGGAGGAGGATTGCTTGAGCCCAAAAGCTCAAGACCAGCCTGGGCAACATAGTGGGGCCCTTTCTCTATAAAAGTAAAAAATTAGCTGGGTGTGGTGGCATGTGTTTGCAATCCCATCTACTTGGAAGGCAGGAGAATTGCTTAACCCGGGAGGCAGAGGTTGCAGTGAGCCAAGATGGTGCCACTGCACTCCAGCCTGGGTGACAGAGTGAGACCCTGTCCGTGGAAAAAAAAAAGAGAGAGAGAGAGGGCAACAGAGAACAAATCAGATTTGAATAATTATATAATGAAGTTACCACAGGGCACATACTTGTACCCTGACTTGTTGCTTGTGCAGACATATCTTACCTGGTCCTTTGGCTGAAGAGGGGCAAGATGGCTGGCCCCAACAGGGAGTGGAGGCTGGGCTGGAATCATAGGAAGGGTGGAGACACAAGGGGAAGGATGGCTGAGACCCTCGCTGCTGTCTCAGAGGTTAAGCATTTACTTCAAGCCCAGCACATTGGCTGCACCCAGGAGCAGCTGTGTGGCCTCTGGGTCAGGCTCACCGGACCCCCTTCTGCTAAGGGGAGCCTCCTGTCAACCCCAGCCCCTTGGCTGGACCAACAAAGGGAGGAATGCCTCAGTGTCCAGGTTTCTTTTGCATGAAAAGCTGTGCTTAATAATCCTATCAAAGCTGTCAGCCGACCTAGCCCAAAGAGCAGCTGTCTCAAGGAAACAGTAAAGCAGGTGAAGAATGCCTTTCTCCAATTCGGTTGACATGCTTTATGTGTGATCACTCTTATGGCAACAGAAGGTATATAAAAAGGCTCAGTTACAGTTTCTTGGAAATAATAAATAACTCCAGGGGACTCGTGTGCTGAGAAGCCTGAAGATGAATGCCTGGCTGTAAAAGTGGGCTCCCTTCATATTTCATAAAGCTGTGATTCAGCTGTCTGGCAGATGAGGAATGAAAGGTGGGATTATTTTAAGAATGTTTTATGTTGCATCCAGAAGTACCCAGTTTATTGTATAAACAGCACTCAGGCTTAAATGAACGCAACAAGCATGATCGTTTTCTCCCTTCAGATATCCTTTTGGGAGATAACAGTTCTAGGGCTAATTGAGTATAACATCAAATATTATCAGCTATTGCGATACATGAAGGAAATCCCTCTTCCATCTCTATAGTGTGTGCCATGCATCGAGCTGTTTGGTGTTGAGGGATTATTGACTTTGTGTTACAAATGGGTAAACTGAGGCTTGAGGTGGCAGCATGACTTGTCCAAGAGCTCAAAACAGAAAAGAAATAGGGCCAGGCAAGGTGGCTCACACCTGTAATCCCAGCACTTTGGGAAGCCAAGGCACGGGGATTGCTTGAGCTCAGGATTTCAAGACCAGCCTGGACAACATAGTGAGACCGCTGTCTCTACAAAAAAAAAAAAACAAAAGAATTAGCCGAACATGGTGGCATGCACCTGTAGTCCTAGCTACTTGGGAGGTTAAGGTGGGAGGATCACTTGAGCCCAGGAGGTTGAGGCTGCAGTGAGCTGTGATTGTGCCACTGTATGCCAGCCTAGGTGATGGAATGAGACCCTGTGTTGAAAAAAGAAAGAAAAAGAAAGAAAGAGAGAGAGAAAGAGAGAAAGAAAGGAAGAAAGGAAAGAAGAAAGAAAGAAGGGAAGAAAGAAACAAACAGAAAAGAAAAAGAGAGAGAAAGAGAGAAAGAAAGGAAGATAGGAAAGAAGAAAAAAAGAAGGAAGGAAAGAAAGAAAGAAACAAACAAAGAGAAAGAAAGAAAGGAAAAGAAAAGAAAGAAAGAAAGAAAGAAAGAGAGAGAGACTGGGAATCAACCGATGGACCTGGTAAGAAGCCTGTACACGAGACAAGTCAGAGCAGATATCTGTGTCTTGTGGGAACTTCATTATCTAGTTTAAAACAGATTCATTCTCTTTAAGTTGTGCTTTAAACATATGGAATAATAAAATCCCTTTAAGAAGACTTGGAAAGAAAAGCTTCTGTTACAAAAATAAAATCGAAATTTAAAAAACCCTCATTAAAACATAATAGGATATATTCATTAAAATTATTTACTCAACATTAATTTTCTCCGTACTTGCTAATATTTGATAAGACAGATCTGGAATTATTCATTTAATTTATTATGGTAACACCTCAGTGTTTAATGTATTTACAACACTTTTCTAAAGTGATGTCTCACTTTGGTGTCTTTTTTTCTTTTCCTTTCCTTTCTTTTCTATCTAAAATTAGAAGTTGGGTTAAAAGACAAGGAAATTCAGGGCCAGTGGGGAGATGAATCTCTCCTTCTCAACATGTTTTATTCTAGTTCCTTGAGTTGACTTTTTTTTCAATTTGATTCAGGTATAATTGTAGTATGTAATACTGCACATATTTAAAATATACAATTTGGGCCGAGTGTGGTGGCTCACGCCTGCAATCCCAACACTATGGGAGGCTGAGGCGGGAGGATCACCTGAGGTCAGGTGTTCCAGACCAGCCTGGCCAACATGGTAAAACGCTGACTCAACTAAAAATACAAAAAAAAAATAGCTGGAAGTGGTGGAGGGCACCTGTAATCCCAGCTATTCAGGAGGCTGAGGCAGGAGAATCTCTTTAAATCGGGAAGTGGTGGTCGCAGTGAGCTGAGATCTCACTGTTACACTCCAGCCTGGGCAACAAGAGTAAAATTCCATCCCAGAAAAAAACAAAAAGTACACAATTTGATCAGTTTTAACATATTTAGGAACTCATATAGAGAGTTATGTGTTGCTTAATGACAAGAATGATTTCTGAGAAATGCATTGTTAGGCGATTTCATGGTTGTGTGAAATCATAGAGTGCATTGATACAAACCTAGATGGTGTGGTCTACTACACATCTAGGCTGGATGATGTAGCCTATTGCTCCTAAGCTACAAACCTGCACAGCATGTGACTTCACTGAATACTGTATGCAATTGCAACACAATGGTTAAGTATTTTTGTATCAAATATATTGGCTGGGCTTGGTGACTCATGCCTGCAATTCCAACACTTTGGGAGGCCTAGGCAGGTGGATCACTTGAGGTCAGGCATTCAAAATCAGCCTGGCCAACATGGTGAAACCCTGACTCTACTAAAAAAATATAAAATTAGCTGGGCATGGTGGTTCATGCTTGGAGTACCAGCTACACTGGAGGCTGAGACATGAGAAACCCTTGAAACTGGAAGGCGGATGGAAGCTGCAGTGAGCTGAGATCGTACCACTGCACTCCACTTTTGGTGACAGAATGAGACTAAGTCTTAAAAAAAAAATAGGCTGAGTTGGGTGGCTCACGCCTGTGATCCCAGAATTTTGGGAGGCCTAGGCGGGTGGATCACCTGAGGTCAGGAGTTAGAAACCAGCCTGGGCAACATGGCAAAACCCCATTTCTACAAAAAATACATAAAATTAGCTGAGCGTGGTGGTGTGTGCTTGTAGTCGCAGCTGCCTGGGAGGTTGAGGTGGGAGGATTGCCTGAGCTGGAGAGGTTGAGGCTGCAGTGAGCTGAGATCATACCACTGCATTCCAACCTGGGCAACAGAGTGAGACCCTGTCAAAGAAAAGAAAGAAAGAGAGACCAAAAGAGGGGAAGAAAGAAGGAAAGAAATAAAGAGAGAGAGAGAAGGAAGCAAGGAAAAAGAAAGAAGGAAAGAAAGAAAAGAAAGGAAGGAAGGAGAGAGGGAAGGAAGGCAGGGAGGGCGGAAGGCAGGGAGGGAGGCAGGCATTTATTTGCAGGGTGCCAAGCAAGAAGGAGGAGGTAGCAAAATTGCTTGAATCCTGGCCTAACCAATTATTTGCAGGCAAAAGTTTTTAAAGGCAGAGGTAAATTTCAGAAAAGCAGAAGCTACAGGCAAAATTGTGAATGAATACATGGAGGTTACACATTGCTTTAGGCCTAAAAGGGTGAGATATCTTCAAGTGAGGGCTTCCTGGTCATAGGTAGACTCAAAGATTTTCTGACTTGCAATTGGTTAAGGAGGAGAAGCTTTGTTTAAAACTTTGAGGTCAGCAGAAAAAAATGTTGACTCAGGGGTGCGATTCCCTCCAAGCCCCTCAGAAAGAAATTTAGACGAAAGAATGGTGCTCAGAATTCAGTCTTCAGTTCCCCCTTATCCCAGGCTTTCAGTGGAGGTCCAAGATTCTGAAACACAACTCAGGGACATACAGTAAGGTTATCTTTAGTTTCTATAGGAAAGGCAAACATCTCTAGAACTCTAACTTTCTTGGCTTATTGTTTTAGGCTACTATTACCTTTTTTTTTCTTTCTTTCTTTTTTTTTTTTGAGAGAATTTTTCTCTTGTTGCACAGGCTGGAGTGCAATGGTGTGATCTTGGCTCACTGCAACCTCCACCTCCCAAGTTCAAGAGATTCTCTTGCCTCAGCCTCCCTAGTAGCTGGGCTTACAGGTGCCCACCACCACGCCCAGGTAATTTTCTATTTTTAGTAGATACAGGGTTTCACCATGTTGGCCAGGCTGATCTTGAACTCCTGACCTCAGGTGATTCACCCGCCTTGGCCTCCCAAAGTGCTGGGATTACAGGCATGAGCTGCTGTGCCCCACCCTACTATTACCTTTTGTTTTAGCAATTTACTTATTTACTTCTAGGGCTAGCTAGATGCCTGGATTTCCCCTTGAAAGAACCAGAATTTTCCTTAATTTCCATGCTGTGGGATCCACAAGTCCCTAAAAAAGAGGTCCCTGCTCCATCTCACTTCTCAGCTGGCTGACAGCCTCTTGCCTACCTGTGGAAATTCAAGATGTTGGCCCATCCTCCACCATCCCCAGGCAGCCAATGACCTTGGTGGTCAGGATGGAGTCTTAGGATCCAGCGGGGTGGGAGTGGTGATGTTTGGAGCCTTCTTGATCCCGGGAAAGCTGCAGGATGACACCTTGAATTCTCTGCAGTACCGTGGGAGGTGGATATTACATTTAGCACTCATTTGTCCTCTCTGTGCTCTAAGTGATTGGTGACACATGGAGGCCCTGATTGTTTCCGAAGGGCTCTTTTAAGAGATCTCCAATAAAGTTCTAAGTGGATCATGCCTGTTTGGGGAAAGATAACACCAGTGTGAGGCCCAGGAGTTTCTCAGAAGAAATTTCAGCTGGATGAGCTTTTAAGGAAGGAGATGAAGTCAGCATTTGGAGACAATGAATTAGATGGCAGGATATGTCAAGGTAATAATGAATAAAGAATGAGCAGGAAGAGGCTATAATTCACAGAGTGGGAGAGGAGACTGGAAACTTTATAGTCTTGTAGTGCCTGGGGAAAGAATGTCTGAGATACGCCTTGGTCTTGTGAAAAGAAACCTTCTGGAAGAAATGCTCTTTTGAAAAAATGCCTATTATCGGGAAGAGTGTCCATGTTTCCAAGAGACAAAGGATTTATTGCTGTAACAGAAACTGTCTCCATGCAACCCCACTCTTCTCCGTCCCTCACCTTGAACCCTGCAAGATCTTGTCAGCCATAATTAGGGCAGTTCTGGGGACAGGCCATTGACTCACCCTCTCAAAGGGAGGTAGGAGGTGGGACTTGACTCTGGAGGTGGGGCTTGGACACCGGACCAAACTGAGGACTAGTTAAAACAGGGACAGGGACGGGGTCCCGGCATGGTGGCTCACACCTGTAATCCCAGCACTTTGGGAGACTGAGGTGGGCAGATCACCAGAGGTCAGGAATTCGAGACCAGCCTGGCCAACATGGTGAAACTCCATCTCTACTAAAAATACAAAAATTAGCCGGGCATGGTGGCCTGCACCTGTAATCCCAGCTACTTGGGAGGCTGAGGTGGAAGAATCACTTGAACCCAGGAGGCTGAGGTTGCAGTGAGCCGAGATTGCGCCACTGGACTCCAGCCTGGGTTACAGAGTGAGACTCCATCTCAAAAAACAAACAAACAAACAAACAAAATACAGAGACAGAGTAGAAGCAGCTTTCCATAAGACACACTCACCAGTGTGCCATATCAGTTTACCGCTGCCATGGTAATACCTGGGAGTTTCTCCCCTTTTCCATGACAATTACTTGATGACCCAAAAGTTACTAGCCCTTCTCTAGAAATTTTTGCATAGGCTGGCACAGTACACACCTGTGATCTTAGCACTTTGGGAGGCCAAGGCAGGTGAATCATCTGAGGTCAGGATTTTGAGACCAGCCTGGCCAACGTGGTGAAACCCCATCTTTACCAAAAAATACAAAAATTACCCGGGTGTGGTGGCGCACACCTGCAGTTCCAGCTACTCAAAAGGCTGAGGTGGGAGGATTGCTTGAACCTGGGAGGCAGAGGTTGCAGTGAGCCAAGATCACACCACTGCACTCCAGCCCAGGTGACAGAGTGAGAGCCGATCTCAAAAACAAAAACAAAAACAAAACAAAACATTTTCATAAACCACTCCCTTAATCTACATGTAATAAAATAGATACGAATGTGATGCAAAACTGCCCTGAACTGCTGCTATCCACCTGTGGGCAGCCCTTCTCACAGGAGCAGTCATGGAGCTGTAACCCTGAAGCCTCAATACAGCTGTTTTGGCCTGGTGCAGTGGCTCATGCCTGTAATCCCAGCCCTTTGGGAGGCTGAGGCGGGCAGATCATCTGAGGTCAAGAGTTCGAGACCAGCCTGTCCAACATGGTGAAACCTCATCTCTACCAAAAAATACAAAAATTTTCCGGGTGTGGTGGTGCATGCCTGTAGTCCCAGTTACTCGGGAGGCTGACGTGGGAGAATTGCTTGAACCCGGGAGGCAGAGGTTGCAGTGTGCCGAGATCACACCACTGCACTCCAGCCTGGGCAACATGGGAGGAAAGGTTGGGGTATGTATTGCCCCACTGCCTACCCGCCTGCCTGGCCATGGTTCTGACACTCTCCTCCTGACTGGCAGCCCCATCCTATCACTAGGTTGTAACAGTTTTGACTGATGCTAAACCCTGGGTGTTCAGAATCCATGAACTCCACTCACACCTCTGTACTCAGCCCTTTCCTCCAGCTCTCTTCAGATGGGCCCTCTGAGTGTGCATTGTGTTTTTCACCAGCCTCCCACCTCGGCTAGGCTGCCAGGTGCAGATTTCACTGGTGCTAGCCCATAGCCCCTGAGACTTACCTTCTCAGTGCACACTGGCCTGATATCCCGCTGCCAACAGCTGCATGACATTGCCCTAGGGCTTTCCCTGAAGCTGTTCTACATCTAGGACATTATTGCCTCCTGGAGGTCATCCTCAGTGACTTCCAGGAGTTAGTTGATAAATGCATGAGCCTGCCCATTTGGGTGGGTCACTCTGAAGCATTCATGCCACGTTCCAGAAGGTTCTGCAGTAGGCCAACCTTCATTGCCTAGGGGGGTAACTGGCTTAACAACACACTCTTTATGGGCCACCTCCCCTCCTGTTTGACTTGGCTAGGGCTGCCATAGATTGGGTGGTTAGGCAGCAGCAATTTGTTTTCTCACAGTTCTCCAGGCTGGATGTCCAGATCAAAGCGATGTCAGGGTTGGTTCCTGGTGAGGGCTCGCTTTCTGGCTTGCAGATGGCTGCCTTCTAGCTGCACTTTCATGTGGCCTTTCCTTTGTGCTTTCAAGGAGAGAGAGAGAGAGATTGTGGTGTCTCTTCCTCTTCTTATAAGGACATCAGACCTATGAGATTAGGGACCTACCCTTATAACTTCATTTAACCTTAATGATCCCCTTAAAAGCCCTATCTCCAAATACAGTCTTATTGGCAGTTAGGGCTTCGACATATAAATTTGTACAGGGACACAATTGAGTCCAAAATACCTCCCTTGTTTCAGTGATTCCCCTGAAAGTGCGTCCTGGGATCACCTCCCAGGAAAACTTTAGGACCCTGAATGCTTGTCCTGGGTCTGCTCTAAGACAATGCTTCTCAGATTGTCCTTTCCAGTCTTCAGGCTCTCTGACAATGGATGGGCATCCTCCCACATGAGGGTCCTCCCACGAGTGCTCTGCAATACAGGTGACGGGCCAGTGGGGTGAGCCCCAGCTCTTACTAGGGGGCTCACAGCCTGGGGCAACATCTGTTCTCCCATCTTTCAGCCTCTGCTGCATTTCTGACCTTTTCATTAACCCCATCAGGGAGTTGCCCCCGAAGAGGAGGAGAAGCCATCCAGGGGCTTTCATTATTGGGGCCTCAAATCTGGGGCCAGATTCAGCCAATGGGTAGGGTACAGGAAGGCCTTCTACATCCCACCCTGGAGGGCAGAGGTCTGGGCCGTGGCTGGAACAAAGCCTACCCTAGTGACCCCTCTCAGGCCCTGGCCCACCCCAGTCCTACCATTGATGACAAAAGAGGGGGTCCCTATCTCTCAGGGGTCTAGGATCCTGGACACTGTGTCTGCTTTGAAGGGAAAGACGCCTCTGAGAGCAGTCCATGGCTGCACATTTATTATTGATGCAGCCCTCAGTGTCTCTCTCTTGAGCATTTCCATTCCATATGTAAATTCCAATCCAGTTTCAGAGCAACAGCGGCCCAGTGCAGGCCTGTGTGAGCTGAGGCTGCTTAGACAAGGCTGGACCGAGTGGGAGACATGTTCCTACCTGACCCCAAAGGGCCTGGGTGTTTGAATTTTGGAGACTCAAATTACAACACATCTGTGCCCTGTTTTGTTTTATTCTCTTTGTTTGTTTTTTTGAGATGGGGGTCTCACTATATTGTCCACGCTGGTCTAAAATTCCTGGGCTCAAGTGATCCTCCTGCCTTGGCCTCTCAAAGTGCTAAGATTACAGGTGTGAGCTAGTGTGCCCAGCCTGTACCCTATTTTATTTTGGACTGACTTTTGGGGAAGACTCCTTTTTTGCCATCTGGGGTCACTTGTGGCTGTTGGGTGGGGAGGGAGGCTGATGGCAATAGGTGCCTGCAAGCTCCTCCCATCCCAGTGGTCTGCCTGGATATAGGTCACCCCCTTGAGTTCTGGTGTTGAGGGGAAAATGTCACCTTGTGGTTTGTGAACAGTGTGGGATGGGATGGAAGAGGAGAGGGCTGAAGATACATGCCTATCTGCCTGCCATGGGCCATATGTGGCTTTTAAAATTAAAATTAAATAAAATTTTTATTTATTTATTTGTTTATTTATTGAGACATAGTCTTGCTCTGTGGTTCAAGCTGGAGTGCAGTGGTATGATCTCAGCTCACTGCAATCTCTGCCTTCTGGGTTCAAGGGACTCTTGTGCCTCAGCCTCTCAAGTAGCTGGGAGTATAGGCCATACCACCAAGCCTGGCTACTTTTTGAATTTTTAGTAAAGACAGGGTTTTACCACGTTGGTCAGGCTGGTCTTGAACTCCTGACCTCAGGAGATCCACTCGCCTCAGCATCCCAAAGTTCTGGGATTACAGGCATGAGCCACTGCACCCAGCCAAAATTAAATAAAATTTAAAATGCAATTCATCAGTCACATTAGCCCTATTTCCAGTGCTTAGTAGCAACAGGTGGCTGCTGTATTGAACATCACAAATATAGAACATTTCCATCCTTAGAGAAAGTTCAAAATCAGCTGGGCGTGGTGGTGCTTGCCTGTAGTCCCAGCTACTCAGGAGGCTGAGATGGGAGGAAGGCTTAAGCCCAGGAGGTCAAGGCTGCAGTGAGCTGTCACTGCACCACTGCACTCCAGCCTGGTTGACAGAGTGAGATCCTGTCTCAAACAAGAAAAGAAAGAAAGAAAAAAGCAAGTTCCATTGGCCATGCTGGGCTAGTGCATGCAGCCTTGCTTGGTTCCTATATGTGAGCACCCGAAAGGTGGTTCTCAGCCTTCATGGAAAGGAAGGGCTCCCTGGATGCTTGTTAAAAAATGTAGCTACATGGAGTGGGTAGCTCGTGGCCTGGGCTCTGAGTGCCTGTGGCCATCTAATCTCCATTCTGTCCTGCCTTGTGTTCTGCTCCTGGCCTCAAAGGCTGGTCCTTCCTGGGTCCCTAATGCTAGTCTGGCCCAAGGGTGGATCTGTCAGCCACCCTCAAACCCTAACTAGGGGAAGGGAATGGCAGTGGAAGTGGGGTTCTGTGCTGCTGCCCTTCTGCAGAGGCTGTGTGGTTCATGGGTGATACAGCCCTGGGACTGTGCCCAGAGCAGAGCACATGTGTCCTGGGAGAAAGGCCAGAGGGTTTACAGGGAATCAGTACGTTAGGGGCTAAATCGTGTCCCTTCAAAACCCATCTGCTGAAGTCCCAGCCTCCACAACCTCAGAGCATGACTGCATTTGGAAACAGGGTCTAAAAAAATTAGCTACTTGGAGCCCACCCCTAGAGTTTCTCATTCCCTGCATCTGCACTGGGTCCAGGAATATCAATTCAAAAAACTCCCAAGGTGATTTAAAAAACTTTTCATTTTGAGTTCATTTGAAACATACAGAAAAGCTGCAAAAGTAGTACAGAGAGTTCCCAGATCCCCCCTCACCCAGCTTCAGCTCTAGCTAACATCAGACACAACCACTGTGCAATGATCAGACCCAGGAAATTAACACACCACCATGCTGTTAACTAAACAATAGACCGTTTTTGCATTGCATGATTTTCTGTGCTAATGTTCATTTTCTGTTCCAGGATCCCATCCAGACCACATGCATTTAGTGGTTCTCTTGATTCCCATCTAATTTGAAGCCCTCAGGAGATTCTGATACAGTGTCTCAGGGACTTCATCCTGCGAGATGCTGAGGAACTGGGACCTAGGATGGGCAAAGGGCTGATAAGGAGAAGAGAGAGAGGGAAGATGCAAGGGAAGTAGCGTTTTCCTCAAGTAGCATTTCAGAGAACAGGCTGCTGTTGTATGTGTGAACCTGTGTGTCAGTGTGCATACATGTCTATGTGCACATGTGTTTGTGTCAATATGGGGGTGCACATGTTTACCTGTATTTAGGGTCAGCCCTAAATCCAATGATCCGATGACGTGTATCCTTATAAGAGGCTGAAAAGGCTGGGTGCGGTGGCTCACGTCTGTAATCCCAGCACTTCAGGAGGCCGAGGTGGGCGGATCACGAGGTCAGGAGTTGAAGATCAGCCTGGCCAATATGGTGAAACCCCGTCTCTACTAAAAATACAAAAATTAGCCTGGCGTGGTGGTGCACACCTGTAGTCCCAGCTACTCTGGAGGCTGAGGCAGAAGAATCGCTTGAACCCAGGAAGTAGAGGTTACAGTAAGCTGCGATCGTGCCACTGCACTCCAGCCTGGGCAACAAGAGTGAAACTCCATCTAAAAAAAAAAAAAAGAAAAAGAAAAAATGAATCTCAAGATGAGATCATCCTGGGTTTAAGGTTGGCCCTAAATCCAATGATGTGTGTCCTTATAAGAGGCAGAAAAGACCACACACACAGAAACACACACACACATGCACACACACATGCACACACACGTACACACACACACATACGCGCACACACACACACACACACATGCACACACATGGGGTCTTTGAAGAAAGGCAGAGACTGGAAGGATACCACTTCAAGCCTGGGGTTGCCAGCGACCAGCAGAAGATGGAGAGGGGCATGGGTAGGGTGGATCCTCCTACAGAACCTTCAGAAGGAGGCAACCCTCCTGTCACTGTGGTTTTGGCCTTCTGTCCCCTGGACTATGAGAGAACAAATTTCTGTTGTCTTAAGTCTCTCCCGCTTTATGATAATTTGTTTACAGCAGCCACAGGAAACTACAACACAGAGTAGTGAGGGTTTAAGCCAGAGTCTGTTGTTTTTTTTTTTTCTTTTTTAGAGACAAGTCTCGCTCTGTCGCCCAGGCTGGAGTGCAGTGGCACAATCATGGCTCACTGCAGCCTCAATCTCCTGGGCTCAAGCAGTCCTCTCACCCCAGTCTCCAGAGTTAGCGGGGACTACAGGTGCACACACTACCATGCCTGGATAATTTTAAAAAACTTTTTATAGAGACAGAGTCTCACTATATTGCCCAGGATGGTCTTGAACTCCAGCAATCCTCAAGCAATCCTCCTGCCTCGGCCTCCCAAAGAGCTGGGGTTACAGACATGAGCCACCATGCCTGGTCAAGCCTGAGTCTTTAAGAGGAGTGAGGGGCCAGGTGCGGTGGCTTACGCCTGTAATCCCAGTGCCTTGGGAGGCCGTGAGGGGCAGATCACCTGATCAGTAATTCGAGACAAGACTGCCCAACGTGGCAAAACCCTATCTCTACTAAAAATACAAAAAATTAGCCAGGCGTGGTGGCAGGCACCTGTAATCCCAGCTCCACGGGAGGCTGAGGCAACAGAATCACTTGAACCTGGGAGGCAGAGATTGCAGTGAGCCAAGATTGTGCCACTGTACTCCAGCCTGGGTGACAAGAGTGAAACTCCATCTCAAGAAAAAAGAAAAAAAGAGGAGGGAGGGAGAGAGGAAATGGGGCAAAGAAGTGGGATGGTGGTGGGGGAGGGAGGTGGAGTCAGGCAGGGAGCTGTGGGTGGAGAAGCTGGTGTGTGCATAGTTGAGCCGGTGGAGGTCTAGAGGTATCCCTCATGCCAGCTTTCATTTCTCCAAAATACAGCATGACCATTTCCCATGATTTTCATATTTTATGTCATTTTGGAATTTTTAACATAAGCCAATAGATTATTGAAGACCACTCCATTATTCATTGGGTGGAACATTCTTGCATTTTGATTGCAAGCATCATTTTCTGCCACTCCCTTGACATGTCTTGGGCTTCCTGGCACCACCTTGTACACCCTCCAGTCTAGAAGCTGAGAGGGGTACTCTTGGCTTGACAGGCTCTGTGACCAGCATAGACAGGTACCTGGTGCCCTGGGCCTGTACTAGCCATCAATTATTGGGTGAAGGGGCTTACAGCTGTTGGGATTTCAAACAGCTCTATCTTGCAATGGCCTCACACAGTCATTTAAAATTCCAGAATTTAATCATCACGCCTGGCATAAAAATAAAGGAGGGTGAGTGGTACAGGAAAATATTAGTGCAAACACGCATGACCACAGGCTGCAGCAGTTTGAGGCGGGAAGTGTGATTTTGCCCATGGCTACAGAGTGGATTCTGACATTTAAGCTGATGGCTTCGTGCAGCTGGACACCTGAGCACCTGCCAATCCATCCCCCTGCTCCATCTGTCTGGGTGAAGTTGGGGAAACTGGATGGTCCCACCAGGGATGGAAAGTCAGTCTGCTCTGGGCTAAAAGCCTGTGTCCCCTCCAAATTTATGTGTTGAAACCCTAAGTCCCAATGGGGTGGTACTAGGATGTGGGGCCTCTGGGGGGTGATTAGGTCATGAGTGTAGAGCCCTCATGAACGGGAGTAGCGCCCCTATGAGAAGAGGCACCAGAGAGCTTGCTCTCTTTCTTACATTGTAACGATACAGTGATGTCACTTCTCAGCATTTGGCTAAGATCAAATGTAAGGATACACTGAGAAGTCACCATCTACAAGCCAGGAAGAGGGAACTCGCTAGAACTTCCAGCTTCCAGGTCTGTGAGAAATTAATGTCTTGGGTCGAAGCCACCCAGTCTATGGTATTTTGTTTTGGCAGCTG
This sequence comes from Pongo abelii, assembly GCF_028885655.2. Taxonomy (NCBI): domain Eukaryota; kingdom Metazoa; phylum Chordata; class Mammalia; order Primates; family Hominidae; genus Pongo; species Pongo abelii. The sequence goes on from NC_071991.2 coordinate 25,525,049, forward strand.
GAGCTGAGTAAGTCACAGCCCTTCTGAGTGATGGAGCAAAGCTTGTGACAGGGCCTGTAACGGTGGCTTCAAGGAGCCCCCACCAAGATGACATTTGTCCTGCTTCTCTCTGGCCCATCTAAGGGATTTCTTCAAGGCGGTTTGGACTACATGCACATTTTGCTTGGAGCATCGATTATGACCCCCGCCTGAGAAAGCCGTGGCATCCTTGTGTGGGTTAATTCACTCATTCCGTCATTCATTAAGGGTATCCCTGAAGCCCTGCTCAATGTCAAAGTAAATAATCGATTCTCCAGTTATTTGTCCACCCAAGGCCAGGTTATCTGGGTAATGGACTGGGGGAATGTGAGTCCCTGTGGATTAGAGGTCCTTGTGCAGAGTGACAAATTCAGATGAGTTCAGCTCCTGGCTAAAATAAGCCTTCCTTGGGGCTTCTTGTGAATACAGCAGACCATTCATCAATTCTGCACACCCCGCGACCCACTTCCAGAGGGAGCTGCTGGGTCTTTGGAATGTTTTCTCGGCCGAGGGAAAAAGCTGGGTACCCCAGGATGCCATTTTAATCAGTGTTGCAAGCATCTTTTCCTCAAAGCTGGAGAGAACCCAACCCTTTAACCTCACCACCATGCCCTGTGTTTTTGTGTTTGCTGGCAGAGCTGCCCGACCAATGGATAAATTCATTAGGTTGTATGTCTTAACCTCCACGGCTTCACTCTTCCACTCCCTTCCTGGCTTGCACTGGGAGGCATTCTTAATAAGCTGATCATCTGCTTTTGGAAGGCATCGGAGCCGGCCAGGTTCTGCATTACCGGTGTGGGGTTTTCATTTTTATTTATAGTGCATGTCTGAGACAAGCCAAGTGTTGAATTGTCCAGTGTATTATGGAGCAAACATCACCGCACATTCCAAAACTCTTCTGTCTGTCTGAACAAGAGGTTGCCAAGGGGAAAGTTACCCAACCAGCTGCTTTTTTTATGATGAAGAGAGGGAGTGCCCAGGCTCATTGTTGGGTTGGGACATTGTCACGCGGGCACCAGAGGAGAGTTTGCAAAGTGGACACAAAATGTTCCCAGCCAGGGCCCAGTAGAGCAGCTGTGTCACTCCCCGCCACCCCACAATTGGTACTGTGATTTGCTTTAGTGGTAAAGTCATGTGCTCCATGGATACTTCTTTCTTAAAAATTTTTAATTTTATTTTTCCATAAGTTATTGGGGTACAGGAGGTATTTGGTTACATGAGTAAGTTCTTCAGTGGAGATTTGTGAGATTTTGGTGAACCCATCACCCAAGCGGTACACACTGTATCATATTTATAGTCTTCTATTCCTTGCCCCATCCCACTCTTCCCTGCAAGTCCCCAAAGTCCATTGTATCATTCTTACACCTTGCATCCTCATAGCTTACCTCCCACATATCAATGAGAACATACGATGTTTGATTTTCCATTCCTGAGTTATTTCACGAATAACAGTTTCCAATCTCATCCAGGTCACTGCAAATGCTGTTAATTCATTCATTTTTATGGCTGAGTAGTATTCCATCATATGTATAGCACAGTTTCTTTATCCACTTGTTGATTGATGGACATTTGGGTTGGTCCTGCGATTTTGCAATTGTGAATTGTGCTACTTCAAACGTGTGTGTGCAAGTATCTTTTTCAAATAATGACTTCTTTTCTTCCAGGTAGATATCCAGTAGTGGGATTGGTGGATCAAATGGTAGTTCTACTTTTAGTTCTTTTGCTGTGGTAAACTGAGGAATGGAGAGACAGATATGACAGAACAGGAGGTTATTTATGTTAAGGTATGCATGGGCTCAGTGGATTCACATCCAAAAAGTTGGGCCTAGAACAAAGACAGAGCAGGATTTTTATAAGCAGGCTTACAAAAGCAAAACAAAAGCAGTTAATCATATAGTGCAAAGCTGGTGGCCTTGTATAGCTGGTGACCTTGTAGCTGCATCAAAAGAAAAATAAGAACTGGCTAAATACAGACATTTGTAAAACATGGTAGTCATGCTTAAGAAGCCAGGGAAAGGAGTAACAGTAAAGGAATTTGTCTTTTACTTTTTTTTTTTTTTTTCTCAACCTTGCTCTGGAGTGGGGGTGTCTGGAGCCCATTCCTTTGGCCTTGGCTTTTCAGACAGTATTATCTTATAACTATCCTTGAAGTGAGCTTGCTAGGCAGAGGAAAACTTGTTTCTTTTCTTTTTAACCCTTGCCTTCCCTGTTACTTTTCTTGGAGTGAATGAATATGTATTTATTTTTAAATTTTTTGCCTCACTTTAAGGAATCACCACACTGTTTTCCATAGTGGCTGTACTAGCTTACACTCCCACCAGCAGTGTACAAGTGTTCCCTGATCACCACTTCCACACCAACATCTACTGTTTTTTAATATTTTGATTATGGCCATTCTTGCAGGAGTAAGGTGGTATTGCATTGTTGTTTTGAT